>NC_048273.1:7425849-8025849 GCF_009762535.1 Notolabrus celidotus | reverse complement strand
TTGAGCTTTGGATTTGAGCTAGAAACAGATGGTGAAGAACATTAACAGTGGAAAACACTAAAGCCGGGTGTGGGTATATATATAATAAAGACATATCCAGGCCTAAATAAAATCAGATTTAAATTTCCTTTATGAATTTACTATTCTTTTCTCTTTTTTTTCTTTTTCTTTTTCTTTTTCTTTTTCTCTGTTTATTCTTGTTGAGGTTGTAGATTTTTTTCTTTGTACATTTTCTTTAAAGTGTGTTTCTGCATTGGGTATCAAATCCTATACTCAAGGCTGAGTTAAAAATGAGCTGTTTACCTACAGAAGATAGTCTTTGAAGATGCAACAAAATTCATTCAATGCTGACATGCTGCCACGTCTTTGTTTTGTCTTGTTTTGTTTCCTAGTTGTTGTTTCTTTGTGTGTGAAAACTACTAAATAAAAAGAATAAAAAATAAAAATAAATAAAAAATTGTAAAATTCCAACCTAAACTTGATTTTAGTAAGCTCTTAAAATAACAAACTATAGCATCCCTCCTCCCGTATGTATTTTTTTATTTATGTATATGTGTATACATGTATATATATACATATGTATGCATACTGTATATATGAGATCCTCAGGCAAAGGTTTATTGTGTCTTCCTAACACAAAAATGAAAAAAAAAAGGTGACAGGGCATTCTGGAACCATGTGACCAAGGAGATCAAGTCTGCTGAGTCATTGAGCTCTTTTAAATGTCTTCTGAACACATACTTTTATCGTCGAGCCTTTCCTGATTTTATCTGAATTTTATCTTAATTTGTTTTGTTTTAACCCTTTTAAGAAATATATTTAAAAATAATGACATTCCTTAAGAGTTATTTTAGGGGAATTTTGTCTTTTAAGATCTGTTTTATTTCTTTATCTTGATTTCTGTGTTATTATGAACTGCCTGTTTTATTTTGCTGCCCATATGAAGCACTTTGTAACTTGGCTTTTGAAAAGAGCTCTACAAATAAAATTATTGTTTTTATTATTATTATTAAAAATGTGTTTATCTTTATATTGACTGCTTCCATGACCGTAATGATAGGGAAAACCAAAGCACTTTCTTGGTTGTTGTCTATGAATCTAGTCTTGTTTATTTGTCTGTGTGAAGCAGAAGACTCTTTTTGTGTGTGTGAAGTAATAGTCTCAGACTTGATAGAGACATTTAATGACCCCCTAAACCAAATAAGTTGCTTCTTTCTTATGTGTGCCCTTGTAAGTGTAGTTTTTAACGTTTTTTATTTTATTTTATTTATAAAAATAATCAATATTTTAACTTTTCTCATAAGCTTATTTTTTTTTTTATAGCATTAGTTTATTTTTGCTTTGTCCTTATGTTTTATTTCTATTTTTGCAACAAAAAGGTTGAATTGAGCCCTGCATTACTCATCAATACACCTAACTATTAATCTACTTATTTTTACCAGTTCATTCACTTACAGAGTATTTTTTATTTTTTTTTGATTAAACTCAATGTTTTTACTCCTCATCTCCATAAAACAAAAAATATTTTCTCAGACTTGCTTTTTTCTTGTTTGCTATTGTAGGTGTAGTTTTTCAAGATTTTTTTTTTTTATTAATTGATTCAAAATATTCATTTTAATTTTACTTTTTTTAAACTTTATTCCTTTTCTTATTTTTTTCTATTATCTGCACTTCTGTACATTGTTGTTTAAACTCTTGCCTTATAAATATTTTGTCTTTTTGTAACTAAAATGTTGAATTTCGTTCTGCATTACTCATCAGTACACCTATTATCTACATATCTACTTATTTTTACCAATCAATTTATGTACCTATGATAATAAAGTGTTGGTCCACTCATCACTCCTCATAAACATGGAGTGAGTGGCACAGGTTGATCACTTTAAATGTAACCCATAAAAATAATGAACAGCAAACAAATCAATACAAACCACTTTATTTTCATACAGAAACATGACACCTAAAACATAGTAAAAAAAATATTTTGCAACAAGCTTAAGATGAAGCTTAGCCCCATATTTATGTAGCATATCAGTCTTAACCCAGTTCAAGTGCTTCCTCCGACTCGAGACGCTCCTCAGTGTTCTTAAGCACGTCTCCTCTCTGCCCTGCAGCGTCATCGTCGGCCACAGCCCGCTCCTCTCCTCCCTGCCCCGTGCTGCTCATAGTGGAGTCCAGCACGTCTTGGTCAGCACTTGTGTTCTGCGACTCGGCTCCCTCGTCGTCTTCATCTTCTACATCCATCTCAAAAACACGGATGTGTCGAAGATTGGCGCTCAACTGCAAGGAGAGGAAAAACGTCAAGCTAAGATCCACTACATTCACTAAAGGCACTGTGAGGAGGTTTTAACTGATGTTGAACTAGTCTCTCTCTCTTATTCTGATGCCTCTTCATGACCTACACAGTAAAATTAGTTATTGAGGAGGAGGAGTTTTTCTTTAGATTATTTTCTTTGGACTTAATGTTTTGTCCTAATGTCTGATGTTTCAGATGGAGAAAACTTTACAACCAGGGCTTTGCTAGCTAAAAGAGCTAACAGCTATGAACAGGATTAAATGTGTATGTTGGCGTGAAGAGTTACACCATGTGCATATTTACGTTATTCAGACATTTATTGGGACACCAGAGCTCACATCATGACACGTCTGCTCACCTTTTGTAAGCTAGCCAGAGGTAACTAATCAGAGTTTAAAAAGTTTAGTTGTTGTCGCTACAAATCAATACATGACCTCATCACTCTGCATCCTGAAAAAAGTTGTCTTAGCAAAGAAAAGTCAGGTTAAAAAGAAGATCTGTGTTCATTCATTTGCTTCAACTAATGGATGCTTCACTACGGGTTTGTCCACAGGGGGCGCCAGAATCAACACAACATGAAAGCTCCTCACTGTGCCTTTAAATAAAAATATTGCACTACACTTTTTCTTGAACATAAAACATCCACACATTGAATAACTTACCACGCAGGCCACTTTGCGGATTCCATTGACCGCCACAAACTGAGCCTTCATGCTCTCCAGTTCACGCCACTGATTCCCCAACACCAGGCTCTGGTATGGGATGTTACCGCTCTGCTGGTCCAACCTGATGATGAGGTAACATGTACGTTATCTTTAAGGGTAATTACATTTCTTTCAAATCTAGGCCCTATTGTTAATAAACCACTAATCCAACACTGCTTGAATATGTTTTGGTTGATTGCTGTTTACTTAGGTAACCATTATTGTGTAAAAGGTTAATGGACTGTCCTTATATAGGGCTTTTTGGGCATTGTGACCCCTCAAAACTCTGTTATACTACTCAACTCATTTTATTTATATATATCACCTTTCATACTTTCAAGCATGCAGCCCGAAGTGCTTCACAAAGGAACAGAGACAGAAAACATCAGTAAAAGCTAAAAGTGGAAAGGGATATAAAATACTTCTATTTTATATATATATTATTATTATTATTTATATATTACTATATATATATATATATATGTGTGTGTGTGTGTGTGTGTGTGTGTGTGTGTGTGTGTGTGTGTGTGTGATTTTAAGATATGCTTATCTTTTACCTCTTTAATTTTGATTTTAATTTTAATTGCTAATAACTTTTTAATAATTGTTAATTTATAGGCTCTTGTTTGCTTTATATATTTCTTTTGCACTGTCTACTCTGTTACTGTGACATTTGAATTTCCCCGTTGTGGGACGAGTAAAGGAATCTCTTATCTTATCTCTTATCTTACTTGAAAATAAAATAATGATGATCAAATAAATAAAATAAAATAATTATAATAAAATAAAATCAGAAAAATACCAGAAAAGTAAATATTAATATAAAATAAAATATATAATATGATAGAATAAAATAAAATAAATAAAAATGATTTTAAAACAGTGGTCATAATGGTAATAATGCAGTCCAGGGCTAAAAAGCCAGATTGAAAAGGTAAGTCTTAAGTTCACTTTTAAAAACACCCAGAGAGCTCGCCGTTTTAATGTCTAGAGGAGGAGTGTTCCACACTACATGTCACATTCTGTGTCTTGACCCCACTTCAGCACGGGGACTTAAGGAGCTGGGGATCAAACTTTTACCTTCCAGTTGAGAGACAACTCACCACCACTGAGCCACAGCCTCCCAATGCTGTGTCTCGACACGCACCGCACATAAAACATTTTGTACCAGTGAGGATTTAGGAACTACCCGTATATGTTTTATTGTAGTAAGACTCTTATCTGCCAAAGGGCAGAGTATTACAAACCTGATTCTTTTATGATCGAGATAAAGAGCTCTAATGACTGATGTTATGCTGTCAGGCAAATGGATTGAAACACAAAGGCTGACTTTCCTTCTGGGCGCTGAGTTGAAATATTCTGGTGTCTAAATGACGAAAAGGTAGAGACGTTTTTTGAATATTTCCAGTAAATTGCTTCAGCTAACATCTGTGAACATGTGTGCAATTGCTGCATCGTAACCCCTGCAGGCAAATGAGCAAATTTATCAAAGCATGTGTACTAAAAGTGCTTCTTCTCACCAGTGAAGTTCAGATAGTTAATTTAAGTGTCTGATAACATTGAGGTGAACTTTTTCTTATAGCTGGAACAGACGTCACATCACATCCTGACTCCATTTACAGAAAAAGTAGCTTTATCTTTCAGAACACAGAGGTGGCATCAGTCTGTAAGTTTTAATGTTTAATTCAGGTGCTGACTACACTACTGTCCTCATTACAGGCCAGTTTCCATAGCGTCCAACATGCTTTCATGAGGCTCCATGTAGTTTTAAACTTTAATAAAACTAAATGTATGTTTTTTAACAGAAACCTACCATTGGCTAACAGTCCCCTCAAAATCTCCTCCTTGGATGGTTCAGAGATTGAGTATGTTGACGGCTACAAATATCTAGGAATCTGGCTTGACAACAAACTTTCTTTTGAAACACACATAAACACACTGCTCACTAAGGTAACCTTCAGTTATCAGGCCCCTCTCCTTTGGAATCATCTACCAGTCAGGGTCCGGGAGGCAGACACCCTCTCTACTTTTAAGAGTAGGCTTCAAACTTTCCTTTTTGATAAAGCTTATAGTTAAAGCTGGCTCAGGCTTGGACCAGCTTTTGTCATGCTGCTATAGGCCTAGACTGCCGGGGGAACTGGCGCACTAACACACTGGGATCCTACCTCACCCCCTTCCCCCCAATCCCTTCATCACTTACTTTAACTCTGCCTGTCCCATTAAAGTTACTAACCATAGACCTTTCTGGAGTCCCTGAGCTCCATTGTCTCGTAGGTTCCTCTGAGCTGCCGTAGACGTCCTCCTGCTGCGGACGATCTGGACTCCAGCTGATACGGACGTGCTGGACTCCAGCGGCAACAGCTTCTACTACTCGTCTCATCACTATCACCTCTCTCTCTTGCTCCCCTCTATCTGTCTTTCCAGACCAAACTCGGTCAAGACATGATAGCTGTCTAACATAAGTCTGGTTCTGCCTGAGGTTTCTGCCTGTTAAAAGGAAGTTTTTCCTCACCACTGTAACTAGCTAAATACTGCGATGTGCAATGCTCATGGTGGATTAAGGTGGGGTCAGACTGAGTCTTACCCTGTCTTGGTGTTGGGTCTCTGTTCATAATTTGACATAGAGTGGTCTAGACCTCCTATGTTTGTAAAAGCGTCTTGAGATAACGTTTGTTGTGATTTGGCGCTATACAAATAAAGATTGATTGATTGATTGATCCATTTTGTCACTGGAGCCCCATTCACCAATCACCACAGCCACCTGTACTCTCAAATGAACTGGCCTTCACTCCACTCTCGCAGACAAACACACTGGTTTCTATTCATTTACAAATCTCTCACTGGTAAAACCCCGTTATATTTACAGTCACTAATCAAAATTCACAGCACAAACCGTAGCGTGCGCTCAAGTAGCTTTATTAACCTCATCACACCCAAAGCCCGGACCTCCTTTGGTTGCACCTCCTTCAAGTTTTCTGCTGCAAATGACTGGAATCACCTGCAACAATCCCTAAAGCTGACCTCTTTATTTATTCCACTCACCACTTTCAAAAACTTATTACATCCCATAACTCAACATCAATGCACTTGCTTTTAAGTTGTTCACTCCTGTCATATTTTTGTATTGTATTGTTCTGTCTCTAGGTTTCTCTGTACGTCCTCTCTGTCTTGTTTTTATTATTTATTTATTATCATGCCACCTGTGTTGCCTCTTCGCCCAGGTCATCATTGTAAATGAGAATTGGTTCTTAATTGACTTACCTGGTTAACTAAAGGTTAAATTAATAAATGAGGTGAAAAACTATCAGATCGCATAAACCAGTGGTGTCCAAACTTTTTTCAAAGAGGGCCACATTTGATGTTGTCAGAATACCTCAGGGCCAGCGGCTCCTACTGAGACTTAGGAATCATAAAAGTTATATATGAAATCTCCATTTGATAACAATTATTAAATTTTTTTTCTCAATAAATCAGTAACTAGGAAGTCCTCAGTTCTCCACAAGCCACGTATACATTAACAAACTTTTATCTTCTGGAGGAAAATGGTCGGGCAATGTGGGAAAAATATTGTATCATTATTTTTCTATGGCAGGATCACGATCTGGATTTCATCACACTTCTTTTTCATGTTGTTTTTAAGACTTTTCTGACCAGCAGACAACATTTTAAGAACTGAATAATTATTTTTCCTGCGATCTGAACAATTTTTATGCACCAAATTTTGCCTTTTCTGCACAATTTCATAATTTTGATTATGTCTTGTGTCCTCTTTTGTGTCTTGTGTCTTCTGAACTTTTAGTGTTCATCAAGAACATTTTCACATCATGATAAAAACATGAATTTGAAAACCTGTCAGCTTTAAGAGTTCTTGTGTTTCTTCTTTATTGCCGTCTTGCAGAATTCTCAGAGCTTTGCCTTTATACAAGTAGTCTATGAAGTAGTATATGAAGCTTTCTGAGACGTTTCTGGATTGACTTTAGTTTTGTTTGTGCACTTGAAAGAAACTGCAAATGTACAGATGATTCAGAATGGGATTAATTTTTGTGCCATAAATAACACATTTTAAGATGCAAGCTTGGGGCCATAAATAAATGGACCTTGGGCCGCGATTGGCCCCCGGGCCGTACTTTGGACACCCCTGGCATAAACAAAAGACGAAGAAACGCCCATGTTCTGAGAGGTAAAGCTACATTTTTTATCAAATGAGTCTGGTTGCTTCGTACATAGAGCAATGAAGCTGCTCCCTCTTGTTCCCAACTAAGCAGCTTAACTTAACAAAAGGTCAATCGCTGCAGGGGTTTTTCATAATGCTTCAGACACTTAGAGTAACAGTCTGAACCTTTCAGAGGCAGGAAAGGACGTTAAGTATTTTGATTTGGCACCTTTTCACTCAAGTGTTTTGTTACAGCCATTGTAGGTGGTTTTACGAACCAGTTAGTCAGAAAATAGGACCCATGTTTAGAGGTACCTGTACAACCTACTCACTCCATTCTCCATCCTGTCTTCCAAACATGACTCAAACTGCATCATGAGAATAAACTTGTGGAAAGAGAGAGATTCTTTGTAAGGTATTTTCAAACACACACGTACCTCTTGTTCGGCTCCCACTTGAATTCACTCTCGCAGCTCAGTGTGGAAGCAAGAGGAACCTGAGCCAGAACACGCCTCTTGCTCTGTTCGTCTGATCCTTGGAGGACCACGGTGAGCATCTCATCATCGTAGAAACGAGCATCCAGGCAGCTGTACACACAATTAGGCCTGACAAAGGAAATCAGGGTGAGTCATTGCAGCACTTTGAAATGATGAATGACAATGACAGGTCCCAAAAAGTGAAGCCAAAACATAGAACTCCTGCTACTGACTGGCTGCAGTATAGCTCATAAGGCTTGACTTTTTCCATGTGAACAGATGGGACATGGGTCAAACTTTAAAATCAAAATACAGGTTGTAGAAATATTTCTCGAACACATTTTCTGTCGTTATAGTTCACTCTTATAAAGTTGAGTTATGCCTCAATGTTCATTTTCTGAGATGTTAAGTTTTGGTTATTCATTTGATGATATAAAAAGTGGTCTAACCCCATGATTGGCAGCTCTATAGACAAATACGGCTACTATAGCAGCGTTTGCACAGGACCATCAGAGTAGAGGTGATAGGAAACGTATCAAACATTAACACAAGAGTCTTTAAACTGTCCATAACAGAGTGTCTGCTTAAAACTGACAAAATAACCTGTTCTGCTTGTCTGATACTGTCTGGAAGGATCTGTACTGTTTCATTAGTAAGCTTAATATGCGTTCTGGTAAGAAGGAGGGGTGGGACGTCAATACTGCTGCACCAGATGCAAAAGACATCACCAATCTAATATGTCAGTGCCTTTCGTAGGGGTGTCTTGGCTTCACTTTTCAGCGGGAGGTGCAGACGTATCAAGCTGAGGAATAACTTTTGTCTCTTTTGAAAATGTAAAAAATGAAGGGCACTGACTGAGCTGCAGCAGCATCATCAAGATGGTGGCTGAGGTCGATGGACATGACGCTGTTGGGGATATGTCTGTGGAAGCAGAATCAATAAATGAGGTTAAAACCAGATTGAACTGGAAAAAAAAGAAACTCAGATACACTCAAAATCGACAGACATGTACCTGTTTGGGTCTGTCGGTTTGCGCAGCAAGTAGAGCTTGGAGGGGGAAATCTCCGGCATGCAGAACAAGATGTGGTGCATTTTGGCCTTCTTGTCATTCCATCTTTAGGACAATGAAAGTAAAAGGATTATTTTTACAAACTGATGCATGACGACAGAGGAGTTTAGGATGCTGCAGTGTGTTTGTGTTTATACGTACAAAGATGGAAGCTCAAAAAGTCGGGGAGTGTTTTCAGAGCTGTAAACAAAAAAATAGAATATTTAATCACACTTTTTCAGATTACTAAATGAAATAATAGTTTATTACCAGACTTTTAATATCATACCTCTCAGGGACGGTGTAGAGGGGCAGAAAGACTGCCTGTTTTACAGACTTCCCTATCACTTCCTGCACAAAAATGAACAAAACATGAGAAATATGAGACACAAACATTGTATGTTCCAAACTACATCTGAAGTTCATGTTTAAAATGCACGATAAGTTTAGCTTAAGAAGTGTTTTGCCTTTGGTTCAAGTATATATAACTGCAATAGTATGTGTGGAGGCTGCAGGAAGGTCAACACTGTTCCTGTTATATTAATCTTAGAGGAGCAGAGTGCTAAATCCAAACCCCATGAATGTGGGTCATAGACTGTGGGAAGTAGGAAGTGGAAGCTGTGACCATGAAGTTGCTCGCTGATTTATGGCCTCCTGTTTAAGAGCCTTGAGTTATTGGAGCCCAAAGTGACAATAAGCTGCTATATCCTCTATTTCACCCCAAAAGGAGCCACTATTTACAAAATGACTATCATAATTTATCAAAGAAGACCTGAATCTAGTGACTGAGGTGGATGCATTATTAGAAAAATCTTTACTGTGGTGATGAACAAAGACGGAAGTGATCATTTCCTCATAGACTTCTGTGTGATCAGCTATCCTGTGCAACATAACCCGCCCCCTGCTGGTCGTTAGAGACATTGCAGGTGTAGCACACTTTCAAAACAAAAGAGGTTACATCCACTTTATTTGATTAAATCCACGCTGCAAGTTGTTGACATTTCTAAATAAATGTTTAACTGTGCAGAAGAAAAGAAAAAGATGGACTGCAGAGACTCACGGCAGGTTTCTGTAGACACTGCTCGATCACGCTCTCCATCGTCCTCTTCACAAAGTGCAGAGACTTTTGGGGATATGAAGGGAACAGCAAGGGGCTCTCTGCACAAAACCAAACATTTCTTCTGTTAGTGATTACAACAAACAAAGTCATAACTATAACTATATAATAATTACTTTTAAAACTGGTAAATATTAAGATGCTCACCCTTCAGGTGTGCGCTCTCCTGTAAAAACTTCAGCCACTGGTTTCCCTTCGTGTTGGGCGGAGACACGAGGTCATCATCCTCGTCCTTCAGGTACTAAAAATGTCCACATGAACGATAAACCAGGACGTTAGACGGCAGCTCAGGTCAGAAACACCTGAGGTAACAGAACACAACACTCACCTGACCAACTCGCTCCACGTTGAAGTACTTCCCTTTGCGGTCGAAGAGTTCTTCGTTCTGTCAAACAAGGATAGTCTGAATTACTAGTGATAACCTGACACTGAACTCTCATACTGTATATCACACATTTACTTTACTCTATTTCAGTTCCTGTGTGGGTTTAAGAGTCAGCTGCTGTAACACAACAACAGGCTGTGGTGCTACTGAAGTTTTATTACAGATTTAATGAGCTTTTAACAGAGAATAAAGTAGAGTTTTACAAGAAGTCATCAAAGGTTCAGAGTACAGGTAACATATAAAGAAAGCTCGAAGGGACTCTTCACATCAGATGTAGAGGTCAGAGACTGGATTCAAACTGTGGGTCTCTCTCCAGAGTAACATGTCTGTGAAGGTTCTCAGTCATCCAAGTCATGGTAATCCAAAGCTTGATCCGTAAGGCAACTGGACTGAAGATTTGCTACCAGTCCAGTTGCCTTACGGATCAAGCTTTGGGTCTCTCCAGAGTATTTTATTAAATAATCCATCAATTCAAAAAAGTGATAAAAAGCATATCTAGCCTGTGCATGATTGTCAGGTAATATTAGTCCTTGGTTGTTGCTTAGTTTTCATGCATGGCACTTCATTTTTTGGCATTTTAGTGTAAAGTAAGTTGCAGTAATGGACACGTTTCTTTTAGTAGTGGTGGGAAAAAAACATAACGGAGTGCTCGGCCACAGCGCTTGGTAAATAATCTGAGATTTGGAGAATGAAGTATAAATATATGAAAAAAAGAGACTGATGTCATAATTTTATGACAACAGTCATAATTTTAGGCTATGGTACTTTCTGTAAATTTAAAGGGGAATAACAGACTAGCAGGAAGCTGTCTGCACTAAAATGAGGAGCATGGTGCCTCGTGTGAAGCTAAACTTCCCCAAAGAGGTCCCCAAAACATGTCTTTAAAGTTTATTGCTCAAAAAAACACTTTGAAATCAGATTTTGGTCTGCCTGTAAACCCCTCTTTTTCAGCCCTGCTCAGAACAGGCTGTTTTCTGTGTCTGTGCCTTTAAATGAGAATGAGCTCTCTGACCACGCCCCCTGAGGAAGTGGGTGTGGCCTTGGCTGTCCAGCACGTTGATCTAATGTTTACATGTTGGGAGTAAAATCGACCTTTGTGTTTATTAAGACAGCCTACAACTAGCATGCCTCCCTCCTAAGCTCCTTGTTAGCACACGTGTGTGCAGGTAATGAAAAACGGAGGAGGAGTTGAGTTGTATTTTATACAGTCTATGGGCTGAACAAGCTCCGAGCTCTGACTTCCGTTACAGACCGGATGGCGTTGTGACGTATGAAAAACACTGAAAACTGAAACGGCTCGTTTCAGCACACATTTACAGAAAGGTGGAGAAATCAGAACAGGGGCAGAATGGATGTTTTTCATTTTCAGGGGGTTTGTAGACATGCCAGGGACACATATTTCAGGTAGAGAACCATTAAAAAGTCGATTTTGATGATATGTCACCTTTAAACAGTGAGTGGTAAAAATATGACAATTGGATTTACTCAAATTATATAAAATAAAATAATATACACACAATAATTTAAAATATGAACAAATCCAAGTGCAGATACTCAGCTCTCACCTCGCTGAAATGCTCGGACAGGAAGTCAGCAACAAACGCGATGTCCTTCTGAGTCATCTGAGAGATTAACCAGAATGTTAATGAAGTTTACAGAAATATCTTAAAATCTCAAACCTCTCTTTTAGCTCCTTTATAAGCTTACTTTGTTGAGCTCTGGTGGTACGTGCTCCTCACACATCCGTAGCATAGCTGTGGAGAAATAAAACAAAGTTAATCAAACTACATTATAAATAAACAAATAACAATGAATGCATTTATATCTGTATCAACAAGTTCATGTTCACTCTTACCTACATACAACCACCGGAAAAAGGCTTTAAAGTTTTTCATACTCTTGTCGATCACCCTAAAAGATAAAATACAATCAGTCATTCTCTGCAGAGCGGCGACAAAAAGAGACGATTAAAACAATAACATGACTTCTGCAAACAGGACAAGGAGCTTATTATTTAAAAACTCACTGCAGGAGTTCGTTGGCTTTCAGAGAGAAGGAACCCACAGCTGTGATAGCACCTGAAACAGAAAAAGCACGATGGTTAAAAGCTTTCATGACAATTTGATGTATCACGCAGGATTAGGAGACAGTACCTTCGATGGCTTCTGAATCCAGGCCGAGGGGCTCAAACTTCTGCTTCCACAGAGACATGCCTTTAACCTCACTGAGGTGATACAGCAGAGCCTCAGAGCCACTGCAGGAAGAGAAGGGAAGAATGGGAGAGAGTTTAAAGAAGGATCTTCAGGGAGCATGTGGCGTGAAGGAGAAAACATGGCTGAAAATACCTCTGTAGGTGGCTGATCACCAGCTTCTGGATGCTGGAATATGAGGACTCAATGGACTGACCGAGCTTCTTCAGGCCCTACGTTTAAAAATTACATGTTTCAATTTCAAGGGAAATCTTATCTGCACTGCACACAGAGGAGTGTTTACAGAGAATCTTCCTCTCACCTTGACAGTCAGCTGGTTCATGAGAAGAGCCTGCAGTTCAGGGCTACACAGGAGCAGAGAGCCATTGATAAAAATAAGATGAAGTGACTCAAAATATTCTGACACCACCTACAGGACACTACAAGTATTGCACCACAAACCGCCTCTTCTCTCACCTTGATTGTCCCCACAGCAGAAGCTCCAAAAACTCATCTTGGACTTGAGTGCTCGTGTTCTTCTCCTGTAAGAAATTAAACGTGCATATAAGAAATAGCTGTACTCTCATGGTGTAGCCAACGTAAACTACAAACTCGCAGCAACCGACCTGAACAAACTTAGTGAGGCGAAGATCCATCTGCATGAGGATGTCCTCCCAGGCTTCGCACATACAAGTGAGGGAGAGGTGCAGGTATTGCAGCAGCGTAGAGATGTGGGTGAACTTGCGTGCCATCCTGGTGACCTCAGGCAAACAGTCTGACAACAAGCCTGTGTCCAGCTGGGAGAGAGAGATGGCTTTTTAAATAGAGGACAGACAAAGAGTGAGCAGGAGGTAGAAACTGGACGCCAAATCGTCCCTCTGACCTGAACGTAGCAGATTTCTGGGTTGTTGTCAGCTGACCGGACTTCTGTGATGACTGACAGAGACTTGAGGTCACTGGACAGACTCAGGCTGCGACAGGTTCCTGATACCTGTGGGGAGTTATCAAGACATGAAAACCAAATGTACCACAGTATTCCTGACCTATCACTGTAACACACTAATCCTGTGCAAAACTCCAACACACACACAGATGTACTGATAGAATTTCAGTCCTGTGTGATGTGGCATCTCTCAGACTGGAGGTTGTATTAATTTCTTGTTCAAGGTTTTAAGTTGTCTTCATACCATCTTACTGCCTTTATCCCCCATTGAGGATTTCTGCAGTAAAATTACACACTTTAGTTTTAAAGGGTAAAATTGAGACCTGGGTTACAATAAAGAAGCCAGAAACCAACATTTTCATTAACTGCACACCGTGAAAACTGGGCTCAGATTTTCAGATGTTCATAACATTTATTGCAGTCACACCTGATTGAACACAGTTGGATACAGAAAACACATTTAAAGCTGGGGTTGGTAGTAAGATTTAGATACACTTTTTGTTATACTGGTTAAAATGACCTTTCTGGGGCACTGCTGGCCTAGCGGTCTAAGCGCCCCACATATAGAGGCTACAGTCCTCATCGCAGGGGTCGCCGGTTCGATTCCCAGCCGGTCAACCATTTCCTGCATGTCTTCCCCAACACTCTACTCCCCATATTTCCTGTCTCTCTTCAGCTGTCCTATAAATAAAGGCAAAAAGGCCAAAAATATACATTTCAAAAAAAAAAAAAAAAAAAGATCTTTCTGTCCCGATGGCATCAATACATAATGTGTTCTTAAAAAAAGAGCGAAAAAGAGCTGCTATCTACAGCCGGAGTAAACCTGGGAAAACACCAACCAACCACTGCCTTTAGGGTCCAATTTATTAAACCAATCAAATCCTGTCCTGCCGTTCTGCCCGCCTCCTGTGAGTACATTCCCCCATGCACCCCGTCCCCTGCCTCTGCTTCCCCTGACTCTACTGACTGCCCCTCTCGCTCGACATCGGGCCTGTCCCCTCTGACCCGATGAGGTGCTTTGCTCAGGACTGTAGTCCGGATCAGAGTCTAAAAAGCTCTCCCCACGGAGGCTCTGACAAGCAAAAGAATTAATGACATTTAGTAAGTCCTACAGAAATTTACATTGTAGCGTCCGTCCGGGCGCTGTAGGGATGACGAGCCTATTCGTGAACACGTTGATCTTTAATAACCGGTCACTGTCGGCTGTGATCACGCCAACCAACAAAGCAACAATCAATGTTTGAATGAATGAAGAACTTCCCCTCTTGTTTATTTCTCCTTTCTCCCGCTCGCACACTCTACACCTCTCCTGATGCCTTCACTGACTGTCAACACTGTAGGAATTAAGAACATCTACACTGAACACGTTTAACAAACAGTAGAGCTGTTACAGTATTATATATGTGTTATAACTTTTCTCCT
The DNA here is from genome assembly GCF_009762535.1 of Notolabrus celidotus. Lineage (NCBI taxonomy): Eukaryota > Metazoa > Chordata > Actinopteri > Labriformes > Labridae > Notolabrus > Notolabrus celidotus. The sequence continues at coordinate 8,011,116 of NC_048273.1, read as the reverse complement.
GATATCGTGTCACCAGTACAACTGGATAATGCTAGCATGACAGTTGTGAGTACTAACAGCAGCCATGTTTGTTTGTGTTTTTAACTTTCACTATGATAATGTTTTGGTGAGGACCGGGTTTGAATCAGTCACCATCATATGGTCGCGGGGGTGTTGTTTTGGAGGAGCTTTGAGGGGAGGGAGGAGGGGTTAGACAGAGTCCTAAGGAAATGCTACATTCAAACTCATGCTAGTTTTCCGTGACTACCAACCCTAGCTTTAACAGATTGCAGCCACAAACATCGCCGGTGTTTCAGTGTAAATTGTGACCCTGTTAACTTGTGGCCGTCAGCCGAATGCGCCTCTCACAAATGCTTTTAGTTTTCCATTTAACACATATCTGATGAGTTTATTTTGATATTATAACAACGAATACACTAGGATGCATTCACAAAGACTCTTTTCATGCTTTAAAAAGCCGTTGAAATTGCGACAATCACTGACACGATCAGCTGAAAGTCGCAATCAGCATGGTCACTCTTAACACCGGAACTCCAGTTGCTCGTTAACGGTCATGATCATGTCTGAATTCTTTAAAACTTAAGTCTGCGGTGGAGTATCAATTCTGACAACCGACAACGCAACATCTAGACATTTTGATGCTGGTTACAGTTTTAATTCAGTGTTTAAAGCTAGCTAACTTGTCTAAATTAATTGAGCTAAATGCCACTTTCGGTGCCAGACCTCGCACATTATCTTTTTGATGAAGTCGGCTTTAAAAAGGTCTATAAAGGTTAAAACTTGTTGGCCTAGTTATAATGGTGTTTAGAGGCAAATGTTATTATGTCACTGTTTTTCTTGGTTCGACTGTACATTTATTTTTTTAGATCAAACTATGCTTTGAAGAATCAAAGACGTGTTAACAGTGTAATCCAGTTTAGACTGCAGTTTCTGCTGTTGAACACAACAGTTCCACACTTAAGGTCTAATATTTCCAGTTAATATTTCATCACCAACATGTCAGTGTTCAACTGATAAAGTTTGGTTTTGCCAAACTCAGACTAATGAGTGTAAGAGCTTTACCCCTGTTAGAGTGGCGATCTTGTACATCCCGTAGGCGTAAAGCTCCACAAAGCCGGCATCTCCTCCAAGAACGAGAATGTTCAGCCTGCATGGAAGCCAAACAGAGCGATGAAATATCCTCCAGTCCAACAACATGTGTGTAAAAGACTCCGACTTTCTTTATATGCGTGCTGCTTGAAGCTTTAACTCACCTGACTTCTCCCAGCAGATTCATGATCTCATCAGACTTTTCCTCACTGTGACAAAGAAAGATGATATATTCTTACAAGATGAAAAGTATTACAGTGATGTGTGACGAATGCATTAAAACACTGCCCACCTGAAGATCTTTGAAGTTGTGCTGTAGCTGTGTTAAAAACAGAAGTTAAAACGTGTTAATTATCGAACACTAGAGGTTTTTCTTCATCTTACCTGCAGTTGCTGAAAGTATTACCTCTTTGGGAGTGTCGGTAGTTTGGGAAGAAAGAGCTTGGATTCATCTTCTGAGTTGTAGAAGGAGTCGAGGGCACTGAAACAACAACACACAACAAAAAATATTCACCTACACGTCGACAATCCTGTGTTTTATTGATTTCATCCCTGAGCCTCAAACACACCTGCTCTCCTCTGTCACCTCCATCCAGTGCATGCAGGTCACAGGGTTCTGCATCGGAAACACGTGGAGGATCTCAGCTTTCTCGACACCACACAGAACCACCTGCTTGGTGTCTCTGAGGCTGAAGGCCAATACTGCAGATTTAGGAGAGAATTACAATACCACAACTTCAGATCCTTATTAACAACAGGCATTTAAAGCAATAAGATAAGGACAGTCTTCTTTACTTTTTCCATCAGGTCTCCAGGCGATGGCGGAGATCTCCTTCCCTGTACACTCGATGGGAGGTAAGCTCCAAACACGCTGGAAACTAGCCAGACGATGGAGCAACAACTGTAAACAAACACAAATAAGAAATTAACAAACACCATAAAAGATGTCAGGGTGTTATAGTAGAGAAAGTATTCAACCCTACCTCTCCAGTTGTGTTTGCCAGAGCAATGAGATCCCGTTTGGGGGACCATGACATACACAGTATCGGGTTAGGGAGCTGCTTCTCTCCAACTTGTCGAAAGGCAGGCATGTTTGTACTAAGAGGAGGGAAGATCATTGAAATACATTAAAATCATTGAAATACATGAAAACAGGCACTATACAATTAAAAAAGATAATGTTCTCCCAACAACAACAAAACAGAAAAACCAAGGATTACAAAGGAGGTGGCATCCCTAATATCTATATATCATTTCACTTTTTAAAATAATGGCATATGTATAACACATCAGTACTCTGTTAAATCTCATTCAAATATATTTAAATTTTCTAAAGATTTTCAATCATTTATTTTAACATGTGTTTTTTCATTCTACAAAAAAGAGCATGCATTTATAATAATAATAATAACTTTATTTGTATAGGCAAGGCAAGGCAGCTTTATTTGTATAGCGCATTTCATACACGAGGGCAACTCAATGTGCTTTACATTAACACATTAAAAGCATTGGAAACATTCAGACAAGGATAAAAGAACACAATTAAAATGACAAACATAATAAAACAGAAAAGAAAAGGAAAATTAGAAATATGTTGGAATTAAAATGTGCATTTAAAGTGAGTTAAAATAAACTAAGATAGGAAGGCAGTGGCAAATAAAAAAGTCTTAGTCTGTGATTTAAAAGATTTGAGAGTTGGAGCGGACCTGCAGCTTTCAGGGAGTGTGTTCAAGATATGTGGTGCATAATGACTAAACGCTGCTTCACCGTGTTTCGTTCTGACTCTAGGGACTGAAAGCAGACCAGTACCTGATGACCTCAGAGGTCCAGATGGTTCATACAGTAGCAGCAGATCAGCAATGTATTTTGGGCCTAAACCATTCAGTGCTTTATAAACCATCAGCAGGATTTTAAAGTCTATTCTCTGACAGACAGGAAGCCAGTGCAGAGATCTAAGAACTAGAGTGATGTGGTCCACTTTTTTGGTCCTTGTTAGGACTCGAGCAGCAGCATTCTGTATGAGCTGCAGTCGTCTGATGGACTTTTTAGGGAGTCCTGTAAAGACCCAGTTACAGAAGTCTAGTCTGCTAAAGATAAATGCATGGATGGGTTTTTCTGCATCCTGCTGAGACATAAGTCCTTTAATCCTTGATATATTCTTAAGGTGGTAGTAGGCTGACTTTGTAATTGTCTTAATGTGGCTGCTGAAATTAAGGTCTGAGTCTGTGACACTAGACAAGTAAAGCACTTTTAAAAACAAATGTTTACAAAGTGCTTTGACCAACAAAGCATGGCAGGATTCGAAAGACAAAATAAACCTTTGACAGACAGAGAACGCAAATCAAGTAGAATAAAGTGGTGAAGCAGTAAACATAAGTAAATAGACAATCAATTAAAAAATATATTTAAGAATCAATTTAATAAAAATTATTAGTAAATAGAAAATAATAGAAAATGGAAAGGATACATTAGGAACATTAAAATACTAAATTAAAAAATGAATAAAACAATAAATAATAAAAGTTAATTTAAACAATTAATTAGTTAGATAAAAACTTAAAATAATAATAAATAAAAATAGACAAGTAAATAAAAGCATTATAGGACAATAAAAAGGTTTAAAAATCGGAGGAAATAGAAATGGAAAAGGATAAATAAGGAACATAATAAATGAAAAAAGAAATTATAAAACATTAAATAATCAAATACAATTAAATCAATTAATTAGTTAAATGAAAACTTAAAATAATAATAAATAAAAATAAAAAGTTACAAGGATAAAGTCACATAAAAGCAATTCTGTAAAAACTTGGTGTAAGATTGTAGTTTGCTCTATATTATCTGTTATCTTGAACTTACAGTGTTTCATTGTAAGATATTTCGTGGCTGTTTTGTAATATCTACTTTATTTATGAGCTTGATTTTAATGTATTTGAAAAAGGAGGGCTCTGTAAGTTAGCAAAAGCTGTTACTTTAGTTATTTTAACAGTCTAATGTTGGCTGGTATGGATAGGCTTACTTGATTTATACTTGTCTTTGCACAAACAAAAGTTAAATACTGCTACTAATACTGATAAAACGTAAACATGAGTGTAAAAAAACATGCTAAACTGCTGAATAAACACAACAAACAGCTGGAATCTCACCGTTAAGAGTTGACAGAGCAAACCTTCTGCTCCAATGTTATCATCAGATGTGATGCTTACAGGCTTGTTAGCCCGCTAAGCTAACTCAGATAGCTTTCCATGGCTATTCTAAATCTGTCTGACAAAAGAGACGAAGAATAACAACTGCAGAAGAAATATAACGACATACGAAAGCGTCAAATACACTCTGCTCTACCCTGTGGAACATCGATTCAGGTTTCGATCATGTTGTCTTTGCTATTAGGCGGACAGCGCCATATTTTCCCTCCGACCAATCACAGCGAAGCTACGGAACCCGGGAAGGGACCAATTTGACAGAACGCGCAGTTTGAAGATGCCGGGTGAGTTCAAGTGTTGAGAGAAACAGAGCATCAGTCAAAATGCAGGCAGAGTGAGTCTGGATGAAGTAATTACAGTGTACGAGTTTTATGCGCATTTCCAAAGAGACAATTTGTTTGAATGTTAGCAGTTTATGTTTGCTAAGTTAGCAAGTTGGGTGCAGGGGCGAGTCCAGACTGTATTGACTGGGGTGGCCCTACCATAGACTTTAAAAAATATGGACGTAGTATCCGTGACGTCACCCATCTGTTTCTGAACGCTGTTTTGAAGCCAATCGGCAGCAGCAGCCATATTGCTGCTGTCGAGCCAGTATGTCGTAAAGAGGCGGGCTTTGAGCCTCCTAGCCAACAGCTGCAGTGTTCCCACAGGCAGCCGTGCCTCTCATTGGAAGACTAGTAATCTCAATATCTTCAAAATTCCCGAATTAGATAAAAATTCACCCCCCTCACAGTGAAAGGACATCGAGAAATGAGCTATTCAGACTACACTCATCTTTTGTACCAGGCTGTAAACATGTCTACTTCTGCTGTAAAGATCGTCTTTTTCCCATTCATGTGTATGTGACTTCCGGTACTTCCGGCGCCAGCCTCAAGCGGATCCTCGCTGAACTGCAGCTTTTAACACTTCTGCATTGACTCATATTTTTAGACCGGAGGTTGCCGCTTGGGCCCTACAGACTGTACAGTCTATGGGTGGCCCAAATGAAGCCCTGATACATGGAGGGATCACTTGCATTTATTTACTCTTTCTCTCTCCACTAATCATGATACAACCCTGTGTTACCTTTGCAGCTCCAGGACCTATACCGTAGTAAACAACACTACTGTTTTGGCTTGTCTAGCAGTCCAGGCCGCTCTCAATAATGTGCAGAGGAGGCAGGAGACATGTTGCCGTGCTAACCGGTTCAGTTTTATTGTCACACACACTCTGAGAACCATATACTGTAAATAAAAAGCGTTGCTCCGCCTCTTCCTGTTGTACGGTTCTGAAGCCAAAAAATCCCGCTCCTGGGCGCAGCCATTGTGCAGCCAGAGCCCGTGAAGCCACTGTAACGGGCTCCGCCCTACAGCGTAGCGTCACAAGACGCTGTGTGTCCTTTGAAGTTTCACTCTATGGCGGCTGTGAATCAAAGGAAACCCGGAAGTAAAACCCCGTTTTTTAAACTCTAATAACTAACGAAAAAGAATCTTTTCAGAAAAAAGAGGCCTTGAACACAAAACAGTCAAATACTAACTACATATAACCACCGCATACGGATGTGAGAAACATTCGTACGACGTGTATTTATTTTTTCAAGTTTTGACATATACTGTAGCCAGCCACCAGGGGGCAGACACACTGCTGAAAGCTTCACTTCCAGCCGAGCGAGATGCACCCCTTGTGAGAACGTGTACACCTTTCCACACTTCTTCTTCTACTGTTTATTTTCCTACCTGTCTACTACATTACCCATAATTCACCACACTTAAAGGAGCAGGCTCAGGCCGGCAACACCTGTGGATATATTTTTTACTTTAAAAGCAACAAAACTGAGTTACAATCAGACTGTATAAAATATGGACGTAGTATCCGTGACGTCACCCATCTGTTCCTGAGCGCTGTTTTGAAGCCAATTGACAGCCATATTGCCATATTGGAAATGCGGAACTGAACCAGGCAGAGTGTGACGTAAAGGGGCGGAGTTTGAGCCTCTTAGCCAACAGCTATGTGTTCCTGACTGGGAGTCCAGTCAGTTAATCATAATATCTTCTGAACCGTCGCGTTATAAAAAAATTCACCCCCCCTACAGTGTGTGCCGATAGAGAGATTAGCTACGGCCAAGCCGTTTTTTTAACCAGGCTGTAAACATGTTTGTTTCTGCTGTAACGATCGTCTTCTTTGAATGGGTGTGTATGTGGTCTCCGGTGTTTCTGCAGCCAGCCTCAAGTGGACGCTTGATGAACTGCAGCTTCAGCACTTCCACATGGGCTTCATAATTTAAGACCGTAGGTTGCTGCTTGGCGAGGATAGAAATATCAACCTTTTCAGCTGTGTCTCTTCAGAATAAGACCTGGAAATGTCCTAACATGTTCACCTGAATATTATGATTTTTGATGTAGCATACATTTTGTTTCTTGATAATTTATAAGTCTAGATTTGACACTTTGAAACCACTACATTAAAGGTACAGAAGCCTCAGCAGCAGCACAGCTTATCTTATCTTTGCTGCCTAAATAACTCTCTCAGATCCAGACAGTCTCTGGGGCGTCCACAAATACACACACTATAGATAAATATGGTATGTAGGCGACCTGTAAACATACTCTGTGAATCAGAAATAGTGTTGAGCTGGACCCACACAGTTTTAATCTGTGCTATTCTTACACAGATCACAGCTCGGATACAAGTCGGTTATAGAAGTCACCACTGGATAATGCAGTTATTTTGAAATGATACCTTCAGGTTGATGCAAGTTTTAGAAGATGACTGATTGTTGGTGTGTGTGCTGAAGATAGTTATTGCTGAAATCCCTTCCAAATGTATCACTGGCACTCGACTGTAATCAGCAGAATGATGAAGAACCAGAATAGCTCTAAGAGAACAAAATGTGATAGTGGCCCAGAAATAGACCAAGAGAGGCTGCACGGTTCCTGACTGTCTGATATCCCTCTAACTCACAGTTTTGTCTTCAGTGTGTTTTCCTGGAACACCAACTCTGTCTTTTCACTTGTTGTTCAGAGAGTTTAAAATGCTACAGATCCATGCCTTATTTAAATCTTTACTTCCCCATGATAGCAACATTGGCCTTGACCAAGCCAGACTCATTTTATGATAACTCACTGATAGGTGAGACAGATTAGTGGGTGGTCTTGGGTCATCAGGTCAGTTAGGATGGACATGTTTGCAGCACTGACAAGCTGCGGTTGCTTCACTGTGTCACATGGGATGTTTAAACAACACACTATAACTACAACATGACCATTATGGGACTTTTTAGATCAAGCCTTTACTGATTTTGGATCGTGCACTTATTTTGCTCTGGTTTGATTTTGCAAAAGTACTCAAAAGGCTTCTTTCTACACAAAATACCTTCACTGAACATGATGAATATTAAACATTATGCATTGTCAACCATTTCTTGGGATGACCATCACCTGCTTAGTGTTGATTTTATGCTACATGTTCTGCAGGCAGTACTGAGAGGACTTTAAAAGATGAGTTTATGAGTTGCAGTGCGCTCTGCTGTAGGGGAGTAAGAAAATGATGATGCATTGGAGTCACACGATATGTTTTGTGATATTGTGTCATTTTCAAATCAAGCAAAGAGCTATGATGTAGCTAAATGTGACTTGTTTTGCTCACAGGGTTTCGTTGTATGTTGTAGGGACAGTAATAAAAACAGATTATTTTATTTATTCCTTTATCCTTTATTTTAGCAGGCAGGACCCACTGAGGTCTCTCTTTCAGGGGTGCCCTGCAGCAAGACAATTAAATACAATTTAAGCAAAAACACACATAAAAACAGTTAAAAATAGTAACAGATACATTAACAAAACATTCATACTTAACATTCTAAAATATTTTCATGTTTTAAAACAACTGCAAGTACTTTCTTTGAGTAGCACAGACACTACCTCTTTAAAAAGCTAATAAGATATCAGAGAGGGGAGTTGAGCTGTCATTTGATAGTTATTCCACATCATGGGAGCAGCAACACCAAAAGCTGTCTTTCCCCATTCAGTTCTAAACCTTGGTGTTTTTAAAGTAATCCAGTTTTGAGAGCTGTTTGTACAGTTTGATGTGTTTTGAAACAAGAGACTAGTCAGGTATGGAGGGAGTTGACCTATGAGTGCCCTGTAAATAAACAAAATACTGTGCTTTTTCCTAAGAAGACCCAACGAGGACCTGCCCACGGTGCGATATAGGTCACAGTGGTGGTTGAAATCTGTGACCTGTAATAAGACGGAGAACGCAGTGATATATCGCATCCAATGGCTTTAATGCAGAAGCAGGCGCATGCATATGAAGTATGTCTCCATAACCTCAAAAACTGGCAGTATAGTAGCTTGCACAATCATTTTTCACAATCATCAATTTGCTTAATTTTTTACTTGCATTTTAGCATAAAGTGGTTTTGTTTTTTGATGAACAAAGCTTTCCTATGATTAGATAAAAAATAATCCAATTAATGCCTTTCTGATCAAATTGCTAAATATTGCACTGCATCAAATCTTATTGTCTGAAATAACTTCATTTGCAAAACTCAGCCATACTTCTTTATTCACCATCAGTCTGCTACAACTGCAGATGCAAGCCGGTTTGTTAAGCTGAATCTGACTCATTTAGAGGATCAATCTGAGTGTTCATGTCATTTACTGTTTATTGTCCTTTAAGAAATAATATAAATATGAACACACCTTGTTGGATGAAATATGTGGGGGCATCATTTCAAGATCATCTCTGTTGGCTTTAATGCAGAAGCAGGCGCATGCATATAAAGTGTGTCTCCATAACCTCAAAAACTGGCAGTATAGTAGCCTGCACAATCATTTTTCACAATCATCAATTTGCTTCATTTTTTACTTGCATTTTAGCATAAAGTGGTTTCGTTTTTTAATCAACAAAGCTTTCCTATGATTAGATAAAAAATAATCCAATTAATGCCTTTCTGATCAAATTGCTAAATATTCCAATGCATCAAATCCATACAGTCTATGATCAAATCTTACTGTTTGAAATAACTTAATTTGCAAAACTCCTGCAAAAAACACAACCATACTTCTTTATTCACCATCAGTCTGCTACAACTGCAGATGCAAGCCGGTTTGTTTAGCTATATCTGACTCATTTACAGGATCAATCTGAGTGTTCATGTCATTTACTGTTTACTGTCCTTTTAGAAATAATATAAATATGAACACACCCTGCTGGATGAAATATGTGGGGGCATCATTTCAAGATCATCTCTGTTGCTTTTGCTGCAGAGGATTGTTAAGTAGAGTCAGAAAGACCTGTTGGACAAACTTCATGTTGGCATCATTTCTAAATGACTGTAAGCATTGTTTTGTTTTGTGCTCTACATGTTCTGTAGAAACAGTCCTTGCATCAGTGAACAGGCACTAAAAAAATCCTGCTGGACAAAAACCTCTGTGCTCTCACGCTAACCCGGCCAGTAATGGAAGTATTCAATCAGACATCTGATCCGTCTCTATTATCTGAACATGTTTTTCAGCCGTGCTCGCTGAGAGCTCCTGAATGTTGTGTGAACCCCACTGGGCTTATTTCTGCATGCTTTAGTTCTGCTCCGTGAAGTATTACAGCATGCTGCAGTGTTTCCTGTGTTTACTGTGTTTGATTAACAAATTCTTATCCACCGCCACCTTCTGTTCCTCCGGTCCACCATAACACTCTCTCCTCTTGCCAGGACTCTGGCTGTGAAACCTGAGCCAGGGGCCAAATATAGCCCCACACAGCGAGCAGTTAGGGACCGGGACAGATGGGACAGCAGGCCACTGCAGAGGCAGTACGCAATTGGACCCTGAACCTGAGAGATCCTGCCGACTGTCTGACCAATAAGGCTGCTCTTCTGGGAAGAGAAGCTTCTTTTAGGCTCTTTTTACTGTTTATTCAAGACAAACCTGGAAGCACGAAACCAGGAGGACAGATAGCACGCTTCAAGGTGAGCACTCTTTCATTTCTCTTGATTGTCTTATGAGTGCAAGGTTTTGTTTTTAATTGTTTAAGGAGAGATTGACCTGAAATATTCAAAGTGGCAGTACCGCTGTTCAACTGGTTTAGGCAGCATCCTTTTATGTTGTAGGGAGATTTAAACCCTCTCATTTTAAATATGCATACAATTTAAGAAATGCTGTGAAATGACATGTATTTATAGATATCTAAGTGATCTAAACAACTGTTGTGAGGCCTCAGAGAGAATATGAGTGAGTGGAAACTTTAAACCGCTCTGACAGTTGTGAACTTTCTGTCAATCAGTCTCGCCGTTTAAATTTTCCACATTCATATTTAATAAGCCCAGCTGTTATTGTAGTCTGCTCTCTGAGACTAATATCCTTTGTGTGTCTGCTTTAACCTCGGACCTGTCAGTGTATGTTAGAGCATGTGAAGCTCTAGGCTACCTGTGTGTGTTTGGAGGTAGCAACAGAAGGCCCTCTCTCCTCAGCTCAGGGTGGGTGAGGTTGTGCTGCTGCTGTGAAACATAGCCCAGGGGATTAAAAATAACAACAGCTGGTCTTCAGGACGCCATGAGGCGCCGAGTGTCACAACGCGTGCGATGCATCTATCTCCACAAACAGCTACACAACATAGTATTCATCTCGAGTCAGCGTCTCCAGAGATCAGAACTAACAAGCATCAGACCTGTTTAAAAACTGTATGTGACCCACTTTACTTGTGAGTCAAAAAGGGAGGGTGGTGTTTGATTTCTAATCCAGCATCTGTCATGTCAGGATGCATCAGGTGGCTTAAATATACTGCAATTAGTGTATGATCTTGCGCTCAGTTATTGTGGATTATGATTTAAGACGTCCTTGACCTCATGACAAGACCTCTCATCACTTATTTAGAAAGAACACAGCCGTAGCTAGAAAAATATCAGATGTAAGATATGATCACATGAGCTCACATGACTTATAACTGTATTTAAATCATGATAAATGCTATATTTTGTGGGGTATTCACCACAGTGCATGGCGGCCATTTTCTTCTGTCACCATGCTCAGGGAGGGAGACTTGAATGTTATTGTTTCAGGTTAAGAATCTGTAAGAAACACATGAAGCTACTTCTTTATTAGTAAGAAATGAAGAAGACAACTAGTAGTGAGAATCCAGAGGAACACTCTGTCATATTTCAAGGTAAAACAACATATAAGATAACTCTCATTATCAGGTACTGTTTGTTTACAGCTAGAGTCAGCATCCAAACACTTCTTAGGTAAAATACCTGCTTGATATTGAAGGCATACATTCTTAGCGGTGTGGAAGAACCTGGGATCAGTCTTTTATTTGCGAGGCTAAATCAAGCCTTAATTAAAGCTAGGGTTGGTAGTCTCGGAAAACTAGCATGAATTTGAATGTAGCATGTCTTCAGGACTCCGTCTAACCCCTCCCCCTCTTCCCTCAGAGCGACGCCCCCCCGCTCACATGCGAGAGCGCCGCTGATTCATGACCATATGATCGTGACTGATTCAAAACCGGTCCTCACCAAAACTTTATCATAGTGAAAGTTAAAAACACAAACAAACATGGCTGCTGTTGGTACTCACAACTATCATGCTAGCATTATCCAGTTGTACTGGTGACACGATATCAGGAGAAAAGTTATAACACATATATAATACTGTAACAGCTCTACTGTTTGTTAAACGTGTTCAGTGTAGATGTTCTTAATTCCAACAGTGTTGACAGTCAGTGAAGGCATCAGGAGAGGTGTAGAGTGTGTGAGCGGGAGAGAGGAGAGACAAGAGGAGAAGTTCTTCATTCATTCAAACATTGATTGTTGCTTTGTTGGTTGGCGTGATCACGGCCGACAGTGACCGGTTATTAAAGATCAACGTGTTCACGAATCGGCTCGTCATCATTACAGCGTCCAGACAGATGCTACAGTACATATACATTTTCTGTAGGACTTACTAAATGTCATTAATTCTTTTGCTTGTCAGAGCCCCTGTCCTGAGCAAAGCACCTCATCGGGTCAGAGGGGACAGGCCTGAGGTCGAGCCAGAGGGGCAGTAAATAGAGGCAGGGGACTCAGAGTACACGCCGGGGAAATGTACGCGCAGGAGGCGGGCAGAACGGCAGGATGGGATTTGATTGGTTTAAAATTTTGGGACCCAAAAACAGTGATTGGTTGGTGTTTTCCCAGGTTTACTCCGGCTGTAGATAGCAGCTTTTTTTTGCTCTTTTTTAAGAACACATTATATATTGATTGCCATCAGGACATAAAGATCATTTTAACCAGTATAACAAAACTGGTATAACTCTGCTCCTGCTTCCAAGTTTCCAAGAAAAGAAAACATATAAATCTGCTAAATTGCTATTTTTTATTTCTTATCCCTCAAATGGACTCATGTCCCTGCAGAATTTTACACACAAAATATACTTTCTATTGTTGTTTTAGCTGCTAATCAATCATGATGACCAGCAGCAGTGACATTCATGAGATTTATCAGACTTCTTTAGGCAGGACAAGGCCAAGCATCTTTATTTGTATAGCACGATTCATGCAAAACGAAGTGCTTTAAAGAGCAATAAAACAAAATAAAAGACACTATAAAATACTGATATACAAAAGATTTAAAGAGGTGAGTCTCATGAGTATACAAGATACTACAGTATACTTTTTAAAGCAGCTCCAGAGGAACAAAATAGGGGATAAACTTAAAGACATCAGCAGGTCTCCAGCTCTCAGTCTGACTCTTTTCATGGTCCATTTATCTCACCTATAAAAAGTGCCAATCTCTTTTTTTCAGTTTTCTTCTGCAGCATGCGATATAAAGGACAAACTTCAGACATTATCAGGTTATAACTCCACCTCTGGATCCCTCTGTTGTGACAGTGATTATTACTTCAGCTGTACTTCTCTGTTTATTTGGAGTAAAACATGTGAAGTAGCTCCAGTAATGAGCAGAGTGATAGGATGAATGTCAGACACAGAGCGAGTCAGAAATGCCGGTCATGACCTCGGTGAAGGCCTCTGCTAATACCCACCAACTGTGTCCAGACAGCAGTGCTCTGACTCATCCTGCCAGCAATGGTTTCCAGAGCACATAAGCCTGTATTGTGAGGTCTATATTTGAACTTTGACTCCTTCTCCTTGTATTGATAGAGATCTCATGTCCTCTCTAAACTCTGCCTCTGTCTCAGTGTGTAAACTGCTGCTTAATGACAGCTGATGTGTATTTCAGGATGCAGGACGGGAGTTGGAATCAACCATTCCCCATCTCTGTTCTGCTGAAGGACCCGGCGGGAGGCGGGACTTTGGAGGGCGATGGTGGGGTGTTTTCTGAGGCGTCCTCTGATGGGGAACTGTACCTGGACTCAGTGACAGAGCTGGATTCTGGAGACGGGGACTTTGCTGATCTTACTGCTTTCTTGAATGCAGATGAGATCAATCTTAGCCTGGACCTGGCCCGGGAGGCCTTTGGTGAATCTGAAGATCCAGGCCCATCTAATCCGACACCCAAGGAGCAGGTTCTCCAACATGTCCCCTCCTTACCTGTGCCTCCCCAGACTACTCAAAACCTCAGCAAAAGCCCAAACCTGCAGCACCTGACCAAAGCACCCTGCCCAGATGAAAATGCAAGAATTAATGTCTCCTCCAGCCAGAGCACCCCCTTCAGCAAACCCGTTCAAGTGTTCAGTGAGGCTTCGCCCTCTGCTGAGAAGGTTGTATGCCACAAACCCCTCCATCCAGTTTATAAACAGGATAAACCCAGACTGGTTCATGAAGGCCTGGAGCTGAATGATCGTTCAGGTTCAGCCTCAGAGTTCTGCAGCCGAGCGGCCACCTTCATCGAGGAACTGTCCTCCATCTTCAAAGGTGCTGCACAGGTGGAGCCGCCAGTAGAGGAGGACTCCTCCTCCCCTGATAGTGGTTATCTTACTCCGAGGAGCCAGCGACCGGTCCCCCAGGGCTCAGTCTATGCGCCCCCTCTGCCCCCCATCCAACAAGAGGACACACAGTTCAGCCACCCAGCCGTGAACGTGGAGCCTCACCCTGCAGACACGACAGACACGAAAGACACGACAGTCACGACAGACACGACAACTTCTACAGGGTACCAAAACTCTGGAGCTCCATCCAGTTCCGGGCCACTGTCTCCTCCATGTTTCCTCCACAAGCTGAAGAGTCAGGAGGTGGCAGAAGGAAGCCCCATCCGTCTGCAGTGCAGAGTCGTAGGAAACCCGCAGCCTCTCATCAGGTAGGGTTCAATCTCACCACCATGGCCATTAAGCAGCTGTTCTCAGGCTCTCAGTGGTATTAAACCATGAATGGTACACCTCAGCAGATGGTGACTGCAGAGTTTTCTTTGAACTGGAGATTCTAATTTTCATTTCCCTGAGCGTGTTGAGGACTCCTGGTCCATGTTGGCTGAAAGCTTTAAGGTTTGAACTGAAATGTATGGCTTTGTTGTGGGGGTTAAATTTGACAGGAGGTTGCTGTTTTTTTTTTTTTAGTCATGGTGTATTTATTGAATTTTCCATACAGACAGTCAAGTACAACAAAGACAATACAGAAATAATAAAGAGGAAACCAGACACAATTAAATACAACTGGCTTCCAGTTACAGGACAGCCAAGGCAAAAGGATATTAGAAAACAAAAGCAAAATAAAGACAATCCATCAAGCGGCACAGTCATTCGTTCCACGTAGGAAATAAAAGGATGCCATATTGTATCAAACTTCCCAGTTGATCCCCGTAGTGTGTATCTTATCTTCTCTATTTTGAGAAAACACATGACCTCACTAATCCACCTGCTGAAAGTAGGAGGACGGTCACCCTTCGGTGCACTTTGGTCAGAGAGAGTTCCCCCGATTGCACCCCAAAAAGACCCAGAAGAGGACACAGTGTGATAGTTTGACCTGTAAGCTCTGAGTATACATCAAATATTGCAGACCAGAATGTTTTGAGGTTTGGACATGACCAAAAGATGTGAATAAGACTGGCTGGAGTCTTGTTTGCATCTGTCATATGTAGGGCTAACACCAGGGAAGATTCTGGAAAGCTTGATCTTTGACATATGGAGGCGGTGAACAATTTTAAACTGAATAAGGCAGGAGGTTGCTGTTTTTTATTGCCCATCAGGTATCGCATACTGTGAACTAAATGCTTCAAGGCTGTGATTAATGTTGACATTTCTTTTTAGATATATCCAAAAATTGCTCAAGAACTCATCTATATCAGTGAAGTTATGTTAGAAAATAGTTGGAATGCCTTTTAATTGTTGTCATGATGAAGTGGTTCAAAGCTGTACGATACAGTACGATACAGTACGATACGGTATGAGGTAAAGAGGCGGGGTTTCAGCCTCCTACCCAACAGCTACAGTGTTCTCGCCTGTCAGTTAAGTCAGTCATGTCCTTATTTGGGCAATACTCGTAATCTTAATATCTTCTGAACCGTCGTGTTAGAAAAAAGCTGTTTTTTGAATCAGGCTGTAAACATGTTTATTTCTGCTGCAAAGATCGTCTTTTTTGAATGGGTGTGTGTGTGGTCTCCGGTGTTTCTGCAGCCAGCCTCTAGTGGACGCTCGATAAATTGCAGTTTATAACACTTCTCTTTTTTTTAGAAATATATTTATTAGATTTTTTTTAACAGTTCAATACACTTGGCTCACATATATATCATGGTTAACATTCAAGTTAAGATAATACAGGTTTCAGGCTCAGGATTCACCGCAGAGGTGCAAAAATAGAGGAAAGAGAGTAAAGGAATAAATAAATAAAAAAATAATGATGATAATAAAAAGTTTGTATAGCACTAAACCTCTTGTGAGAATAGTGGAAACATTCAGCCCAATATATACCAGGAAGGGTTCCCATGTTCTACGGAAAACATCGTCTCTGGAATGTAGTTTACATGTTAAGTAGTCCAGTGGGACATATTCAAAATCCTACTATTAGTCCATAAAGCTCTCAATGGTTCAGCTCCCCAGTACATCTCTGACTTGCTCACAGTGTATAACCTGACCAGGATCCTTAGGTCGGCAGGTGGAGGTCTTGTAAATGTACCCAGGGTCAAATCAAAGTCCAGTGAAGGGGCCTTTAGTTACTGTGGTCCATCTTTTTGGAACAAACTGCCAGCTGACCTCAGGTCCATCACAACTGTCTCCACTTTAAAAAAAAGACTGAAAAACATATTTATTTTCTCAAGCGTATGAATGATATGATGACTGTTGTGACTGGATGCATGTGCAGCAACAATTGCTGTTTGTTTGATTGCTGTGTCTGATGTATGTTGGGTGTATCTATTTTTTTTATTTATTCTATTTGGAAAAATGACTTTATGTTTTTAATTCCCCATGTAAAGCACATTGAACTTACGTGTAATGAAATGGGCTTTATAAATACAATTGCTATTGCCATTGCTAAGTATAACTCTCTGCCATTGTACCTTGGAAGGGACCCTATCTGTAATCCAATTTAAAAGAATACATTTTCTGGCACAGAAAGTTAACATCTTATATGTGTCAGTAACAGTAGCATTAGGTATAGTTTATAACACTTCTGCATGGGCTTCATATTTGGAGACCGGAGGTTGCCGCTTGGATGCAATACAATAGAATAAGATGTGATACAATGTGTTACGATACGATTCAATAGGATATATGATAGGATACAATTTGATGTGATGCAAATTGATATCATACAAAATACAGGGGAAATAACTAAACAAAATGATAGGATACGTACAGTACACAATGCGATACAATACGATTTGATATAATAGGATACAATATGAAGCAATAAGATATGATATAAATACATTTTAAAATCCAGTTTACCATACACATTTATTTTAATGGAATATTCTCTTTAAATTTGTGGTAAATTAAACCTAATTATTTGCTCACAAGGTTGCAAATATTTTAAAAATAGATTACAAGTCATGTTTTAATGCTCTAAGAAACACCAAACAATATTAAACTACATTATATTTAGGAGGAGAAAGAGATCAGGTAGATGAATATCTCAAATGAAGCCTTTTGGTAGTTTCAGTGAAACATCTCTTCTTCTCTTGGTGTTCAAAGTCTTACCTGCTGAGGTAAAACGAAAGTCCAGGTGTCTGTAGTAATATTCAAGGTTTCAGGATCTTGTATGAACATGATCTGAGAATGCTCTGACGTATAGTACATGAACAGACCTTTATCACAGTCATGTGTCAGTGATGTCGACCAGAGCAGGCGTCAGGGTTCAGCCTCGCTGGCCCCGGACGTCAGAGATAAGGCGAGGCCGCCAGGAGGTGAGAGTTATCCGTGTGTTGACAGGCGGAGCACCTGGTTTCGGGTTTGAGGGGGACTTCCACTCTGCATAAGCACATTTGTCCTTTCATACCTGTGCCAGTTAAAGCAGGGACCCTGTCTTATTCTTGCAGCACCACTTGCTCTTGGTTCACCAGCAAACTAAAAATACACTCCTCTCTTCTTTCTGGATGTGTTCACCTCACAGCTCAGTTGACATGCTTGTTGTTTACTATTGGGACATACCTGCACTAATTAAAGTCTCAATCTATTTGAATTTCATGATGTCAGCGTTGTGTTTAAGCTCTCTGCAGGGCGTGTCTGTTCTTTCTGCTAGTTTCTGGATAAATTGCCATAACGTCCATATTAGTCTTATACTCTGAATATCTCAAATTAAGATCTGTTTGGGTTATATTATACACGTTAGCATCTGTTTGCTGCAGTATCTGTTTGTTGTAGTCAATAGGGCATTACAACATGCACTAATATGTAAAAGAGTAACATTTGGATGCCCTCTGCATCAGTTTGGACACTCCTGCTTGGCATTTTTAAAACTTTTCTGACCTTACCTAAGTTTTCACTCACTCGCCTTCACCACTCTGCGTCTTACCGGGGCTGACTTTCCTGCACCCTACAACAGCTTCCCTTCTTTGCAGTTTTAGCAGTGTGTTTTGAGGTGTTTGTGTAATCAGATGAGAAACTCAGCGTGCATCTCCCCGGCAGGCTATAAGGGGGCCTCCTCTGCGGCTGTATAAATAGTCTCCAGGCCAACAGGAGCCAGGCCCAGGAATGCAGGCAATGCAATGACAAGGCGCTTTCAGTCACCAGGCTCCACATCTCCCCTCACCTTCTTGGGGAATATGGAGGAAGTGTGTAGCATGTTTAACCACAGGGCAACAGGAGAGCCTGGACACTGCGGCCAATCTGATATCTGTTATATAAAGGAGAAAATGAAAAGGAGCAGAGAGAATGAGGTGGAAAGAGGCACTTCCTAGAGTTCATATGCAACCAACACTTGGACGGATTTTTCTAATCAATCTCTCTGACTTGCAAACAAAAGAGGGGAACATGTAGCCTCAAAGTTGAGAACCGGAAACCATCCTCTGGTCTTTGAAGTTTGCAGATTTAAAAACATGGAAGAGGACAACGAGTAGTTTGAGATATGCAAGTTAGGAGACGATGACGATGTCTTTTGTTTCGTTCTTATCATGGTTATAAGACTTCCCATGATAAATTCACTCAGGATTAAATTCCTGTGATGTTTTGGTGTACTGATGATGGCTTTATGAAGAGGTGGTTTTATTTTGATGCTTATAAGGTGTCAAGCTTTGTTGCTTTAGCTCAAAAAATGTCAGGATGTTGATTCATCAAGTAGTCAATAATGCCACCCTGGGTTCGGGTCAGTTTTATATTCAGAGAAGTCATTCAAAAAAACATTTCTAGGCAGGGATTATAAATCCTGCATGGCATGATAAGTAAAACTAATTAACCAATCCTCTTTTGCATGGTTTAAAGGTCCTGTTCATGATCTTTATGTTGCTGAAAGTGAATCAGCTGTTGTTGAAGGATGAGATGGAATGACTTTTGCACTTTGCTCCAAAGTTTTCGTTTCGTTTCTGCCTCAGTGCAGCGGCGACATGAATGTGTGTGCTGTGTGAGTGCTCTCTCCTCCTGTGTTGACTCTTGATCTTAGACACTAGATGGCAGCAGATTATATATCAGACCAAAACTGAGCATCCTCTTGAAGCAGCTCATTGTGACTCAGGCACAAATACAGTAGCACAAAATGAGTTTATGATCTGTGCTCCTGTCTCCTAAACAAAGTTGAAGGAGGGAAAAAAGAAGGCCAATGCGTTCTACAATCTTTGAACTCTTTCATCCTGCACTCATTAGTCTCAATTACTCACCTGCACATCTTCTTTTTGCAACACAAGCATGAGGAGGAAAAAAAAATCATGTTTAAATGCATCCAATCCAATCCGCTTTATTTATACAGCAAAACAGCACATTGAAAAAAAAAAAAAGTTTTGCAAAGCTCTGCACAGTGAGGCAAAATAAGTTAAAACCTGTATGACTGTATGAACTATGGACGTAGTATCCATGATGTCACGATCTGTTTCTGAAGTGCTGTTTTGAAGCCAATCGTTGTCGGGAGCCATATTGCTGCTGTCGAGCGATCGTGACGTAAAGAGGCGGGCTTTGAGCCTCCTAGCCAACAGCTACAGTGTTCCCACCTGTCAATCAAGTCAGCTGTGCCTGATATCTTCGAAATTGCTGCGTTAGAAAAAAAATTCACCCCCCTCACAGTGAGAGCACATTGAGAAATGAGCTATCCAGGCTACACTTGTCTTTTGTACCAGGCTGTAAACATGTTTATTTCTGCTGTAAGCATAAGACTTTTTGAATTGGTGTGTATGTGGTTTCTGGCACTTATGGAGCCAGCTTCAAGCGGATCCTCGATGAACTGCATTTTTTTTTTACTTCATTGGACTCAAATTTTTAGACCTGAGGTTGTTGCTTGGTTAAAACACACAGAACATGAAACGCTGTCAGAGAATAAAATAGAATAAAATAAAAGAATCATAATAAAACACATAAATTTTAAAAATAAAAAAAACCCACAAAAAATAAAATAAATAATAAAAAATAAAATAGAAACATTGTAAGAGCCAATAAAAATTAAATAAAAGAACAGACAGAGACAGAGACCACACAACTCTCGTGCCAAGGAGTAAAAATGTGTTTTTAGGCGGGATTTAAAAGTCAATAATGTTGGACACAATCTAACAATGCATGACTGACCGTGTTGTGTTTCGATGTCCATAAATGTGTCTCCTTCCTCTTGCACACCTTGTTGTTAGACCTTACATATAGGAATGCACCAATCCGATCCTGGTATCGGATATCGGCTAGATCGGACTCAAAAAGCTAGATCGGATATCGGTGACAAGGGACCGATATGATATATCGTGCCGATCCATATGGCAGATCTATTCATCTCAGCTCTATGCTTTTCTGTGTTTACAACAGCCATGTGCGTCTCCTACGTCATCAGCGCCGGCCGGTCTGTGCATTTTTGCCCGGTGGAGCATGATGGAGGATAACTACAGAGCCTCTGCAGTTTAGGTGCATGTCATGCTTCTTTTGCTAACAACTCCGCCGGAAACTTGCAACATGTGCAGCGGTAATGTTTCAATGGATTGCCGTCGCGCTGAAAAATATAATGGAAGCCCAAAGGAAGAAGTTTACGTCAGCTGTAGCCTACTGCAAAGAAGCAAGAAACTTTCTATTAATGGATTCAAAGTGTGAAAAAAACAGACAGGTTATTGGATTTAATTGTTCCAGATCCTTTAAATTAAGGGATTCCAGCCTCTGGTTTAGCACTTGGATCCCAGGTACAGTTCACCATCAAGTCAGAAAAGCCTGAAGTTTCCAAAACATGATTCTATCCTCACATTCAGGAATAGAGATTGTTAAATCAATACCAGGATCGGATCGGCTAGTATCGGTATCGGCAGATACCAAAGCCCAGGTATCGATATCGGTATCGGGACCTAAAAAGTAGGATCGGTGCATCCCTACTTACATATATGATACAGTCCTTACAGTCCTGCAAGCTTGTTTTTGTCTGGCTGTGGCTTCATATTTTGTCTTACTACAGCCTCCTTTTTCCCATAAAACTCCCACAGGCCCATGTTGATGGCATTAAATGTGGTGTCTGCAGTCTTGTAAGGGTGGAAAAGCATTCCTTGTGTATTTTGGATCATTATATTTCTTTTATAGTCGGGTTATGATCATGTAGAATGTGTCCTTATGTTGACTCAGAACCTCAAGTTTTGTTTCTAATCAGAGTGTATTTTTGTATCGTATGAGTGTTGTATACTTTGGATTCTAAGGCGGCGTGCTTTATGCAGTTTAAGATCACAGCTTAGTTTTGAAGCATGAGTCTGCAACGCTTCTTTTTGCAACGAAACAATACAGAAGTTAAAAAAACCATAGAGTTGCATTGCTTTACGAGTGTGTTGTGTTAAATGCGTCACCTCTTTTTGCACACCTTGCTGTCAGACCTTACATATGTCGTCTGTTTCCACTCTCTCATAAAGAGCATGTTTTTTAGTGGACCTTAAAAGAAAGTGCAATAATGTTTATCATATGTACTTGTCCTTAATATGTTAAAGTGGAAGACTAACATGCTCTGCTCCTCTTTTCGTCTCATGTCTAATGAGCTAACCTTTAATTCTCTCATCCTCTCTGTGTGCAAACATGTATCTGTTTGATGTTTGTGCAGCATCAGCTTCACTGGGCTTCACTTTTGATGCTCAGCCAGTCCAATCAGGTGACTTACCTCCTCGCCTCCTGACCTCACTTCCTCTTTCTCTCAGACTAATGAGTTTGTGCTGAGCTGATGCCAGCATTTTGCACGGCCGGCTGAGGAGACATTCCTGGTGTTTTGGTGCTGGGAGCGGCCTTCAGCGGTCAGCCACAATTTGTCTCGGCCGGAGAGTCTTAACGGCGCTGAGCACGGGGTATTCTTCAGTTTGTTCTCATGCTCCTCACACACAATGTTTTATGCAATACTAATTTTATAATGATTCATCTCTGGTATTCAACTGCGTGTGTGTTACATCCTTGTGGGAACTACTTTGTGCATTTTTGCTGTCTGAGATCATTTTGGCCTTTTTTTAAACTTCCTGAAGAGGCGATGAAGAGTTTTAGGATGAGTATGGATGCTGGCTTATTTTAGCTTCATGCAGGCAGTGTGTGTGTTTGTGTGTGTTTGTGTTAAAGAGAGCATTTCCAAACAAAATTGATGGTGTGAGGTCAGGTTGTGCAGAACACCACACACGCTGCGGGTTCTTGATGACTGATTTCTCACTATTTAAACGCATTGCAACGCAGACAGAGAAAATCCACCTCCGACTGTGGCATGCTCAGCGCGCTATTTTAGGCGTTTTGTCTGATGCTCTTCCATGTTATTACCCCGCTAACTGCCTGTTGTGCAAATTCAAGCACTTCAAAACTGGAGTTGGAGTTGAATGAAAAGAGAAGGGCAGTTTAAGAGCTGCAGAGGCTTCATGGTTAAAGTGAATGCACAAAACCACAGGGGGAAATTTTGGAAAATAAGAGGCTGCCAGCAATTTTTCCTGAAATCTACACAAGGCGGTGCCTCCAGCTTCAAGAGGAGACGACATTCCATACATTGATGATGGAATTTGTTACCAAATATACAATATGCTCGCTTTAAGAGCACAGACAAATGCACATACACAGAGTTATATATTCCCCTTAAAGGGCACTAAAAGCTTCTCTAAAGACCTGCAAGGTTCAGTCCTGCAACGCAAACAATTATTTACCTGCACACAAAGAGAAGGGCATGTTGAATCTAATCTAAGGCTCCAATCTGATGCTTCAGGACAACACCTTTTCCCCTCCTTACACCTTTTCAGTTCTCTTTTTATTACATTCAGTCTGTGGACTTCTCTGCAAGATACTACCCTTGACTCTTTAAGTTTGCACCCTCACTCTTTAGCTTTCAATGAGGATGTTATCAAAGTTATTTCTTTAAAAATGTTGCAGTCTATGTCATGCCTTTATTAGGACAGTGAAGAGACAGGATATGTTGGGAGGAGAGAGTGGCGACTGACATGCAGCAAAGGTTCAGGATTGGAGTCAAACCCCGGACAGCCGGGAGGACGCTAGCCTTGTCACATGGCGCACAGGATTTAACCGCTGAGCACCCGGAAAATGTTAAAAAATTGCACTTGACCTCGAGGAAAACTAAATCAAACTCAACCTCTGTCTTAACGTTTTGCCAGCTGCATGAACAGACAGAAATTAGCGGGCCTGATGTTGGCGGAGAATAAAGGACAGATTTTTCTGTTCTGAATGCTGTGTAATTTTATGATTGCAGATGTTTTTTGGAGCTAATCTGAAATAGAAACTAGAAAGGCGCTTGGAGCAGAGCACAGACCTCTAACAGCTCTGCTAATTCAGCTCATATTTTTATGCCAGAGTATATTTTCAAAGTGGTGCCTAGATGAATAATCATTATCTTTGTTTCCAAATTGAAAAAATTTTCATACCTGGCATGCATTCATCATCTTCAATCAATCTTTATTTATATAGCGCTAAAACACAACACATGTTCTCCTCAGACTCTTTCCAAACAGAGCAGGTCTAGACCGTACTCTATGTTCTGTTACTAACAAAGACCCAACATCAAGACAGGATCAGATCCAGTCCCATCTTACAGACAGGACTCATTCTGATCTCATCTTAATCCACCATGAGCAGAGCACTTTGCAGCATTTAGCAAGTTACAGTGGCAAGGACAAACTTCCTTTAACAGGCAGAAACCTCTAGCAGGACCAGACTCATGTTAGACACACATCTGCTGAGACCTACCGTGTTGGAGAGAGGGAGAAAGGGAGAGAGGGAGAGGGAGGGAGATGATAATGTTCACAAGGATAGTAGTAGATGTAGCAGTTAGAATCTGGCAGCAGGCTGTCTACGGCAGAGACTCAGAGGAACCCACAAGACAAGGGAGCTCTGGAACTCAAATAAGGTCTATGGTTATTAACTTTAATGGGACAGGCAGAGAGAGGAGAGAGAGGGGAAAGACATGATCTAAGTGTGGCAAGGACAAAACTTACTTTAACAGGCAGAAACCTCCAGCAGGACCAGACTCATGTTAGACACACATCTCCTGAGGCCGTGCAACGAAAAAGACGGACGGAGACAAGAGACAGAGACATCTTGATGTGGCATCTTGTTGACAACACAACATAACAACTTAATGAGACTAACTGTTAGAAGATATTGCGATATAACCTCTGAGCAAAAAACAAAACAGGAGAAAGGGGAGACAGGGAGTCGATTGAAAAAGACAAAAACAAGTTCAAGGTATGTTTCGAAAGAACAGGGGTTTTTGGTCCAGAGTCTGATCCACCAGTATTTTGACAAACGGTGTCAGATCTTGCTCTGATCTTTCTCTCAGCCTCCTCTTCCATCAGGTTTTATAAAAACTTGGCGAGCAGTTTTTCCTTAATCAGACAAAGATCCCTGTAACGGCACTGAATAAAGCTTTTACACTCCACCACATTCAAGACACACAAATCCATGAGAAAGCCAGTCTTATTTCTTCAGGCTCTAGTTTTGGTGTCTCTGTTTTTTTGCCAGCAGACTTTTAAGGCGTAATTTTAGCTTCTAGACTTTATAAATACACTTAAGGTTCTACTTTGACCCACATACTGTAACTAGCCTGTTGTTGCAGGAGTACTTCAGTCTTCCAGTCAGCGGTAGCCTTCCCTCCTACACTGTGTGAAACAGACTCTACATGAGGTCATAGCAGGTGACCCGCCGCTGACTCATGACGCAGCCTGACTGTAATGCTGACTGTTTGGCCTGTTTCAGGAAGGCCGTAATTTTAAATTCTCCCTCATGGGCTCATTTGATCTCTGCGGGAGGAGGGGAAAAGGAAAAGCTCTGGTATTTTTATACCTGCTTTTTCTGAAATGTTACAAGCATGAAGTCATTTCATATTTAACCTCCACATAACGAGCCAGCGGGTGACTGTGGGGGTGAACTCATGCTGAAAATCAAAACTATATGGGGACGATTTGCCAGAAGCTTAACATTCCTTAAAGGTGAAAACATTTAAGAGGGTGGAACTTTAACTACCCGGACTCCACCGGCACCGTATGGTGAATTTACAGGTTGATGTGAGGTAGTCAGTTTGACGTATTACTTAGTTCACACCATGCCGATAACTGATCTGTGCTCATGACTGTGTGGGTCATACGTGGAAAGAGATGTGTTTAAGGGCTGAGCGTGTTCACTGCAGGCTGCCAAAGAATTTCCCTGAGGTAGCCAAAGATAGACAAAACAACTTTAAATGTAATCTATATCACTGCTGACTGAGCAGGATGACACCTTTACACATACTATCACACCCACTGTAATCCCAGATTATACACTCAAACACATCAGGAACTCTGCAGTAAAACATGGAGATGGACACACGTCAGAGCTTTTCCTCAGAGGTACGTTAATGGCAGCCGTGACGAATGCTCCTGTTCTGTTTAAGCCTCCGCGAAGGCCACTGGCACTCCGCCGGCATGGAGACATGGTGTGAAGTTTCACCCAACGAGGTGAGACTTTCCCTGCTCCTCTCAGAGTCTCGAGGCTTCCTGACCTTGACCCCTTATCACATTCAGGACCGAAATTCTCTCTGAGCCATTTATCTTGTTTGTAAAACTTTAACTCATGCCTGCTTCCATCGCGGATGCACAATCTGCAAGAAAGATCAGTTGTGCTTGTGTTCTTTCATTTCCAGTCTTTGAATCATGTCCAAAAATTTAAGTCAAGACTCGGTTGTGCACCAAATTCAAATTAAAGGTTCATCATGTGTCCTTCTTTCAAAGAGTTAAGTAAATACTAGAGATGTGAGCATCACTGACCTCACTCGTCTGCACCAGAATCCAGTGGTGGACAAAGTTCACGTCTTCATGACTTCAGTCAAACTCCTGGTCAAACATTACTCCAATACAAGTGAAAGTTCTGTAAGATTATGACTTAAGTTAAAGGCCTTGAGTACTTGCTTTTTAAAAATACTTAAGTACTCAAAGTTCTTTTTAAAATATCTCAAAATGTAGTGCAGTAAAGAATGCATGGTAGTACATTCTGCTCCGTTCTGTTTATCTAGAAAACATTATTTCAGATCTAAAAAGTCTACCATGAAATATATACTAAGTTACTACAAGCACAGACGAGTTTCAAATGTTCATCTGGAATCAAACCAGTGTGCTAGCTCCAGACCTCCACATGCTTTCTCAGGTTAGATGCTGATGTTTTGGAGGCTGTGATGAAGTTTGTGTGGTAAACACTGTTTTAAATCTCATTATCAACTCCATTACTAACCATTTAAATCAATATTTAGTGCAATGGTGTTCTTTAATCCTCACAGATCATGGTTCAATGAGGAGAACTCACTCGTTTTTAATGAAAATTCTTGTTAAAACTTTTTAAATGTACATTGGAAAGACAGAAATATAAATACAATAGTTTACATAACATCGATTTTATTTTATTTTAAATTTTGAATATAATTTTTTTTATGAAGTGAGGTTGATAAATTAACCTGAGACACCTTTTCTGTCACATGCTGCCCAGATTTTTAGGCTGTTTTTAGCTGGTTTGGAAGACATATATTGCCTAAAAAAATTTTTACTTTAAAAAGGGTAAATTTGACCCACAACATAACAGGAGGGTTAAAATATGGCCGTGGTGCTCAGGTAGAGAGTCATCATCCTTCTCAGTTGTAGCCATCATCACCATGACTAAATGAACGGACTGATCTGAAGAACGTTTGATCTACGCTCACCCGAGGTACGGCTACACCACTGAGACAATGCACAGAAGTACAAGTACACCAACAGAGTACGGTCTTTGGGATCTGATTTCAGAACTGACTTCAAAGCAAAAGCAGTGAGTAGCTAGAGCAATGATAGAAATATTGTGGAGTCAAAAGTATGATATTTGTCTTTCAAATGTGGTGGAATAAAACTAATAAGTTCCCCCCAAAAATAAAACTCAAGTAAAGTACAGATACTTAAAAAATTTACTCAAGTACAGTACTCAGGTACATTTACTCTGTTACTGCCCACCACTGCCAGAATCACTAGTCAGCTACAATTGTAGGCCCACAATCTTGCAAACACTAGCCAGGTTGGAGCCTTAGCTCCACTTACTGCTACCGTGATGCTCTAAAGCTCTACTACCTGGATGTAACCAAGCACAGGTGACAGGTGTCGTCTGGTAGCACGGCGTGGTTTGCCAGTATGTTGATCTAGTAAATGGAGATAAAGTTGTATGTAGGCTGTGTCTGGAGTTGTTCCAACAGAGCAATGAGGTACCAGCCCAGGCATGAGGGCGCTAACCTGCAAGGAGGTGCTAGCTCTGCTAATGGTAGCCAAACTTGTTGTTCACTGAGCGTGGCTCTCTTTAACGCCATGAGGCAAGAGCTGTAGGGAGTAATAAGGATCAGAGATGGATCAAATTCCCCTGCAATCATCACTTTTACACTCTGGATTTTATTCCCTGGGATGGAGAGTATCTTTCCTCATGATGGTAGTTTAGCGTTTGGACTTACATACACACAGCTGAAAAGGATTCTGGGCTCTTAGCACCATGTTGAAATCCCATTAAGCGCCTAGTGGCTGGTGGGTGTATCTTGTTTACCATGAAAGAGGATTTGTCTCTGTTTTTTGTCCCTTTAAAAGAAATCATAATGCTGTTTAGGCTCATGAGGAATGTTTGAATTAGCCCTGAGCTTTCAGCCGACCTAGATATGGTCAATAAACTGCAACAAGGTTGAACATTTAGGCAAGACAGAGTTAAATAGAGAGTGTAGGAGTAGAGGGAAATGAGATGAGATTTGTGGAGTGTTATATAAGTGGATCAGTGACAGTTGAAGAAGTGGAATACCAGATTTAATATGAGGCATGTCTGCTGCAGACAAAGGCGGCAGTCATGCACAGCAGGAGGACGGTAATCCAAGACAAGTTCAACAGCAGGATGGGAAGAAGAAGGTCCATAAATCTTCAGTCTGTACGAAAGCATCTCCTCCGCACTGTGTCAGCAGCTCCTGCTTGACCTCATTGGCAAACATGCTCACACTTCACCATCACCATTAAGAGGCTTCAGCGAGCCTTGCACAGTCAGTGACACATGAACTCAGTCACTTTACATCTGCTTACACTTCCTGGGCCTCACAGTAAACGTGGGAGCAAAGGATTTGTCATTTCAAGAAGAAGGAAGTGAAAACTTTGGAAAGGAACATGCTGGTTTAAGAGTTAGAAAGTAGAGATGGTTTAACTCAAAACACTTGTAACATCAGGAAAATGTGTTTTACACATAAAGCCAAAGTGGACGAGTATCCACACGTTTAATTTATTCAGTTTTCCCGTTTATTTCTCAAGATCTCGACTTATTTTTCTCTTCATCTCAGGGATAATAAAGCACATTGTTCCCAATATTGTGGATCAGTTTATCTCACTCTCCTGACAGAACAAAGCTTGTTTTCTTGTGATGATTGGTGCCATTGCTCTTCAGGTAAGCTGAGTCTTTTTCTAAAGGCTCTTACCTATCGCTAGTTCACGGTGGGATATTTACGCCCCTGTTACGCTTTGTCTGCACTGTGTGACACACAGAGGCGGGTGGTGGTGATGGTGGATGTCGTTCCGCGCCGTCAGAGGTAGTAACAGCGGTGTAATGGGGGATGATGGTGGTAGTGTGTGTGGAGCTCTCACTGTGTGTGTCTTTTGAACTCCCACAAAGTCTTAGTGCCATTTGAAATCACACACAGGGACACCAATGTGGGTTGCGTAGTTCAATGTGGAAGCATAAAGGTGCAATGATGGCAGAACTTTGTTTATGAAATGCTGTTTTTAAGTGACTAGTGTTTGTTTTATGCTTTCGTCTATAAACTCAGTTTTGATAAATGTTAAACTATTAAAATTAAATAATTAACAGGAAAACCGAGTGAATAAAATGTATGGATGTATGTCTGCCTAGGGCTTCTGTAGAAGCACAACATTTGCCTGATGTTGAGTTTTGTGTGTAAAAATGTCCTTGTTTTGTCCCAATACGATTACAGATAGTTTTGCTCTAAATGTCTCTACATGCACTATTGATATCACCACTTCCCTTAAACCAGTGGTTCTCAAACTGGGGTCCTAGGACCCCTGGGGGTCCACGAACCATAGCGCGGGGGTCCGTGAAATAAATATAAAAATATAATTGTGCTATATCATTAAAAACAGTATATATACAGATGAGGACCTTTGTGCCAAGGAAACCAGCATATTGTGCCCATTACTCCAACCCTAGTTAACTTTGGGCCAATAGAAACTCATATGATTGTGACACTCACATCAATCTGTCACGTATCACTCATTCACACATCACTCCATCACAACTGTTCCTGCTACTACTTAGCTTTGCTTACTAGCTCGCGAGCATAGAGCCATTTCTAAAACAGTTCACATCGTCAAGTGATGCTAAGCCCAAGCTAGCTAAATTAAGACAATATGACGACAGGTATAGAGTTTGGTTTTATTGAGAACAGTGACGGGAGACCAAAATGCGTCATGTGTCTTCAGATGCTAGCGAACGAAGCTATGAAGCCAGCCAAGCTAAAGTGACATCTGATCACCCGGAATATAAGAACAAAACTAAAGACTTTTTCCAGCGAAAGAACGAGGGATACATCCGCATGAAAACACAGATGGTGAAGTGTTTTCTGTTTATCACTATGGAACAGGTCTGGAGTATTAAGATTGATAAGTTTTACAATTCAAATAGTTCCAAGGGCATCTAAGAGTGAGAATGGTAGTACGCATGTGCTTAATTTATGTTACATTTATGAGGGGGTTCTTGGAAAATGTTCTCACCTGTAAGGGGTCCCTGGCCCCAAAAAGTTTGAGAACCCCTGCCTTAAAATACCTTGAGTAACCATATCCTGAACCATGTTTTCATTGCCTTTAATGAAGCTTTTCATGCAATATTTGTAGTTTTCTAACCAAGTTTTCATTAGAATTACTTATTTCTCAGAGGATTCTTGCAGCTTTGATTATAGAAACATAACATCTATAAAAGAAAAACAAAAATGTCAGAACGGATCCTTTTTTTTTAAAGTTATATTTTTGGCCTTTTTGCCTTTATTGATTGACAGCTGAAGAGAGACAGGTAATGTGGGGAGTAGAGAGCTGGGGAAGACATGCAGGAAATGGTCAACCGGTTGGGAATCAAGCCGGCGACCTCTGCGACGAGGATTGTAGCCTCTGTATGTGGGGCGCTTAGACCGCTAGGCCACCAGCGCCACGGACCTTTTTTAAAACAATCTGATCAAAGAGTTATGCATGTTTGATGCCAAAAACCATTTGAAAATAATATGCCAATGTTATTTCTTGACCCTGATATTAAATGGCAATGCAGCTGTCTTTCCTTCATAGGCTTATAAATAACTTTGAAATATATATTTCCACATCCCTTTACTGTACTTTCATCTCTTTCTGATGTCATATTTTTAGCTTTAATGATAATTTGCAACTAAATGAATCCCTCAAATTTTTTATGCATTCCCTCTTGGTGTATTTCAGTTCTTGAACGTTCCTCTTGGCAGGGCCTCCAGTTGTCCTCTGAGACACTCTGATTCTGCGTCTCAGAATAAAGGTTTGTAGCTTTGAGTCATCTGGGCCTCGGGGTCTGCTCCACAGCTGGGGCTGTGAACAGTAAGCACCGGGTTACATTCCTCTGTTCACCTGTTAAATGACTCTCTGCTATTCATCATGCTTGATAAGGCATGGCCATTAGATTCAGCTTACAGTAATCTGCCTTTTGATGAGATATTTTGGGCTGTTATTTTTCCTGGATGTTGGATTCCTGCGTGGCTGCCAAAGGAAAGTGTTTGATGTTGAGCCCGGTTCAATTATACATCTTTGACAATATTAAAGTGCAGGAATTTAGTGTGAGTGTGTGTGTGTGTGTGTGTGTGTGTGTGTTGAGAGGTTAGAAATAGCTCTGGTGTTTTGAAACCTGGGCCCTACTTTTGGTATGTTTTGGATCTACGTTACAAAATATTTTACTGTTGCTGCAGAGGATTGCTACTGCCACCAGCTGCGTAACAATCCTATACGGCTGCGGATCAAAGCAGGGTCACAGAAGGGGCTTGTTTTGGTCACTGAGGGGCCCAGATTGTGGCTCAAAGGATCCCTGCAGAGAGGGGCCTTTATATTAAGGTGTAAGATGCTTTTTTTCAAAACTAGAAACAGTTGTTACATCACTTTCCTTAAAGACACCACCCTCCATCGACAAAAACAGTAATGTTACCATGCACCCTGCTGGTCTACCGCTGCTTTCCACACTTAGTTTAGTCCCTTTCAGATCCTAAAAACCCTTGAATCTAACATCACTACAAGCAGACTAACTGATCAAGGCTGCAGCGCCAGAAACTCCAGGGTTCAGCAAGTTAAATGGCAGCCATGTAACTGCTCTTTCTGGATTAAAAAGTGTATCTCACTGTGTATCAACAAGCTCTGTCTCTGTAGGGATCTTTTCTGTTATGTTTGCAGACACGTACAATAACAAAGTGAGCCTCTGAGCGGCATGGACAAACACTTCTAGGGGACATACTTTCATAGGGCACATTTGCCTCTGGGGATTACAGCGTGTTTACCAGCTCATTAGGGATGAAACACAAAACATCTAGTGCAAAATGTTTGCAATATTAAGTCCATGAGACCCCCTTAGCCCAAGTTTAAACCAGAACACCCCCCCCCCCCCCTTAAAACCTGTAAAATGTTGGACTTGTATCCAGCTGAGTCTGTGTGGGGATACTTGTTTTACAAGCAGGCAAGAGGTCAAATGGGACTCATAAAAACAAGCTCAACTCTTCCTTCCCATGTACATGTGGCAGGATAACAGCTGTGTGAATATTAAACTGTCTTACAAGGAGACTCATGATATTCATCTTTATTCCTCTCTGTTTGTTTTCTGCATATCGCTTGAATAAAATATCCCAACCTGTCCTCCTTCCCCCTCACTCCTGACTCTCCTGATGTCGACGGGTTGAGTGGGGGGTCTTGCAGGATTCTGTTTCACACGGGGAGAAATGGGAGGAGGGATGCTCGATGTCCGGCTCATGTGTGTCCGATCGGAGCCCAGATTTCAGTCTATAAATCCAGAGTGTGGAGGAGAAGTCACAGAGTTCAATCCCAGACTGCAGTAACGTCAGCCCGCTGCCTGCAGCAGAGACGTTTATCTCCTCTAGTATTATGCTGGCAGCAGTTTACGGTAATTTCTCTTCATTTTCAGTCAGAATTACAGGGTCCGCTGAGTTTAGGACAGGCTAATGTGCATCCAGTTTGCAAAGTGTCTTATCATTGTGTTGCTCACCATCTCCACCCTTTGAGGGGAATTCTGAGATTTTTAAACCTGGTTTCTGTTTCAACACATTTAGGGGACCAATGACCAAAAGGTACAACACATTTTGGAATATTTGTAGTATAGCTTTTTATTTATGATAAACAACGCAAGGAGGTGTAAGTGCTTCAACTTGATCATTTTGGACATTTTCCACTGTTTTTTGACACTGAGAGGATCAGTTTGTTATTTTACTTGTCTGAAAATATTAAGGAAGGATAATATAGACCCTTTATTACACTGAAAATTAGGGATGCACCAATCCGATCCTGGTATCGGATATCGGCTAGATCGGATATCGGTGAGAAGGGGCCGATATATAGTGCTGATCCATATGGCAGATCTATTGATTAGGGTTAAGGTTAGGGTTAGGATTAGGTGAGGGGAAGCGAACCTGTCCCCCGTAACGGGGGGCAGGAGGTGCACGGTCCTTCCCCCAAGGTGCCCCACCCCAACCGCCCCAAGTCGGCCGGGGCCGGTATGGTGGTGGTCTACGGTCATCGTGGTCAGTACGGTACTGGGGGCGACCACCCCTCTTCCCATACCGTACTTCCTGCCACTCACCATGAGCCGAGCTCATGGTGACGCTTTTATCGTTTTTAAACTATATAATTTTTTTTGTCTTTTTTGTTATTTTTTTTATATTTTTTAATATTTTTTTTATTATTTTTTTTAATTTTTTTAGTGTTTTTCTGAACTTTTTATCAAAATATGAAATCCAAAATAAAATAATGCAATTAAAATTAAATTGCAAGAGTTTTAAACAAAATTGAATTCCCTAAAACTAAATTAATTTATGCCCACGCGCAACGTTTCGACCCCCTGGGTCTTCTTCAGGCCAGGGCATAAAGTGCTAAAATGAATGCAGGCAAAAATGGAGCAGTTCTCCTATAAAAGGCCAGAGCAAAAGTGAGAAAGGCTCTCTCTTTCCTTTTAATTTATAGGCCTTTCTAAAAAGGCAAATGTACCACAAGTTTATTTTATGCATTTAACCAACTTGCTTTAACCCAGTAATGTTAACCCCATAGTTGCCAACTGTTTTTAATTTCTATTACTATAATGAATTAATGAAATAAATACATTAATTATTTATAAGCTATTTTTAAAGACTATTAATATATGGACATAACTCAAATTAATTTATATATTTGTTTATTATATTTAAAATTATTAGTTAATATCCAATTTAGTATTGGGGGTGGGGTTAGGGTTAGGGTAAGGGTTAGGGTTAGGGTTAGGTTTAGGGTTAGGAAAGGTTTGGGTTAGGGTTAGGGTTAGGGTTAGTAGGGTTATGATTAGGGTTAGGGTTAGGGTTAGGGTTAGTAGGGTTAGGGTTAGGGTTAGGAAAGGTTTGGGTTAGGGTTAGGGTTAGGGTTAGGGTTAGTAGGGTTATGATTAGGGTTAGGGTTAGGGTTAGTAGGGTTATGATTAGGGTTAGGGTTAGGGTTAGTAGGGTTATGATTAGGGTTAGGGTTAGGGTTAGTAGGGTTAGGGTTAGGGTTAGGAAAGGTTTGGGTTAGGGTTAGGGTTAGGGTTAGGGTTAGTAGGGTTATGATTAGGGTTAGGGTTAGGGTTAGTAGGGTTATGATTAGGGTTAGGGTTAGGGTTAGTAGGGTTATGATTAGGGTTAGGGTTAGGGTTAGGGTTAGGAAAGGTTAGGGTTGGGAAAGGTTTGGGTTAGGGTTAGGGTTAGGGTTAGGGTTAGGATTAGGATTAGGATTAGGGTTAGGGTTAGGGTTAGTGTTAGGGTTGGGGTTGGGGTTTGGATTAGGGTTAGGGTTAGGAGTAGGAGTAGGAGTAGGGTTAGGGTTAGGGTTGGGGTTGGGGTTTGGGTTAGGGTTAGGCTTAGGGTTTGGATTAGGGTTAGGATTAGGGTTAGGGTTAGGGTTAGGATTAGGATTAGGGTTTGGGTTAGGGTTAGGGTTAGGATTAGGGTTAGGGTTAGGATTAGGTTTAGGGTTAGGGTTAGGGTTAAGGTTAGGGTTAGGATTAGGGTTAGGGTTAGGATAAGGGTTAGGGTTAGGGTTAGGATTAGGGTTAGGGTTAGGATTAGGGTTAGGGTTAGGGTTAGGGTTAGGATTAGGGTTAGGGTTAGGGTTAGGATTAGGTTTAGGGTTAGGGTTAGGGTTAGGGTTTGGATTAGGTTTAGGGTTAGGGTTAGGATTAGGGTTAGGGTTAGGATTAGGGTTAGGATTAGGGTTATGATTAGGGTTAGGGTTAGGGTTAGGATTAGGGTTAGGGTTAGGGTTAGGGTTAGGGTTAGGATTAGGGTTAGGGTTAGGGTTAGGGTTAGGATTAGGTTTAGGGTTAGGGTTAGGGTTAGGGTTTGGATTAGGTTTAGGGTTAGGGTTAGGGTTATGATTAGGGTTAGGGTTAGGGTTAGTAGGGTTATGATTAGGGTTAGGGTTAGGGTTAGTAGGGTTAAGATTAGGGTTAGGATTAGGGTTTGAATTAGGGTTAGGAAAGGTTAGGGTTGGGAAAGGTTTGGGTTAGGGTTAGGGTTAGGGTTAGGATTAGGATTAGGATTAGGGTTAGGGTTAGGGTTAGTGTTAGGGTTGGGGTTGGGGTTTGGATTAGGGTTAGGGTTAGGAGTAGGAGTAGGAGTAGGGTTAGGGTTAGGGTTGGGGTTTGGGTTAGGGTTAGGCTTAGGGTTTGGATTAGGGTTAGGATTAGGGTTAGGGTTAGGGTTAGGATTAGGATTAGGGTTTGGGTTAGGGTTAGGGTTAGGATTAGGGTTAGGGTTAGGATTAGGTTTAGGGTTAGGGTTAGGGTTAAGGTTAGGGTTAGGATTAGGGTTAGGGTTAGGATAAGGGTTAGGGTTAGGGTTAGGATTAGGGTTAGGGTTAGGATTAGGGTTAGGGTTAGGGTTAGGATTAGGGTTAGGGTTAGGGTTAGGATTAGGTTTAGGGTTAGGGTTAGGGTTAGGGTTTGGATTAGGTTTAGGGTTAGGGTTAGGATTAGGGTTAGGGTTAGGATTAGGGTTAGGATTAGGGTTATGATTAGGGTTAGGGTTAGGGTTAGGATTAGGGTTAGGGTTAGGGTTAGGGTTAGGGTTAGGATTAGGGTTAGGGTTAGGGTTAGGATTAGGTTTAGGGTTAGGGTTAGGGTTAGGGTTTGGATTAGGTTTAGGGTTAGGGTTAGGGTTAGGATTAGGGTTAGGATTAGGGTTAGGGTTAGGGTTAGGATTAGGGTTAGGGTTAGGGTTAAGATTAGGGTTAGGATTAGGGTTTGAATTAGGGTTAGGGTTAGGGTTAGGGTTAGGGTTTGGATTAGGGTTAGGGTTAGGGTTAGGATTAGGTTAGGGTTAGGGTTAGGGTTAGGATTAGGGTTAGGGTTAGGGTTAGGATTAGGGTTAGGATTAGGGTTAGGGTTAGGGTTAGGATTAGGGTTAGGGTTAGGGTTAAGATTAGGGTTAGGATTAGGGTTTGAATTAGGGTTAGGGTTAGGGTTAGGGTTAGGGTTAGGATTAGGGCTAGGGTTAGAGTTAGGGTTAGGGTTAGGATTAGGGATAGGGTTAGGGTTTGGGTTGGGGTTTGGATTAGGGTTAGGAGTAGGATTAGGGTTAGGGTTAGGGCTAGGATTGGGGTTAGGATTAGGTTTAGGGTTTGGATTAGGGTTAGGATTAGGGTAAGGGTTAGGGTTAGGATTAGGGTTAGGGTTAGGATTAGGGTTAGGATTAGGATTAGGGTTAAGGTTAGGATTAGGGTTAGGGTTAGGGTTAGGGTTAGGGTCAGGATTAGAGTTAGGGTTAGGATTAGGGTTAGGGTTAGGGTTAGGGTTAGGATTAGGGTTATGGTTAGGGTTAGGATTAGGGTTAGGGTTAGGGTTTGGATTAGGGTTAGGGTTAGGATTAGGGTTAGGGTTAGGATTAGGGTTAGGGTTAGGGTTAGGGTTAGGATTAGGATTAGGGTTAGGATTAGGGTTAGGGTTAGGGTTAGAGTTAGGATTAGGGTTAGGATTAGGGTTAGGGTTAGGATTAGGGTTAGGGTTAGGGTTAGGGTTAGGATTCGGGTTAGGGTTAGGGTTAGGGTTTGGATTAGGGTTAGGGTTAGGATTAGGGTTAGGGTTAGGGTTAGGATTAGGGTTAGGGTTAGGGTTAGGGTTAGCGTTAGGGTTGGGTTAGGGTTAGGGTTAGGGTTAGGATTCGGGTTAGGGTTAGGGTTAGGGTTAGGATTAGGGTTAGGGTTAGGGTTAGGATTAGGGTTAGGGTTAGGATTAGGGTTAGGGTTAGAACCATTACTAAATTTAAGCAAACAGAACCAGAACCAAACTCAATCAAACAGAACCAGAACCAAACTCAAGCAAACAGAACCAGACCCAAACTCAAGCAAACAGAACCAGACCCAAACTCAAGCAAACCCAACCAGAACTGAACCAGACCCGACTCAGAACCGTATCAGAACCGAACCAGAACCGACTCAGAACCGTATCAGAACCGAACCAGAACCGAACCCGGACCAGAACCGGACCAGAACCGAACCAGAACCTTTTCAGAACCGTGTCAGAACTGAACCAAACCGAACCAGAACCGAACCAGAACCGAACCAGAACCGAACCAGAACCGACTCAGAACCCTACCAGAACCGAACCAAAACCGAAAAGAACCGAACCAGAACCATACCAGAACCGAACCAGAACCGAACCAAAACCGAACCAGAACCGACTCAGAACCGTTTTAGAACCGTGTCAGAACTGAACCAAACCGAACCGAACCAGAACCGAACCAGAACCGAACCAGAACCGACTCAGAACCGTACCAGAACCGAACCAAAACCGAACAGAACCGAACCAGAACAGAACAGAACCAGAACCATACCAGAACCGAACCAAAACCGAACCAGAACCGAACTCACTCAAACAGAACCAGAACCAAACTCAATCAAACAGAACCAGAACCAACTCAAGTAAACAGAAACAGAACGATCTCAAGCAAACAGAACCAGAACCAAACTCAAGCAAACATTATTAATGTCCTCAGGTTGGCATTGAGAAAAATCAGATGCCTCAGCTTGGATGGGCTGATCCGATTTCTCCTCTCAGTGAGTATTTGCCCTGTCTTCAGGAAGACTCTCTGAAGGAACAGATGTAGCCACGATACACAGCCTCCCCTCCATCACCTGTATCCTATATCCTCACATGTGATTGGCCGCATGGCCGCCATGCTGTCCTATCAAAACAAAGTTCTGCTGTGAGCAGAGCTGGGGCTGAGCACTGAGAGAGCTAAGCAGTGAAAGGAAAAAACTGGGAGTCATCTCTCTCTCGATGCGAGCCGGCTCTTCTGATTCACTATAAAGCATTGGCTCTCAGAGCCGCAGCTTTTGATCATGACACATCACTAATGTGCTTAATCTGTGTTACAATTATGAGGTGGGCCTTGGACAATTTTCTGACCTACTGTATAAGGGGTCCCTGGCTCCCATAAGTTTGAGAACCCCTGCTGTAGCTAGTAGGAGTGCAAACTCCCGATAGTGAAAACAAACGGAACAAAAAGAGCGACACAGCTGCACAGAAACTCCACGTTGTAGACATCGCTGATCATAATAGACATCGCCATGCAGGAAGACAGTTCACATTTTTTTAAATATCTGAGAGATCTTCAAATACAGAGTGCGTCTTCACACTGGTGCAATTTTTTTCAGAGTTTACGGTAACGGTAATAAAAAACTTGACATTTGCTTTGTTTTATATCGACCACTTAGCAGGATGAATATCATGATTAAGCAGGTATATTTTGAGTCTGAGTTGAGTTGAGACACATTTGTGGCCATTTTTGTCATCCAGATCTTTTGAGGTCATTAATGCACTCATCCTCTGATCATTATTATTATTTAATTATTTCAGAAAGGCAGCTTCCTGATTCCTTTGCAGGCTCTTTGGTTTTTTTACTGCAGCCGCCTTCAAAATAAAAGCCTAGAAAAACACATTTATCAATCAACACCAAATACATTAAAACTAAACAATGTAGTAAAGACAAAACAGTTAAAAGAGCTAAACATGTTTATGCCTTTATAATTATTTAAGGGGTAATTTACACATATTTACTGAAGAGTGAGTTTACTGTTTTTATCAGTTGAGTCAGGTGTTTTTGAAGAGAATGATATCAAAGCTGTTTCCAGTTTGAAAAAATAACATAAGGGTCTGTGTCCTGTAACACCAGCGCCCATAACTTCAATCTAATAGTGTGTCTTGCTGTCGCTTACTGTTAGGAGAGTTGTCTTAAAGCACTTCTGTTTCCCTCAGGAGGGCCTATAACATCAGTTTTAAATCATTATATGCTTCATATTTGCTTTTATTTGTGAACATTTTAAAAATAAAAGGTAAAAACAATTACAAAGAAATGTGTCCTGGCATTAAAGCAGCAGCTACAGACCAAAAAAGGTTCCCTCAAAATACAAGTCTGGTTTCTCCGCCAGTGTTGTTGACAAAGTTGATATCCAAAGCCCCGCCCCTTCTTGATTCTGATTGGTCAGTGAAGGAGAAGTGACACTGACAAACACAGCAGAGCTCCATAAGTTAAAACCTTTTAAACTGAGAGTGCTTTGAGTGCGAAGACAAAACATAGCCGACTCTAAAGAAAAGGTCTATGTCTGATGGGACCTTTTCTGTTACGTTATCAGACAAGTCCTTTTACTG
Source organism: Notolabrus celidotus (assembly GCF_009762535.1). Classification (NCBI taxonomy): domain Eukaryota; kingdom Metazoa; phylum Chordata; class Actinopteri; order Labriformes; family Labridae; genus Notolabrus; species Notolabrus celidotus. The sequence continues at coordinate 7,971,967 of NC_048273.1, read as the reverse complement.
GAAATACTTTGATTTGGGACATTTGCATGCAGGGACTACTTTGCCCTGACCATACTGGAGTAATTCCCAAGCTTTTTTACCTATTAGTCATTCAAACCCTAAAATATTTCAGCACTAAGGTCAGAAGATATCCCAGGCTGAGTTTAGAGATGAAAATGTTTACTGATTCTGATTTTGGGTTTGAGATTACGTGCAGTGCTCGCCCACACAACAGGAAAGGTGGTCTGGTTGTCATGCAAGCAGATATTTGGTATGCTTATGTGTTTGCATGTTTGTGGAAAGTCTGTGGGTTGACTGAGGCGGGATCATGTGTTTTATTCTCTCTCTGTTGTATTTGTTGGATCTACAGGTGGCCAGAAATGTGCTGCTGCCTTTGTAGAAGTAGTCTGACATGTCACCTGGCTGGTTAACGTCAAACAAAAGGCCCGGAGGAACAATCAGAAAAACATGTGACCACAGATCTGCTCTGCGGTTCAGCAGCTATTGCATTAACTCTGTCTAATTGTTGTTCCCAGAAAGTTATGATACATACCTAAAATTAGTGCTGACACAGACTGTTATGTGGTTTCTCTCTGGCTGTAATTACTCGGTGGCAGGAAGATCGATGATTGTGGTCGTGGAAGAAGTAAAAAAAATGGTAAATTGATGATATCTGAGGCACAGCATCTGATGTAAACATCCTCTCACAGTGTAAGTCTGAGTATGTATACTGCAGCTTGCATGTTTGAGGAAAGATTTTGGTTGAATTTGGCCCAACATTCCTCCAGAAAAAAACTCCATCCCACAGCCGTCAGAATTATGATACCCACAGATAGTTTTTACAAAAATTGGTCTCAGCAAAGCTTGACATCTGATCTTGTTTCCCAGCTGTCCCGTCCTTTTAGAAGAGGTTTCTTGTTGCTTTTAAATATGCGGCTTCGTTTGTTTCATACGTCTGATATGTTTAATTTAGGGCTCTTCTGGATGTTGCATTTGTTGGTTTCATGCTGGATTTATTTGACAGTTTGGGAGGATATATTGCGCTTACAGTATGACATCATGAGAGGACATAGTCTCTGTTTTTGTTAGTGTCGTTTGGTCTCCTTGGAGCAAAAACAGAAGTTGTCCTGACAACATGCGCCCATTTTTTGTGATGTCAACTGACCCTTGAAAGACCTTTTCTGAACAGTGAGTTATTATAATGTGGAAGTGGGTGTCTGATTGAATTCACATGAATGTTTGTTTGTGGTGGGAACACTTCTGCATTTGCGTGTGCATGTGTGAGCTGCTCTGAGTGCATGGGCACCTGTTTCTATGCTAATAAACGCAGCATGTCCTCTTGCAGAGAGGAATCTCTGTATTCTTGTTGACTCATATTTTGGTTAGCATCTGCACATGTCCCTCATTTCTGGTTTTGAATTTCTTCTCCCCAGGAGGTCGCCAACCAGACAAAGCAGCGTGGGCTTTTGACAGTCATTCAGTAATTAATGGGAACATCCAGAGACTGTAAAAGGCCTTCCTCTTGTTGTCCCATGTTTTATAGCCACTTAGGGGAAGTACGGCGCGTTTCATGATGTTATCGCTACGCATGGGAGCAGCTTTTTTTCACAGACCAGAAGAATTCAGATAAAAGAAGTGTTTGTGCGACTGAGACAGGACGTCATTAGGTGTGTTCGCTTCTCATCTCAGGAGTGAACACTTTAGATCATAACCTGCAACGTTGAGCATAATTAATCTGGAGAAACAGTGAAATCTTGTGTGCATGCACCGGTACAGAACATACCTGTGCTCATGTAGGTACTACAGAACAAGATGTGAAGTTTCTGGAGTAATGAGCACTGCATTGCTTCATAAATGGGGATTTATTTTTCACAATGGCTTTATTATCAACAAGCAGGCAATCTACTGTACACTAGTTTCATAGTTTTGGGTACTTCTCGAAGCTCTGAGAACATAATCATATCATGCAAAATCGACTTTTTAATGGTTCTCTACCTGAAATATGTGTCCCTGGCATGTCTACAAACTGAAAATGAAAAAAATCCATTCTGCCCCTGTTCTGATTTCTCCACCTTTCTGTAAATGTGTGCTGAAACGAGCCGTTTCAGTTTTCAGTGTTTCGTCACAACGCCGTCCGGTCTATAACGGAAGTCAGAGCTTGGAGCTTGTTCAGCCCATAGACTGTATAAAATACAACTCAACTCCTCCTCCGTTTTTCATTACCTGCACACATGTGTGCTAACAAGGAGCTTAAGAGGGAGGCATGCTAGTTGTAAGCTGTCTTAATAAACACAAAGGTTGGTTTTACTCCCCACGTCTGCAGATTTGAAGATCTAGTGGATGATTTTTATTTTTCATGGATAAGTGCTAGCGCTAGTTAGCATAGCCACATAGCTACATGTTCGTAGCTGTGTACCAAGACACACGTCGACATACTGACAAATAAAACAACAAGAAACACAAAATCTGTGACCAATCGTTCAGAAAGGTCCTGCTGCAGGCGCCTCTCCGTCAGGATCAGATTCTGGATCAAATTCAGAGGGTTGAAGTAACGCGGGTCTGTGAGAAGCCGTGTATATTCAGCCAACATGTAAACATTAGATCAACGTGCTGGACAGCCGAGGGCACACCCACTTCCTGAGGGGGCGTGGTCAGAGAGCTCATTCTCATTTAAAGGCACAGACACAGAAAACAGCCTGTTCTGAGCAGGGCTGAAAAAGAGGGGTTTACAGGCATGCCAAAATCTGATTTCAACGTGTTTTTTGAGCAATAAACTTTAAAGACATGTTTTGGGGACCTCTTAGACCAATATATTTTGATGAAAAAAAGCATAATATGTCACCTTTAATAGTTCTGCTCTTGTTGCATGAAGTTAAAGAGGAATATACAACAAGAAGCAATCACAAGTTCACAAAACAGTATTTGTTAATGTCAGTAATTCTGCAAGGACATGATTTTAAAGTTATGTAAGTCAGGGTCATGTGATCAAAATGGGTTACCACACGCCTGCTCTCAAAGAAACAGTGATGATAAAGTTAGCTTTCAGTTTGCAGCTTCTTATCGGCTGTTTGGAGGGAAAGTTGAAGGAATGTTAACTTTGCAATGAACGTCTAACTCTTCATGAAGTGTTAAAGTCATGTTGGTTAAGCCTGCACAGTGTCTGAAATCCTCTTCCAACTTTGTGAGACTTTCATTCTATTTGTGAAAATGCAATAACGGGAGATTTTACGGCTTTTTCAGAGCTCCAGACCGCATTGGATCAGGTCCTAATCCAAAACCACATTACTTAGACTTGTCAGATTTAGACCAGATTATAAGACATTTTAAAACACAGTTTCAGAGTAATGAAAGTTTGACTCTATTTATTAAAATTCAGAATCAGGCTTTGATGTGTAAGAAGCAGTGAAATCTCTCTTTTTTGGGGCATTTTCATAAAAAGAACAAATATCTCACAAATCTGAAACCGTGTTTAAAAAAGTCTGTGAACTCCCTGAGATAATTTAGTTTAAATCTGTCAGGTCTGGGTTTAGTGGTTTTGGATCAGGACCCAGTTCCCTTAACCCTCCTGTTATGTTCGTTTCTTAGAGAAAACAATAATGTTCTTGGGTCAACTTGACCCAGAGCATTATAATTATTTAAAGGTGTCAGAACCCCAAAAAATCCCAATAAACATTTTTTAAATCTCATTCTTAACTCCATTACTTACCATTTAAATCAATATTTAGTGCATTTGTGTTATTTAATTCTCACATATCAAAGTTCAATGAGGATAATTAACTTGTTTTGTATGAAAATCCATGTTAAAACTTTTTTATGTACATTGGAAAGTACATTTGGGTGAAATATGTAACACAGTTGCAAAGAAACATTTAGTATTTGACACTTCTGACCACTTTTAGCCTCCACTTTGAGTGCAGGGTCAAACTGACCCACGAACAGTATCTATGTAATATAAACATGCAGGTGGGGCTGCAAATGTATGAAATGAACCATTTTTATTTTATATGTTGTTCACTCTAATTAAGCCAAGCAAAAGATGTTTCATAGCGAAAAAAAACTTTTAGCATGTTTTTTTTTTTAACTTAAAAATGGGTCAATTTGACCCGAAACATAACAGGAGGGTTAACTTTCCCCTTATACTTAGTGGAGGTTTTGAATCAGGAGCTGTGAATCAGAAGCTTCAGCATTGTCAGAAAGCAAGATAAAACTTCCAGACTTGTAATGAAAATCAATTTACTTATTCTTCAAACCAAACTCAGACCTTATTGATTTACTTTAGAGTGGCAACCACTGCAGAAGTGCAAAACACTGCAGTCCCTCGAGTGTCCACTTGAGGCTGCCACAAAAAGCCAATGAAACTCTGTCAGAGCCCGTTTTAAGAAGTTAATTTTTGCAGCAGAATCAAACATGTTGACAGCTTTGTGCATAAAACATCAATATGAAAATCTCCTGTTTGATTGGCAACAGCACAGCGGCACATTTTCTTAAACTCATCTGTCTTGATTATATCATTGCTGCAGAGGGATGCATCATCAGGTGGTGTTAGGGGCAAGCCTGATCTGATTAACAGGTGGGTGCATTGCAGCTTAGCTATGGCCTCAACTCCGCCTCTTTGCTGGTTTCTAGATTAGCTGGAAGTTAGTTGCAGTCAGCCTTTTCAGTGTGGTACTTGTTTTACAAAATCTGTGATTACAGGGGAGCTGCTGGTTTTTTGAGCTTTAACGTAAACATATTCATGTTCTAGCTGAACCACTTCTCATCATAGCGCTGCCTCCCTGTCCTATCCCCTGCACACTCTTACTCTGTTCTCTCTCCCTTATCCTCCTCTCTTATATGGAAACAGGGGAATAGGGGGAGGTAGAGCGGGGTGAGCTCGAGCCGAAACTAAAATTCTCACCCTGAGTCCACCTTCCCCTTTCCTCTTTCATACATCTATTTTCTTTCATTCTGTCTCCTCTTCCCTCATGAAAACAGGGGAGTAAGTGGAGGTAGAGCATACAATCAAACATGGTAGAAGCTCCTCTCTCTCTACAGTCTCTTCTCTTTCTTTTTCTTATTTCTTCTCCCTTGCTACTTGTTGGTATTAATGGAGGATGAGAGGAAACATGGAGGCGGTTTGTTCCTCTCGAGGTGTCGAGGGCCTAACTTGTCAAAAACACCGGCGACTGAAGGTGCCAACTTGATAACCCGGGTGATGCACTAGCTCTTACTGCCAACCCCCGTGTGCATACATGTTTGGGTCGTGGGGACATAAGGGGCCATGTGGAAGGTTATTTAAATTATCAGTAGAGCTTAGATATTAGGATTAGGACATAATGAAGTGGGCCTCTTCTCTGAACACACATCTGAGCAGTTGTTGGACCCTCATTTGTTACCTCTAATTCTAAAACTTCATTGAATCATCCCACACACAAACAGACAGAGAGCAGGCCTAGTAACAAGCACCACAAATAATCCCATCTGCTTTGTCCCAGCGGTCGGCTCTCCCCGCCTCTCCATTGACAGCGACCGAAATATCCCCGGTGCTCTGTGTGTGTCTGTTAAAGCCTGAAGGGAGCCCCGCAGAGAGACAAACACGCCACACCCTTTCATTCTGCTGCTGACCGAGTATCATACGTCAACTCTCTGGCTCCAAACACACCACAGATACTGGATTTATATCTGCTGACCTGGGTGAATCCTAGGTTCAGGGTGTTTTGGATTATGCTATGGTCATGGGCTGTGTGTGTGTGTGTGTGTGTGTGTGTGTGTGTGTGTGTGTGTGTGTGTGTGTGTGTGTGTGTGTGTGTGTGTGTGTGTGTGTGTGTGTGTGTGTAGTCACAGTAGCCACAGCCATTTGTCTTCAACTTACCAGGTGCTGCCAACTCAAAGTGGTCTATTTAGATCCTGACTTAACCGAGCTATTTCTGTTCGGAGCTAACAGGGCTCTTTAAGTGCTCTGTTCTGGCATGTGGGATTTATCAAGCGAGGCCCCGGGTATTTAATGCCCTCTCTTTTTCATATGCCACTGTAGAACACACTGTCACAGTGTCACGTTCAATTTTCATGATCCCCCCCCCCCTCCTGCAGCCACACATCAGAGCACCAGAGGTTTCTATGGGGACTGGGTCATTTGGCTGGAGCTCAGGGTTCACTGTGGTGCTTTTGATGGTCAGCAGACTGTGGGCTGGGGTTGTATAGGAGCTGCAGACTTGTGTTGTTTGCTTAGGAAACCGATTCTGCAAAGAAAGAGCTGGAAAATTCATGAATCTGCATGTGAGTTAACAAATCAGAGGATGTTTATCTGTGTGAAACCAACAGAGTCAAAGAGTTGCTGCAACTTTTACTGGCGTACACATCCGGGCTGCACTTCATCACAACTTTATCGTTATTGCATCATGAGAATGTGCAGAAAGCACATCACAATAGTCTGAGTTATAGCATAAACTTTCCTCTTTTTACCTGCTTACTCCGCCCCTTAAATGGATGCAAACTCATTTTTCAACCTATTTCTTTTATTTCTGTAACTACAAACTTTTAATTTCTTTTAACAAACTGAGTTTAAATGACGTTTTTTGTAAAACTAATTTTACTTTATTTTTTCTTTGATCTTAGATTTTAAAATATTTCATGTTTTAATGCTTATGTTTGTTTACTGTCACATTTTAAATTGGATATTTTCTGACAAGGTATGGAGTTATGGAATTAACCTTATACTGGATCTACAATAAGATGCTGGGCATACAGGCACCCTGCAGGGGAGTCAGGAGGTCTGAGCCAGCTTCGGGCTGCGACTCGACACAGAAAAGATTCTGTGTGAGTCTGAATCCTTGGGAAGAAGTTCTGAGATGAATCGAATAATTAAAGGGTTCATTTCAGTTAAGGCAAGATCAGTGGTGATTCTGTGTCTGGCAGGACAGTAAGACTCTGCAAGTTACAGACTTCAGAGCAGTGAGGGGGCTGATTATTTATAATAATCCCTCCTAATTTAAATAATTAATAGGACTCAACACTATTTACTATGTACGTCAAGTTACATAAGTACACAGAGAGAGAGAGAGAGAGAGAGAGAGAGAGAGAGAGAGAGAGAGAGAGAGAGAGAGAGAGAGAGAGAGAGAGACAGAGAGAGAGAGAGAGAGACAGAGAGAGAGTACATCAAACATAACTGGCTGCATATAAAATATAATGTTTGAAGTGTTTGCTGTGTGTTTTTGTTGATTGTTACTGTTCTGGTTTTCGTTTTTTAACTCTGTAAAGCACTTTGAATTGCTCTTTGTATGAATCCTGCTTTATAAATTAACTTGCCATAAAAAAGAAAAAATATTAATGTAGGGGTGCTGGTGGCCTAGCAGTCTAAGCGCCCCACGTACAGAGGCTACAGTCCTCGTCGCAGGGGTCGCCGGTTTGATTCCTGGTCGGTCGACCATTTCCTGCACGTCTTCCCCCCACTCTCTACTCCCCACATTTCCTGTCTCTCTTCAGCTGTCCTATCAAATAAAGGCAAAAAGGCCAAAAATATAACTTAAAAAAAAACTTTAATGTGAACAGGCAATACTTTTTACCCAGCATGCACACATTTTAGACGTTGGATGGAGTTATAGTTGTGCGAGTAAAGGACGACATTTAGATGCCGTATGCTCAAGCTAGCTATCGGCTAAACTCAGGTTAGCTTGCTGGATGTTTTTTTGGATTCAGCAGGGACATGTTGCAAACAGAGGTATTATAAAAACCCAACAGAACAGAACCTAGAAGTAGAAACTGTTGGTTTTAGCTAATGCACATTTAATATTTGTTTATTTACCACGCTTTATATCAATTTCAAGAAATGAAATTTGCGCGTTGCAAATCTTTCTCATACAGTGCAGGCCTAATGGGTAAGATTTATCCATGTTGCAGGGAGAAGGAAAATATGGACACACTTTAAGCAACCGCTGGAATCACATAAACGTTCTCAGTGTGGGGAGCTGTGAGCAGTTTCTGTCTTTTAAACAACTCTTAAATGTGTAATTTCTGTCTTTCTGTCTTGTGTGGAATTTGGCAGTTTGGGGGCCGCTCCCTCCCTCTCAACCCCGCTGCTCAGTCCGAGCATTGTGTGTGTGTGTGTGTGTGTGTGTGTGTGTGTGTGTGTGTGTGTGTGTGTACGTCTGTCTGACTGACTGTGTGACTCAGAGTGGCAGTCCTGCTGTGAGAGTGTCAGTGGCTCAGTATGTGTCATGCCGTCAGGAGGAGAAGCTCAGCGTGCAATCTCTGATCGAGGATATCTGTGCTGACTTTGGTTTTACTCGCAGGGACTGGCAGGAGGCTCAGGTAGGTCACAGTCTGGACGTTTGACTAACTTTGGGAAGGTGAAGCTGCTGAAAGTCAAGCTTGAAGGAGGTTAGATTCAGAGATTCAGGGCGCTCAGGATGGGTTGACTGTCATGTGGTTGATAACTAACTCATTGATCTCTGATTTTTTGCTTTTAGGTAACACTTTTACTTTGTACTCTTAACTTAAATAAAAGTGATGTTTCTCTCTTAAACATCATCTGTTAGCTGAGTGTTGTCTCTGTTATGAATGAATGGATCCATGAACAGGTTGTTTTTTTCCCCTGTGGATAAAACCAAATCTGTCAGGGCAGAACTTTCCACTCTCTCAGTTTTACCGACTTCTCCTGGCCCTCTGACAAAACTACAAATTTGTGTGTGTGTGTGTGTGTGTGCGTGTGTGTGTGCGTGCATGCGTGTTTGAATGCGTGTGCAATTGTGTTTGTGTGAGCAAGCATTGGGGGCATCCACGTTGGTGCCGAGGTGTGTGCATTTGTAGCTCAGCTGCTGCATATTTCTGTCACTATTTTAGTTCTGTCTCCCTTTCTCTCTCTCTCTCTCTCTCTCTCTCTCTCTCTCTCTCTCTCTCTCTCTCTGACACACACACACACACACACACACACACACACACACACACACACACACACACACACACACACACACTGTATCCTCCAGTTCCTTCCTGTGCTGTCCAATTAAGTTGAGTTTTCATGAAAAGCATAATTATGTGTAGTATTTGTTATAGTTACTGAAAGAAGTCCCTCAAACTAAGTTTCCACGTATGCCGTGATGATTCACTCTCCCTCCTCGTCTCTCCGTCTCTCCATCTCTCCATCTCTGATCTCCTCTAACGCATCACTGAACCTCGTCTGTTGATGGTCAACATTAAGAGGTCTTTAAAGTTCGTCCGGCCGCCCTCCTCATTGGTTGAAATTCCTCCGCGAAACATCTCCCCGGTTTCTTCCGGTCAGAGTCTCCAACTGTCATCTGCAGCTGTCTGCGGTCTGGAATATTCCACTGACCTCTGACTCCCGTGACCCCGCGCTACACATTAACAGAGCTCCATCATCAGGCGGCTCCTGCTGCTCTCTTAATCTGGATTCCTGCATGTATCATCTTTAATCAAGACAGTTGTTGTTGTTGTTGCATGTGTTTGTAAGCACGTAGCAGGACGCTTATACTCGGCTCCATCACGAATGTGGAATGTTAATATTTCCTGCTCTCTAGATGACAGTACTTAAACAAACTGATGCAATCGTATAGAACTTGTACATCTTCAGTGTATAGTTGCTTAATCTAGGAAATAAACATGCTTAAGAATAAACTCAAACTGATGGAGCGACACTTTGGGACAAAATGACGCGTCAGGATAAACATTTTAATACATTAAATGATTCATATGTGAGGAATCTGTGCAGCTACATCTACGGGTGTGTGCATCTAAAGCTACGCCGTCAAGTCAACGCAGAAGTATAAATCAGCCTTCAGTCAACATAGTGTTAATTTTGGCGGCTATTTCAGATTTAGTCTTAGTCTTAGTCTTTAGATGAAAATGCCTGTTAGTCTTTGTCACACTTTAGTCTTTTCAGACCTTTTTAGTCTTTGACTAGTTTTAGTCAGCAGAAACTCAAAAATGTTAGTCTAGTTTTAGTCTTTGATTTTTGCCAAATCATTTTCTCTCTTTAAAATAATTCATGTAGTTGATCAGATATCAGTATCAGGGTTACCAAGTGTTCAAATAGTCAATATTTCACTCTTTTAACACTTTTGTGTAATATCTGAAGTTTAATGATTTAGCCTCTAACTGCTAAAAAGTAAAAAGGAAACATTCTTGATGTGACCACTATGAAGATATTTTGATTCTCTTGATTCAAATAAAAAATGCCATGAACACAATATAAGGGCTGTATTGCATTTTTACAACGGTCCCTGAATGCACCTCGCAGCGACAGAGGCACTGGACAGTCAGTCAGTTCACAGCACTCTGAAATGCATCTGCATCTTTGATGACAAGGAGTTGATCCAAACTTACTAAATGTGTCTGATGTATCCCCAAACTGGATTAAATGAAGCTGTAGATGCAGAGCTTTTTACGGTAATGGCGGCAACAGCGGCAAATAGTACACAGACGTCCCCCGGTTGTGTCTTTGTCACTAACGCACACCGGGAGGTAAAAATCCTCAATGAAGATGAGACAGATGCATGGAGGTAGGGAGAGCTGGTTCATAAAGCACACCTGCTGCAGATAGAGATCAAGCTAACAATGCTAACCCTCAAATAATAACTCAGCCTGTCACAGGAATGCATCACCTATATTTCTAAAGATTAGACGCACAGCGGAGGAAGCATGAATTTTGAATGTCGGCCAGTAATGTTTTCGTCTCGTCAATGAAATCTAATCATATGTTCGTCAGAGTTTTTATTATCAGTGATGCAGTCTAGCTCATCTTAGTCTCGATTCATCCTGAAAAACTGGTCATTGACGAACATTTATCGTCATAATTTTCGTTAACGAAATGAACACTAAGTCAACAGAATGATTAAACATTGTCAACCCCTTTGGTCGGCACCAGAATTACTCAATTTAACAAGTAAGTAATACTTTTGTTATTGTAGGCCCAAAATGTGGCCCATATGTTGTGTCTAAAGTGTAGTGCAGACACCCACCACTAGCCGGGGCTGTTGCAGCAGTTAATGGCTACCACCATGATGCTCTAAAGCTCTACTACCTGGATGTAAACGAGGACAGGTGACAGATGTCGTCTCATAGCACTGTACCTTTAAACCAAGCGGCAACCTCCAGTCTCAAACAATGAAGCCCATGGGGAAGTGTTATAAACTGCAATACATGGAGAATCCGCTTGAGGCTGGCTGCAGAAACACCAGAAACCACATAGACATGAATGGGAAAAAGACGATCTTTGCAGCATTAATAAACATGTTTACAGCCTGGTTCAAAAAACGGCTCTCTATCGGCACACACTGTACGGGGGGTGAATTTTTTTCTAGCCTGATGGTTCAGAAGATATTAAGATTACGAGTTTTTGCCCAAATAAGGACATGACTGACGTGACTCCCGGTCAGGGACACATAGCTGTTGGCTCAGAGGCTCAAACTCCTCCTCTTTACGTCACACTCTGCCTGGTTGAGTTCTGCATTTCCAATATGGCTGCCTCCGTCGATTGGCTTCAAAACAGCTCTCAGGAACAGATGGGTGACGTCACAGATACAACGTCCATATTTTATACAGTCTATGCTTTAAACCCAACTTATATTACACGGATGGTTGTAATTGGCTCATCCTGAATCAGGTCAAATGGAAATCTCTCTCAGCTGGAGGGACTAGAGGAAATATTTGTGGAAACATTATTTCTCAAACAAGAGGACATAAATCTCTGATAATCCATCCTGTTGTTAAGATATTTCACAAATAGGAAACAAGACAGAGAGAACTGTTTACTCAGCTCCTCTCTCTTCTACCTCAGCTCTCTGTTTTTGGCATGTTTGGCTTTCCGCCTTGTAATGATGGGAATTCTTTAATCCAGTAATTACGTATGCAGTGGTGCCAATATTGGGACCACTGCATACCTGCAGAGGTAAATAATGCATTGTGTGGTGTTGTGGAAAATTACTGAACCAAAGAGAAACACATTTAGCAGCTTTAGTGAGTTTGTGCAGTTAAACGTCTCTCTGAGCTTCGTCAAGCTGCGATCGTTGTTGGATTCACTTGCGTGGGAAAGAGGAAACCAGATATGCTTTCCATCTTCAGTTTGGATGAATTAGGAGGTTTTTTTCTGTCCTGGATAATAAAACCAACATTGCTGCTCGCTATAAAGATTGGGCAGTCTCAGTTGACCTCTATTGTAGTTTGTAATTAGGGATAAAGACAGCCTTGGTGCCGCTCTTCTTGTCCAGTTGCACTTCGGTTGCCTTCTGTGGTCTGCAACCTCGAAACTGAACACCATGAGCAAACTTGGGAGTTAAAACGAAGACAAACATGGGTCAGGAAGTTTACATCTTGTGTACCCGTTTGTTAAAGGCCATACTGAATTTGTAATTGACCTGTGGGTGTGTTTTTTTCCAGTGTTTGTCACTCCTACATCCTCTCAAGGTCATTTCTTTCTGATCGAACCCTCCTCCTGTCTTCGTCTCTTTACTCTGGCCTCCACTAGTTTGGGTTTGCGGTGAAACTGAGCTTTGCTTCATGAGATTTTCCATCAACAGCAGCAAATAACAACAGGGTCAGACGAGGAGACGCTCTCTCTGGAGGCCAGGACTTCAGGCCTCTCTCTTACCTCTGAATGTGAAGGTTAGTGAACGCAGGGAGCCCCATAAAACTGGAACCATCCTTCTGATGATACTCCAAGCATCATCTGGCATCAATTGTCCTAAATGAGTTGTATAAATTCCCCTCTCACATGCTATCTCTACTCAAAGAGCTGGTGACGGGCTGGTTCACTGGAAGGGTGGGATGTTTAGTCACCATCCTGGCTGTGAGCCTTTTAGGGTGTGAGATGCACGAAGAGGTGAGGCGTTACTCAGAAGCTATTGATATTAGGCTGCTTAGCATGCATGCTCTGCATAGCTGTGTTTTATAACGGTATTGTGTGAAGGGGAAATGGGTGGTAAAGCTGCATTCTGCCAAGAAATTTGTACCTTCAGTGAATTTTCTCAAAGTGTCGAGTGACCCCTTTTCTACCACACCCTGCTTCCCTTACACATGAATCTACTGATGGCTAAAGTGTTTCTGTTTTTCAGTTACCATGCTGCGTAAGACAAAGAGAGGGGTGTGATCAGATGTAATCCAAGATACTGGCAACCTGTTCTTGCATGCCTATACTGTTGCTTTAAATGCATTGTAAGGAGTTTTAACTGATTTAGAATAGTGTCATTCTTATACTGAAGCCTCCTTACGGCCTTTATTGTAAAGCCACACTAGATTGTAAACTCATGTACATTGATTATTGAATCCCAGGTAATAAACCAGGGAAATTCCAGGTGTTTTAAAGAGTATTGAAATAGAATAAAAGACAGAAACATATTTTAAAAAGAACAGGAATTATTTATCTCAAAATAACGCACGGTTGTTTTTATTATTTATCCAAGAGACTAAAGACAAGGCCTCTAATATGTAAACAAAGGCTCTGACATGAACTGAAGTCATATACAAAGGGGTCTGTCTTGGACATTTGGTCGGGGTGAGAATCATGGAAATGTGTCATTACTTGCACAGAAGTTTAGCTCTGTGCATCTCAAAATCCTGCAAACACATGAAACAAAAATGTAAGTCCATCAAGAGGTACGAATAAAAGCTGATTCAACTTTGAAAAGACATGGGGAAACATTGCATGATATCCTCTGTTTCTTCTTCCGCCATCTTGGATATGTTTTGCACATGAACTCTGCAGCATCCTCTAAAGTTACATCCTGCCTAACAAGGTTCATATCCCGCCCCCCTGCACCACTCCTCTTGTCTTAAAGGAAAGATTTTATTGGATGTGTTACTATTGGAATTCTCCAGAAATGTTCCATGTGGGTGCATTTGAGAATCAGAAAATGTGTCATGACTTACCCAGAAGTCTTAGCTCCTCTTTGCATCTCACGTCATGGGAGTGCAACATCCTGCAAACACATGATCATGTGCTGATTAAACTTACTGCTTCCCCCTGAAATGAAAAGTGAATGTGTGAATGCAAATGGAAAAAGTATTCCCCCTGACTTTCTCCAGAATGTTTCTGCCAGCCCCCCCAAAAAAATCATCATATCCTGTGACTCTGTTTCTTCATCTGCCATCTTGGATGTGTTGTGCACATGAGTTCTGCAGCATCCTTTAAAGTTTTGTCCCGCCCCTCTACCGTTCCCCTCGTCTGACAGGAGACACTGCGCACTCTGAAGCTGCATGCATGAACAGTCAAACTTCAGGGGCAGAGCTCCTGAACTTTTCTATAAATTTTCCATGTGAGTGCATGTGAGAAAACAGCTTCAGTGACTCAGCAGAGTCCGGCCCCCCATCACTCCTGCTGTTTAGGCCTCTAGCAGCATGTTCTGTTCATTCCACAGAATAAGAGAGGGGATTAAATAAACATTACCGTCTGTCTCTAAATGAGTCCACTCAGTAATTATGCATAATGGTACATCATTATGTTGATTAATACAGGCTTTTATTGTTGTGCTTGCTTGTTTTGAATGGCATGTGTTTCCTTAGTAAACCCCCAGAAGAGCACAAGATGAATCTGTGCACAACATACATTTCCTTTCCTTTGTGTGTGTGTGTGTGTGTGTGTGGATTCACCTAGAATGACTTAGCAGACGTCTGTGCAATAACCAGAGTGGAAAACTACTGAAGCCATTTAATGGAAAGAAGGCTGATTGTCTGAATTACAACTCTAATTCTGCGTTTACTTCACATGTTGCTGCATGGAGCTGCCCTCGTTCTCCTCTCTGGGCTGATTCAGGCCACCCTGTGAAAACATACCACCCTGCTGTTTGCTGGCCTCTGCTCACTGTAGTTACACACACTTACATTACCTCTAACAGCTCCATCATTATATTTAATGATGTCACATGCTGCAAAAAGACGTTTTCTTTATGTTTTTATTTTATTAAACGCAGCTTAATAAAAGTTCTATTCACTCCTCCTACATTTACAAGGATCTGTAGCATGTTGTCCACATTCATCTTACAGCATATGGCCTCAAGATTCATAATGAACCGTTTTGATTTATGCACAGAGGGACTTAAAAGAAAGTAGTGAGGTTTGAGCAACAAAAGAAACCTGAGTTTCCCAGACAAATCCCCAGCAGACATGGCACCCGCCCAGACGGGTTGACTCTAATCCAGAAAAATGGATTTCAAAACCACACAGACATATTGGTTTGCTTAAACAATCAGCTTTTCATACCGATTATGCAGCTGCTGTCAGTTTTGAATCAAAGAGTTTGGCATCTTTTATATAAAAAGTTCCTGTTACAACGGATGCATGTGCCGTCCCATCCTCTCTCTCTCTTCCTCTCTCTCTCTCTCTCTCTTTGTCTGGATGGACTGATTGATGCACAGATAGCTGCAGGGCTGTTTGAAGCATTCATGACAGAAGACTGTCTCTGCCGCCCTGAGGGTTGGCACTCGGGTGGATAAGGTGTCCCTGCTCGTGCCATGAACAACTCTTCATTTGTCTCATGTCACAATCTGTTTCCTATATCGTTTAACACACTGATATCTGACATCTAACACGGGGGTTCCCAAACTTTTTAGCCTGCCACCCCAAAAATATAGGTGCCAAAGACTCATGACCCCCACTGTCCCTCGATGTGATTTAATGTGGCTTCAATGAGCTGGACTGCAGAGAATGACCCTACCTATATGAGCATGTGTCTGTGTTTCCTGTGACTTTATGGATTAACCTGCTGCTACTGATGCTTTTGATAATTAACTGTTCACTAACTCTGAACGTAGGAGTGATCTGGCAACAAAGAAAGGCAGAAAACTCTTTACATTTTCTACTTTCAAGGTTTTAATTCAAGTTAAGCTTCTATTATTTGTTGACATTTTTTACTATAATGGGTAAAAAAAAATGTTTTAGATAAGTTTTGTCATTCAACTTTTTTATTGCATTTTTTTCAGAATTTATTTGTTCAACAAATTATATATAAGTAATACTAAACCAACAAAGAGAAGAAAATAATGATAATAAAGAAATAATAATGATAAACAATGCAAACAAAAAGGAAGATAAACATAAGAATACAAGGTAAATAAACAAAAATAAATAATAATACAAAATATTAAATAACTTAAAAAAAACATTCTGTAAGAATTATTATAATAATGCTTTAACATTTATTTATCTTATTTAGTTATTTATTTATCTACTTATTTCTTGTATTCATCTGATTTTGTTAATGCTACCTTATTTTTAAGTTTTCTTTCCACTCTTACTTATTTCATTAATTTTACTGTATTGATTTTATTTTATTTTTAAAAATATTTTATTTATAATCACGCCTTTTATAATTTTACCACTGCTGTTCAGTGGCGGTTCTAGACCAATTTTACTGGGGGGGCCAGGCTGGGGCCAAGGGTGTTGTCAGAGTCACACATTCAACCCTGACAAAAGAGACTGAGAAGGGCGAGGACCGGCTGAGGACAAAATGGCAAAACATCAGTGCATCCCTATATACTAGACATATATACTACTGTGTACTAGATCAACATGCAGACTGACAGCAGCTGTTTGGCTGTTTACACTCAACATGAGTCCCTTAGCGCTCTAAGGGACTGGAACCAAGTGCCACACGCATGTGTTCCGCCTGTAACCTCGGCGCTCAAAGCTTTTTTTTATTATGTAATATTTGTTTGGTGTGGAGGGGGGGCCACAGGGGGGTCCAGGTTCAGTTTAACAGGGGCACTGGCACCTGTTGGCCCCTCCCCAGAACTGCCACTGTTGCTGTTGTTTTCTGTCTCTCTGTTCTTTTCTGAAGCACTTTAGGCTGCATGTTTATATCTATGAAAGGTGCTATATAAATAAAGTTGAGTTGAGTTGAGAAGACATCTCATGACCCCCATTTGTGTCTTGCGACCCCACAGGGGGTCCAGACCCGCACTTTGGGAACCCCTGGTCTAACAGAGCCAGGCAAGTTTCCAGAGGAAGCACTCTGAGGGGTCTGTCGTATGATCAGTTTGGTGTGGTGGCCTCAGAGTTCAACACACTGCAATTAATCTTATCCAATAAATGAAATTGTTCCTGTAATTCATTTCCTGTTTTTCTTGAACTGCAGTATCTTCTGTAGCACAAGTTTAAAACACAGAGTGAAAGTCTCCACACTGCTCCACCTGTCACAGCTCCTGATGAATCGCTCACTGAGATCCGTCTCAACAATGACAGAGCGTATAATTTTTCCTGTCTGACCCGGCTTGACTCACCACATTCACCTCCTGTTCGTGTTCTCTCCGTTCTCATATTCACTCTCTCTGTCTGAGTGTCTGCTCCCTCTCCGTGAGGTGTAAACCCCTGAGAATGGAGCGTTGTCTGGATGTTTTAGCTGACGGATTGCTTTCTGGAACATGAGTTAGCTTGCTGTTTGACTGACACACCAGAGCGTTTAAAATCCTGTTATGGCGGCTGCAACAGGATGTTGGGAATTTTATAAGAGCTCTCTGAGATAGCTGGGTGTCCTCCGGTCAGCACTCTGGGCGGGCAGAGCAGCTGTTCTTCCAGCATTTTGAGAATTCCTGCCCCTCCTGCTGTCGATGGAGAGGTCGGGAGGTGACTACAGTATAATCCCTTTCTTTTACTGGAGTGCTGATGGGCCGTACAGTCAGCCGGCTCTCACTCCCAAGTTGTCACATTCAGCATCTTTATCAGGGGCTCAACACGCTGTATGCACGCTCTTTGCAGGATTTCTGGACACTTTGCAGAAGCACGTTGACTTGACATGTCGTTAAAGTCAGATGGCTTCATATAAAGACTGCAAAACCCTGTGCAGTATCCCTCTATGATGTGTTATTTATAGACTCCAGGCTAATCTATTTCTACCTCAAACCAAACCAAGGAGCCAAAGTCTCTAAATATAAACAAACTATAAACATTTCCTGTTGTTAAACAATTCTTGCACGACTTAAAAGTGATCTAGACGTCCAGCAAACTATCCTAACCTTAAAGTTTTTGCATATTTATGAGTGCAAACTTGGCTTCAGGGTTCTAAACATGCAAACTGATGCTTTGGTGATGCATATGTATTGATACTTTGAGTTTTAGGACCACATACTCTCTGGGAATTTGGGTGACACAGTGCAATCAGGGGAGTGTGGTGTCTTGATCTGATGCATCATGCTGCACGTTGAATAGAAGAGACATCACCACCGCTAGAAGCCAAAGATCCCATAAAGGACAACACTCAAAACCAGCTCTTGTGTGCGTGTGTGTGTGTGTGCTGAGGTTATTGTTGGTGTGACCCCTGCTGTCTGATCCTGTTTTTGATGTGGTGAAACACTGCTCAGGGATCCTCCTTCAATCATCGCTCTGTGAAGAGAGATGAAACAGAAGAAGCTGGTTGCGCTGCAGACTGTCTCATCCCTCCTGGGTCTCAGTCTGATTGGGGAACAAAGCTGGAGTTTGCAGCAGACCTCAGGGAGGAGGGACATGTCTCAGGCGCCTGCCCAGACACACACATACACTCTCACACACATACACACACACCTCTGATTGGAAAAAGGGAAAGGGTGTATCTGCTTCCCGTAACACTGCGTCTCAGAGCCTCAGGCCGGCTGATGTTTGGCAGATATGGAAACCCAGACGTGCCCCGAGGGTGTGTGAATGTGTGAATGAGTAGTTATTGATGTAAGTGAGGTTGGCAGGACTCCATCATATTTGGAAAAGGTATATTTAAGAGTCTGGCTCTTGCTTGTCTAATAAGAATTTATTGAGATATATTTCAGTAATGATCTCTGCAGCGTTGGTCCATAATGTCAGCTTTGAGCTTTACGAGAGTTTTCGTGTCTGGGAAGAGGTGAAATAAAACTGAGCTGAAAAGAAAGGTGATCATATAACTCAAATTTAAGACTCCCTTCCCAGCGAAGCATCTAATCCTAACACTTTTTATTTTAGCTTTGGCTGAATTTAACAAAAGTCATACTTTTCTTTAAAGCACTGTCTTGACTTTGTTCTGCAAAAAGTCACAGCTCTTTAGTGGGATTCAAATTTTACCTTCAAGAGAGTGGGAAAGTAGTCGCTCTGGAACATCTTCGACCTCAATCAGGCAGCATTAAAGGTCACATCATGCAAAATCGACTTTTTAGTGGTTCTCTACCTGAAATATGTGTCCCTGGCATGTCTGCAAACCCCCCGAAAATGAAAAAAATCCATTCAGCCCCTGTTCTGATTTCTCCACCTTTCTGTAAATGTGTGCTGAAACCAGCCGTTTCAGTTTTCAGTGTTTTTCATACGTCACAACAACATCCGGTCTGTAACGGAGGTCAGAGCTCGGAGCTTGTTCAGTCCATAGACTGTATAAAATACAACTCAACCCCTCCTCTGTTTTTCATTCCCTGCACACATGTGGGCTAACAAGGAGCTTAGGAGGGAGGCATGCTAGTTGTAGGCTGTCTTAATAAACACAAAGGTCGGTTTTACTCCCCACGTCTGCAGATTTGAAGATCTAGTGGATGATTTTTATTTTTCATGGAAAAGTGCTAGCGCTAGTTAGCATAGTCACATAGCTATATGTTCGTCGCTGTGTACCAAGACACACGTCGACATACTGACAAATAAAACAACAAGAAACACTAAATCTGTGACCAATGGTTCAGAAAGGTCCTGCTGCAGGCGCCTCTCAGTCAGGATCAGATTCTGGATCAAATTCAGAGGGTTGAAGTAGCGCGGGTCTGTGAGCAGCCGTGTCTATGCAGCCAACATGTAAAAATTAGATCAACGTGCTGGACAGCCGAGGCCACATCCACTTCCTGAGGGGGCGTGGTCAGAGAGCTCATTCTCATTTAAAGGCACAGACACAGAAAACAGCCTGTTCTGAGCAGGGCTGAAAAAGAGGGGTTTACAGGCAGACCAAAATCAGATTTCAAAGTGTTTTTTTGAGCAACAAACTTTAAAGATATGTTTTGGGGACCTCTTAGACCAATATATTTTGATGAAAAAGAGCATAATATGTCACCTTTAAAGCACTGTCTTGACTTTGTTCTGCAAAAAGTCACAGCTCTTTCATGGGATTCAAATTTTACCTTCAAGAGAGTGGAAAAGTAGTCGCTCTTGAACATCTCCGACCTCAATCAGGCAGCATTAAACCAAGAAGTGTATCTTTAAGCAGTAAATGCATTATTGTTATTATTGTTAGATAAAAGGTAGATTAAAGTGTTAGTTTAGAGTTTCAACATCAGGTTTTCTCCCTGGATTGAAGCCAGAGGTATAGAGTTTTAATAACTCAGCATATTTCAGTTTCCAAATCATCGGTATTTAGCACAAGTTTGAACAACTCAGAGACTCTTAAAGAAGCATTTTGTTGTCTTTGTCATAAGAGTCTGGAAACATGGTGTAACAACTGTAATACCCGTTTAAATAAACAAGCTTTTACTGTAAGGCTTTGCTCCATTGTGCACAAAAGATGCTCTGACTGCCACAACTTTTAAAAGTCAATCTTTATTGTACAAATCATGCAACAATGGAAGACTCACAGTTCTTAGAAATTAAAAGTAAAAGACAGGGATTGTGATCGTTCAATATAACCAAAGCATGTAAGATAAGAGGGATTTATAAAAAGTCATGCTGGTTGTTGTGAAAAAACATGAAACTGAAATTAATCTAAATGAAACGGGACGAAGTTAGAAGTTTTTAAAATGTTAATTTAAGAGAAAAAACAATTCTTGTTTTAAAGTTTTATTCCTTACGTCACACTTTAGATTAGATTGCAAGGAGAAATCACGGTTGTGCAATGGTGCAAAAGAAACTTACAGCTCAGTGCAGCTTTATACAACATAGAAAGAAAAAATCAAAACAAGTGGAGCCTAAACATATGAAGATATATGAATGTGCACAATAATGTTAAACATAATAAAGAGGGTTCAAAAGACTTAAGAGCTCCAGAAGAATACATAAAACAAACATGAGTGAAACACCTTCAGCTTAACATGGCTATTCTTACAGACTCTGTGACCCTGAACCTGTCTGCTTTTAAAAGAAGACATCGCCGTAGCTGTCCTTGGTTTAATAATTGAGATTTTCAGAGACTTTAAAGTAACCAGAGTTTGGATTCTCCTCTTTTTCACCAGGTGGTTCTGCGAAGGCCGAGAGCTGCACACCTCTCCTGACATTCAGATCTGGAGGGATGGTGACCTGCACACGCTGGTGATCACCGAGGCCTTTGAAGACGACACAGGACGGTACACCTGCGTGGCTTCCAACAGCATCGGAGCAGATAACACCTCTGCTGAGGTTTACATTGAAGGTGAGAAGGTTGTTTTACATTTAAGACATTTAAACTTAACTTTTTGTACATATCACATTATTTACTGCTAAAAAGGAAAGCTCACATCACATAGAAGTGACCAGCAGTGCTTTTGTTTTTCTGACCTGCAGGAGCGTCATCATCAGACTCAGACGGGGAAGGATCCTCGTCAAAGTCCCGATCAGGAAACATGCCTCAGTACGTGTGTTTCAGCATGACCTCTTTTGACCCAATGAACCTTGAACCCCCTGAACATGTCAACGGAGCCCTGCAGCATCTAATCAGGCCTGCTGCCCTTAACTAGACCCTTAAAAAGCTCTTAAAGAGCCGGTACACAGGCCGTGCTCGAGATAATGAGAGGTGCAGAGGGTTAATTGGGTAAAAAATCACCCTGTCAGGATTGTCCCGTGTACTTATGACCTCCTGCTCTGCTTTTTTGCCCTTTTCCTGCTTTCACTCCCTGTTTTCTCTCCCTGATTTCCTGATCCTTTTTTTCCCATACACGTGTGAAAATGTAGTTAAAAATTTCGCGACGGACCAAAGTGCACAGATTTTTTTCTAGTTCTGCAGTGAGTTACCCAACAGAAACTTTAGATTAGAGTTAGCTGCATAGTTCAAACTAATTTTTTAAGTCATGCAAAAGGAGAATTCTGCAACCAATCCTGCAGTAACTCTAAAGATGCTTTGCAACTCTCAGGATGTTTTGATCCCTATCTGTTGTTTAAATCTGCTTCCAT
Organism: Notolabrus celidotus; assembly: GCF_009762535.1. NCBI lineage: Eukaryota > Metazoa > Chordata > Actinopteri > Labriformes > Labridae > Notolabrus > Notolabrus celidotus. Next base: position 7,950,016 of record NC_048273.1, on the reverse strand, counting down.
CTGCACGACTTCCTGATCCCTCTCTGTTTACACACCAAAGCAAAGATCTCTGATATCATCTTAGTTTCTTTGGGGAAACTTTCTTTGATCCAAACCTAACTAATGCAGAGTCTAGAAATGGTGAAGTTTTTTATGTGTTTGTATGAACACTGATTTCTTCCTTGTGCAGGGTGCAGAAGAAGACGACTTCAATGTCCCTGACAATACGCTCATCATCGCCCAAAACCACTCACGTCCTTCCTCACCGCTCTACCCTGGTCCAGTCTCTGTCTCAGCCCCCACAGAGGGTAAGAACCTGCAGCTTCTAGGACAAGAGATCCATCAAGCTCATACACAAAGTCAAACATACTATAAACTCGTTCTGACACAATCAATCAATCTTTATTTATATAGCGTCAAATCCCAACAAATGTTCTCCTCAGACTCTTTCAAAACAGAGCAGGTCTAGACCATACTCTATGTTCTATTATTAACAAAGACCCAACATCAAGACAGGATCAGATCCAGTCCCATCTTACAGACAGGACTCAGTCTGCTCATCTTAATCCCCCATGAGCAGAGCACTTTGCAGCATTTAGCAAGTTACAGAGGCAAGGACAAACTTCCTTTAACAGGCAGAAACCCTACGAGATAAGGGAGCTCAGGGACTCCAGAAAGGTCTATGATTAGTAGGGGGAAGGGGATCCCAGTGTGTCAGTTCCCCTGGCAGTCTAAGCCTATAGCAGCATAACTAAGAGCTGGTCCAAGCCTGACACAAAGACGCCTTTCTTTTTGCACTGACAAAGTGATTATTGTCTTCCAGGTGCAGAGCCCACTGTCACTGTATAGTGGTGAGGTGTCAGGTCCTCCTGTGTTCACTAAGGTAAGTGTGCGTACACAATATACTATAAGCATGGTGCATTTTTCATGTATCTATTTCACAACCTAAATTATTAAGGTGTTGCTCTGACGGAATCTGTAAAGTGAGGAGGTTTTCCAAAAGGTTTTGTCACCTGGCTGCAGAGATAAGCTCCAAAGTAGCTTCAAAGTTTCAAGCATTGATCTTTAAGGTGGTTTGAGCTTCACAAACTTCACAAAAACAAACAAAAGAACTAGAAAAGCAGTGGCTACTACAGATGCTTCATTTACAAAATCAAGGAAACCATCATTTGCATCGACTTATCCCGGCTGAGTTTTTGGCACTTCATAGGCAGGAGGTAAAGATATGAAAAATCATGTCGCATGTTGGATAAACAGCTGTTTCCAATTAGTCAGTATGATTCTGTGACATTGTATTATTTGAATGACACATAATGAGGTATGTTCAACTATTTAAATGACATTAAGTTATGTTGTAACTCGTCTCTGCGGTGCATTTGCTTTTATTATTGTGATGCAGAATTCACGACATAGCCATTAGTTACATTTAATCCATGCAAAGGTTGTGTTTGTTGTGGCTGCACTTTGTCGCAGTTGAGGTCAGGAGTTTGTGCAAGCCAGTCAACTTTAACACTGCCTTGGAAAAACATTTTTTATTGCAACTTTTACAAAATAAACAAACATGTTGAGTGCCAATCCAAGGGTCACTGCCTGCTTCACCTCAGTGCTGCACGGACCAAAAACTCCAGATTGAGAACAGGCTCTTCAGTATGCAAAAGTTAACCACCATTGTATGGCTTCAATCAAACAAACAAACAAACAAACACACATAACATGTAGTTGTGGTAAACTGAAAAACTGCTCCAGATACATGTTAGACTTACATACAGTACATCATGCACAGAGCACATACAGGCACATCTGCAGATCCTAATACAGATGTACTCTGTGTTCCTCTCTGCCCATAATAACAGTTTGCATTGCTGCGGCTTACAGCAGTGGAGGTCAGATAAAACACAAACTTTGATGAGAGCTCCTCCTCTCGCTCATGAACACCCCTCTCCAGCTCAGACTCTTCAGCACTCCCCTAACAGCCCCTGACTCCCTCAGGCTGCGGGTCTTGTGATGGCGCGACTGAGACAGGCTGAGGCAGAGCTTCAAACGGCCCTGCCAAACCCACAAGGGTCAGGTCTCTTTCACTCTCATTGAGCCAGTCAGGCCCTAAATCATTTTCCACTTCATTACAGAAAGACATTTGTTTTTCTTCACCTCCACTCTGCCTCCTTTTTAAAAGCTGCCGTGGGCTTTAATCATCTCAGTGAGAGAACGGTCGCCGCAAGTGATGTCACCCACACAACACAAATACACACAAACACAGTCAGACCTGTACATTCCTCTCTCTGTGTTCCCAAAATACAGCCGTGCCAAAAACAGAGTGTCACGGAGAGAGAGGAATACTCATTCACACTGACACTGAGAGCCACGTGATGAAGGACGCCAACTGATGCATTTCTGACCCTGTTAACAAGCAGAGGAGACAACACCGCTTTGACTACTCTGTCAAAAGACTGATGCCTCAGTCTGCTACTGAACTACCTCTGTGTTTTTAACTTTCAGAAAAGAGCTGGGCAGTATTTAATACGCTCCCAGGACTTTTTTATGCTTTCCCCCAAAAGCTTGAACAAAAATCAGGGAAGGGGCTTTTGGGTATTCAGGAGCTGGTGTCTTTAAATGATTTTAAAGCCTCTGGTAACTAAAATCAACAAAAACATTCTAACTATGATATTTATAGTCATATGTACATACTGTTACATATCTATATATATACAAAATATTAGAACTGAACTTTAATCCATCTTTGAAATGTTCTCAGTAAAGTTTTTTTTTTCTCATGATATATTTTTGGGCTTTTTTCGCCTTTATTGGATAGGACAGCTGAAGAGAGACAGGAAATGTGGGGAGTAGAGAGCGGGGGAAGACATGCAGGAAATGGTCGACTGGCTGGGAGTTGAACCGGCGACCTCTGCGATGAGGACTATAGCCTCTATACATGGGACGCTTAGACCGCTAGGCCACCAGCGCCCCCTCAGTCAAGTTTTTAATAACGTTCTGATGCTAGGTTAAAGTGGGCGGGGTTAACTTGGACATTTATTATGAAATAAACATCTAACCAATCATAAATGAAACTCTAAGCTTCACCTTGGTGAACAGTTGTTCTGTCTAAGTATTCGGTGAAGGGCTTCCAGGTCTTGTCAAAAGAATTTCTTGATCCCGCAAGTGAGAATCGGATCTTCTCAAGTTGAATATGACTAATAAGGATCTCCCTGAGCCAACTGTTAAAAAAAACTTCCAACTAGGAAGGAGGGAGCGTGTGCTTCCACCTGAACAGGATGAGGCGTCTAGCTAGCAGAGTCTTAAAGGCTAAGACATGCCGTTTTTTTCCCGCTGAGAGAATAATATTAATAATAATACATTTTATTTAGAAGTGCCTTTCAAAACACTCAAGGTCGCTTTACAGACAGATTAAAACACAATAAATAAAACAACACGATAAAATAAATAAAAACAACAAGCAAAGTAACACCAAGTTAAAAATGAAGCAGTGGAAATTAAGCAGGGAATGCAGTTTGAAACAGATGGGTTTTGAGTTTTGATTTGAAGAGGGGTAGTGAGTCAGAGTTTCGAATGTCTGGTGGGAGTGAGTTCCAGAGTTGGGGAGCAGAGCGACTGAAAGCTCTTCTCCCCATGGTGCTGAGACGGGCAGGGGGCACAAAGAGGTGGAGAGAGGAGGAAGACCTGAGGGAGCGAGAGGGGGTGACAATGTGGAGGAGATCAGACAGATACGGGGGGGAGAGGTTGTGGATGGCCTTGAATGTGTAAAAGAGGATTTTGAAATTGATTCTGAGTTTGACCGGTAGCCAGTGGAGTTGCTGGAGGACAGGGGTGATATGGTGAAAGGAGGGGGTTCTGGTAAGGATGCGGGCTGCAGAGTTTTGGACCAGTTGAAGTTTATGGAGGGATTTGTGAGGGACACCAAAGAGGAGTGAATTACAATAATCGATACAGGAGGTGACGAGACTGTGGACCAGGATAGCAGTGTTGTGAGGGGTGAGAGAGGGGCGGAGACGGTTGATGTTGCGGAGATGGAAATATGCAGACCGGGTTATGCTATTGATGTGAGAGTTGAAAGAAAGTGAGCTATAGAGGATGACACCCAGACTCTTTACCTGGGGGGAGGGGGACACTGTTGAACTGTCTATGGAGAGGGAGAAACTGTCGGCTTTGGATAAGGTGGATTTGGTGCCTAGAATGGGCACTCCAGAAAGTGGGACTCCAAATAGGACAGTGTGTGGGTCAGGGAGAAGTACTGTATCAAATACTGTTCCCAGTGTCTCAAAAATTTGACTCCAAAAACCTTGTAGTTGCGGGCAGGACCAGAACATATGAGAGTGATTAGCAGGTGAATTCTTGCATCTGTTACAAGCGTCGTGAGCGTCCGGGTAGATTTTAGCCAGTCGTGCATTTGTGTAGTGTGCTCTGAAAATAACCTTACACTGCAAAAACACCGTGTCTGGCACACGGCTAAGCTGTGTGGACAAGAGCAAGGCTTTCTTCCCATTGGCCATCAGGTATAGACATGCCAAGTTCCTGCTCCCAAGTCATAAACATTACACAGAAGTGACAGCGTGGACAAAGGAGACACCAGACAGAGTGATGAAGCAGCAGAGGAACTTATAGAGAGTTGAAAACATGTGAATATGTTGGTACCATTTCCACAAGAGCAAGGCTTTGCTTCCATTGGCCATCAGGTATAGACATGCCAAGTTCCTGCTCCCAAGTCTGCTTCAGTTTGGTTGTCGGGTCGGAGTTAAGGGAGTCGATGGCGCTGTATAGGATACAGGCGATTTCTGGATCAGATTCAGCGTAAGCCGGCTCAAACATGCAGACTTTGTGTCTGTGCGGCCACGCCCACACAGTCTTTAGAAACTGTCTGAACTGTAAAACAAGCTGTTTTTGAACAGAGTTTTTTCAGAGTTATGGATGTTTATTCTCACTCAGATGTTTGTTGATGCTTGATGACACATTACATTTTGATATTCTATATGAATTTTGGATATTCCAAGTCACGTTCCCAGAGTCTTTAAGAGGGCGCTTTAGTGAAAAAGTGAGATGGCAACACGTGAATCGATGCTCCTACACTTCAGTTTTTCTAGCCTATGCAATGAAATGAAGTCTTTCAATGTTAGAGAGAGCTTGGAGACGGTGAGTTCTTCGTCCTTAACTCCTTACAGCATGATACTACACTTGGTTGAGGGCCGATCTTCGGTTCACCTCTATCTCTTGCATCTTACATGTCCACTTTTTGCCTCCTCAAGAAGTGTTTTATGGGCGTGCGTCATCTTCAGTGATCTGTTATTTATCTAATTCTGTAACTTTGAAGCGTATCCCTTTCATTACCGCTCTCTCAATCTTCTCATTTACTCATCATTACGGACTTACTCATGACCGCTCTGTCTCTTCATCCCTCCTCTCTCTCTGCAGCCGTTGCAGGATGCCCTGGCGTCCGAGGGCCAGGTGGTGGTTCTGGAGTGCAGGGTCCGAGGAAGCCCTCCTCTTCAGGTCAGATGGTACCGCCAAGGGGAGGAGATCCTGGACTCTCCTGATTTCCGGATACTTCAGAAAAGTAAGACACTCTTTTACTTGGAATCCCTTGTAACTGAACGGATTACTGGTTTGTGCTATTGTTCTAAATGCTTTTCTTTCTTCCTTCCTGCAGAGCCTCGATCTGCAGCTGAGTCAGGTAGTCACCTCATTTCCTGCCTCATGCATACTTTGCTGTTACAAATCTGCTTTCATGTTCCTCACCGCAGTCAGAACATCACATTAGTAATCATCATTACCTTTGTCTGGAGGCGAGAACCCAGGTTGATGGTTTCATTGTCAGCTGCAGCCTTTCACCCGCTTATGACTACGGCACATCTCTCATTATTTAATGTGCGAGCCAAAGGGAGTCCCTGGGAAAGTCTGAGCCTCCTCATGACGCGTTAAATCAAGCGCACACACACTCACAAAGAAAAAATCAGGCATAAACAATGACACACGTGCTCATTTGTGTCAGACTATTTCGCACCTTTGTGACTCAGGGGTCATTTCAGGTGTTGCTTTCAGGCTGAGTCACACAGACGTCTGTGAACATCTGTGCTTCAGTGTTTACATGTCTGTCTGTCTGTCTGTCTCTCTGTCTCTCTGTTTGTCTTTCCCCGCTGCTCTAAGTGTGTCTGAGTCTGAATAATGATTCACTCCTCCAGATGACATGCCTGTCGTGATATAACATGTCCGTCAAAAATCGGTCTAATGTCTCATCATTACATGTCATTACATAACAAACCAAGCATCAACATGTCACTCCATTCCTCACCTGAGCAGTTTGCTGTTCATCAAAGTGTAGTCTGTGTTTCCGCAGGTATAAACTGAGCTGTTAGGATCGTATCAAAGGTGTGTTCATGGTGGGATCTTTTTTGTTTCTTTAGAAGAGATCTGCACCCTTGTGATAGCCGAGGCCTTCCCAGAGGATGGAGGTTTATTCTGCTGCACAGCCTCCAACACGTACGGCTCCTTGAACAGCACAGCTCACCTCACCGTCACTGCAGGTAGGTCCAGCACAGACGCACAAAAAAACATGCAACCTACCCACTCAATCATCAAAACTCACAGCAGCCCCCCCCCCCCTTAATATAAGACAATTAAAGCACTATTTTCTCACGTACTATAACTTCTATCACCATACATCCATTGGCAAACTCTAGTCTTGAAAAACTATGTGTGATGATATGATATGTTGACCATTTGTGCTGGAAATTAAATTATGAAAAAGGAAACACAAAATTCTTGATATATAAATAACAAAAAAATGAATTCAAATCCCTGAAAGAAGTTTACATTCCAGTGAAATTTGAAGTTATTTTTCATGAGATCTCTTTAAAACTAAGGAGTTCAATTTAAATCAGAGGATAAAAAAAAAATTGTCATAATAACTGTTGGTACACTTAAATCAATAAACAGTCTCAGAGGTGTTAAACTAAACTCCCAAACCGGTGGCAGTAAGGGGTCCCAATCATTCAGGACTCACTTCAGATCTGAGTGGGTAAAAAAGCTGCGCCGGTTAAAATAGAAACGGCCGTCAGATTTTAAATCAGAACTTCTGTTTTGGCTGTAGGTTCGGGTCCGTATGGGATGGCTTGTCGGTCCAGACCCGGACCCCGGTCCGCCAGTTAGTGACCCCTGGTCTATGCCATAGATTGCAGAACATGTTTGCAAATTTAGGACATAGAATAAAAATAAAAATACTTTTTTTATATTGATCGATCACACTAAAGTCTGATTTACAACATCTAAAGGTTTCATGGTTGTGCAAACAGTTTGGAAGTTTTATTCTCTGTTTTAAAGTGATTTTCTTTTAATGTTGTGTAATCCATGAAGGGAGAGAAGTGAGTTGTGTTAGTGAATGAGCAACTCTCTGCAGAGTTCAGAGGGACACAAATATTTCTGTGTGTGTTCACAGAGACAGAACAGTGAGTGTGTGTGTGTGTGTACAGTACAGCACTCACCGCAATGGAAGAGCTGAATAAACAAGAATTTCATCAGCCTGACTGGACACAGCTGCTGTGTTAGATCACGTCAGCTGGGATACATTCCTGTGTGTCTAATCTGCATCTATGCGGCGGCAAGGGGAAGAAAAATCCACATTAAAGTCAAACAATCGGCTTTTTCCATTTGTGTTTGTGTCTTCTAGCATCTGAGGACTCATCCAGTAATGGGATGTCTGGAGATAGCTCAGGGTTTGAGGATGCAGCAGGCTTCCCCCCGCCTCCCCCACCCACAGAAATCAGCCTCCTGGAGCTGCCACCCAAGATGCCGCCTCCACCTGGGAGTGAGCCTTTCCAAATCAAGGAGCTGGAGATCTGGCCCAGTGTTTCTGCCATGCCTCTGCTGCAGATGAGCTCAGAGGCAGAGGATAAAGGGAAAGGGTTCATGCAGAATGGGCCGCCTGCAAATCCATCAGCTCCACCAAGCCTGCCTAAAGCTGCAACCCCACCACCCCCACCTCCACCTCCACCACCACCTCCTCTTCCTCCAGCTCTGCCACAGTCTGACCCAGTGACAGATGTCCCAGTAAAGCCACACAGTCCGGCCCTGCTGGCATCAGACTCTCCTACACCCCCAGGCAAGCTGTCTCCATCCCCTGGGAAAGACGGACCTCCGCTGCCGACCAAGCCTAAACCAAAGCTGTGAGTACCTGAGTGTCCACGTGAGTCTGTGCCCCGAGGGGAGGCTAGTCACCTGGGAGGGAATGATAGTGTCTCAGTCTGTGAAAGGGTTAACAGGGGAATCCCGGACCTTCTGGGGGACAAAAGCATTCCCCTGCCTTTATGTAGGCCTCAATGTGGCATCGTGTTTGCCAGGGCGGGTCTGCCAGCTGCCGTCTGTCTGTCTGTGGTCGTAAACAGATCTGCGATGGTTCCTATTGTTTCTGTCTGACCCCGGACTGCAGGTCCAGCCCGGGACAGACACACTGTGTGTTGTTTTTTCTCCTGAGCACCTTTCTGTGAGCTCTGTAGGGATCAGGTAGGATGTCACTGTTATTAGAAGAGAGCAGGCTTTGTTTTCAATAGTCCAGTGTTTTCAGATGTCTGCTGCAGACAAGCAGGAATTCTGACCGACTTGTGGATGGATTTCTTTTTCATTATTGAGTAAATGTTTGTTTTTATAACAGAGAATATCGCAGAGAGCACTTCTGAGGGATAAGAGAGAAAAGGGAGAAAAAGATGGTCTGTCTGGTTCCCTTTGGGGCATCTGAGATGCCTCAACTGTGCTTTCTGTTGAGTTTTATTGTGCTTTACTTGTTATTGATCCTCCTTTGTTCTTTGTTTAGCTTTGTAGCCATGCTAGTGATGCTGGACTATCAGGTAGTTAGTTGGCTAGTTGGTTGGGCTTTTAATCTTTTTGTTACAGATTGAAATATCACACCTCTCACCTTATGGATGGGCCCAAAACATTGCCCAATCAAGCCATCCTCTGAGCCTCAAATGACGTTGAAATTTGTAGTTCAACGCAAGAATAAGAAGTGTAAAACTATGCTGATTAGCAAGGTTTAAACCCTATTCAATGAAACATTCATCTATCCATCATCTATGCTGCTTATCCTGCTAAGGGCTGCAAAGGAAAAAGCCAATCCCAGCTGTCATAGAACAAGAGGTGCACAGGATACACCTTGGACGGGCTTGCAGATGATTTAAGAGTCACAAATTAACCTAACAAGTTTGTCTTTGGACCACGGGAGGAAGCAGGAGTATCTGGAGAGCATCACTCAGACACAGGACGATCATATAAACTCCACACAGACACTATAAATAGATCTCTGCATACGAGGAGCTAGATTTTTGGTTTGGTTTGTAGTCGGATTAGTTGTAATGCAAAGTACTGCCCCGATGAGCGCTGACATATTACGCTGGTGGAGCCAAGGCATGTGATGGAGACTGATGTGACAACACAAGTTGATACCATGCCTTACAAATTTCCCACAGACAAATTGATAAATTGTTTGAATTTGAATAAGTTATATCAAAGTTCTCTTTTGGTTTGATCTTTATGAACTTCCTTTAATCAGCAGAACTTGATTCTATAATGAACACACAGTGCATGAAGTATATCTCCTCAAAGCTGCACAGTAAACCGCCCTGGGTTAGACAAGAGTTTGACGTGGCTTGATTCTTGCATTGCACAGTTGATTTCCGCTGCGTGTTCCCTACATTTGATCCCTGCTGATAGATGTCGCTGCTTCTCAAATGTGTGTACATAAACTTTTTAATTCTGTGCCCCCAGAGCTGTGGGCATAGAGGAGGAGAGAAAACACTACAGGTAAATATTTGGCTGTGAGGTTGATGCTCTGGATGTGATTTGATTGGCGCCACATGCAGCCTCATTTACTCTCATGGACACAAACACAAACAAAGTAGGAGTAATTATATTGTATGACTCTTCAAGATTGAAAAGAGCAGTCAGCTGATCGTGTACAAAAGACTTACTGTAGATTTAGTATACAAGTTTGTTCACATCATCACATCTGGTGTGGTTACTGGGCTTTACCACAGAAACAGAGACCCCCCCCCCCCCTCTCTGGAGTTTAGCTGCTTTTAATGCACATTTAACAATATGTGTTTATGTCAAACTGAACATATGGCTGTGAGGAGATTTATAGACCTATCCTTGATGAATAAACTGACTTCTGTTTCAAGTTCAGACTGTAAAGCTGCAGTAAAGCAGAATTAATCTGCCATAAACAATCTGCTCCTGACTGTGGAGTAATTAGAAAGCATAAGCCAATCCCTCTCTCGCCCTCCGCTCTTTAAGGAACACAATAAAAACAGCAGCACTGCCATTAAGCTAAGGTTATACGTCTGCCAGACTCTGTGTCCTCAGGTGAACAGAGCCTGACCGCTCCGACCTGAAGACACTGAGCTCAGCGCATCCAGTCTGTCGTGTGGTCCGTCCCGCAGACAGATATTACTTCTCCTCTTTGAGCCACGTGGCGCTGTGAAGCGGAGCACAGTAAAGCCTGCAGCCTTTGAACAGGATCTGACTTTGTGACTTTATTCCTTCTTTTTATTGGAGTTTGGTTTAATAAGCTCAGAGACTTTCTAACAAACCTAGCTATAAATTTTACAGACGGAGTTGAAACTATTTTCAAAACAAGGCAATATTGTCGAGAAGCTTAATTAATAAACTTTATTTACAGAAAGGCAGAGGGATGAGTGTGGAGGGAGTTTTATAATCAGAGCTTAAGGACTGAGTGTCTTGCTTTTCATGATGAGAATAAGAGCGAGACTTCTGCATGATTCACGCTGATATTAACACTTACTGTATATATAATATGCTTGCTACCTATCAATATGAAATCTTACTTAACTGAACATGTGGTGCAGAAAGTGTTGCTTGGGTTATTGCTTAAATGGCATCATAACAAAGTGTGTGTCCTGCAAAGTTAATGTGTAGGCCTACATTCATTTTCTGAGTATCACAGCTTGGTAGAAGTCATCTCTATGACTTTATTGAAGATTTCTTCACAAGGTATTCCTTTTTAGACTGTGTTTTCTTTTTATTTCTTTAATCGAGTGGCCCTCTGAGTGTTTTTGTGTATTTATATTGATTCACAATCCTTTCGTCTGTCCATTTACTTCCTTATCTGCTGTGTTGGCAGCAGGCTAAGTCAAGTTTCCCCAAACATCTTCTTCAGGGACTCTGAGGCGTTCCCTTGCCAGGTGGGGTCTATAATTCCTCCAGAGGGTTTTGGGGTTTTTGTCCAGTTGGGCATACCTACCTGAGAAAACCTCCAAAGGGAGGCATCAAGGAGGCAACTAACCATAGACCTTTCTGGAGTGCCTGAGCTCCCTTGTCTCGTAGGTTCCTCTGGATCTCTGCCGCTGTGCACGTGCCAGACTGCAGCTGCTACAACTACTACTATCTGTCTCACCACTATCATCTCTCTCTCTCTTTTCATCTCCCTCTATCCCTCTCTCCAACACGGTCTCAGCAGATGTGTGTCTAACATGAGTCTGGTCCTGCTGGAGGTTTCTGCCTGTTAAAGGAAGTTTGTCCTTGCCACTGTAACTTGCTAAATGCTGCAAAGTGCTCTGCTCATGGTGGATTAAGAGATCAGACTTAGTCATGTCTGTAAGATGGGACTGGATCTTATCCTATCTTGATGTTGGGTCTTTGTTAATAATAGAACAAAGAGGACGGTCTAGACCTGCTCTGTTTGGAAAGAGTCTGAGGAGAACATTTGTCCGGATTCGGTGCTATATAAATAAAGATTGATTGATTGATCAGAGCCTGAACCTCCTCAACTGGCGTCTTTGGATGCAAAGGAGTAGCGTCTCGACTCCGAGCTCCCTCCAGATGTCTGAGCCCCTGACCCTGTCTCGAATGCAGAGCCCAGACTCCCTTAGGAGGGAAATCATTGCTGCTTTTTGTATCCTCAGTCTCGTTCTTTTGGTCACTACCCAAAGCTCATGACGACAGGTAACGAAAAGTGAATCACAAGCTTTGCCTTCAGGCTCTGCTCCTTCATGTGACGATCTCATGATCCATTTTAAACTCACTCGTGATGCGCAATCCATGCATAAAATGATCTGCTGTTATTTCAGCAAAACAAAATATTGGCAGCCTTATTAGTAATCTTTTTATTTTTATTTTAAAGTCAGTATCCGTCTCAAGAACCCGAGCTCAGTCTTGAAAATCCTGAATCAGTTTGGCTCTGACTAGAGTCATTTCTGAAGCTTCAATTTGTTTTTCTGAATACTTTAGCTTAAGAATTTCATAGCACCTGTTGGTGTTCATAGAGGGACAGGTATATCAAAGAACAATACAATCTGAGCACCAGTGTTTGTAGGTGTTGGAGAGATGTGTCCGTATCCAAAAGTCTAAAATAAATTGTTTTAAATCGTAGAAACAACCTCGTGGAAAGCCGATGTAAGACGTGATTTTTGTTGCAATAACACCGGACCGATGAGAGGGAGGAAGTGGTTGTGTGACTTGGCAGACTGAGAGACTGCAGGAGACCTGAGCTGTGAAAATAGAGCTGCTGTTTTTCTGTGCTGAAGGCTGAGAGAACAGGGCTGGTAGGTATGTGGGTCTGATGCCCGGCGTTGATGTCAGACATCAGGACAAGAATCAAAGGAAATTCTCAGGGGAGAGACTCAGATTGGCCAGATGGACCTGATCCAAGTCGCAGGTTTGGAGAGAAAGCAGAGGTTTACCACACAGGGGAGAGAGCAGAATGGCAGCACCATCTTGTTGTGTGTGTTTTACATACAAACATTATGCTTGATCACTTACTTGATCTATAAGACTTCTGTAAGAGTGACTGAATAACCAAGCTGTGTACATGCAGTGTTTTTGTTGCTCTCTTGGTTACTCCTCCAATAATTAATCAAACAAATCAGAAAACATTAAGCTAAAGTGACCCTGAGCTTTCAGCCTGTATGTGTTATGAAGGGAAACTTATCTGAGGGTACATCTCAAACTCTATGATGAAGTGGCCACCATGACTCACTCGCTGGTTTGTGGACTCTCGTCTCAAAGCCTCAATTTGACTATTTTTCCAGCACCATGTTGGGTTTGTTTTTAGACAAGAATGACCATATTTGGACGAGGTAGGGTATAAACGACTATGGGACATACAGCGAGAAGGAAGTCATAACTCAACTCGATGAGATGTTGCCTTTTGACGTAAAGATCTGCCATGCTGAACAGAGTTATGGTTTGAATGGATTCAGCAGCACAACCCCCCTCTGTTTAGGAGTTTCCAGGGTTTGGTTGTACATGCATGATTATCTTAGACCTCTTTCAGACATGCACCCCTGAAATATCCCAAAGTGTCTTGTTTACACATGTCCCTCACAACGTAAAGTCTTCCATGTCAAACGATGGGGGTGTTGAACGGGAGCTTTAGGAGGCAGGACATTACACAACGCTATGATGGCAGTTTATACATTTATACATTTATACCAATGCTACATTATAATAATAATAATACATTAATTTTATATTATATATATGTTCAAATCAATACAAGCAAAACACAAATAACACAGATCAAACAAAACAACAGTACAATCACAAATTAAACGCTAACTGAAAAAGGTGAGTTTTTAAAAGAGATTTGAAAGCTGAAGGGTCAGAGCAGTTTTGGATATGGGAGGGGAGTGAGTTCCAGAGGGTGGGGGCGGCTACTGAGAAGGCTCTGTCCCCCCAGGTTCGGTGTTTGGTTCTGTGAGGTGGGGACAGGAGGTTGGCATGTGTGGAACGCAGGTTACGGGAAGGAGTGTGATGGTGGAGGAGGTCAGTGAGGTACGAAGGGGGCCTGGTGGTGGAGGGCTTTGTGGGTGAGGAGGAGGATTTTAAACTGTATGCAGTAGGGGACGGGGAGCCAATGCAGATGTTGGAGGACGGGGGTGATGTGGTCACGGGAGCGCTTGCAGGTGAGTTTATGTACAAACAGACAGATTTGCGGACATCTTTGCTGTTCTGGTCTGATGTCTTTAGTCATCTTATTGCCTGTCACTCTTCTGGGTTTGCACCATAGACTCCTATAGATAATGGACGTAGTATGGAGAAGGAGGCAAGGATGACGTGCTGGTATTGAGGTGCAAGCTCAGAAAAGACGACATTGACCTGTCCTTCCACCCACCGTTATGAGGAATGTAAGATCTATCTACGATAAGGTGGACGAGCTAACCCAGCACCAGAGGGGAGATAACGTTTGTTGTGATTTGGCGCTATACAAATAAAGATTGATTGATTGATTGATTGATCCGTGACGTCACCCATCTGTTCCTGAGCACTGTTTTGAATTCAATCGTTGGCGGGAGCCATATTGGGAATGCTGAACTCATCCAAAAGAGTATGACGTAAAGAGGTGGAGTTTGAGCTTCCTAGCCAACAGCTACAGTGTTCCCGCCTGTCAGTCAAGTCGGTCATGTCCTTATTTGGGCAAAACTCTTAATCATAATATCTTCTGAACCGTCACGTTAGAAAAAAATTCACCCCCCTGTACAGTGTGTGCCGATAGAGAGATTAGCTTTGTAGACCCAAGCCGTTTTTTGAACCAGGCTGTAAACATGTTTATTAATGCTGCAAAGATTGTCTTCTTTGAATTGGTGTGTATGTGGTTTCCGGTGTTTCTGCAGCCTGCCTCAAGTGGAGGCTCAATGAATTGCAGTTTATAACACTTCCGCATGGGCTTCATATTTTGAGACCGGAGGTTGCTGCTTAGTTTGCACCAGTCGAATGATATAAGCGTCATTCACTCTTTCATACTCCTTGCTGTGATTTTCCCAAATATTCCCTGCTGCATTTTCACACTGACTAACCCAACTTCTTGCAGACTTTTATGAGAGTGCTGGCAGGAAAAAGTCAGGGTGAAGTCAGGGTGATCAATTTGGCTGTTTGTATTAAAACTTGCATGACATTTCAGGAACTTTCTAGGAGTTTTGTGCATGTGTGACTACAGTTGATAGGCTGATAACACCTGGAGATAACAAGTCTATGTTTGCATGCATGCAATCATGATCTCCATTTGCACTTTATTATTAGTTGCACCTTTTAAATTATTGATTGTTTTATTTATACGTGTGCTGGTGACCTCTTGGCCAAGTCACCCTTGTGAAAGAGGTCTTGATCTCAATGGGTTTTATCTGGTTAAATACAGGTTAAAACATGCATGAAGAGTGTGCACTGAGGGACTGGATTTCAGCAATGCTGAGGTCCAGTGTCAGCTTTCCTTGTCCAGTGTGATGTTTCACAAGAATGCCCACTTTCCTTGGGGTGAAATGCCTCAGATTAAAACACATGTTCTCAGCTGTGTGACTGTCAAAGAAGTGGACCTCACCTCTTGTTCACAAGGGAAGCCAATGCACTTGTGCATTAGACCCACATTTGTTGTAATGTGCAGCAAGGTGCTTGAAAAAAGGAGAGCCCATGATTATAAATCTGGTCCCAGTTAGAGTAAATTTGCAGCAAAGAAAGTTATACTTAGGGGCGAGTCTAGCTGTGATTAACAAGTTACTGTTGGTCATCTCTTGCTACAAAAAAAACCCAAGACAGGGACAGCCAAAACACCAAACTTGAGGCTTATAAAGTACAACTTTGCAATTCAAATCAAGCTTTCCACGGTGTGCACATTGTCCATATGTCTCCAGGTTGAAGGAGAACTTCTCCTTTGCTTCAGTAAAACATTAAGGCATGATGATAAGTTTCAAGAAATTCCTCCTGACTGTTACTCAACGCTGCAAGACAAAGAGGGAGACAGTGAAAAAATGTGAGGCCTGTGCAACATGTTGTAGGTGTGACCAACCTGATACTGACCGTGATAATAGGGGTGAAGCATTATATTACAGTGCAGGATGATATGTGGGTGGGCGTTACAGCAAACATGAGTAGCAAAGGCAACAATTATCCTCAAACCATTCCACGGCTTAATCTCTCGTTCATACGACTAGGAATCCGCTCTGACAGTTCAAATTGCTTTCTTGCACGGATCTCATTCCACAAACTGCTTTTAATGTGTCGGCTGAACTCTTTCTGTTTTCATGCATCTCGACTGAGAGTTCAGTTTTACTCAAAACGCTGGGATGATGAAAACCAGGCACACGCCGGCACTCGACAGATCTCACTTTGTGCTTTTTTTTACAAACATGTTTCCATGTTCAAGGCTCTGGAGTGATTGAGATGCAAGTTTTTTGTTGCTGGTTTGTGGTTCTAGAGGAATGCTGCAACACATATAAGAGGTAATGCACATCTGCTGTGAGCATTTTAAACAAATGAAACACATCCTATACAATACGCAGTTTCATAACTTATCAAAAGCCATAATCCACGATAAGGGACTGAGATGATTTCTTGTGGCTCTCTTCCTTTAGCATCTGATCACCTGCATTGTTTAAACCATGCTCTGCAGGTGATGTAAGAAATGAAGAAGTCTATGTGTTTGTCTCCTCTTTACGGAGCCCCCTAAGGCCATGGACAGAAAAAACAAAAAGATAGGTTTCTCATGCGCACCAGAACCCAACCTGTGCTCACCAAGCAGCAACCTCCGGTCTCAAACCATGAAGCCCGTGCAGAAGTGTTATAAACTGCAATACATCCAGAATCCGCTTGAGGCTGGCTGCAGAAACACCTGAATGGGAAAAAGACGATCTTTGCAGCATTAATAAACATGTTTACAGCCTGGTTCAAGAAACGGCTTGGCCCTACAAAGCTAATCTCTCTATCGGCACACACTGTACGGGGGGTGATTTTTTTCCTAAAGTGATGGTTCAGATGATATTAAGATTTCAAGTTTTTGCCCAAATAAGGACATGACTGACGTGACTCCCAGTCGGGAACATATAGCTGTTGGCTAGGAGGCTCAAACTACATCACAATGGCTTCAAAACAGCTCTCAGGAACAGATGGGTGACGTCTTGGATACTACGTCCATATTTTATACAGTCTATGGTGCTCACAAGAAAGTTTCCCTTGTGCACAAGAAAGTTGCTTATGAGCACGCAATCTGTTCTAAGGTGCTGTTCTGAGACAATAACGCGATGACGACCTGCAAGCAAAGCCATAATATCCTAATAATGAAGCCCAAGGTTGAAATAAAGCTCAACTAAGTCATGTACTGTTATTTTCAGATCGAAACAGGATGACAGTGATGCACTGGTTTATCTCCGGTGTACACCTGGTATCTTGTGCGCACGTGAATCTTTCTCATGAGCATGCACCAATATTTTGTAATCGGGTTAGTTTCTGGTGTGCATAGGAACATATCTAATTACTATTTATCTTATTTATCCCGTTCTTCTGTTAGTGGTGCAACCATAGACTGTATAAAATATGGACGTAGTATCCATGACGTCACCCATCTGTTCCTGAGCGCTGTTTGGAAGCCAATCGACGGCAGCAGCAATATTGGAAATGTGGAACTCAACTAGGCAGAGTGTGACGTAAAGGGGCGGAGTTTGAGCCTCTGAGCCAACAGCTACGTGTTCCCGACCGGGAGTCAAGTCAGTCATGTCCCGATGGCAATCAATACATAATGTGTTCTTAAAAAAGAGCGATGAAAGCTGCTATCTACAGCCAGAGTAAACCTGGGAAAACAACAACCAATCCCTGCCATCAGGAGCCAAATTATGAAACCAATCAGATCCCGTCCTGCCGTTCTGCCCGCCTCCTGCAAAGTGTACGTTTCATGTTTGTTTGTGTTTTTAACTTTCACTATGTTGTTTTCTTACCGCTGAGTGAGACATGAGTTGACGTAGTGCAAAACACAAAGGATGTGCTGAGGACCGGTTTTGAATCAGTCATGACCATATGGTTGCAAGTCAGCGGCGCTCGTGCATGTGAGCGGGGGCATCGTTTTGGAGGAGCTCCAAGGGGAGGGGTGGAGGGGTTAGATGGAGTCCTGAGGAAATGCTACATTCAAATTCATGCTAGTTTTCTGTGACTGTCAGCCCTAGCTTTAAATATGAACCTTTGCATACCACTGTTTCAAAACTTTTGTGCAACTGGTTGCTGCAGAAGTCACACTGCACTGTCATTAACAAGTCTTGTTCATACCTGGATCACCTGATGTGGTGTCGTAGTATCAAGCAAAATACTTCAAAGCGCAGGCCTTCTATGTGGCGTCTTTTTTAAATGAGCTGCTGATGATTGTTGTCAAAAGTCAGACACAGACGGGAGAGAGAAACTGAAGGAGGTGGGGCAGGACAAGCTACTGTGTCTGTAAAGAGAGGAGAGCTGTCATGTGGTATGTTTCTAGGTGTGTAATTAACATAAAACTATTCTAATAATAGAATTAATAGATAGATGACTGAAACAGCGTCTGAGGTGAACACAAACACAGAGCCTCAAAACACAGGAGCTCAGAGCAACAGTGTGACGCCATGCCGTCTCTGCATACTTAAAAACAGCAGAGATAAAACTGAGTAATGGCCTCATCCGCTTTAATGTGGACTGAACTGCACAGCTTGACCTATACCTTTGACATAATCGCTGCTGCCGCTGTGATTAAATGATTTCTGCAGAAGCTCCAAACCTCCTTAACCCCAGTGAGGCTGTTGTCAGGGGGACTGCATGCAAACTGAAGGAAACAAACTCCTTGTTGCCAGCAGCCGTCGTCAGCCTCCCACTGTCATGCACACAGACACACACACACACACACAGAGAGATCTCATGTTTACAGTGTGAAGCTGCAGAAAGTAACTGAGTTTGCATTATGTATCTTTTAAATAGGACTACTTTAATGATTTTAAGACTTGTGAATAAAGTGATGTCTGTATTCTTTCTGCATGGCTAAGCAAAGAGCCGTGGCTGCCAGGATTTGTCGCATATCTGCGCGGTGACTCAGAGCTTCCTCTCAGCAGTGTGTTTGTGTTTACGAGGTGCAAGTCATGAACTCGCTAATGAAGTATTAACAATCACTTTCTTGTCGAGGTGTTGCTCGTGGTTTTATGGGAGAGTGAGACACATGCATGGTTGAGAAACACATATGGTACTGAGAGCTGTGCTTGTACTTCATCATTATTATCACACGTTCAATTAAAAATGGAAGTGGATCAGTTCCCTCTTGGATACTTGGGCTTCAGCAAGATTTTTGATCACCAGTAAGAGAAACAGAGGGAAGAAACAGAGGCAGGGAAAGTTTGTGCAAAAGGATAAAAAGAAAACTGAAATCACAAGAGACAGCAGAGAGCAGGAAAAGCAGATAATTTCACATAAATCTCCAGAGTCAGAGTGGGGGCAGTCCTTAAAAGGACATGGGAGACACAGGATTGGCTGAAACGCCAGACCAACAAAGCACTGGATTGGTCGCTCAGGGTAGAATGACCTGCGTGGAATGGAGAAACTTTCCAAATAAGGAAGAGAGTTGTCGGTGCTGACCTTCATAACACAGACAGGAGGAAAAGGGGGTCGAGCAGCGGGGAAAGGACCGATGAAAAGACACACAGAGAGATGAGGGGAGATAGAAAGAAAGCGCAAGAGAGAGAGAGAGAGAGAGAGAGAGAGAGAGAGAGAGAGAGAGAGAGAGAGAGCAGGCTTGGGAGTTGACAGCATGGAAACTAACCGGCCTCAGTGATCCCCTCGTAGAAAGCAGCCTGTGCTTCCCAGGAAAGATCACCCTGGTATGTTAAACACAGAGAAACACACCAGATAAGTAAGAATTACACACACACACACACACACACACACACACACACACACACACACACACACACACACACACACACACACACACTCAAACGTGGAGGATCACATTGTTTCCGGGTGAGGTCGATCCTACTCTTGGATCCTGACCCCGCTTGTTGGTGCAAGCCGTGTGTGCGGCTGCATGTGTGGTATCAGCTGGGTTTCCCTTTAGACGCACCCCCAGTCAGACCACTTCCACTTGTACATGCTAATTAGAGGGTGTAACAGTGAACCCAGACTCTAATCTCATGACACTGCTGTCACTAAGTTCACACCAACTCAGTGTCAGTGAGTCAGGGGATGACTCGCACCTATAGACGCAGGACGACCCTCCCCTCATATCTCAGTCTGATGGTTCCCCCTCAGTCATACAGCTTTACACACACTACACCTCTCTGGCCTCCCACTGTCCACCAACACACTCTGACTCACCAGCAGCCAGGAAAACACACACCAAACTCTAAAAATAGGAACATTACACACAAAAATAGGGTTTTGCTTCATCCCACAAAAATTCTTCTATTGAGAAACTGAATATTTGTGAGCATAATTCAGTGAATGAAACCAGATCTTTGCAGTCGTGATGAGTTTGTTTGCATCATAAAGCGAGCTGATGTCACCGAATGGTTTGTGGAGCACCATTTCAAAGCTGAGTTTGGAATTTGGGTTTGGGAAGGTAACGTCTCCGTCTGCTGATAGAGGAATGTTAAGCCTTACAAGCCAAAAAACAGACTCTAAATATAGCGTTCTTAACTTTTTATTACCCTGCTGTGTTAGATACTCAACTCTGATTGGTCAAAAGCCCTTTAACAACAGTAATTGACTCTTAACGGCAAAAGTGACGCCATGTTTGTTGACATTGTGGTAAAAAAATTAGAATGGAATGGGATAGAATTGAACGGAATGGAACACAACAGAATGCTTCTGATTGTTCTAAACCCCATAACAGCTGTGATGAATTCTCAGCATCAACAGTGATGCTTGAGACGACCTAATCACACATCACATCACATCAATCCACAGAAAGGAGTCTGTCTCATTTCCCCCTCTGCCTGTTGACACTGTGGTAAAACTGTTAGAATGGAACCAAACAGAATGGAACATATCAGAGCAGAGTAGAATGGAATGCTAGCGTTTGATCAAAGCCACCAAATAGAACACTGATTCATTCTAGAATGCAAAAGAGACACCAGGAACAACCTGATCTCACACCTCGAATCAAATCACTCCACAGAAAGTAGTCCCTCACATTCCCCCTTTGCCTGTGACACTGTGGTAAAAACGTCAGTGTGGTCCCAGGCTGGTCTTGAGAGTGGGGAAATAACAAGCGGCACTGACTGGACTCCCGGTTGGGAACACATAGATGTTGTCTAGGAGGCTCAAACTCCGCCCCTTTACGTCACACTCTGCCTGGTTGAGTTCCGCATTTCCAATATGGCTGCTGCCGTTGATTGGCTTCAAAACAGCTCTCAGGAACAGAGGGATGACATCATGGATACTACATCCATATTTTATACAGTCTATGGGAAATAATGACAGTTAGTGGCCACAGATGTGAGAGCAGCCTGAGGAGCTACTCATGCTGATCTCTACAAAGTCACTGAAACCAGAAGAGGTGGAGATAACAGCAACAATGTTCAAAGCTGAGGCATTAGATTCATTTATGTTTAAAGGTGAGTCCACATCAAAGAGAAGAAGGAGAGCTGAATGAGGACAGAGATGAGAAGGAGATGTGGCTGACAGGAGAATTATGGCCAAGCTGTCGTCTCTGATGGACATTTCTTTTCTTTCTTTTTTTTTTTACTTTATTCTTTTTTCTTTTATTTGTTTGCATGAACAAATAACATGGGATCATCATGGGTGTTACAGTCAAGAACAGAATATTCTTTAACACTTACATCATATGCCATACTATTCAAGGTGCATACACAATCTATTTTTCCCAGCGTTCAATACATTTCTCCAACTGAAGTCTTAAAACAAAAGTAAGTCTCTCTCTTTTTTTTATTTAATATTTTTTAAGTCCTAATAAACCACTGCATCACTGCGGCTCAGGCCGAGCCAGTACCTTAAATCAACCATGCAGCTCATCACCTTTGGATCCACTAAATACTGCTCATGTGGATGCTCCATGTTTGTATTTCTAAGACTCTCACATTATTTGCACATCGAATATTTTATATGTCAAGTCAAGCTTTATTTATAAAGCACATTTAAAACAACCTCAGTTGACCAAAGTGCTGTACAGTTATTAAAATACAATATAATCATACACAAATATAACAATAAATAAAAACAATAAAAGAATAGTAAAAAGTAAGAAGCCAAGGATTCTTGTTTAGCTGGGACTGAATGCCAAGGAGAAAAGATGGGTTTTCAGCAGTGTCTTAAAGTGATCCACAGACTGTGCAGCTCTAACCTGGAAAGGTAGGCTGTTCCACAGCTGTGGGGCCTCCACTGAGAAGGCTCTGTCCCCACGAGTAGAGAGTCTGGACCGAGGTACTACCAGGAGCAGCTGGTTTGATGACCTAAGTGCTCTGGAAGTAGTTTGAGGCTGTACAAGGTCTGATAAATAAGATGGTGCCAGACCATCAAACTTAAAGTCACTGACCAACATAACTCCAAGGTTCCTTGCAAAAGGGTGACAGTAAGGCTTAAGGGTGCCAATGGTGCTATCATATCCATCTAACAGATTTTGTTGGCCAAATAAAATAATCTCTGTTTTATTTTTGTTCATGGAGAGAAAGTTCACTTCCATCCAAGATCGAACATCATTGAGGCAGTCTAGTAAGACCTGGACAGAGGATTGATCATTTGTTTTTAAAGCCAGATAGACTTGTACGTCGTCAGCAAAGCAATGAAATGAGACATTGTGCTTTCTAAATATGGATCCCAATGGTAACGCATATATTGAAAAGAGGAGAGGGCCCAAAATAGAGCCCTGAGGCACCCCACAGGTCAGCGGGGGGAAGTGGCTGAAGAATACAGGCCAAGCTGGACAGAGAAGCTCCTGTCTGAGAGATAAGACTGAAACCACTTAAGAACAGTACCCTTAATGCCCACACAGGTGTTTAAGCGAGACAGGAGGATGTTGTGATCCACAGTATCCAAGTGCCTATGGAGGTCTTGCTTTTCCAGTCCAAATGTGTCTGAAATTGATTCAGAACTCTGAAATCTATTGTTTGAGGTGAGGGTACAAAAATAAGTGATACCTCTCCTAACCCACTGTTTAAAGCCCCTGTCCAATCTAGCAGGTGACATTTATTTTCTATTTATATATTCTTGTTGAAATTCTTGTACTGTACATTTACCTTCTTATTTGCTGCTGTAACTCCATGAATTTCCCATTTGGAGGATGTATAAAGGATTATCTTATCTTGTCTTATCTTATCTTATCTTATCTTATCTTATCTTATCTTATCTTATCTTATATTATCTTATCTTACCTTATCTTATCTTATCTTATCTTATCTTACCTTGTCTTATCTTACCTTATCTTATCTTGTCTTATCTTATCTTATCTTATCTTATCTTATATTATCTTATCTTATCCTATCTTGTCTTATCTTATCTTATCTTGTCTTATCTTATCTTATCTTATCTTATCTTATCTTATATTATCTTATCTTATCCTATCTTGTCTTATCTTATCTGATCTTATCTCATCTTATCTTATCCTATCTTATCTTATCTTATCTTATCTTATCTTATCTTATCCTATCTTATCTTATCTTATCTTATCTTATCCTATCTTATCTTATCTTATCTATTTCCTGCAGAAGTGGGCTGAATTTTGATAATCAATCCTTTTTGTCATCAACTTCTTATTTTCAGCCTGTACTTTTCGCACATGTAGTGACACTGGGACTCTTATTGTTCAGCAGCAACAATACAGTATGTGCTATTTCAAAGTATGAAGTTTCATATTCTTAGCTACCTGCCAAGATAACAGATCTTTGTGAACACAGAGTTTGGATTTTATTTCCATAACGGTGTTGGTTCAACTGTTACCTTACAAAGGTAAATGTCATGTGTGTGTCACTTGAGACTTCAATAATTGTTCAGGTGATTAATTTCTTCCTTTCTCTCTCTTCAGTCGAACTGTCTCTGCAGTAATCTGGGTGTCACTTTAACTAGATACAGTAGATGTCTCATATTAGTCTTCCTAAAGAGACTCTGGAAGCTGTTGTTATTTTTGTTTCCAAACTCCCTGAGGGAAGTTCCTTGGTCAGCAGCCGCAGAACAGCACAGGGCAGGGCTTTTATTCTGAAAGGAGCTGGTTTCAGACAGGCCCGGGAGCCTTTATTGTGAAGGGGAGGGGCTCACAGACAGACTGACTCATGCAGAGGGAGAGAGAGAGAGCGACTGCCTCTGTCACTGTCTGGCTGCTCGGAGCTCTATATATGCTGCTCATACCTGGCAGGACAGCAGTACTTCACTCTCCTGCAGGGGAATATCAGAGCTGCTGCACCAAGACACCAAGAAACCACAACACTGAAGGTAAAACTTTTGTTCAGACTTATTCAAACTTCAGCTGGACTTATAGGAGAGAAGATATGAGACTAACTTTATTACTTTTCTTTAACTTTGACACTTCAAGAAAAACTTTTCAACAGATTACTTTGTCATTAAATTTAAATGAGTGAGTGGAGCAGGAAGGACAAATGATTGAGGTAGAGTAAAGGCTGTTTTCTTCATGTTCCCCTGGTTAACAGCTTGGCATGTTAATGTTTAAATCACATGTTTTCAGAGTGGGTGTGTGGTTTGCTTGGAGTGTGACACCCATTCATTTGCTGGAGGCTCAGGAAAGGTAGTGAGTTCAGCCTGTGGGGAGAAAGAGGAGAAGAAGAAGAAGAAGAAGAAGAGGAGTAGCATCTCTGTGAGCTGGTTCCTTGTGTCTCTGAGTGTTTCTGTGTGGAGTTTGGTTTGTTTGCAGAGCTCCCCGGTGGAGTCAGACGGATTAGTTAACACAATAGAGACTGTTAGGTTAGTAAGCGTGAGTCTTACTCAGCTCTGACTCTTTCTCTGACTTGATTTCATCGGAGCCATCCTTCACTTACTGCTCCTCTCTTCCGTCCCCTTCCTCCTCCTCCTCCTCCTCCTCCTCCTCCTCCTCCTCTCCCTCCTCTCCTGCTGCTAATCCCATTTGATGGCAATGTCTTTCCCACTCCAATCCAGGGAAGAATGTCTTCAGCATTCTTGCTTTAGAGAAAGACAAAAAAAAAAAACACTCCCAGTCTTACAGGGAGAGAAAGCAAAGCAGAGGAGGAGTGGGGATAAGAGGGAGGGATTGATGGAGGTAGACAGAGAAAAGGAGGCCTCGCTGATTGAAGAGAGCCCTCTTCACCTACACTTGGATATGAAATACGAGCCCCCGATACAGAGCAGAGGGGGGGAAATAAAAGAAAGAGAAAGAAAGTAGGGCAGCCGTGAGCTGTTGGTGTGGCTGGAATAAGAAAAACGCTCGGTTTTAAAGAGAGGGGGGAAAGGAAAACAGTCTGGTTCTGTTTTATGTGGTGTGTGTGCAATTAGAGAACGAGGGGAACGTGGGGGGGGGGCTGGGGTACCAAGAGAGGTTGAGAATGAGTTTAGGACAGCAGAGGAACAAAGGCTGAGGACAGAGAGAGCCTGTCAGCTGACAGAGGAGGAGAGGTGGATGAGTGGAAGCTGCAGACGGAGAATTAAAGGGTTTTGAAAATGTGTAACATATTGAATATCGAGCGAGCGGCAGCAGTCTTTGCTTTTGTGGCTCAAACAGCCTGTTACATTATACTGAATGTTTTTGGAAACTTGGGGCTCTTTAACTCGTCAGGCAGACGTGGAGAGGAGGAGGGAGTCAGGAGGGGGGATGAGTGTGAGACAGACGGAGAGCCATGGAGCTTTAGGATAGACTTTTCTATGAGACTTTTTAACTCAAAGGTCTGCATTAAAGAACATCTGTGTATGTATCAACTGATATCATGGAGCAAATATGGACCTTTTACTGACTTACAGATATTAGATGTACTAACTTACATCTAGATGAACTAACTTACAGTTTGTTCTGCAGAGTAAGTTCTGACTCCAGAGTCTGCACACCTACAGAGCAGAGCATCACAGTTCAACCTTTTCTGCTCCACACAAAGCTGCTTGAGAATTTCCAGAAGGTCTGAACATCCTCTGATTAAGTGATTCATTCAAAAAGTAGCTGTACGATCACATTTATCCAACTGCATTCTTTGCAAAACCCACATAAAAGAGTATGTTTGTGTCTCAGATCAATGATTTCCTGCATCGTTTGTCCACCACCTGTGATTTTTAAACTCTTAAATGCAAGTATAAGTCTCCCTGTCTTGTGTCACTACTTCATGACATTTCCAACCTGAGATGACACAAAAACATTTCTTCATACTGATCAGACTCAACGTAAGTCGTGCCGTAAACAGTCTTACTCATAGCCTGACAGACACCAGCTCTGTCACTCTCAGACTGCTCCTGCTCGAGGGCATCTGACAGCTTCGTGGTGTGACGCACTGTTGTGATGATGCAACGCACCGAGGTGAGGAAACGCCGTAAACCAGGTGCTGCACGAAAACATGCGCCTCGTTGTGTGTGACTAAAGCTTCCAGCGTCATGGAGTCAGAGGTTAAGTCAACTGCGATGACATCAGAGAGGCTTTTTCAAGGCTGTGTTTGTGTCGCAGGTGTGATAGCGCCGCTCCATTTGACTATCGGGGTATAAATCATTTACCAGGAGCGAGGCTGTGCTGTTATCGAGCTCCAGGTGTTTGCAGAAACAAATCTACAGAGGTGTAAAGCAAACACATGATGAGCAGTGAGAGCAGCCTCTGAAGCCTGCCCTTGTTCTCTTGAAAACATGCAACTCACTCTTTCTGTTTTTAAACACCTTGAGAGCTGCACAGAGAACAAGCACGTCTTTCGTCCCCGTCCCCTATGTTGTTGTTTACAGAGGGAAAGCCCTCATTACAGGCTGTGTACACTCAAATACTTCCTGTTCTCCTGCTCGCACGCTTCCTGTCATCAGCTGGCTGGGTCCAATAAAGCGGCTCCATCTCTCCCTGCAGCTGCAGATAAACCTGTGGATGGTTCACAGCTTGCTCAGTGGAACCGGGGATGAGTTTCTCACGCAGCCCGGGTTATTATTGTTCAGGAAGCACAAACAAGCTGCAGCGAGTAAACACGGCTATTTAAGACGTTGAGGTCTAAATTTATTAAAGCAGGATGCAGACCCACTGTGTCTGACTGATCACTGTGCTTTAATGAAGTTAAACTCTTCCTGGATATGTTAAGTGAGCTTCTCTGCCTCTTCAACACTTCTTTCTTTTTTTGCCTCATAACAAATTACAGACAGGATCCGGCCTGAGGAAAGTATTTCTTGCAGGATGAAAATGGGAAGAGATTACAGCTGAGGCTTTTTATACCACCAGAATTAGGGGCAAAAAAAAGAGAGAGGCAATGAGGGAGAAAGAAATAAGAGTAGTGCTGTGTTGCAGAATGATAGACAGTGGAGCTGGAGAGTTCTTTCTCAGCGCTCTGTGGGCCAGTTGGCTCCGAGCAGAGCAGCAAAACACAGAGCGGTTGACATGGTGACAGAGGAACACTTCCCTCCTAGCTCAGCCTGCTCAGCCACAGGGACGGAGGATAAGAGAGAGCCATGCAGCTCTGCTCTGCTTCTCAGGCCATTCGTAACAACTGGTTTACCCAGGGTGCGGGTCAGGCTTTAGCCGGGCACAGCTGGGATAAAAGGATGGGACACAGCGTGCATATACGGCGGTCTTGTCCTGCACTTTGTGGTCAAAGCGGTCTGGACGATCAGAGCCTGAGGCAGCAGGGTTCACAGAGTCTAGATGGATCCGGTTCTATGCTTGATGTAAATCCTTGAGTGGGCCATAAAAGTATTCAAGCAGCTGCAGATTATACAAGCTGACCTTTTCATGCACTGTCAGATATGGAGAGCGCCAAATGTCCGAACAAAGTGCAACCTTTGTGCACAAATGATCAGTCTGATGTGGTGTTTAGATGCTGCAGAGCATTTTAACACACATGAAGGACTTGATTGTGTAACGTTTTTACAAGTGCATTCTGTCTTATGGCCAGCAGGGGGCGACTCTGTTGGTTGCAAATGAAGTTTACAAGAAAATGAACTTCCTTTAATCTTGATTAATCATGTCAGCAAACTTTTACACAACAAGTTTATGGTCGTAGTTTCAAGTCCTCTTCATCCATCAGGAAGTTCAGTTTTGTTATGTTTCTATGCATGGAAGCAACTTCACCCAGGGACAAGGAACCTCGGATGAACTCAGTACAGTTTCACTTTAGTTATAAGATAAGATACTCCTTTATTCGTCCCACAACGGGGAAATTCATGGCGACAGCTTGGCCATAATTCTTCTGTCAGCCACCACCTCCACAGGGTCCAGGACTGAGCCGGCCTTCTTCCCGAGTTAGTCAGTCTTGCTCTCCTGTATCCTGTCCACCCACAGCAGGTGAAATCCTTCCAATGTGGCATTCGTGTCCGGTGTTAGCTCTGTTAGCATGATGCTACTGTGCCAGTATTCCCTCTGGTGCTGGGTTAGCTCGTCCACCGTATCGTAGATAGATCTTACAGTCCCCATAACGGTGGGTGGAAGGACAGGTCGATATCGTCTTTTTAAGCTTGCACCTCAGTACCAGCACGGTGTGGCGGTCTATGTTAAGTTATTTTCCCCCTTTAAAAGATCACTCCACCTCTGGAGGTTGATTTTTGCAGTGCTGCAGCTCAAATTTGTTGTTTTCTCAATGCGTTTAATTTCAGCCCGGGCATCTTTGTGTTTTTCATCACATGCAAAATGACGTGGTCACTTTCCCTATGTCAGATCAGCCTCGTCAGACAGCAGGGGAAATGCAGACATCAACAGGCTTCTTTGAACAGCAGCCTGAGGTCTGGAAGTTGCTTGTGCTTTGGTCTATTTTAGAGGAAAATGAATGATCAAGCAGAGAAGCTGCAGGGTTGGTTACTTTGCCATCAACCAGCTGCTACAAAGACAACTTGTGAACAAAGATAGAAACATAATGCAGTGCAGCCAGCTTTCAAAATAAGTTCCAAAACCCAAATGGCTCCCAAAATTACAAACTGAAGACTCAAACCGGTAGGTGGTTTAACAGCTGCTTCATCCACGTCTTATAAGCAGTTCTTGGTGATGATAAAGTAGAAGAGGTGTAGTTTCTTTATATAGAAAGTTCCTTTTATGGCAAAGAAGTGAAGTTACAGCTGCATCACATCCTCTGCCTCCTGCTCTGGATTTACATACGTACACCTCTGCCAAAGCTTCAGAGTCAAACAGAGCTGTTCCTCTCACTCTTATCTCTGGTGTCAGAAACTTAAAGGTCTCCGGGGTCTTTCATGCTGAGGCAGTAAAGCCGTGCGTCGGGGGCTGAGGGGGAGATGAGGCTCCGAGGAAATTAAGTGTGTTTCCTCTCTGCTGGAGCAGACGGGCAGGGTGATTCTCCCTGACGCTCCAAGAACACAGCCAAAAAAGGAAGCAGAGCGCTGCGAGCCTCACGAGCTGCCAAACTATTCCTGTAAAAGCACTCTTTTGGTGGAGAGGCCTGAGCGGGAGACGTTTGGAGAATGTAAAGAAAAAAAATGTATACAATGAGGAGGACACACGTTGAATCAATTGTGCGCTCTTGCGGTTTGAGGAGAGAAAACCAGGTTGAGACAAGCTGGAATGATCGCAATGGGCTTTTTTGAATTAGCAGCTATTTATCTGGGCATGTGCAGAACCCAGGAGGCCAGCATTCGACTGAAATAACTGGCTGCGACAGAGTAATCAGTCATGTTGCTGTTGGATTGTGAGGTGGATTTGTTACACTTTGCTAGAACTGTCAGTGTTGTAAAATACGCGTAAAAGAAACGCATACGAAGAGGAGGAGGAGGAGGAGGAGGAGGAGGAAGAGGGCTCCGCATTCTCACAGATGAAAAATAGTGCACAGACTCCGCTGATTGTTCAACATCTGGAAAAGATTTGGGCACCAGAACTGGTCCTGGAGGACTCCTGACAACATGCAGCACAGGGATGTACAATATATTCTGAGCAGGCCGCCTGTGAAGAGCTCATCAGTCTCACATGCACATAGCTGTATACTCGGAGGGTTTATAACTTTTCCCAAAGACTCTTGTCCTCCTTCTGGTCCTCTTCCTCTCTCTCAAAGCTTTAAAACCCTCCTGGTGCTCTCACAGTTTGTCTCAGTCACGCTATAAGAAAAACACAAAGCTCAGCGATGATGACATTTCAAACTTTCTGCCTCCCTCTCTCGTACGATGGCGTGACATCACCGTGAATCAACCGATCTGTGGGGGAGAGAGGGATAACCACACCTCTGTGAGAAAACACAGAGCTTCATCCCCACACGACGACACCACGGCTTTACAAATGTTGTTTTTCTTTCATTCAGGGCCACACCTCAGCCTCAGATAGAAATACATCATATCTGACCTCCTCTGAACTGCGGTGTGTTACAGTCCATTAAACTGTTACACTGAGCGGCTTCTCTCCCCGCTGACCTTATCTCCTGATTCCTCTACCATACTTGATGTATTGTCAACAGGCTGACTGCTGAACAAGTCTTTGTTAAAGCCTCTAGGCTGATAACCTATCAGTGTGTGCTGCTGCTGCTGCGGTTTCCTTCCCAAAACACACACACACACACACACACACATCAAACACACACAATTTGTTAACTGAACACAAGCTGTAACGCTCAGATCGGAGAGACTCTGTTGCAAGCTGCCATACTCTCGACCCCCTGCAGCTTGTGGTTTATCAGAAAGAGGACTTCCTTGCTGTCTTCAAGTGATCACTCATGATTCAAAATGTTAGTTTATGTCATGAAGGATATTGCCAAGACTCCAGACTGTGTATAAGATGAGTCTGCAGGCTCTGGTGTAGAAGTGAAGCACATGCAAATCGCCTCAAACATTCATTCTTTGACTCCACTAGTCGCAAAATTAAGTTAAAGCTTCAGTGAGGAGTTTGTAGCCGGTTATGAATCAGACTGAAATTAATTTAATTGTTAAAAAAACACAGCTTACACATGCATAAGGGAAAATCTGCAAGGACAGCTTTGTCCACAAGGGGGTGCCAAAAACAGTTTAAGCTGTGAAATTGCTTACTGAAGCTTTAAACTGCATGAAAGTAGATCGGAAAAGAGGCGAATTTGATGGCCATAGTGTAAAAGAAGTTTATGTTTCAGTTGCTAGTTACAAGTCTTTGTCAAAATAGCATGACATTTTTGTTAAAATAACGCTCCTGTTCAGATTATAAGTACGGAGTAGGGATGGGCATTTCAAGCCATTAACGTCCCGTTTGCGTGGCTGTCTCGCTGTCTCAGGACGAGGTGCTGCTAGTAGCGGCACTGACAGCGTCTGTCTCGATCTTTATGTTGTTGTTTCTGAGACGCGGCGTGGCGTCTGTTTTTACATGTTACAGCCATGTTCAGTCTCTGGAAATAGGTTTGTAAAAGTGTGAGATTCAGAAACAGAGAAAATCGTTGCGACTGTCGCGAATGTTTTCTTCTTAGTTAGCATTCTTCATCTTAAAGGTGACATATTATGCTCTTTTTCATCAAAGTATATTGGTCTAAGAGGTCCCCAAAACATGTCTTTAAAGTTTATTGCTCAAAAAAACACTTTGAAATCAGATTTTGGTCTGCCTGTAAACCCCTCTTTTCAGCCCTGCTCAGAACAGGCTGTTTTCTGTGTCTGTGCCTTTAAATGAGAATGAGCTCTCTGACCACGCCCCCTCAGGAAGTGGATGTGGCCTCGGCTGTCCAGCACGTTGATCTAATGTTTACATGTTGGCTGAATATACACGGTTGCTCACAGACCTGCGTTACTTCAACCCTCTGAATTTGATCCAGAATCTGATCCTGATGGAGAGGCGCCTGCAGCAGGACCTTTCTGAACGATTGGTCACAGATTTTGTGTTTCTTGTTGTTTTATTTGTCAGTATGTCGACGTGTGTCTTGGTACACAGCTACCAACATGTAGCTATGTGGCTATGCTAACTAGCGCTAGCACTTTTCCATGAAAAATAAAAATCATCCACTAGATCTTCAAATCTGCAGACGTGGGGAGTAAAACAGACCTTTGTGTTTATTAAGACAGCCTACAACTAGCATGCCTCCCTCCTAAGCTCCTTGTTAGCACACATGTGTGCAGGGAATGAAAAACGGAGGAGGAGTTGAGTTGTATTTCATACAGTCTATGGGCTGAACAAGCTCCGAGCTCTGACTTCTGTTATAGACCGGATGGCGTTGTGACGTATGAAAAACACTGAAAACTGAAACGGCTCGTTTCAGCACACATTTACAGAAAGGTGGAGAAATCAAAACAGGGGCAGAATGGATTTTTTTCATTTTCAGGGGGTTTGCAGACATGCCAGGGACACATATTTCAGGTAGAGAACCATTAAAAAGTCCATTTTGCATGATATGTCACCTTTAAGACACACTGTAGCCACCTTCTGGCAGGAATACCATATTACAACCAGACACCAGTCAAAACGATGAAAATTTTTACTTTCATAATGAGAAAATATTCAAAGTTACTCTTCGATTTTTACAATGTGAACAAAAATTTGAATATTCAAAAATCATTGCCCATCCCCATACGCCAGCTGAAGAGAGACAGGAAATATGGGGAGTAGAGAGCAAGGGAAGACATGCAGGAAATGGTCAACCGGCCAGGGATCGAACCGGCGACCCCTGCGACTGTAGCCTCTGTATGTGGGGCATTTGGACCACTAGGCCACCAGCGCCCCCAGTGCTTTATGTCTTTGATAATTCAAACCTGCACAATCCTCAGTGATCCTGCAGAACTAATCTTTCTTGCAAACACTTTGATTGACTTTCATCCCCTCTGCTCACATCTGGCATCGATCGCTTCAGCCAGTTGTGTTCAGACTGCTTCTTGGATAGAAAACAAGCCAAGGTTTTATGCATCAATTGAAAACAGCTGCTTGATTTTGTAACATTTTTAGAACTCTGTTACTTTGTTCCCCCGTGAAGAATGAAAATTCCTCTGAACTTTAATTTCTGATGGTCTCCTCCTCTGCTCCACAGAAACGCCTCTCAGCTGAAGCAGCTGCAGGAACAGATTCTCTTGGAGCAGCAGGAAGCCGTCAGCTGGACGCAGCAGGAACAGGAACAGCAAAACCAGGAAGTCCTGCCTCCGCCTCAGCTACCACATCAGGAAGAGCTTCCACCTGCTCCCCCGTCTCCACCTCTCCCCCCTCCTCCCTCCTTCCAGGAGCTGGAGAGCAGTGCAACCATGCAGGCCAGCACCTTCAACTACGCCCGGCCCAAGCAGTTCATCGCTGCGCAGAGCCCCAGCGGCGGATCGGGCTTCATCACTCAGTCCTCAGGCTCCTCCGGGTCCAGCCTGTCCTCCCCCCTGTCTCCCCCCGCCTCACACAAGCCTTTCAACAGGGTCGTCCTGCCGCCCTTCAGCAAAGCTGGCAGCGTGGAGTCTCCAAGCTCTCCATCCTTCCCTCCTCCACCTCCACCTTTCCTCAGCTCCAGTAACCTGTCCTCTCCATCCGGCCCCGCCCAAGACTTCCCTCCTCCTCCTCCTCCTCCTCCCCCTCCTCTCCCCGTCTCCATGTCTCCATCATACTCAGATATGTCCTCGCCCTTCTCCTCTGTCCCTCCATCTCCTGCCTCCAGCTTTCTGTCCTCAGTGCTGCCCTCCACTCCCTCCTCTCCTGGCAGTCCCATCGTCAACGCCCTGGGTCTCCCTAAAGGCAACGGGACTGTGTGAGTATCCCAAACGTGCATCTTACACACACACACAGATGGAGCTGTGTCTACACCGTCTGTTATGCTGCATAAGTTGTGCGAGCTCTTTGGCTACATGGTGAGCCTCAGGATGTCTGCAGGATAGAAGATGACATGTTTACATTTTCATAGAGTGTGTTTACAGGAAAAAGAGCACCTTTAAACACACATATAAACACACACACTCAGACACAAGTGTGCTCAAGGTGCTGGAGCTTTAGCATGCACATGGCACTGAGATATACACACCGACCTGTGAGTGAAATGAATGCAAAATCAAATCAGGTTTAATTATCATAGTTTGGAGATATCGTGCAGAGAGAGTTTATCGTGGAGCTGGCTGCATATCGAGTCAGCTGATAACATCTCTTGTTGTGCAGATAATCCTCCTCTGATGGCCGTCCTAAGGGGAGACATTTACTTCTTCCCCTCCATAAAGGACATTCCACCTTCAACTCTTTGCCAGTAAATTTTCACCAGCCCCTCACTCTCTCTCTCCTGCACTCCCCCTCTCACCCTGGCATTCCTGCTGCAGTTTCAAGAGATAAGACGCGCTGAGGAATGCTATAGCTGGACATGTCCAGATAAGGGTGGATGCTCGGGGGGGGGGGAGGAAAGAAGAGCTGAGATAGCTTGTCTGCGTCACAAAGCGGACACTTTAATGCTGACGGATGTTTCTGTTTTGTTTTTCCTGCAGCAAAGCGTTCCCCAAGAAGCCCTCCAGCAGGACCCCTCGCGGCGTGTCCGACCACGACATCCAGGGATCCAAGGACGCCGTCATCCAGGACTTGGAGAGAAAGTTGCGCTTTAAAGAAGAGCGCATGAGCAATGGGCAACAGGTGTGTGTGTGTGTGTGTGTGTGTGTGTCTGCACAAGCCGTTTTACATTACTGAAACCAGAGTGTGTTTGAAGTAGCCTAGAGAATGAGTGTTTCTAGTAACACGGGTCGACATAACAAGTCATAAAACTTCTCATGAAACAGTTTAACTTTCCATAAAAGTGTCATTAAACAAACTTTTGTGCAAGCACGCTCAAATAAAGTCATGATGTTTCTCTTTGAATAATGAAATCACTTTAACACAAAGCTCAGAGTCACAGTTTAGCTCATGGTGTGTGTTTAAATGTGTGTTTCTGCAACTCACACACTAACCCTGGCTGACCCCATTAATCCCTGCTTCCAGAGGTTAACCTATGAGGAGAAGATGGCTCGCAGACTGCTGGGTGCTGACAACGCTGCCACAGTCTTAAACACACAGGACACAGAGGAGGAGCCGGTCACACAGGTACGCTGGCTCTCTATCAGGATCCACACACCTGTGGGGGATAAATCACACTCGTCCCCTCCCACCAGATACGTCCTCACATAAATCACTCAGCTGCATGTAAACACCTATAGGCACCTTTCTGTTGTGTTCACTGATATTCAGCTGCTGTCATTCCTATCGCATGACTTCTGCCGTTTCTTTATATTCTGTTTAATCGGAGCACATCCCCGCCCTGGGCCGCTGTAAACACTGCTGAAGATCCAGTTATGAAAGCAGGGAATAAACACTGCAGTCCTCCAGAGGCCTCCATAAAAAGCTCTGTTTATGCAAACTGGTGGAAACCAGTGTCCCTGCAGACATGCTGGAGGAACAACATTTGAAGGCTTGTGTGGCCAATGTGTCCGAATATGAGCCACGAGAGAGGTCTGTGCAAGAGCAGCACCTCTGAGGGGTGTTTGTAAATCATTCAAAGATGAACAACCATTGTTTTTTTTAATTGGTGCACGGTTTAACCAACATCAGAAAATATTTGGGATTGTTTCCACTGAAATTAGGCCATAAAATCTTCCATTGGAGTAAAGATTGAGCCTATACTTAAAGATGCATTAGTCAAACTCTGTCAGATTGAAGAAAGAATGGCATAATATATGAGTTATATTTTTTTCCAGAATGGTTTTCATTGACATTTATCAAGGTATATGACCTGATAATGCAGCTAAATTAAAGTAAAACCTGATAATAATAACAGCTTGAAGATTTCACCCTAAACGGCTGTCGTTGCACTTATTCCCACTTTGTGATTTGATGTCATATCTATCCATGTATGCCAAATTTTAGCCTGGTAGTGATGTCTATTCTTCTCAAGCTCCAATTTTAGTTCATCACAGAGTATAAACAACCCTGTGCACACTGCAAGAACAGACGCATGACGACACACAGACATGAAACATCCAATCTTGGATGTAAAGCGAACGACACAAGAGCACAAGCTGTGTTCAAACTGACACGTGAAGTTGAATCAGCACCGTGCCATCCCAGTGTGATGTAGCCTGTTTGCCTGAGGAATGATCTGATTGGTTGAGGCACTGCAGCATAAAGTGCATGACTCTGAAACATCCCACGTAGTGTCACAGGTTCTGTAGACACCGTTTCTGTCTTGCATATGTTTGTAAATGTTCTGTTTTTAGAGCATGAAAGATTGAACACAACACACTTAGAATAACTGTGCACAGAGGAGCAATGCATTGTGGGTGATGTTCCTATCTTTGCAGAGAGAGTGATCTTTCTTTCTGATGTCACTTTGATTTTTTTCTGGTGCTTGTCTTATGCTCCAAAAGTTCCTACTGATGCTTCGATTTGCTCTACTTGTATTCAAACTGTTCTTGCATAAAGATATTTTCTGTCTTGATCATCTTACACTCTTCTGCTCCTCACTGAAACGTCTGCCCTTTCATTTTTTCACGCACCAAGCCCCCTAAATCCAATCTAAGTACAAACAGGAGCAATTTAGGAGTGAGGAGAAGTTTTTAAAGGAAGGAATAACAAACCCTGAACATGAAATAGAAAGACAATGCAGAGCCTCTTGCGGCACACAAACAAATCCTCTTTCTCTCTACAGGCGTTCAGGTCATCTGCAAGAGACTCTTTCCCCCAAAAGGTTTTCTGAAACAGTTTCTTTGTGTCACCTTCTGGTTTTCATTCACCCTGTTAAAAACATCACTTTGCTTTAGTTTGCACACACACACACACACTCTTAAAGCAGGTATGTGTTGGCCAGCTCAGGGTTAGGCCTGGGAATCAGCTGATAAGGCAACAAAAGGCAGTAATGCGGGTTCACTGTGTCATCCATCCACAGGCAGGTGTGTCTGGTAAACACAAGAGAACAGAGAGACACTAACAGAGCATGTGTTAAACCTCAGTTGTTGTTTTTGAACAAATTGTTCTTTGAATTGGTTTCTTGATTGCACGACAAGCATGTTTGATTCGACCACTTTGTCTGTCTTTCCTTCAGTCATGCGATGCACTCTGCAGCGGCGTTAGAGTTTTAAGAATGAGAAAAGAAGAAGATAACTTAAGTATTACTTAGTCTGGTTTTAAAGCGCCTCTTCCCACTACAGCTGCCCGGGTACTGTAACAGGATAATCCCTCTGCAGATCTGGATGAGCCACTTCTGTGATCGCTGACGTGCGGCAGAGTGAGTTTAGCCGGATAAATGCTGGTTGTGCAGCTGTGCCCGAGGCCTGTCATTATCTGTGTGATGTGTCATCAGACCACGATGCTCCACAGATGTTCGCTCTGCCTCAGCGGGGCTGCAGCGACGAGAGATTGATGGAGTCGGTGGGAAGGAGGAGTGGCTCATCTGGGCAAGAAAATTTGGAAATTGGGAGAAAGTTGGTAGTTTGGCTGACATTGAAGACAGGTTAATGTGTGCGTAAAAAGATCCAGCGGAGGGTAGACGAGGTTTATTGATGGCTTTCTGCACGCCTTTAAATGTGCTTGTCTTTGCCGTGTTTGCACAAAACCAAGAAGAATCTTTCTCTAAATCTTTCTCCCTCTTCTTGTAGGAGTACAAAGTCTCCAGTTTCGAGCAGCGTCTGATCAGTGAGATTGAATTCCGTCTGGAGCGTTCTCCAGTGGAGGAATCAGACGACGACGTTCAGCACGATGAAGACTCTGCCGGACGCGGGGTGCATCCTTCCTTCGACCAGAAGCTCAAACACTACAAAGTCTTTGAGGGGATGCCCGTCACCTTCTCCTGCAAGGTCCACGGAGACCCCAAACCAAAGGTGGGAGGTCATATCACCCCCCCTGATGATTAGACACTGTTCGGGATTATTAATCTGAGATCAAATATGTGAGGAATGTTGCTCAGGAGCTACTGATGTGTGATGTTGATGACGGAGGGTGCAGATAGCGTACATATGCTCTGTGTTGTGATAAGGGAGGCCCCTCTGCAGGAACACACTGTGGACTGGGCTGACTGCCTGGTTCTGTCCACATTAATGACACGGTGATGACAGGCTGCAGAATGAACTGATGAATAAATGAAAAGCAGAAAGATGGAAGGAAGAAAGAAGAACAATAAAACCATGTGTCTGTCTAATTGTAAAAAATGCATGTGGTATTTTCTCAATCATGACTTGTCTGATGTCTGATTTGTGTTCCCTTGCACTTCCAGGTGTACTGGTTTAAAGATGGCAAACAAATCTCCAAGAGGAGCGAGCACTACAGGATCAGCCGTGACGCTGACGGGACCTGCTCTCTGCACACCGCCGCAGCCTCCCTGGACGATGACGGCAACTACACCATCATGGCAGGCAACCCCGAGGTGAGCAGACAGGGGCAGAGCTCTGGAGAGGAAAACATTCTGTGCACGACTTCAGACAAAGCGTGCACACGTCTGACAGGGGCCATTTGCGAGAAATTATGAGTATCAAGATAATGCGTCCAGTCTAAGAGGAAGAGGGCGTTGAATAAGACAGGAAATCACTAAAGCCCTTATGAGTGTCAAGAGTTCATGTGCTACAGGCTTTCTAGCAGCTCTCGAGCTCCAACACTCACAACTTATTTCCTCTTCCTCGTCTGAGCGCTGCTTGGAGTGTCAACACCTCATAAGCTCCCTCTCCTCACGTCTCTCCTCCTCTCACTTCACAGGGCAGAGTGAGCTGCACCGGGAGGATGATGGTGCAGGCCGTGAACCAGCGAGGCCGAAGCCAGCGCTCCGCACCTGGACACATGCGCAGGTGAGACCGAGCTGACTGACAGGAAAGGGAGAGGAAAGACAAACACAAGATCTGGGTTGTTTTAATTACAACCTGGAGCGGCAGGCTGGCTCACACATGTGCAGCAGGCTGTTCACCATCTGCACAACTCCTGTACTCCCTCACACACAGATTTAAAACGCTGCTACGCTCGTGTAAAATGTTCCCAAGGAGCTGCTATTTACACAAATATTTGCTGTGAGCTGAATCACAGTTTCACAGAGCTCAGCGTTAATGAGAGGGAACACCTGTTTGCTCGGTCCTGTTTTTCCATCGCTCTAATCACTCTGTATATACGGCGTGCATTCACCCCAAACTTAGATATGATAGAAACGCAGAGAGGATCACAGACTCTTTAAGAGCACACACAGAAAACACCTGCAGGCTGTTATCTTGATGAACACGCCCTGAGCTCAGAGATGTTTTGGGTGAGACTGAGATAACAATCAGTGTCCTCCGCTCTCTTTCTTCCTTCTTTGGATGATGTGTAGGTAAAGTGGTTGTGTCATTATCCTGGTGTGGAGTCAGAGGAACACCTTTAGGTCCTGTAGTGCCGTATAGTGTCGAGAGAGATTTATAGATTAAGCACAAGGATTGCATGGCAAGGCAAGGCAAGGATAGGATAGGCAAGGCAAGGATAGGCAAGGCAAGGCAAGGCAAGGCAAGGCAAGGA
Source organism: Notolabrus celidotus (assembly GCF_009762535.1). Classification (NCBI taxonomy): domain Eukaryota; kingdom Metazoa; phylum Chordata; class Actinopteri; order Labriformes; family Labridae; genus Notolabrus; species Notolabrus celidotus. Next base: position 7,910,853 of record NC_048273.1, on the reverse strand, counting down.
TAGGCAAGGCAAGGCAAGGCAAGGATAGGCAAGGAAAGGCAAGGATAGGCAAGGCAAGGATAGGCAAGGCAAGGATAGGCAAGGCAAGGATAGGCAAGGCAAGGCAAGGCAAGGCAAGGCAAGGCAAGGATAGGCAAGGATAGGCAAGGCAAGGAAAGGCAAGGCAAGGATAGGATAGGCAAGGCAAGGATAGGCAAGGATAGGCAAGGATAGGCAAGGATAGGCAAGGATAGGCAAGGCAAGGCAAGGCAAGGCAAGGCAAGGCAAGGCAAGGCAAGGCAAGGCAAGGCAAGGCAAGGCAAGGCAAGGCAAGGCAAGGCAAGGCAAGGCAAGGCAAGGCAGCTTTATTTGTATAGCGCATTTCATACACGAGGGCAAGGCAAGGCAAGGCAGCTTTATTTGTATAGCGCATTTCATACACGAGGGCAACTCAATGTGTTTTACATTAAAACATTAAAAGCATTGGAGACATTCAGACAGGCATAAAAGAACACAATTGAAATGACAAATATAATAAAACAGAAAAGAAAAGGAAAATTAGAAATAGGTTAAAAATAAAATTAAAATTTGCATTTAAAGCGAATTAAAATGAGCTAAGATAGGAAGGCAGTGGCAAATAAAAAAGTCTTAATCTTTGATTTAAAAGAGGTGAGAGGAACTTTTGTTTTGTATCGATTCTGGCGGCCCCTTGTGGACAAAGTGATGCCTCTTATCTCTTGTCCTATACATGCAAAAGTAGTGTTTTCAACTAAAGCCTCATCCTGTTGTGTTCAACAGTCAACTTTATCAGGCAATGTGATTATTTTCCATGAAAACAGTCAAATAAAGGCTGTTTCTGAAGTGAGATGTCCATCATCTGGTCTGACACCTACCCCCCCAGGGTGGTTTCAGGCATTAAATATTACAACAGAGAAGGTGCCAGTGTTGCTGCTGATGGACTTGTTTGCTATTGAAGGTTATAAAGAGGCATCTGTATCATTTTCAGTCTGTTTCTCAGCCAGTTCAAAACTCCTCACAGGGCCTTTAAGGAGATAAGAAAAAAAAGGGCTGTGAATATGTGTAATATGTCTATGAAAGGGGGAAGAATGCAATTTCTTTTTACACAGGTTGACTCAAGTTAAGACAGTTTTTAAAATTCGGCATATTCAAACAAAAAAAAAATTGCAGAATATTCTTTAAAAATGTCAGAAATGTAAGTTTTAATCCTAAACACTACATGTTTTCTCTCCTTCAGGCCCAGATCCAGATCCAGAGACAGCGGCGATGAGAACGATAACATCCAGGAGCGTCACTTCCGCCCTCACTTCCTGCAGGCGCCCGGTGACCTCATCGTTCAGGAGGGCCGACTGTGCCGGATGGACTGCAAGGTAAATACACATCTCGTTACTCTTTAGGGTGCAACCTGTGCAGCAGGCATGGGTGAACAATGTGAAGTGATACAACTTTTGTGAAGGCTGCTACAATTTTCATGAAAGATTGGTGACGTTTGTGCTGAAGTTCAGTCTTTACTTACTTTATGGCATTTTTAAAACCTGAGTAGGGGAGAACAGGGTTGGTTGTCACACGGGTTGGTTGTCACACTCGTTATATCTCGCTACCAGAGGGCACTGTCTCTCAAAGTGGGGTATAGACATTTCCAGAATTAGGATCAGAGCTCACCTACATAGTCTTCTCTGGAGTAAGACAGCTGAACTTGAGGTGAGAGGACTTTTTGTGTTTTTCATGTCAAATTGTAAATATTCAGCTCCTCAGTATTTTTCTTCTAGGTTTTCAAACGATGGGTTTATAACAAAACAAGTGTTACCCTTACAAAGTGTGAGGGGAAAGCTATAGTTTAGATTTTTATTAGCTAGCTAAGTAGTTGTTAGATGGTTGTTAGCCTTGATGCTAGCAAAAAATTCCAGTTGGGGTTGGTCGTCACATTCTCTTTGGGGTTGGTTGTCACATGTAACAACCAACCCCTATGTTGGCAAAATCATGCATGGTGAAATTAGTTGGAGTGTGCAGACCCTACATTTGCCATCACTGTAACTCAGACAGTGACTGCATGTAGCCTAGTTGAGTCGGCCATTATTGTTCGGCCTATTTGTTTTGTTCTTTATGTTGTTATATAGGCTGGCCTAAAGATGTGTTTCCTGTTCATGTTCCTCATTTAATGTTAAAATGCATTAAGTTATGTAGGCCTATCACTTGTCAGTGCAATTAAACTTTCAAATTTAGTTCTGCCTTCTTGCCTTTCTTAAAAGATTTTCCATTGAAATACCATTGTGACAACCAACAACATAGTGTGTGACAACCAACCCCATAGTGTGTGACAACCAACAACATAGTGTGTGACAACCAACCCCATAGTGTGTGACAACCAACCCCATAGTGTGTGACAACCAACCCCATAGTGTGTGACAACCAACCCCATAGTGTGTGACAACCAACAACATAGTGTGTGACAACCAACCCCATAGTGTGTGACAACCAACCCCATAGTGTGTGACAACCATCCCCATAGTGTGTGACAACCAACCCCGTGATGAGGTTGGTTGTCACAATGTGTCAGAGTGTCTTTGATAGTTAATTGCCTCTTTGTTACAATGAGTTGGAAAATGAGAGGGATACACATTTCAAGCCAACACCTGAAGCTTCAGTTTAATGTAGGAATGACCATTGAAAGATGTTTTGATGATGAGCAATCATCAAAACAGTAAAAAGTGTGACAACCAACCCCGTTCTCCTCTGCACTCTAATAATAATGGAGCTTAAAGATTGAAATCTTATTAGAAAGCCAAGGGGCATCATTAAAAGCGACATACACAGAGAAACAAGCTAAAATTCACAATGTTAGAAGGTAAAGTTGCAAAACTTCCAAATCCAGCAGATGAAATAAAAGATGCTGCAGAAGGAGCAGTTAAAAGTTAAAAAAACAATGATGTTTATGGTCAATAAATACAGGGATTAATCCTTAGACTAGAGTTCTTGTTATAAAGTACTTTTGAGGAAAAGAAAAAAGATGTAAGGAGGTGGAATAGAGATATTTTGCATGAGGGTAAAGGAGAGTGTCATCAGCATAAAGAGACAGTCGTACATTAAGCTTCTGTGCATCCGCTCTGCACGTGAACAGGGTTTTCCTTCGATAAAAGAGAGACGTAGAGATGGTTTCAGAATCAAACTGAGAGACATGACTGTAAAAGAAAAAGCCTGCACCAAAGAGAATTTGTTAATCATAGTTATAAAGAAAGCCATTTCAGATTTGCCCTTTAATTCAGCGTCTGAGTTGCTTTCTGGGAGGCTCCGTGTCTGCACTGCCAAAGAAACATTTCCCTTTACACGCGATCCAGCGTCTTCAGGGAGTAAAAGAGATGTTTCATCACTTCCTTCCTCGTGTTATGAATGCTTTAAAGAGCACAGAGAGACTTTTGAAGTGTCATCTTACGGGGATTAAGTGGGATCAAGTTTTTCTTCAATTATTCCCTCTCCCACCTCTTCCCTGATTCCCTCTCTTTATCCCCTTCTCTGTCGCCTTGTGTTGCCTCCAGCTTGTTGAGGCTCTTTGAAAACTGGTACATGCAATAAACTCAAACAGACCCACAATTAACTAGCTATAAAAAGACTGCTTAGAATTAAACCGTCTCCAGTCCTCCAGAGGCCTTAATGTCAGGGATATTTATAGCAAATATTTATTTCCAGATCGTTTGTGGTGCTCTGCAAACTTTCCATGCTCAGAACGGGCCAGCTTCTAAAAATACTTTGCTTTTTCGGCTTTGTTGTTATTCTACGGTTGTTTATTTGCACATTTGCACGTCCATGGAGGCCGTTTTTCAGGTGAGCAGGGTGGAGCAGGTGTTGTGTTTCTCTGGAGGGAAGGATGAGTGTTTTATTGTTGCTCTGTGCCATTTGTTCCCATGACAAAGCGTGCAGGCGACCCAGCCAGCCCAGAAAACTCAGCATAGACAGATTGAGCAAACATTCCTGTTTTGATACTCCCGATAGAAACTTACATGCAGCTGATATCCTCATCCCCTCCAATGAAAACAAGCACCACGAATAGGCATTAACAGATTGAGCTAATTTTAACATTTCTGTGTTCTTTAGGTGAGCGGCCTGCCCACTCCTGATCTCATCTGGCAGCTGAATGGACAGACCATTCGCCCTGACTCCGCCCACAAGATGCTAGTGAGGGAAAACGGCGTGCACTCTCTGGTCATCGAGCCTGTGACCAGTCGTGACGCGGGCATTTACACCTGCATCGCAAGCAACCGAGCCGGGCAGAACTCCTTTAACCTGGAACTGATTGTTGCAGGTATGCAGACGCACACAGCTGGAGAGAGGATGAGTGTTTGCATGATTTGATTCAAGATAACATCTCAGTAACAACCTGTCTCCACAGCCAAAGAGATGCACAAAGCCCCTTCATTTGTGGAGAAGCTGCAGAACACAACCGTGGCAGAGGGTCATCCTGTGAGGATGGAGTGTCGGGTGACCGGAGTTCCCTACCCGCAAATCTTCTGGAAGAGGGAGAATGAGTCGTTCACTCACAACACAGACAGAATCAGGTGAATAAAACATGCCAGGCAGAGGAAGAGAAACGTACCTCCTTCAATGTAATCACTTACCTCTAACTCATGTTCAATGTTCTTTCCCAGCATGCACCAGGACAACTGTGGCTACCTGTGTATGATCATCCAGCCGGCCATGAAAGAAGACGCTGGTTGGTACACGGTGTCAGCCAAGAATGACGCTGGCATCGTCTCCAGCACCGCACGCCTCGATGTTCACGGTAAGTTTTGACTCTGACGTACAAAAAGATGCAAAACAAGTGAAATCTATAAAAGAAATATCTTCAATAAAGGAAATATATGCTTATTTTTTAAAATCTTGGGAACAAGCTTTGAGTCGTTTAAAGTCTGGCACAATTCTGTTGGACGCCTAAGAAAGTATTTCACGTGTGCATGAGTTTGCATATATATATATATATATCTGACATTTATTTCTTATCTCACTGTAAGAAAAAAAAAGTTACTTCAACTTAAAATAATTTGTAACCTGGCTGCCTTAAAATGTTAAGTTCAGCAAGCCAAGAAATTTAAGTTGTTTCCACTTTTGTCTTAGTTCCTTGAACTTAGTTTTATTAGTTGGGGTGACAAAGACAGTGCTGATGAATGAGCTCTATCAACTTCATACTTTAAGTTTAATCAACAAGCCTTTTTAGTGAGACTAAACAAGCAATTCTAAGTTTTACAAACCTAAATCTTAATAGAACCAACGTGTATAAACAAATTAGATCAACAAGTTTCTACAGATATATTGAGTTGTAAAAACATGTAACTTGCCTGAACTAAGCATGTTGTTGGATCAAATTATAATTAATACTTCTGCAAACATGTCTAAAATGTTAGCTCAACAAAGTGTTTTGTTGATTCAACTTATCTCTTTAAGGCAGCCAGGTCACTTTGTTCCTGACTTGTTATTCTTGTAACATTATGTTCATTAAAACAAGTACTTGTCATTTCTTAAAACAACCTAAGCCTCAATTTTCAAAAAAATACTACATAAAAATGATTTCTCAACATGGGACAACGTTCAAAATACTTTATTCAATGTCAAAACTGACAATAGCTTTTTTGTATGAATTTGACTTGGCATCAGAATGCTATCATAAAGAATGGATTAATATGGAAACTGCCATATGTTCAATATTGATCTAGAAGTAAACACTTAGCTTACACCACTGTAAGCAGAATAACAGAAGAGTGCTCTCACTATATAAGAACTATGTAGGTTTAAAAACAGAAACTAAGTCTACAAATATCACACATTGATTGTTTCTCTTCTGGTAAACACTTAGCTGTTGCACTGCATGCAGATATTCAAACATTGATCCAAACCGAGTGTCTCTTGCAGCACATGGCGTTGTAAAGGTTGGTCACTCCTGTGACTCTAAGGGGTTTCCTGTGCATTTGTGCAGGGGCCATACTTACATCTAGTTGTATTAACAAGGAAATCTATGTTACCTGAACTACTCTGGTTGGACTGATTAGTTGGACACTATTTTACTTGATATTTCAAGTAAAACGGACATTTAAGTTGAACAGACTTAAGAAAGTGAGCTGGGGTAACTAAAACCTAAATTCCCTTTTCACAGTGCTCTTGCACGAAATCAGGCTAACTTATTTAAATACGTGTGTAATTTCTCTCTATGAATTTCCTGGTTTGAAGCCTTTCGTAAAGATGATATCAGTAAGATTGGATGCACAATTTTCTCTCAAATCTTCAATCAATTCTTATCTTCCCATTTTTGTAAATCTTTACCTTCCTGTTGTGGAGAGCTTTCCTGTTGTCTGCACATTTTTAACCCTTCCCCCTTGTCTCCGTCCTCAGCTCAGTGGCAGCAGCCCAACCTTCCAAAGCTCAAGAAGGTGCGTCCCTCCACCAGCCGCTACGCCGCACTGACAGAGAGAGGCCTAGACGTGAAGGCGGCTTTCTTCCCCGACTCCAGCCCGCTGCCCGGCGGCCTGGTGGAAAGCGACGACTTGTAGAGACAGCACCAGGATTGCAGCAAAAACCCTGACAGCTGCACCTCGCTCCAGCCACCCCTGAGACAAAAATAACCTTGTCCAGCTCAGAACTAACGGGTGGGCAACATGAGCGGGTGCAGCCGTGGTTTTCCTATGTTTTATAGTCCGACACAACCCAGTATATTACGGAATTCATCAACTTTCTTCCACAAGCTTCATTTTATCAACTGGACCTGGAGAACGACCGACGAGGAAGGACTGCTCATGAATACAAACTCTCCTGAGACTCTGCTCTGCAAGGGGTCGTCTTTTTCAAGTGCCTTACATGTCTGTAAAGATTTAAAAGAAACGCAGGTTTAAGAGTAAAACATAGATTACTATGCATGTTTAAGTGGTGCCATTTGAAACACACAGAGTAAAACTGTATCTATACGTACGTAGCACCTTGTTCCACCAACTTTAGAGGAGACTGAATGACTCGGAGCGTGGTGGCTTTGACGAAGGAGATCACAAACTTGTGTTACGATGTGGCGCTGTGCTCATACCTACAGATCCTGGATGTAGTCGTCGTGGATTAGGAGGCAGATATTTGGAAAAGGCCGGGCCTTTAAAAAAGGTTTGTGTTAAGGTTTAGGAAAAGAAAGCTCTCACACGTGGATGAGATTATAGGCACACAAAAGGGAAAGGGAAGTGTGTTTTTAAACCGGGGCCTAAAGCTTAAATATTGTGGCGTCAAGATGAGCAGTAGATTTCTTAAATTGGAGTGGCATTGTGTCAAAGAGAGACCGACAGAGGCAGAAACTCCGGCGTGTTGCTAAGTAAACCAGTTTTTATCAGTGAAGTGTGGTGGCTTTGAGGAGAGTGATGCAACAGCTGCTTTCTGTTAGAAAAGGGCCCGTTACTCTCTAACGAGGAGCTCTGTGTCTGCAGGGATCGTCTCTGTTATGTTGTCGGACACTAAATAAAACAATCTGTCAGTGGCAAAAAACAAGAACGTGCATTTGCCTCCGAGCTGGTTTCAAAGCTGCAGGCTGGAGCAAACCCAAAACATGTTCATCATTAAGACGACACAACCTGCAGAATGGGCCCTGTTTTAAAAAGACGAAGGTTCCCCTTTAAAGATGGACGGATCACAGAGGCAGAGGAAGGTGAAGTCACAGAGTGAGGCAGGTTTGAGTGTTAGGATGGAGGAATGTGAGCGACTGAAGCAGTGGCGACAACATTTTTTTTTTTTTTTGGCATTTTCTTTCTTTGAGGGTTTATTTTCTGAGTGTGAATCGAAGCGTTCTCACGGAGAGAGATAGAGAGAGAGAGAGGGTGCTGTGAAGGTTTCAGTGTTTCTGTCACACCGACGTCACAGAGTGTCCTTTTTATTTTTGTATGAGAGTAAAGACTCCACCTGCAGCCTTCAGTTCACAGATGAAACAATCATTCTGTCATCAGGTTTTATAAATATATCCACCGCCTTAACTCACATTTAGGTTTAACGCAGACACACTTTTCTTTGCATGTTATTCTCAGACACTTGTACAGTGCCAACAGGATGTATAAAACACAACTTTACTCTTTACGCCGGTGAAGTTAAAACAAGGTATATTTATATCTACTATTTCATGATACTTAAAAACGGACAACTCCTCTGTCTCGCTTCAGCTGACAGCTTCTGTGTTTGCACATTTCTATGCCAATCAATGCCTGTATATGGATTGTTCTCCTGATATTATTTTAGGTTATGAAAGTTAATAAAACTCTTCAGAGAAAGTGTGAGGTGTTTTTGCAGACTGGAAGGCTCCTCCTGAAACAACAAGAGGATGCCAAAAATCACAACATCAGCCATCAGTCTAACTGAGAGTGTTAATCAGAGTCAGCATCCTGTAAGGAGAACACAACATTTAGGATGTAAAGACACGGAAATAAGTGTAACGTTTCTCCTTTTCTTGGAGGTAACAACATCTTTCAATGACAGGAACAAAAAGCAGCATTTTTAATCTCATCCCCCGATCACTGACAGTCACCTCCGACCCCGTCCGTCCACACCGCAGGTCCACCGCTGTAACCAGACACTCAAAACATTCCCAGAGCTAAAAATACCCCCCCCACCTCCACCGCTGCTCCTAATTTCCTCCAGCTGCAGCCCAGCACGCCGGGCCCACGACAGGCCCCCTCCAGAGGTGGGCTCGGGGGGGGGTGCCGTTGGAGGGGGAAATGTGCCGTCAGAGAGAGGGGGTCTCCCGGGGGAGGAAGGAGGGGAAAAAACACGCTGGGGCGCTGTACAGTCATGGAAAAAGACCGACTGATCAAATTTAGGGGGTCGGGACTCAGAGGTCCGGACTGGGCCAGACACTCTGGAGTCAGCTGTGTTAGTCATGACCGAGTGTCACGCACACACACATGCAAACACACACACACATACACATCAGGCCTTGGTGGGACAGTGACTCAGCAGAACGCCGAGCAGCATCAGGATGGAGACGCTTTGAGAGATGTGGACGACCAGAAAGAATGCAAAGAGAAGAAAACAGCTGATGATAAAAACAAAAAACAATCACACACTTCAGGAGCTCACCAGTTTTTACTCTGATTCAACACAACTTTGTAGTGTGAGCCATGAGGCTTAAAAAAATATATTTCTAATCGTTTCTGGGACTAGAAAAGTCAAACGTTCAACATTTTTTGGATTTATTTGGATTCAGATTTGCAAACTTTGGAGAGTGCATCCATTAAAAGTTCTTGTTCTTGACTCAGATTGTTACTCTAGGCGTCTGACAACATTCAAGAAAAGAAAACACACATACATGGATGGATTTTTTTTGTTTAATGCACACATGTTGTTGTTTTTTTATCAGGAGCAGGCATGATATAACTTTCATCAAAAACACCAAACTGCAGAGTCACAAATGGGAGTTAAAAGTCTATCACTGCCTCAAACAGCTTTGTAAGGCTCAAACTCAAAAACAGGAAGTGATTGGTCAGCAGCTCCTGTGATCTTAACAATAAAGCGGCCCTCAGGGGAGTCTGGTGACTCTTAAGGCCAAATTCCACCAGATCCGTGTCCAGTCTGTCTCCAATCCGTCACGGCACTGGATCTGATAGGTTTCTATTCTAGTCAATGTGTTAACTTTCACTGGATCCGCTCCGTTGCGTTCCGGCTGCGTCTCTGATCCGGCAGGTCGGAGCCCTCCGGATCAGATACACAAGACTTCCTTTTTTGCTGGATGCCGGAGCACGACGCATCAATTCAACACAGAGCAGATGGAGCAGGACAGGAAGTCAGGCACCAATACAAAATAAAAACCTGGTTTAATTTTCAGACTAAAACACTCTTTGTTATTGTTAGATCGTTTTTAACTTAACAATGAAAAGAAAAAGTCATTTTCAGCGGAGGCAGGCCTGGAGTCAACAGGTCAGAGGTTTTCAGAGGACCAGAAAGACAACATGGATGAGGAGAGGAGGAGGAGAATCCTTGATTCAGGGATTACCTCGGTCACATGACTCCAGCTGTCCGGCGGTCCTGCTCTGTGCTGAGTTCCAAAAACGCAACCGGTGGGTGTTGACGGGCGGATCAGAGACGGACCGGACATGGATCTGGTGGAAGTCCCGTGTTACTGTAGTTACTGCTCGAGAGAAAAGTATCTTAAGCTTCAGGAAAAATGTGAGAATCTTTCTTTTATGTTGTCACAGCTTGACTAACAGTCTGAGGCTGTCAGAGCAATAAAAAAAACATTGCAACGAAGCACATCTGACCGTCAAAAAGATGCTGCAAGATCCTAAATTGGAGGAATCAGAAGAAGCAATTCCAAACATTGAAATTCTTCATTCAAACCTAAAAAACCTCGAAATGTAAGAGCTATAATGATCTGACAAGAGCTTCTCCCACGTTTAAATTCAAGACAACAGCACCTCTATCTTATTCTTGAATCACTCCCATGCCTTTAAGCTCCTGTGAGGTACTTCTGGCGACCCCTGTGAACAAACTTTTGTCCCGTGCATGCACAAATATTCATTCCTCATTCTTTAAACAGTCAAATATTTCACTCATAGCAAAAGAAACTGAAGAAAGGGCTTCATGTTCAGCGTGCTGTGAGCTGTCTCATCTGACTCCCACCCTGTTGCATCAGATCAAGGCATAAAAGTGACTCTAAGGGAGAGTTAATCTTGCTTCTGATGGTCTTGTTTTCTTCTGCAGGTCATAAAGATTTATCCTCATTAATTCAGTCTGTTTCATAACCACTTAAAAACTCTTCACAGGAGCTTTTAGAGTTCACAAAGTTCCAGAAAAGGCAGAGTGAGGCTCACCAGCCTTACTGTGCTCTGTTGTTTCAAGTGTTGAGATAACCCCAGAGGAAAGCCTCGGTCCCTACATGGCCAGCTGCAGTCCTCCGTCCACCACCAGCACCTGTCCAGTAACGTAGGAAGACTCCAAAAGGAAGAGGACGGCTGGAGCGACCTCATCCGGCTCGCCAAATCTCCCCAGAGGGATCGAGCGTACTCCGTCCTCCTCCTTCAGACCCGAGGTCATATCAGTGCGGATGAAACCTGGAGGTGAGAGAGGGCAGGGATATAAGGAGACTATCAACACAACGGGAAAAAAAAACGCCTGTGAGGACAGGTGAGAAGAGAACCAGAGTCTACCTGGAGCCAGAAGGTTCACTCGGATGTTACGTGAAGCGACCTCTTTGGCCAGAGAGCGTGTGAAGCCCTCTAAACCGGCTTTACTGGCACTGTACACACACTGACCGGCATTCCCTCTCCGGCCAACCACAGAGCCTGCAAAGAACAGAGACACATCCACTCACATTACTCAGCTGATAAAACACTGACAAGGACAACAGTGTGAAACGAGCATGATTAATAGACTATTTAAGATGTAAAAACCTGATTCAAACAAACCCTGATCCATTCATCAGCATGCAAAATACAAAAAAATGCAGATTATCTGTGTTCAGGTCAGAAACTTGTTATCAATTATATCAATAAAATCCATTCAGAGTGACATAAATATCATTTCTGTGAAAGAAAAACATCATCCTTGCATTTATTTGTTGTCCTCCTGGTTTGTTTACCTTACAGTCACTGACTCATTCAGAGAAAGTCATGAACTGAAGGATTTAAAGAGGCTGCTTATAATAAAAAAAGACTCAAATCAACTTTATCTTCAAAGTCATGCATCAATACTTGACTGGACTTGAGAGGCATAACTTGAAAAGTGATTTTTTTTTTTAGAGGTTCTGTTTCTGCACCAAGAACTGGTCGTTTCTTATGCACTTTACTAATACTCACTAAAACTCATGGCTTAAGACCTGACTACACTTTGGATAAAAGACTGAAAAGTATTACTACTTTTTAAGACAGCAACAGCTTTGCTTTTGGAACATGATTACTGTCTGGTTTTGGATCTGCAACCAAACTAGACAAACACAGACTGCAATGGACTTTAAGGACTGCAGAAAAATCATCGGTGTTGACCTGCCCCCCATCCAGGACTTGTACCGGTCCCGGGCCAGGAAACGGGCAGGTAGCATCATCGCTGACCCCTCACACCCTGGACACAAATTCTCCAAACTCCTCCCCTCCGGCAGGCGCTACAGATCACTGTGCGCCAAAACAACCCGCCATAAGAACAGTTTCTTCACCCAGGCTGTCACTCTGATGAACACTAAACCATAACAGTGTCATACCTGTTGGATCAATACTCTCTGTAAATAAACATGTAGATATACAATGTATATTTTTTATTATTTAACTATCACCTACTGTACTCTTTCAATGAAAATCTACCTCTGCACTATTCACCACTGCACTATTATCATATTATTTTTTAGCCTAGTCATGCCTAGTTGTTGTTCTTTTTGTGTTTATATTTGATGTTATTATTATCATATTTGTATGTCTTATTCTCATGCCTTTGTACAAAGAGAGCACAGTTTACCAAGTCAAATTCCTTGTAGGTTCAAGCATACCTGGTCAATAAAGCTGATTCTGATTCTGATGATTATTTCTAGTTCAACTCCTGCAAACCTGGCAACCTACCAGGACTGTCTGTATGCATAAACAAACATCAAAACTATCATTCTAAACCTTAACACTTTAAACATGAGTATCACTAAGACAGAGACATCAAATATGTGTTTTAAAATAGCTTAAAATGTGAATGTAACAAACTCTCCTCGAAACGTTGGTGGATCTCAAGAAAGCGAACGTTGATGTGCACTGCCACCTACTGGCCAAATTAAACACATCCCATTTATCACAGATTAATAAACCCAATCTCAATCTCCACCATAAAGCCTAAACACTGAACCCTCACTGACTCAAATGACATCAGGTGTGTAGTGTGTGAGACTTTAGGGGCTTGAGATGATGTGAACATAAGATATGGGATATAATATCCGACAGTTTCTCCCTCACCATAGACAGCTCAACAGTTTCCCCCTCCCCTCAGGTAAAGAGTCTGGGTGTCATCCTCTATAGCTCACTTTCTTTCCACTCTCATATCAATAACATAACCTGGTCTGCATATTTCCATCTCCGCAACATCAACCGTCTTCGCCCCTCTCTCACCCCTCACACCACTGCCATCCTGGTCCACAGTCTCGTCACCTCCCGTATTGACTACTGTAACTCACTCCTCTTCGGTGTCCCTCACAAATCCCTCCATAAGCTTCAACTGGTTCCGAACTCTGCAGCCAGAACCCCCCTCCTTCCTCCATATCACCCCCGTCCTCCAGCAGCTCCACTGGCTCCTGGTCAAATTCAGAATCAACTTCAAAATCCTCCTGTACACATTGAAGGCCATCCACAACTTCACACCCCCCTGTATCTGTCTGATCTCCTGTGTGGTTAAGCAGTCTGTACGGTCAGAGCCTGGATCACATGGCAGTCAGTTGTCCCATAAGCGCCTTGAATTTAAGGAAAGTAAAAATTGTGCAATAAAAACTCCTAATATCGCAAAGGTGAGCTGGTGACGTCATGCAGGTCACATGAGAAGTCTCAAAGTGCTGTCCCATTCCCAGTTCTCCAGTTTGAGCCCTTACAGCCTCCTGCCCACAATCACTTTCCAGCTGATGTCAATTAAGTCAAGAAGGACTCAGGGCTCAGGGCTCAGGGCTCAGGGCTCAGGGCTCAGGGCTCAGGGCTCAGGGCTCAGGGCTCAGGGCTCAGGGCTCAGGGCTCAGGGCTCAGGGCTCAGGGCTCAGGGCTCAGGGCTCAGGGCTTAGGGAGGACATTGAGATTGGACCTGTGAGTCTGTCAGGGCAGAGTTCAGAATCAGGCCTCAGTTTTCATACCTATGTTGACAACAGCAGCTCCCTGAGTGTGCAGCATGCTGCGCAGCGCCGCCCTGCAGGTCAGCATGGAGCCCAGCAGGTTGGTGTGAAGCAGAGTCAGCATGTCCTCCGGCCGGGTCCTCAGTAACAGAGCATCCCTGATCAAACACACACACATACAGATGAGGTGATGTGCTGCAGGCCAGTCCTGCAGGATGATTCCAATGTATTATGCTCACTTGTTGATGCCGGCTGCGTTCACGAGATAAGAGATGTTCCCGCAGGACTTCTGGATGGTCTCAAAGGTTTTCTGGACCTCCTGCTCCTTAGAGACGTCACAGCTGAGAGCCACGTGGTCAACTGCAGAGAAGACACAGACGACACGTTAAAGATATGAGACTCTTTCTGCAGTGACAGATACAAAGGTGGAGGTCTGCATCAGGGCCAATCACCTTCAACAGCAAGAGAGAGACACAGATCAGGTTACACCAAATATTCAGTCAATTAATGGCTACAAAAAGCTCTCACACTTACTGTACAGTCTTCACAACTTTCAGTGACAATGGAGTTATCTAGTTATCACTGTGTGCTTACATGTCTGAGTGTGTGTGTGTGTGTGTGTGTGTGCTCCTGCAGTGTGTTTACAAGCCGTGCTCATGCTTTTGCAACCCTGTAATGCGATGTGTAATCACACTAAGAGACCAATATAAGGCCATTTCAGAGTGTGATGTTTAAGAACAAAGGCGTAACGATGTTGGAACATCCTTATAGCGATGTTCTGGAATGCTTTTTGAGGTCAAATAGAGAAATCAGTGTTAATTACAACCAGTTTCACACACATCTGAAACCTCTCACTAAAGAGCCTTAGATGAAGAGGAGAGTCGTAGTGAATTCGTATAGTCCTTGGCTGGAGAGAGAGAAAAAGAGAAACTGGCAGAAACAAGATAATCCTTTACCTCCATGTAGAGATTTCACAGTAGCCCTGGCAGCCTCTTCATCCCTGGAAACAACGGCCACCCTGCAGCCTCTCTCTGCCAGCAGAAGGGATACAGCCCTCCCAATGCCTCTGGAGCCTCCACACACCACGGCCAGTCGAGACATGATGGACTATCACTGCAGGAGAGCACTGCGGCACATTAACAGACTGTAACATTAAAGAGCAACAAAGAGTCAACATTTAGCTGGTTCTCGCTCCTTTAACAGGACTAGCTGCTTTTTTTTTGTCATTTATGTCAAAACAAATTATAATATATCTCTAGGGACATTTACTTACACTAATTTGGCATATAGCTAGCTTAACAAGATAACAAAAAAACAAAAAAACAAAAAAATAATAATCAAAATGTGTTAATGTCACTAATGACAGATAAAATGCCACACACACTTTAAGAACTAAACTGATATGAAAAGAGAGCATTAAAGCCCCCGAGCTTGATCTACTTCAAATACATATTTATATATATTTATTATATTATTTATATATTTATTTATGTATTTGTTTATATATATATACAGTATTGATTTCTACAGTGACATAAAAAGTATAAATATTATAAGGAACAAGAGTTTATAACATAACAAATAGTTTAGTAAAATAATAAGAAAGCCTCTTTGTGTCCATATTGTTAGGTATATAAATATTGCAAAATACCTTAAAGCATAACAGTGATAATAAAGGGTGATGGGGCATTATTATGCAACCCTTGAATGCATCATATACAGTATCTCACAAAAGTGAGTACACCCCTCACATTTCTTCTAAAGATGATGCACAAGAGAGCCCGCAAGCAATCTTTTAAAGACTAGCAGACTAAGGACATGAATTACTGGAACCATGTCTTGTGCTCTGATGAGACTAAGATGAACTTATTTGGTTCAGATGGTGTCAAGTGTGTGTGGCGGCGCCCAGGTGAGGAGTACAAAGACAAGTGTGTTTTGTCTACAGTCAAGCATGGTGGTGGGACTGTCATGGTCTGGGTCTGCATGAGTGCTGCCAGGACTGGGGAGCTACAGTTCATTGAGGGAACCATGAATGCCAACATGTACTGTGACATACTGAAGCAGAGCATGATCCCCTCTCTTCAAAAACTGGGCCACAGGGCAGTACTCCAACATGATAACGACCCCAAACACACCTCCAAGACGGCCCCTGCCTTGCTAAAGAAGCTGAGGGTAAAGGTGATGGAGTGGCCAAGCATGTCTCCAGACCTAAACCCTATTGAGCATCTGTGGGGCATCCTCAAACGGAAGGTGGAGGAGCACAAGGTCTCTAACATCCACCAGCTCCATGCCCATAGGAAAATAAATTTAGAGAGGAGATCTCAAAAGTGTTTCATTTATGTCTCCTAGACAACAATGAGATCTGTTTGAAAGCAAAATGAGACTATAGCTTATGTCTCCTGTTTCACATTCTTGCCTCCAGAAAAAAGTTTTAAAAAGTCTCAGCTTAGTCTCCCTTTCAGTTCAAAATCTGAAATGATTCTCAGGTATTTCTAAAGTGTTGTGACTCCTTTTGAGCTCAGGTGGAGAAATCAGGGAGCTCTCTCAATCTAACCTCATCCATTTGTTTTTGTCAGACTCAGTTTTTGTGTCTCAAGTTGAGCTCAGATGGAGCAAAGAAAGAGCCTGAGCTCATCTTTTCATGCACATTTATAGTGCCCTGCAAAATTAAGATTTCAGCGTTATTGTCCACAAACTTACAATTCTCATTAAAACATTTGAGCCACTTGCAAGATCAGATATTAAGATGTGAAATGATCTCTTCTTTGACTTCACGATATGGTCCTTCCTTTACAAGTCTGTTTGGAACAAAACAACTTCACAAAGATTTAGTGGATTTGAGAGAAATTGCAAAAGATAGAGATTTCATACCAGGTATGACAGACCATTTATTTAAAATATGGGCCACAAAAGGGCTGACCAGATTTAGCCTGATTATTACAATTAAAGGGGTGGATTCTTTTGGGTGCTGGTGGCCTAGCGGTCTAAGTGCCCCACATACAGAGGCTACAGTCATCGTCACAGGGGTCGCCGGTTTGATTCCTGGCCGGTTCGACCATTTACTGTATGTTTTCCCCCGCTCACTACTCCCCACTTTTCCTGTCTCTCTTCAGCTGTCCTGTCAAATAAAGGCAAAAAGGCCAAAAATATATTTAAAAAAGGAGAAGAAAATTAGCCTTTAATTAGATGTCTCATTTAAGTCTCAAATAAGACTCATGTCATGGTCTCAACTATTTCTCCTAGTGAATTTGAGGAGAAACTAATGAGAAACGAATGAGAACAATTTGAAACTTGAATGAGGCTGAAGTGAGAATCTCAATTTTGTCTTTTGAGCAGTAGAATTTTCCTCTGGGTGATGTCATCATGGAGGAGTGGAAGAGGACTCCAGTGGGAACCTGTGAAGCTCTGGTGAACTCCATGCCCAAGAGGGTTAAAACAGTGCTGGAAAATAATGGTGGCCACACAAAATATTGACACTTTAGGCCCAATTTGGACATTTTCACTTAGGGGTGTACTCACTTTTGTTGTCTGTGGTTTAAAGCTGTGTGTTGAGTAATTTTGAGGAGACAGTAAATTTACACTGTTATACAAGCTGTACACTGAATACTTTACATTGTATCAAAGTGTCATTTCTTCATTGTTGTCCCATGAAAAGATAGAATTAAATATGTGCAGAAATGTGAGATACAGTAGGTGCCATGAAGCCCTGCTGGAATGCATAGGGTGTTATTGTATGCATATATTTAACTGTATTATAACTTAGGCTACTTTATAATAAAGCTGAAGAGTTGGTAACAGCTGATCATGATAAGAGCAGCTGTTTACATCTAAGGCTCAAACTCTATCTGAAATATTCGCCGTCTGTCATTAACATCACAATGTTTGCATATTTATCACAAAGCTTACATAACCCAAACCTCACCTTGTTTCCACCCTTATTATCAGTCAGACATGTCCTGGTCTTCACCTGTAGAGAAGTTTACTGAACATTCAGAGCAGCAGAGAAGCTGCAGCTCATGGGCGCTGCCATCTTTGTTCTTCACGTTGTTGTTGCGCTGCTCGTCCTCGGCCGGTAGAGGGCGCAGTGAGCACACAGCTGCAGACAGGAGGCGTTCAAAGTAACAACAGCTGTATGTTTAACGTGGCATTGCCAAAGTGATGTCAATTTAAGTTAATGTTTTGTTCTTCTTTTTAAAAGTAAAATATTGGTTAAAGTTGATCTAAGTTTAAAGGATTGTATTGTTGGGTTTAAATAATGTTAAAAACAGCATTTTTAATCCAAAATTTACAGACCATCACTGAAGTTTGCAACACAAGTAGGCTATCATAGTTTAAATAATGTTAATTTTTTGTGTTTTTAAAATTTTCTAAATGTTGTACAAGAAAGTAGATGTCACTATTTGTGTGGCGCCTTTAAATAACCAAAGTACATGTTAGTATTTGTCTCACTGTTCTCCTTGTAACACAAAAACCTCACATTGTTTGAGTTTAAGTTACCAATGGATACAAGAAACAGTGAGTTTTGAGCTTAGAGTCAAACTTCCAGGCACTAATAATATTCATATTTGTTTGTAACTCACGTTTTGATTCACACATTCTGTCTAACAAATGATTAAAAGGTCATGCCATTATAGGAACATGATTAATGCCTGCAGTGACTTTATTGCACCTCATTAATACTCCTTGACTGCCTTTAAATATGGAGACGAACATGAAGTGCATTATCATAAAGCTCATATTTCACAGGAGTAATTGGTTCTCTTTGAGTTAAGCAGATTAATGATATGTCCTGACACGTGGTGACCGCAGTGTCCTACCCTGCACACTGTAATACCTCAGCGGTTGTTAATTGCAGTCGTTGCTCCTCCTGTTTGCTTCATGCATCAATGTTCCTGATGGAAACATATTTCTCTCATGCAGCTGAACTGTCACTGGAGTAAAACATGGTGAGTGATGTTGATGTGAATGTGTGGCCTCGGCCTGCACCTGGACGGTCCATCACGCTGGGACATTCTGCAGGATTGATTCTCTGATGTTCAATCACATTCACAACCTGTGACACTGAACCTGACAGAATGAGTCATGCAGCACTGCAGCAGAGAAACACCACCAACACAAACAGTTTTATTTGCATGAATTATTCAATATCGCAGTGTTAATGACTAAACTTTGTCATTGTGTGTGTCAGAGGCAGGGATCGAGCTTCATCTGTATTCAGATCACCTTCATGAACAATGAGGCATTATTATCCTCTTTCACACCTTTGTGATTTGATGATACTTGTCAACAAAACTGAGTTTTGTTGTCTCATCCACAAACACACAAATACAAACACAACTCTGTAACTTGGAATGCACATACAGACTCAGACACACAATATAAAGCTCCTTATCATTTCAGTATCCAGAGATAACTGATGTTTATGACCTGCTGAGTCGAGCACAAATGTAAAGTTCAGAGCTTTGGTTTAGACTGCATGACTACAACCACAAAGATTTATTCATTGTGATTCTCTGAAACTATGTTAGAGGATCTTTTCAAAGCTGGCACATGCTTTTAATAGTTATATAGTTTTTTAAATATACTGTATTTATTGTAAAGAGTCCTAGCGGTGCCACTAAAAAGCTTAACTGTTTAAAAAATAATGCAAAAATTAAAAGGAAATCTGGGAAATAAAAACTACAAAGTTAACATTTAACAACTGAGTGAATACAATGTGGAAATATAGGAGTTATATAAAAAAAAGAAAGAATAAAAGTTTATGTTAAATGGCAAAAAAAAAAAAAAAAGCAGAATTATGACAATAAATATAATTTTATCTATGTTTACTTTATTTTTATGTAAACATCATGAGTTAAAATTGGATGTATTTTGGTTAATTTTATAAATATAATTGGTTGTTTTTTGGTAAAGTTATTTCTCTAAAAATATATTTTATATTTATTTTGTATTATTATTTTTTAGTATATGCATAAAATAGCACGGTGAATGAATCTATAATATTGTAAACAAACAGAACACAAGACAAAATATTCTTTAGGAATAGAAAGGAAAATATATGGATAGAAATAAACAAAAAAAACGTGTATTATTATTTTATATTATATAAAGCCTCTGTGCTGAATTTTTATCTGGTTATGAAACAAACTAATGAGTGATAATGACTTCTCTTGTTGATGACCTGAAACAGCAAACAAGGCCATCATCAAGAGAAGTGACTATTTTTAAAATGTTATTTTTAATGTCTAAAAACACTGGAGGGTCAGACTGAGTGATTCTGCTGACACAGCCTTTAATCACATGTTCCTCGATGATGCATTTCATTGTTAAAAGAGAGCAGGATGAGATATTTCTTCAAAGCAAAACCTACAAATAAACATGAGAAAACCTTTGCTGGTTTTCTGTTTGTCCACAGGGGGCGCCAAAAACAACACAAAGCGAAAGCTCCTCACTGTAGCTTTAAATTTCCACGTTTCTTTTATCTGTTTTAAAGAAACCCCCATGACTCTATTATTGATCCTTCACATGTGAAGTGTGGAAATACAAATGCATACTGAAGTCATGCAAGGAATCCAGATACCTGACCTATAATCTGTTATCTGGTACAGTACAGAGCTCCAGGAGAACTTGACCTTTCATGGAGTGACATGAACCAGCGGGCACACCCAGAGCATCGAACATTACCATGAAACTTCTGACCTTCTCTGAACAACCTTTGCAGCCAATATCACTGACTCTTATCTCGACACTCACTAGATTTGATTTGCACTCATGTCTCATTTCACCGTCTGGTTTGAGCAAATATCAGATCGAAGCAGACTGGGTGATGATAAGTCATGAAGCAAATGTGTTGATTTACATTTATAGATATGCAGTGAAATATATGTATTGTTTCTGCTCAGTGTAGTCTGATCATCAGACATTGGAATAACTTATTTCCATGGTAACCCATCCTCCGCAGGGACCCGTGTGCAGCACAATGACCTCTCTGGGTGCTTGTCAGTTCCTGTCAGTGTTCCCCCGGCTGAACACGCTGGGAAGGCTCACCTCTCGTTACAGCGCTCGGCTCTGCTGCAAGTCACCGGGGGAGCTCCTGCACAGCAAGGACCATTTATCAACAAGTGTAGCCTGATTTACTCCAAATACGTTTAAGGAGGAAGAACTGTCTTTTGTTGTTAATTTATTAGTAGTGTGTTTACTTTTAGTGGAACTCAGATTCTGATGTTTTAGGGCCAAAACAGCTCCACAGCGGCAAGGACACATTACTCAGTCCTGTCATCAGAGGTCTACATCTTGGATTAAACCCCCCTGTTAGACATTTCAGCCACGGCTACAAATGACCAACATTAACACACATTGAGCAGAGCAAACAGAGGGAAACAGGACATTTCATTACTGTCATGAAACAACGACTCAGCCTGAGGGGGATTATGGAAACCATTAGCTTTTATTGTTATAGCGATTTTTACAAAATGTGCTATTCCCTCAAATACTTCAGAATGTTTTCACATAAGAGACTTGTGCCAAATAAGATGATTTCAGTTTCACCATTTTCAGACATACAACAGACTAACTACAGACAAAAAAATGAAGAAAAAAATCAAGTAAGTCACCTTGGCATGAGGAAAATCTGTTGCGTTGAATCAGGCAAACGTTTGTTGCCTCCGTCCCAATAAGTGAAAATATATTCTAGAACTGTTGAAGGGTGGTCTTGTGTTCTTAAACCTGGGCCTCCTTTTATACAACTTCAGGTCTAAATGACTTAAAGGTGCAGAATGTTTTGAATTAGCTCGGGGAATAGATTGTGAAACAGGTTGCAGCGGCTGCAGCTTCATCTTTTAAAGGGCTAATCCGTCCTTTGGAAACACATCAAACTCATCACTTGTTCTGCAGCTGACAGGCTCAGATTTTAAAGATGATTTTTAGAACATTGTGACATTGTTCCCCAAAAGCTAACAAGGGTTTCTGCAACTGGAAACATGTATTGCATCTTTTACATCAATGCAACCAAACTCCATTGAGAAAAGCAGCAGTTTTACTTTGCAGATCTAAAGAGTTGCTGGTCTGCAGCCTTGATTATGTTTTTTGTTATTTTATGTTTGAAATATATTATACTGCATTTGTTTTATCCACTTAAAACATAAAAGTCTCACAAATGCATTAAGAAAACTAACAAATTGCTGCAGCAGTAGATCAGCAACTCCCGTGCTCTGCATTGCAGGATCACTGTTTTTGCCAGTGGTGTTTGGTAGCTTTGAGCAGAGCGATTTGGTGTAAAAACAAG
The DNA here is from genome assembly GCF_009762535.1 of Notolabrus celidotus. Classification (NCBI taxonomy): domain Eukaryota; kingdom Metazoa; phylum Chordata; class Actinopteri; order Labriformes; family Labridae; genus Notolabrus; species Notolabrus celidotus. The sequence goes on along the minus strand of NC_048273.1, from coordinate 7,888,795 downwards.
GATCATACTCTTTAAGAAAAAGGCTGTAGCTGTAAGGATCCTCTCTGTAATGATGTCAAACAGTTAAAACAACAATCTGAGCCTGCAGTAGCAACAACATGAAGGTTTTTGGTCTTGTGCATGTGCCCCCTAAAGGACAACCGTGTCCTGACTGCAATTCCAAAACTTTGTGCACCCATTCGTGATGTAAACCTGATAATACATCAAACTGTAGGCCAAGTTTAAAACTACAAGACATCTCCCCTTTAAGAAATGCTTAATGTTGTCAGAACTGTGCAGCCTATGCATGAACAATATGTACGATTAGAAATGTCGTTATAGTGCATAAACGTGTAACATCTGAGCTGGAGTTAAGTTTGACGTTTCTATTAAAGGCTTAACAGTGAAATGAGAAGACACTCAGAGGAAAGTTCAGCACAGAGCCTGAGGTCGGTGTGGTGATTGCCAAGACAACAATGCAACATATCAGGTTAATTCTACACGAGTAGCAAATCAGGAAGACAAAGACAGAAACAGGCCCTAACAGTGATTCGTACCATCCTCCTCCACACTCGCTCCACATTTCAAACACACTACAATATATTCCAGCAGTCAGCTACACAGTGGTCCCCCTCAATTAACATCAAGAGACTGCAGAGAGTTGAAACTATGGGTCCGATTCAGTCTGGAAGTTCACTCTCCAGCCACACTGGGACAGATTGCCTCAACTTTAAAGTGTTGAAATCCCTCCCTCCACATCAGATGATTAAGCCCCATTACATGAAGTGTTGTGGGGGCAGTCTACACTTCACCCACTCTTTCCTTTGGAGAATTTAATTCATTTATTTAACGTAACGTAGACTTTATAAAGGAACAGATAAATTATACGTGGAGTTATTTGATCTGCTTTTCATCCTCCAGAGTATTAAATCTATAACTGCTGATTCTTTAAGTTCACAAACACCAAATCTACCACCACACCCCTCCAACCACAAAGACAGCCTACGGTAATTCAAGTCAATACAACATTAAGATTTAAAAATGTGTAAAGATGAAATGTACAGAATACAAAAACAAAGGGGTCAGAGTGATTGATTTCATTAAAACGGTCTCTTTCCACTGCACACCTCCTCCCGCGGAGTGAAACGATGATATGTTCCTTTAGGCAAACATTCTGTGCTTTAGCTAGCTGTGTTTTTATTGCCACAAGTCACATTAGGAATGAGTAATAGTGTACAAAAAACACAAACAGGTTAGTTTCTCTGAGAGCAGCAGCAGCCGTCAGCCTCTGTGGAGTTTGTAAATAAACATAAATATACACTGGGAAGAATCGGTTGTGCATCGTTACTGAAGTGTTTTGTCGCTCTCGTGATGCAGAGCTACGTCTGGGTTTGAGAGAGAAGCTACTAGGGTCAGTAAATACAAAGAAGGTACAAAGTAAGCAACGTCTGACTGTGAAGTCTGTCTTGGAGTGTTTTCAGCATATTAAAAAAGGCATTACCAAACAGTCCTGCGACACATCCATCCTCATCTCGTCTCCTGCAGAAGGCTTTTGCTACTCGCATGCAAATATTTGATTGCTGCAGGTAACAGTTCTTGGCACTTTCTCAGCCGCAGCAGAAGAAACAAAAGACTGGAGGCCGGGGAGAGACAGTTTGCAAAGTGTGCAATTTTCACATGCTGTGAAGGAAGGGAGCTTCAGGTTTGCAACGCTGCTGATCAATGCAAACGCCATCAGATCTGCAGGAGGATTTTCCTACAGTTCAGAATGAGGGATGATCATTTTTTTTGGGATCTACAGTGTCTGATAGATCTGTTTGAGGGCTGGGCACCGAAATGTAAAATCAAATCTGATGATGTTCTAAACTTTGGATGCTTTACTCAACATAAGTGCAGTTAGTTTTCAGTTTTTCAGTAGCAGATGAAGCACGCTGAAGGATTCTTAACCTTAGTGGATGCTAAGATCCTGAGCTGCAGCTCCCTCTAGACTTTTTATGAACTGCTTCAACTGTTTTTATTCTATGGGTTTTAATAACCTGGTCCCTCTTTTTTGTTCCTGCTTCTGCTGAAAACTAGCTAATGACTACTATAGGAATCCTAAACAAGAAAGAAGCAGCAGCTCGGCTTGCAGTCCCCGAATAACGTCCAAGAGTCGGGGAAACTCTGACGCTTCTTTTACTTATTCAAACACTTTATTCCTTTTTTAAAGGTTTCAAAAAAGGAGAAGTCTGGAGGAGTCCTAACCTGCAGACAGTCTGAGTTAATGTGCAGCTCAGCTCGCAGCCCCCCGTGTCCTTGGATGACGAAATTTTAACCCTGAAATCAGTGTTTCTTCTGGTTTTAATGCTCTCTCTAAAAGCCCTCCATCTGAATCAGGATTCTCCTCATATTGGATGTGCTATCAGATTATATTTCATGTGAACTATTTGCAGACTTCTCTGCAGAATGCCCAGCCCTCTCCTTCTCCTGGGTCGAAATGATGGTCAAACTTGAATCAGCAGTCAGAGATGGGGAAAGTAAGTAGCAGAAGAAGTAACGGATAAATGGCATAAGGCATGTGCCAGCTTAACCCCTTAATGTGTTGCAACACCTACACAAAGGCCAGTCTATGCAATAAGTTAAAATGCGTAATATATCTATATCGACAGCTCATACTTCTTGTTTTAGGACTAATCATCTTTGTGTCCTTATGTACAATAAAGTGAGGAACACAGTACAAGGCACACATTTAACAGCTGAATTGTTACAAAGATATAAATAACAAAAAGGAAAAAGTTCATGAGTCTTCGTGTGCTCTCCTCTAACTCTGTCCTGTGTGCTTCAATGCTTACAGTTCTTTCTCTCACAGCGCGGTGGTTCTGTCCCGGCAGCCTCACAGGAGCTGCTGGGTTCGGTTTGTGCATGACAAACTGTAGAGAGGTTAGCAGCGGTCAGCAGGGTCACGGTGAGAGTGACCGTGGTTCACTGTACTTCTGTGTGTGTGTGTGTGTGTGTGTGTGTGTGTGTGTGTTAAATGATGTCTACAAAGCTGCCAGGGAACAGTCCGGTCCTGCCGTTCCTCTGCAGTGTGCCTTTGAACCAGCCGTCCTCCCTCTTCCTGTGAACAAACACAATGTCGCCCTCCTTAAGTTCCAGCTCGGCCTCGCTCTGGGGAGGATACGACACCACCACTCTGTACCTGCGGAGGACAGACGGAGACGTGGTCAGAGACTGGGACAGATAACTTTGTCAGAGTGTTGTGCTGTGTCAGACCTGGATCAGGGTCCGGGAGGGAGACGCCCTCTCTACTTTTTGATAAAGCTTATAGTTAGAGCTGGTTCAGGCTTGGACCAGCTCTTAGTTATGCTGCTATAGGCTTAGACTGCCGGGGGAACTGACGCAATGACACACTGGGATCCTATCTCACCCCCTTCCGCCCAACCCCCTCATCACTTACTTTAACTCTGCCTGTCCCATTAAAGTTACTAACCATAGACCTTTCTGGAGTCCCTGAGCTCCCTTGTCTCGTAGATTCCTCTGAGCTGCCGTAGGCATCCTCCTGCTGTGGATGTTCCAGACTCCAGCTGATACGGACGTGCTGGACTCCAGCGGCAACAGCTTCTACTACTCGTCTCATCACTATCACCGCTCCCTCTCTCTCTTATTCTCCTCTATCCCTCTTTCCAGACCCAACTTGGTCGAGGCAGATGTGTGTCTAACATGAGTCTGGTTCTGCTCAAGGTTTCTGCCTGTTAAAGGAAGTTTTTCCTCGCCAATGTAACTAGCTAAATACTGCGAGGTGCAATGCTCATGGTGGATTAAGGTGGGGTCTACTACTGGATCCTATCTCACCCTCTTTCCCCCAACCCCCTCATCCCTTACTTTAACCCTGCCTGTCCCATTTAAGTTACTAAACATAGACCTTTCTGGAGTCCCTGAGCTCCCTTGTCTCGTAGGTTCCTCTGATCCTCCTGCTGTGGACGTTCCAGACTCCAGCGGCAACAGCTTCTACTACTTGTCTCATCACTATCACAGCTCCCTCTCTCTCTTACTCTCCTCTATCCCTCTATGCAGACCCAACTCTGTCTCAGCAGATGTGTGTCTAACATCTCTGGTTCTGCTCGAGGTTTCTGCCTGTTAAAGGAAGTTTTTTCTTGCCACTGTAACTAGCTAAATACTGCAAGGTGCAATGCTCATGGTGGATTAAGGTGGGGTCAGACTGAGTCTAGACCTGCTCTGTTTGTAAAAGCATCTTGAGATAACGTTTGTTGTGATTTGGCGCTATACAAATAAAGATTGATTGATTTGCAAAACAAACAAATATTCCCTTTAAGATACGAAGAGAAACACTGTTGTGTCTGGTTTTGAAGACTTTTAATTTTCCAAGAACTTAGTCTGAACTAAACATCTTCCAGCCAGGGAGGCAAACAAGTGTTCAGTTTGATGACCTGTAAGCTACAGCCTGATTTATTCTCTCATTATCAGCTGATATTGATCTATTATAGAAACTTTAGCGTGGGTGTTAATGCTTTAAAGAACATGCAGAAAACAATGCGTTCTTTAAATCCTCTCTGTGTCTGCAGCACATGCAGCAGAGCTTCACTATAATTAATTAGACATGTCTCAAATATTCTACCATAAAGTTATTTATTTCAGTCAGCAGCCCTTCACTACCTCTGCTTCGTCACACTGCTGTAAAAACTGGTGCATCATCCCCGAGTCTCTGCTGCCATATCTACCAAATCTGTAACAGAGCTCAAATCCTGCTTCCATTGGGGTCTACCGTTATTTAAGGCAGTTTGACTCAGCACCGGATCTCTTGGATCCACACCAACAGCACTCGTTCTATTTCAGCTGCAGAGCGCCTGTCCAATACTCATGCATGCAATCTGGCTTACTACACCGAATTAATGCTAAATAAAGACATGCTGCTTTTATTTGACATGACTGCATCATGAAGTAGTGAAATGTGATGTTTTGCAGAAGTCTGGCCAACAATTTCTTAGAATTTTGCTTTTGATTTGAACATTTTTTGATGCACATGCAAGACATCAGGAGAATCCAAGCATGATGCGACTTTCTGCTTGAGCTGAAGAATTAATCTCATGGAAACAGCTGGGTGATGAAAAGTTGCTCTTAGTTGCATCATTGCACCGACTTTTGTAATCACACTTAGAAAAAGAGCTTCTTTTTTGGTCCTTTAGACTTCCTAAGAACAGAAGAGTAAAAAAGTAGATTTCCACCTGCGTACCTCTCACATATGATGGGCCGTGCGTCATGTTGCTGAGATAAGAGAGACGAGCACGGCTGGCGAGGAGGAGGAGCAATGGGTGCGCATCCATCAAGGGGGCTGCTCTTCCGATGGGAGGTGGGCTCAGGGGCTGAGGAGGAGGATGATGAAGAGGCAGAAGCGACAGCAGCAGCAGGTTCCGGCTCAGAGGGAGGGGAGGTTTCAGGGCCCACTGCACCATGTAGCACCTCTCCAGCGGCAGCCTGCTCCGCCTCCAGGGTGGGTGAGGAGGGTGGTGAAGGGCGAGACTTCTTCTTATTGGACAACAGCTTCAGCAGGCTTTTCTTTTCCCTCTGCAGTAAGAGAGTTTTTTTTTTTCGGTTAGAGGACTGCAACAACTCCTGAGGCATAGAGGCAAAAGTAATTTCCACAAACCGCAGACAGGTATACTGTCTGCTGCTTTACTGCTGTCAGACACTGATGTGGAGGCTCCTATTCTTAGCACAGACAGGCTTCAAACTGTGGTTAGAAGTATAAAGAACAACATGGCAGCAGTCTGCACAGAAATTAAAAAACGACTGAAACAAACTGTGCATAATAATAAGTTCCTCTGTTGATTAGTGTTTGTGAAACTCTCCAGAGTGATGAGCTTCTTCAGATTTATCACCAGAAATATCAAACTCCATCTGGCAACTTCATGCACATGCTACAGCATGCAAATATCAGCTGAAAATAGCAAGAGAAGTTGATCTTATTTGAGCTCTGAGTCTCTTCAGACATCACTAACCTTAGTGTCCTTGTCCAGTCTGCAGGCGAGAGCTGCGCTGTTCAACGCAGGATTGAGAGCGGAGCTGTTCACAGGCACAGCGAGGACAGGTACAGCTCTCAGACCGTCACCCTCCAGGGATGCAGCGCTGACATTGGGTGGGGTCAAAGAGGCGGCGGCACAGCCCATCGCCACACCAACCCGGGCGCAGCCTTGGGCAGAACCGGAGGGAGGCTGCGAGCACACGGCGAGGTGTGGGAGATAGGCCACGGTTGTTGCAGACTGGATGGGGGTCACTGCTGCGGTGGGTCGGTCCTGACTGTGACAAGCAGCTGCAACAATAACATCACATATTAACACTTCTTTCATACACCAGTGATATGATCCGTCAGTGATTCCTCTCTTGCCTCGCTCACCTGTCCGGACTGCATTGCGAGCCTGGTTCACAGTCATCTGGGAGTTGACATGCAGAGGGACTTTTGGCTGCTGACCCGTGGCGGTTTGAGCTGCTGTGACCACAGCTGCAGGCTGGGAGTTGGCGGGTACAGCGCTGGAGCACACAGTGAGGGGTTTGTTGAAATCAGGACCTGGAACGATTGCACCAAGTGGGGCAGAAGAGGGGCTGACGATGGTGACCCCTCTGCCAGCCTGAGTGCACAGAGTCATTGCCACTTTGGGCTGCGTGCTGCCAGATGCGGTCCTGAGAAGAGACAGTATAAAGTCAGGGAAGACCAGGAGGCCCAGCAGAGACTGCAGCTACATTTCTACTTATTGTGATTTTGTTTATTGGAGTATTTTCAAATGCTGCAGAATGCACACAACAAAAACTTTGAGCTTCTGCAAGCTAATAAAGCACCTGGTATATCTTGTGTTTTATAATGCCACATGTTCCTAGGATGCCTACAACTTAAGTCCAGGTTATGTGAGTCACAAAAACAGACCACAATAACTGAGCAAGTATTGAACTCTGGTGATGCATATTTAAAAATTCAAATTTTGCACAAGATAACACCAAAACAAAGATGTATTTTGAAAGATGAAAAAAATGTTTTAACACAACATTAATATTTTGAACCATGCACTACTTATGGGCAGACTACAAAGACATTTTGAGATATTGTTACACAAGTATCAGACTGGTCTTAATTTGAAAACCAAGCACTGCAAGTTTATTGATTTTGCTATACTGCAAGCATAAACAAACATTGGCCAAACTTTAACTGGAAGAAAACTGAAGCACTTACAATCGATGCTTGGATTAGAAATATGGCACAATGTATGTCGATGGAGAGAATAACTTATACCTTGAAAAACAAATTAGCAGTTTATGAGGGAATCTGGAAACCATTTAATGATTCCATTAAAAGAGGAGATATAAGAGGGCTTTTACAGACTGAAAACCCAGAATGAGATACTTATACAGACTTGTGGTAGATCCCAGAAAAAGGATGAAGACACTGAGAACTGGTGTAACTTATATTTTTGTATATGTGGATGTATATTTGACTTTATTCAAGGTACCTTTGAATGTAACAGAGATTTTGTCTTGTGTGCTTAACAGACTTTGAGAGAGAGAGATGAATGTGGGTCAGAGGGGGTGTTTTGTTTGTTTGGGGGAAAATAATAAAAAAGGACTTTTGTATTGTGCAAAATGATAAGGTAATATTAATGTCTGAGTAATGCACAGTGTACATGGAAAAGTCAATAAATATATTATTTAAAAAGCAAAGACATTTTGAGAGACTCGTCTGCAGCGGATATAAAGTGACTTCATTGTTGATTCATCATGTTGTGAGGTCATTTCTTGGAACATGTTTGAACGCTTTGTACTATTTTAGATCAATTTTAACACAATTATGCAAAGAGGGATTCCGCACAGCCAAAACAAGGATCATATGTCGTCAGCGTTTTCAACAACCTCCATCACTCAACGTAGTAAAGTCATTAAGTGTCTAAACTGGGACGACTCAAACAAAAGAGGCCTTCACTACCAGCTGCAAAAAGACGGGACACTTTCACTTTCATGGTTTATATTTTGCAGCTTTATAAAGATTATGACATTATGAGGGATTTCCCATCGCCACATCAATGGTCATGTTTGTCAGTGTGTTTCAGAGCTATAAAACTTAACTCAATAATGACATCTATGAGTGTAAATGCTGATGACACGGACAAAGGAAGCCTTTCAGCTGCAAATCAAACAATTCGGACTGTTTTGTTTTTGATTTGATTAAATAAAGTTATGCAAACAAAGTTCTCTCATGATCCAGTTATCTAAAAGACATAAACAAGTGGAAGTTTTAACCTACGGCCATGCATAAGTGTACGGTCTGTTAACAATAACGAATGACTCAGCATGACTCCACGTCTGACCTGCTGACTGGGCTCATGTAGTTCCCAGGGAAGACTCCGATCTTGCCCGTGTGCATGGACGTGCCCTTGAACCAGCCGTCCTGACAGCGCTCCAGCACCAGAAACATCTCCCCCTTCCTCAGCTCCAGCTCGTCCTCCTTACGGGGAGTGTAGGGGAACATGGCCACATAGCTGGGTGAAGAAGAAGATGACACAAAAAGAGTTAGGAATTAAAACAAATGGCAAAAATTGAAGCAAAAAAAAAGGTGCAGTTCCTAAAGTGTCCACTTGAGGCTGGATCCAAAAGCATGAGAAGCCCCATTAGAGCCGTATTTAAATGATATTTTTTACAACTACATATGCATAACAAGGTAGAATTAGGGGTGTGGCTAATTTGATGGACAGGTGGGCGAGTCATAGCTCTTCATTTGATTAGGCAGTAACTTTAACTCCACTTCTTTGATGGTTTCTAAATAAATCAGAAGTCTGTTGGAGCGTCTTTGGGCTTCATAACTCCTCTTTAGAAACCGACAGATTACATCCATGTTTTTTTATACAGTCTATGCAATTTAAAAAGCACAAAAACATGGAGCTAACGCAGGTTACTATTAGGATTTTCTCCCCATATGGTGGAAAAAAAGCAGTTTTATGATTCGTCACTGCAAGCCATTTGTTCTGGGTTTATCCCGCAGCCGAGCTGTACATCTGTCATCATCTCCTCTGAGACCCTCCAGCAGGGACTGTGGCCCCTGACCCAGAGAAAATCAGCACTGGAGGACAAAACAATTTGCGGGTCATCTCTCTACAGCAGAGCCAGAACAGGCAGCTCGGACTGGCAGCCAATAAGATCGTGAAGAGTCTCAGCTGGGATGTTTTCAGTCTGATTTCAGTGCTGTCAGGGGGAGGGGGCATGCCTCAGAGTCTGACATGCACGCACATGCAGATGACGGCAAGAGAGCAGGCATGAGCGGATCTAATTCTTGTCAGGTGTGTGGGGTCTTAAAAGGGAGTAATGAGGGTAAAGGTGAGGGGGGGTCAGGAGTCAGGGGTGACGGAGAGGATCTTCAACAGGACCCAGGAGACCGTCTTCTACAGGTTTTGACCCCTTCACCTGTGCACATGCTCATGCTCTGCAGCCTCACTCTGACAGCTGAAGGGGGTAGGGAGGCACAGACAGACCAAGACTAACCCCCCTCTGAATCCTGCATTTGCATCAGAGCCTTGAGCCACTGGTGCACAAACTGACTCTGACATTTCACTGCACATTTAAGAAGAGCACATATTTTACTGTGGGACTGTTTTTATAACTCACACTGTGGGTCTTTGTCTCCCACTTTGGTCGCTTATGCTCGGGGAGGGTCTCTGTCCCCCAGCCAATGAGTACGCGGCTCCATCAACAGAGGACTGCGGGGGAGGCGGAGGGGGCGGTGGGAGAGCATCCTGCCAAAGAAGAACAGAAGATCATGTTAGTAGTTAAGAGAGGATTTAATTACAACTTCTGCTCATCATTTAATTCCTCTCAGTCTGAAACAGAAAGAAGAAACATGTAACTCAAGCCTTAGACAAAAAGAGAGAGTAAGAGTTGCGTAAGAAGAGAAACCAGTTCGCTTATGAGCCACAAAAGAAGGAGAAGGAATGAGAGATCATCTGTCATCTGGGATATTCCCTCTGGTTTTGCAGACGCTGAAGGGAGAGTCTGGTTTGGCAGATATTGAAGTCTTGTCCCCGACTTCCCCCTGCATATGAGAATTTCCTGTTCTGTTTGTTTGTTGCTAGGAGCCCACATAGCTACAACGAAACCCATCGCAGCATTTAATTGGGACCATATGAAACGAAAAACAAGTCTGCAGACACACTTCAGAGCAACCCTCCAACCAAGCATGAGCCAGTTCACCATGACTCACATGTTTTCCCTTTCGGATGGTGTGTAATGTCAAAAGAAAGTCTGCAGGCTGAAGATCACAGCCCGCCGTTAAAGGAGCCCTGACTATTTCTTACAACAGCATGCTCCTGGATTACATGGCTGTAATTACAGAGGAATGTAGATGTTTTTAAACCGGGGCCCTCGTTTCACTTTTTCTGGGCTCTGAATAATTAATAGGAACATAAAGTTTTGGAGCCGCTCCAGAAGACTGCTTCATTGGGAATCCGTGAAACATACTGTTATGGCTGCCTTGTAATCCCTGCAGAGAAATGTCCCCAATCAAAGTTCATCCACTCCTGATTTTACCGCTGCCAGGCTTGGATTGTAATTTAAAGTGTTTGACACTAAACAGAAAGGATCCCTGCAGACAGAGATGAGTTTGTGTAAAGGGGTTTTTATTTATTTATTTATAGTTGTAACATCACTCTCTTCAAAGACGGCAAACTTCATTGACAAAAAAATGTTCATTTTAACCTTGCAGGAAACAGGAGTTGCTGTTCTTCTGCATAGACTGTACCCGTTTGTTTCTGAAGCAAAGTTTTGAAACCTATCGCCATATTGAAAAATCAGACTCAACCTAACATACAGTATCTCACAAAAGTAAGTCCACCCCTCGCATTTCTTCTAAAGATGATGCACAAGAAAGCCCGCAAACGGTTTACTAAAGACAAGCAGACTAAGGACATGGATTACTGGAACCATGTCTTGGGGTCTGATGAGACCAAGAAGGGGCAACTGGGTGAGGAGTACAAAGACAAGTGTGTCTTGCCTACAGTCAAGCATGGTGGTGGAAGTGTCATGGTCTGGGGCTGCATGAGTGCTGCCGGCACTGGGGAGCTACAGTTCATTGAGGGAACCATGAATGCCAACATGTGCTGTGACATACTGAAGCAGAGCATGATCCCCTCCCTTCAAAAACTGGGCCGCAGGGCAGAACTCCAACATGATATCGATCCTCAAACACACCTCTAAGACGGCCCCTGCCTTGCTAAAGAAGCTGAGGGTGAAGGTGATGGAGTGACCAAGCATGTCTCCAGACCTAAACCCTATTGAGCATCTGTGGGGCATCCTCAAACGGAAGGTGGAGGAGCGCAAGGTCTCTAACATCCACCTGCTCCGTGATGTCGTCATGGAGGAGTGGAAGAGGATTCCAGTGGGAACCTGTGAAGCTCTGGTGAACTCCATGACCAAGAGGGTTAAGGCAGTGCTGGAAGATAATGGTGGCCACACAAAATATTGACACTTTGGGCCCAATTTGGACATTTTCACTTAGGGGTGTACTCACTTTTGTTGCCGGTGGTTTAGACATTAATGGCTGTATGTTGAGTTATTTTGAGAGGACATTAAATTTACACTGTTAAACAATCTGTACACTGACTACTTTACATTGTATCAAAGTGTCATTTCTTCAGTGTTGCCCCATGAAAAGATAGAATTAAATATGTGCAGAAATGTGAGGGGTGTACTCACTTTTGAGAGATACTGTAAGTCGACTTAACAAGAAGCACATCGGTTGAGTTGAAGTAGGCCTTCAGCCTCCTCGCTAACAGCTACAGACTTCCCACCTATCAGTCAAATCAGCTACGCCTCTTAATATGAAAAACGTGTAATTTCAATATCTTCAAAACGACTGAGTCATAAAAGAAAAAAGTTAGAAAAGTTAGTTAATTATTTTTGCTGTAAAGAAAGGGTGTGTGTGTGGCTTCTGGCACTTCTGGAGCCAGCCTCTAGTGGACACTTGAGGAACTGCAGTTTTAAGTACTCAGTACTTAACGTTGATGCTGAGTCTACTGCTGCCACAGTTGGTTAGTTCTTTTCAGTTCATTTTTGAAAATGATTTGTTTGTATTTTGTGCCCTACTAGGGATGTTAAGAACTTAATCGAACACATTTTTTTGTTTCAATTTTCCATCACGTGGAACAAACATCATGTGTTCTCATATTTGGTTCAGCTATCAGGGAGGTGTTTTAAGTTTAAAGCATGTTTCGATGTGAATCAGCTGACCAAAGATGCTCAGCTGGGGGCTGCAGCTGAGTGACAGGTCTCCACGAGCGCTTTTTTTCTCCGCCGCCGGACTGATTATGACCCGGTTTAGCTCCCAGCTGACACCTGACTGCGTTCACATGCTTATTTTTCTCAATAGGAACGAGTAGACAGAAAACTGGACTCTGTGAGTCTGAAATATGTCTCTGTTCAGTTCCCTGTTGTTGCAGTAAATCCACATGTTGCAGCATGAGCTGCAGAAATGGCATTCTTTTAGACATGGAAAATGTTTACGTTTTTTTATTGATTAATCTATAATTGATTGTTAACATTTCCAAAGATCCATCACAGAAAATACTTCAAATTTACATCACTATACCTGACACAATATTTGTGAAACAGGGGCACTGTTTAAGTGGTTTAAGCGCACACCACATATAGAGAGGCTATAGTCCTCCTTGCAGTGGTCGCTGGTTTGACTTCTGGCCTCTGCCATTTGCTGCATGTCTTCCCCAACTCTCTATTCCCCACATTTTCACTCTTTTGTCCTATCTAATACATGCAAAAATGACTTTAAAAACATACAGTATATTGTGCAACATCAAAACAAAAATCCAACCAATGAGGGCAACAGCAGAAAAAGAACTCTGTTACTCTGTCAGGTTAAAGGACTTCATTTGTTAAAGGAATCTGGAGGCTTTGAAGATACTGTGTTTGTTTTTGGGCTTAACAAAGTAAAGCTTGGCTCATAAAGATTAACATTTCATGTCTTTTGCCAGACATTTTTTAAAAGAGTGGTGAAACTTCTGCTCTTCAATCAGACACGTGTCTCTAAAGATTATTTACAACCTTTACTTGATCTCGGCTGAGGCAACCTGCAGGAGAACTTGCAATGTAATCATTGAGACTCTAAAATATGTTTGAAAAGTAAGAATGCATGCTTTATACACTGATATGTTTCTTAATCATGCTTTGAGCTAGTGCTGTCAAGAGATAAAAAAAATGGAGAGATTAATTAATTAAGATCTGTAATTAATTGATCTAATTAATCTCTTTTTTAATCTCACCTAAAAATAGCTGAGAAAAACCCTCAACTTGAGGTATTTCTTCTTCAGCCAGTCGCTGAGACAGACCAGCTTGGTCACATTTTCTGGTCTCACAAGGTACAGAGGTTGCCAGGGAGGCCAGGTTACTTGCGTGCTAGGGCTGACAGCTTTTCATAGGCTCCTGTGTGAGCATACCACCACAGCAGGGGACAGTCATTGACACTGATGGGCTCTGCTTTGTAGCGCTGCAGTTATATTGCAAAAGTCTTTGCTGCTAATGTCAGCTGTGGCTGCACTCGCGACTGGGTGCTTTGAGTTGATGTGGTAGGCTAAACTTGAGCTGCTTCGGTGGTAAGCAAACTCCTTCTTACAAAGAAGGCAATGGTGCCGTCGGGCAGAGGCGGTTCTGGGGAGGGGCCAACAGGGGCCAGTGCCCCTGTAAAACTGAACCTTGGCCCCCCTGTGGCCCCCCCTCCACACCAAACAAATATGCAATAAAAAAAGCTTTGGTATCGTGCTGATGTTACAGGCGGAACACATGCGTGTGGCACTTGGTTCCAGTCCCTTAGAGTGCTGAACAGCCAAACAGCTGCTTTCAGTCTGCATTTTGATCTAGTACACAGTAGTATATATGTCTAGTATAAAGGGATGCACTGATGTTTTTCCAGTTTGTTCTCAGCCGGTCCTCGCCCTTCTCAGTCTCTTTTGTCAGGGTTGAATGTGTCCCTCTGACAACACCCTTGGCCCCAGCCTGGCCCCCCCAGTAAATTGGTCTAGAACCGCCACTGCCGTCAGTGTGTTTTTGGCATGTAAACTTCCCATTCATTGGACCTACAACTCTCACATGCTCCTCCGTTTTCACATCTTCTCTCCGCTCCTCACCTTGCCCTCCCAACTACAATGGGAGCCTATCAGCTTATGAGACACGCCCAAACACAATGACAGCCAATCAATGTCCACTTCAGGGTGAGACTGACACCCCCAACAACTCAAGCACAAGAAGCCCCATGCACAAAAATGGATTTATAAAAAGGCAACTCCTATACAGAAACAGTTAAGTTAGAGATTAAGAATTAGATTAACATGACACCCCTACTTTGAGCACATTAGAGCAACATACAATTGAGCACTTTTTGGTGGACAACATGTTAGAAGGATAATAAAGGCAACTCCCACACCTAGGAGCAAGACAAGTCTGTCCAATCCAAACATTGGCAGCAGCGAGCAGCAGAGTAATAGCTTCCATGACACAATGTTGGAGCAGAGTGGCACTCCGCCTGCCCTGTGGTATGTGTTTAGGCCTATGTGTATGTGCGAGTGTCGATGTGCGTTTCGGTTCACTGCCGACGCTTGAGCTGAGATAATTAGGTTGCCTGCAGGCCAGAGAAATCATCTGTACGAAAACATCATGTAGGCTTTCCAAGTGGAGCGGAGAGCACAACCTTTGTGTACACATTCCTGCTCATTCAAAAACTCCACATGCCAGAGCATACACATCCACAGACAGGAAGCACGCCCGCTGATTTGTGTGGGCTGAAGGGATTTCAGGACATTTTTAGCTGTATGGATTTTGTTTCCCACAGTTGAAGTGTGTCACAGACAAGTTCATTTCCGCTCCAGAGATTTATCCACGTTATCTTCACGGAGTTTGTTCACTTGGTGCGAGATAACAGAGCTACTGTTTCATGTTCCACACAGATGACAGAACAAAGGAGGAACATAGTTTCACATTCACACAGTCTGAAGTTATTAAGTTACATGCTGGCATCCAAGGGGAAAGTCACAAGGTAGGTTTCCTGATCAAAACAAACCCACAACGGTACATTCATCAATGACATCAACGTCCTATATGTGCTGAAAAGTGTCTGGCAGCAGGAGGTGACCGTAATCTGGTCATGGCAGATGGTTGCTCACGTAATCCTGTTTAAATTGATGTCAAATAAAAGCCATAATATTTAGAGCATAAACTTATATAACCATTAGGGTTGTTCAGATTTCAGGGATATGAAGCATCCAACGGTACTTAAAGAGGTAACATCACATAAAGCAAGAGAAGCAATGATGTCCCTGAGGTCTGAAGACAGAAGGCACTGCTTCAAATAACACTATGTGAAGTTAAAATGTGCAAAGTGTTCAGAGTTTTGGGAGAACGGGGTTGGTTGTCACACTTTTTAATGTTTTGATGATTGAAAACACCTTTCAATAGTCATTCCTACATTAAATTGAAGCTTAAGGTGTTGGCTTGAAATGTGTATCCCTCTCATTTTCCAACTCATTGTAACAAAGAGGCAAATAACTATCAAAGACACTCTGAAACATTGTGACAACCAACCCCATCACAGGGATGGTTGTCACATACTATGGGGTTGGTTGTCACACACTATGGGGTTGGTTGTCACACACTGTGGGGTTGGTTGTCACACACTATGGGGTTGGTTGTCACACACTATGGGGTTGGTTGTCACAATGGTATTTCAGAGGGAATTTTTTTTTAAAAAGGCAAGAAGGCAGAACTAAATTTGAAAGTTTGATTGCATTGACAAGTGATAGGCCTACATAACTTAATGCATTTTAACATAAAATGAGGAACATGAACAGGAAACACATCTTTAGGGCAGCCTATATAACAACATAAAGAACAAAACAAATAGGCTGAACAATAATGGCCGACTCAACTAGGCTACATGCAGTCACTGTCTGAGTTACAGTGATGACAAATGTAGGATCTGCGCACTCCAACTCATTTCACCATGCATGATTTTGCCAACATAGGGGTTTGTTGTTACATGTGACGACCAACCCCAAAGAGAATGTGACGACCAACCCCAACTGGTATTTTTTGCTAGCATCAAGGCTAACAACCATCTAACAACTAGTTAGCTAGCTAATAAAAATCTAAACTCTAGCTTTCCCCTCACACTTTGTAAGCGTAACACTTGTTTTGTTATAAACCCATCGTTTAAAAGCCTAGAAGAAAAATACTGAGGAGCTGAATATTTACAATTTGACATGAAAAACACAAAAAGTCCTCTCACCTCAAGTTCAGCTGTCTTACTCCAGAGAAGACTATGTAGGTGAGCTCTGATCCTAATTCTGGAAATGTCCATACCCCAATTTGAGAGACAGCGCCCTCTGGTGGCGAGATATAACGAGTGTGCCAACCAACCCGTGTGACAACCAACCCTGTTCTCCCCTACCACTAAGAATGTTCAGTCATATTTCTGCCATATTGTTTTACTTTTATATGTTTTGTGTGACAATTTTTTTTACAAAATGTGATCACGAAACATGCGCGATCTTTGTCTATATTCTTAATTTTAAGACACTTTTATCAGCTACCATTCCTTATCCACAAACATTATCTTTTATTTTAGGCTGTATGGACTCTTAAAATTTGAAAATAAATCTGCAGCTGCAACCGGGAAATAAGTGGGATAAAACACGTATCCCGCTTATGTTATTTGCGTTGGGTCTTGTCCACCCTGTCGGGATTCTATTTCCCAAAACTAGCTGCTAACCATACATTATCCCTTTACATAACAGCTGTGAAAGAATATGTAAATAATGTCTTCTCTCTTTGTATCACTGCTTTGTTTTCATCAGTAGCGCTAGCCCTCACAATTTCCTCTCTGTGTCTCTTGACCATCGCTGCTCTCTGATTTAACTTTCAGGTGAAAATATGAGCGCAGACTTGTTGTTTTTTTAAGTTTTTGTACATTTCAAAACTATCAAGTGTAATATTAGCAAAGATGTATTGCATGTGTTATCTAAAATTAATAAAGTAGTGATTTTTGTTGGACAACCCTGATTAAAACGATACCACATAACGATGCACCCACACACAAATGAGTCAGCAGTGTAAGCAAAACATTTCTTAACTGTTCCATGGATTTACTTTCTGTCTTTATGTCGTGATGAACTTTTATTTTGTTGCTCTGCTTTGTGTTTGTCAGAGATTAATAAGAGCTGCAAAGGATTCCACCTACCACAGGGATGGATGTGTAGCTCGTCTCCGAAGGAAACGTGAAGACAGTTGCTGTAGTAACAGGACTGCTCGGGGGTGGCGTCACAATTAGTCCAGTTGTGCAAATGTGAACCTGTCAACAAATGGGAAACCAGCACAGTTAGATACCCCATAAAGAATCCAATGTAAAGGGCAAGCTCCACTTACTCCCAGAGAATAAACATGGCGCTAAAAATCCACTCCTGTCACATTGTATGTAAATGAATCATGCAGAAAAGTGGTGCACACGTGGGTCCGTCTCTGGTGACTTAGTTGTAACCACAGTGGAGGTCTGATGATCTGATTGGATAAAGGAAACCAGCTGACCACAGAACGGAGCATTTTATAGGACATGTGAAGAGAGGCGGCTTCTCAAAGCAGTTACCCACGTGAGTCATGGTGGTGTCCCAGTAACAAGGCCATACTGTTGGACACACAATATCTCCCTGTAGCCTGAACTCTCTCTCTCTCTTTCTGCATGCATGACTGCCCCAGACAGAGCCGCCTCTAAAAGGTGAACCTTCCAGAGGGCACGCCGGCCTCAGATTCAATCTACACTCTGTCCTTATCAGCCGTACTCTGGGCGTGCCAGGGAGAGAGGTAATGCAGAAGCGTGTTCAAAGGTGACACTGTGTGTGACGTGGCTGCTTCAAACACAGAGCAGACACAAATCAAATCTATTCTTAATGACTGAAAGCAAATAGCATTTTCCTTCTTTCTTTCTTTCTCAGATAGTAAGGGCTGGGTGTTAAAAAACCTTTGATGACAGTGCTCAACAAGTACATTCTTTAATCAGTATGGAAAACTTAAATAACATGTCACAAAGCAGACATAAACAGGAAACAGCTGGCCCGTGTGCTGTGTTTAGTTTGCACGTCAGACATCTGTGCATGTGTTACGCTCAGCTCGCAGCCTTCAGAAAAGGAGAAGTATGACCACTGAGGGAATCCTAACCAATAAAAAGAAAGAAAAGTTTAACTTCATAAGCAGCAGCTCAGCTCACAGCCCTTAACACATACTTTTTATGTTTAAAGCTGGGGTTGGTAGTCAGGTTTACATACACTTTTTGTCATACTGGTTAAAATGATCTTTATATCCCGATGGCAATCAATACATAATGTGTTCTTAAAAAAGAGTGAAAAAAAGCTGCTATCTACAGCCGGAGTAAACCTGGGCAAACACCAACCAATCACCGTTTTTGGGGTCCAAAAATTTAAACCAATTAAATCCTGTCCTGCTGTTCTGCCCGCCTCCTGCCCGTACATTTCCCAAGCAATCCCCATCCCCTGCCTCTGCTTCCCCTGACTCTATTTACTGCCCCTCTCGCTCCACCTCGGGCCTGTCCCCTCGGGACTGTAGTCCGGATCAGAGTCTAAAAAGCTCTCACCACAGGGGCTCTGACAAGCAGAAGAATGAATGACGTTCAGTAAGTCCTACAGAAAATGTATATGTACTGTAGCATCCGTCCAGACGCTGTAGGGATGACGAGCCGATTCGTGAACACGTTGATCTTAAATAACCGGTCACTGTCGACTGTGATCACGCCAACCAACAAAGCAACAATCAATGTTTGAATGAATGAAGAACTTCTCCTCTCCTCTCTCCCGCTCACACACTCTACACCTCTCCTGATGCCTTCACTGACTGTCAACACTGTAGGAATTAAGAACATCTACACTGAACACGTTTAACAAACAGTAGAGCTGTTACAGTATTATATGTGTGTTATAACTTTTCTCCTGATATCGTGTCACCAGTACAACTGGATAATGCTAGCATGACAGTTGTGAGTGCTAACAGCAGCCATGTTTGTTTGTGTTTTTAACTTTCACTATGATAATGTTTTGGTGAGGACCGGTTTTGGATCAATCACGATCATATGGTCATGAATCAGCGGCGCTCGTGTATGTGAGCGGGGGCGTTGTTTTGGAGGAGCTCCCAGGGGAGGGGGGAGGGGTTAGACAGAGTCCTGAGGAAATGCTATATTCAAATTCATGCTAGTTTTCCGAGAATACCAACCCTAGCTTTAACTTGTAGTGTAGCATCTTATTCTCTTTTACTGGTTTAATATTTTGATATTTTATTAAATTATTGATTTATTTTATTTTGGTAGGTTTAGTTTCATATCATCAATTTCAACATCTAGTGTTATTAATATGATATTTAAATGTACATCATCATCATTATTATTATTATTATTGATTTTATTTTATTACTATTGCAGTTATTACTATTATTACTGTTACCATTATTATTATTGACTTCATTTTATTATCATTTTCATTACTACTACTATTACTGTTGTTTTTATTATTTCTAACATAACTTTGTGTTGCTTGAAATTGTTTCACAAATAAAGTCTGAAGTAAAGTTCATAAAAAGAGGACACTTCTTAAACTGGCAGCATTTTGGTGCTTAAGCTGTAATAAATACTGATATTGATCGATAGAGAAAACAAGTTATGATCCTCATATCACCCAGCCTCCTGTCCTGTCTGGTTCTTAAATAAATGGGAGTTGTTTTCACGGACGAGACAGACTTCTCGACCCCCAGAGGCAACTGGGTATTACCTTTGTTGTTTTCTGTCTGGGCTTTGGAAGGAGAGATGATGAGGAGACGGTGAAGGAGGGCAGAGGAGAGGAGGAAAGAGCACCTGAGGAGTCTCTCTCGTGTTTTTATTGAAACCCATCAGAGGTCTGTTAATCCAACAGACCTGTTGTCACCTGAGAGGATGTGTTTACAGGTGAAGATATAAGATTCTTTCACTCTTAAAGCCTCCTGACAATGACTGGTGGGAACAACTAAAAGTAAAAGTAATTTCTGTGCTGTGAAAGTGTTTGTTTGCTCTGCATGATCCGCTCACACTGCAGACACTTCCTTCTTTTCCCTCCACAAAGACGCACACAAACACTGCAGATGAAAGATTAATGATTGAGCCTTATAGAGAGTTTTGCAGCATGGCATTTTAGTGCGCGTGCAGCACCGGGACAACGCAGAGCGCACATTCAAGAGTGAAAAACAACAAGCAGTGAAAACAAACAAGAAGAGAGTAAATGGAGGGGATTTAAAGATGTGGACGGAGATACTAACAGCACACTCCCTGGGCACCGAAGTGAGACAACAAACATGAAATCTGAGTCATAAAGTGAGGAAAATCTGAAAATGTATGCAGATAAAAAACAGCTGCAGCGTGAACATGAGCTCTAATAAGGCAACAACAGGCTGGTAACAGGTAGCAGCTTTTAACCATGCATTCTTATTACACTTTAATTAAAGTCATAGAAAGCCTCAGATTAAAATAAGCAGCAGGATGCTTGTAAATCTTGTTCTGGACGCCTCGCTCTGATCTCCAGCAGCTCGCCACCATAAAACAGCTGTGAGTTCCTGTCATGTAGGGATTGGTGTGGAAACCTTGAGGGCTGAACTGGAGTCGTTTTTGCGGACGAGTGGAGTCACGCATCCCTGATTTCAAACGCTTGGATGGAGCAATGGCCTGTTTGGTATGATGGGGGGGTTGGGGGGTGGGAAAGGGAAGTCAGCCTAATTGCAGACAGGAGGAGAGCGGAGCCTCTGAGAAGCAACAAACTTATTGTGGGAGCGAGGGAACGAAGGTGGAATGTGTATAGTGTCTTTCTTGTTTTGTAAACACGGCCGCAATTAAGAACCACTGAACAGGAGAGTGACAAATTAGCTGGTTAAGAGAAGCCGTTCATCTGGTTCACTGATTGGTCTCTATTTCACATCTTCTTTAGCCAGAATGACGACAAAGAGGAACACCCTCAGCTGAGAGACTTCAGTGTGACCATTCAAAGTGCTTTTATGACATTTCCAGGCTCAGATTTTTAGTATTAGTTTCAAAAACATGAGACAGGATCCCATTGAGACAGATCTTTACTTTACCCTGTAGGTTAGAGGAGAGGCTGCTTTCATGAGTTGTTATTCCTTTTCTTTAAAGTGTCTCTGCTGCTAAAGTTTGTCAGTGAGAAGTTAGTTTATCAAGCATGAGGAGTGTTTCTTCTTTAGATCATTTTATTTTGATGTAATGTTTTGTCCTCATGTCTGATGCTGAAGCCGGATTATCAAACAGACGCACGTTTCCTGTTGAAGATTCAGACGGAGAAACTCAATAACCAGGGCTTTGCTAGCTAAAAGAGCTAAACAGCTAACGTTTATGTCAGCGTGTGAATGCTTCACTGCTCTGTGAGGACTAAAGGGTTAATCCGTGTGCATATTTACGTTATTCAGACATTTATTGGGACACCGGAGCTCACATCATGACACCGGGGCTGTGACGGGTAACGTTAACAGTAACTCCCCTTAGGTCAGATA
This sequence comes from Notolabrus celidotus, assembly GCF_009762535.1. NCBI lineage: Eukaryota > Metazoa > Chordata > Actinopteri > Labriformes > Labridae > Notolabrus > Notolabrus celidotus. The sequence goes on along the minus strand of NC_048273.1, from coordinate 7,867,204 downwards.
ATAAGAAACAACAAAATAAAATACCATAGCTATGCAGATGACACACACATTTACATCACCATATCACCAGGGGATTATAGTCCCATACAAACACTGAGTAAATGCGTTGAACAAATCAATGACTGGATGAGCCAGAACTTTCTTCAGTTAAACAAAGAAAAAACTGAAATGATTGTTTTTGGAGCCAAGGAGGAAAGGTGAAAAGAAGATGAAATGTTCAAACCAAGCCAGAAACCTTGGTGTAGTCATAGACTCAGACCTTAATTTCAGCAGCTGCATTAAGACAATTACAAAGTCAGCCTACTATCACCTTAAGAATATATCAAGGATTAAAGGACTCATGTCTCAGCAGGATGCAGAAAAACTGGTCCATGCATTTATCTTATTTAGCAGACTAGACTACTGTAACGGGGTGTTTACAGGACTCCCAAAAAAGTCCATCAGACGGCTGCAGCTCATACAGAATGCTGCTGCTCGAGTCCTAACAAGGACCAACAAAGTAGATCACATCACTCCAGTTCTTAGATCCCTACACTGGCTTCCTGTCTGTCAGAGAATAGACTTTAAAATCCTGCTGATGGTTTATAAAGCACTGAATGGTTTAGGCCCAAAATACATTGCTGATCTGCTGCTACTTTATGAACCACCTCGACCTCTGAGGTCATCAGGTACTGGTCTGCTTTCAGTCCCGAGAGTCAGAACGAAACATGGTGAAGCAGCGTTTAGTCATTATGCTCCACATATCTGGAACAAACTCCCTGAAAGCTGTAGGTCCGCTCCAACTCTCACCTCTTTTAAATCAAAGACTAAGACCTTTTTGTTTACCACTGCCTTCCTATCTTAGCTCATTTTAACTCACTTTAAATGCACATTTTATTTTTAACATATTTCTAATTTTTCTTTTCTGTTTTATTATATTTGTAATTTGAATTATGTTGTTTTATGCTTTTCTGAATGTTTCCAATGCTTTTAATGTTTTAATGTAAAGCACATTGAGTTACCCTCGTGTATGAAATGCGCTATACAAATAAAGTTGCCTTGCCTTAAACCGGTATGTCTGTTCACCTTTTGTAAGCTAGCTAACGGTTCACACACTCGTTGTTATGTTACAGTTAATAATTTGATGTCGTTGATAAAAGCTGTTTAACAAAGAAAAGTAGCATTCATTTGATTCAAACACTAATGAGACACATCTTTATCACAGTTGGTGACGGTGCTCATGGGAAATGGAGTCTTCATGTCAGAAAAACAATACCAACTTCGTCCAGAGGGGGCGCCATAATCAACACAACATGAAAGCTCCTTACAGTGACTTTAAATTGTAAGTTATATAAACTTTTTGTTGGTCTTGTTCAACAAATTAAATCCCCAAAGTAACACAAACTCAACAACTAAGGCAACAGTAAACCATCAACTCCCGTGTTCTGCAAGATGTCAATAACTCATTGATTCTTTAAAGACAGCGACGTGACGGCTGCTTCAGGTTACAAGAAGCAGCTTAAGGCAAAAAAAAGGGTCAGTCTCTGTAACGTTGCAAGACGTGTCGATAATTACAACAATCTTAGACTGTGGGTGTCAAAACAAGAACTTGGGCCAGGTATAATCTGCCAGAAGTTACTCTTAAAGACTACAAGAGAGTGCATGCTGGGAAGTTCTGTGATAAAAAGAAGCAAAGCATGCAAGGACAGAGACACCATGTGATATAAAGATAAACTGAACTGGACCTATATAGAATAACCTTGTGGAGTATCTCACCTGTGAAGGTGCGCTGCAGGACAGCCCCCCGCTGATCTCTCCGATCCGGGCTGCTGCGGTGGGGTTGCTGGAGCTGATGAGGACCGGCCCGCTGATCTCCATGGAGTGTCTCTGGGGAGGGGGGGCGAGCATGGGCTTGTGGGACATGGTGAGAGAGGTGAAGGAATGTCGCTTCTTGCTGTTCTTCTTCTCCCCTGCCCGCTGAGCGCCGTTGCTCTGGGGCCCAGAGGAGGCCCCTTCACCAGAGTCCCCGTTGGAGTCTGACGGCTTGTCCAACTCTATAAGCTGACGAGCTGCTGAGTTGAACTGTGAGAGAGGAAGAGAGGCAGGGGGTGGTGGAGAGAGAAATGTAAGGTGAAAGTAACAGACAGAGAGGCAGAAGTGATGGAGCTGGGAGCATTAAAACAATCATGACAACTGTCACTCTCATGCAATCATAAAAATGAGTGACGAGGACGATCTGCACATGAATCTAACCGGTGATAACGGGGGACTGGAGCGTGATCTTTAAGAGCATTACAGAGAACAGTCTGGGGGGGTTGATGGGTCTACACCAGGTCTAAAAGTGCAGACTTTGTGGCCCTCTCAGGCGCTGTAATGTGCAACTGCAAGGTAAAAATCAAAGGAGGAGCAGTGCGAGGTTCCAGTTAATCACAGGGTGCTCTCACTTGCTGTCACAGATTGCCCCGAGCGGCTCCCTCTACTTAGGACATAAAAGCGAAGCGTTTAACTCCAATCCAGGAGGAGACCTTTGCAGGTTCATCTCTGACATGTCAGCACATAAGTCAAAGAGGCAGAACGGGGAACAAAATATCCTTCGCCTAATTAACCTTAAACCATCTTTATAGCATGAATGGAGCATTTCTTTATAAATCAAGTCGACTCAGGATTATGTCGGTCGTATTCTGTGCAAAGTTCATTGCACCAAACTCCAAAATCAGCCTGCATGCATCCTTATTTATGTGTGGCCCTGTCGCACCTTGCAGATTTAGCCAGTATTTTCCTGACGCATCAAAATGCCTCTAAAATGATGACAATGACAATAATGACAATGTATACATTTTGAAATGAGATGCACTTCATTGGTGATTAAAAACATGTGTGTTATTAAAAACTCTGCAGTCTCTCTTTGTAAGAACATGATGAGCCGTGGAGAGTATCAGAGGAGTGAAACTAGCAGGAACACAGCCTCTGCTCTTTACAAGAAGTTACACTTATTGACTGCAGTGCTTTCAAAAACTTAACATTTTGAACTTCATTTAATTCAACAACAGCAGCTTTATCGTTGAACACCACCAGACTCTGACATGCTGGCTTCAGCTTCTGTTTCAGAGGCTCTGCTGATTGACACTGAGTGAGAGCTCCAAGGCTTCTCACACTCACACACACACACGCAGACTCACAGCTCTACGTGTGTGAACGTGTGTCAACCATTGCATAACGCACATACAACTTATGGACATGCTGGACGTATGATCCATACTCGCCATACTACGGCGTGCTTCAGTGTGCTCTTTTTTCTTTTCTTTTTTAAATAAAGTGTTGCTTAACGATACAAGACAGGTGAGAGACATGACAATAGCATACACAATATACAAAAAGTGAAAGACAAGACAACAAGTGAACATTACAGAGAATAATGTGTGTGTCCGTGTGTGTATGTGTGTGTATGTGTGTGTGTGTGGGCGTTTGTCTCTTTGTATGTATAATTGTATCAAAATAGGACAGTAGTTTGAGATAAGCTGGGTGGGAGAAGGTAGTGAAGGCAATTTGGGGGTGGGGTGTAAATTATTAGAGATACCCTTCCATCCATTATCTTGACTGCTTAGCCTGTTAGGGGTCACAGGGGGCTGGAGCCTATCCCAGCTGGCTTCAGGCGGAAGGCAGGGTACACCCTGGACAGGTCGCTAACACAGACAGACAGACAGACCGACCATTCTCGCACACACTCACACCTACGGGCAGTTTAGAGTGATCAATCAACCTGGTGAGCATGTTTTTGCACTGTAGGAGGTAGTGGTGCAACGGATCAATGTTGATCCGTGATCCGTACGGATGCCTCTCCACGGTTCGGCACGGATCGGTTGATGAAAAAAGTTGCGCGTGTTCACGTGATGACCGCACGTGTGATCCACACTCACTCGTCAAGCGCAGTGGTAGACATGGCAAGTGAAGGAGCAGAGGAACTTGAAAACCCTCCTGCATCTTGTAAGTCACATGTATGGGAGCATTTTGGTTTCCCTGTGAAATACAGTGAATGCTGAATGTGCTTGAGCCACGTTATGAAACTCCGTTGCGCACCCACTAGACCAGAGGCCGTCAATCCGCGGGCCGCATCCGGCCGTCTATTCATGGCCCTCGAACTGTTATTCCATCACTCTGTGTTTTGGTCGGATCACTTCGTGTTTACCAGGACTTGTCTCCATGTCAACGATACGCACACAGGCTGTTACTGGGTCACTTAAGAGTCCAATGCTGCGAGTGCAATTTTTCACTTTCACTTTCGTTTATGGAGCAGTTCGCATATTGGCACTGTGCCAGCTGTAGGACCCTAGAATGCACGAAAACTGTGTGTTCAGTTTGCTGCTCAAAGAAAAGTGGACGGTAAAAATCAGCGATTGAAAGAAGAATGGAGTGAAACTTTTGAAGTTCCTCTGCTCCTTCACTTGCCATGCTATGAAATGCAGTGGATGAGGCAGGACTGGGCCCACAGATAGGGTGCTTTGCACAAGCTGTACATTTTGAGTTGAATCTTGTTTTTATTTAATGGGCAAAAGTTTACAAGTGTTTTACAAAATAAATGGAGGACAAAGTTATATTTATCTTTTTTCTTATTTTTTTGCTGATCCGAAAAATGATCCGATCCGTGACTCAAAACCGTGACCTGATCCGAACCGTGAGTTTTTTTATCCGTTGCATCCCTAGTAGGAGGAAGCCGGAGTACCCAGAGAGAACCCACGCATGCACAAGGAGAACATGCAAACTCCACACAGAAAGACACCTGACCGGCCTAGGATTCGAACAAGGAACCTTCTAGCTGTGAGGCAACAGTGCTACCCTCTGCACCCCCATGCAGCCATATTAGAGATACCCCAAATTAAATAATTATAATAATAGATAGACACATTAAAAATTAAAATAAAAAATAAAAAAGGAGGGGGGGGGGGGGGTGTGTGAACTAGTTCAGTGGGCAAGTAAGAAATTGAGTTAATATAAATAAAGAGATATACTAAAACTACGACCACTAACAATGATAAAAATAATAGTATTAATAGTAATAATAATAATAGTAATTAGTTCGATTTGATAAAAATAAATAAATAAACAAATAAATAAATATTTTATAATATTACTGATCATATTTCTTAGTATCATTTACACCTTAATCTTAGCCATCATCATTTCTGCTTCTTCCTTTCACCCTGAAGTGCTCTTAACTTCTACAAAACTTACCTCTGACTTATTATTTTATTTATTAGACCTTTATTTTACCAGGTAAAAATGTTTGACTTATGTGACGTACGCCAGCATACTCGCCAATTTTTTTATATACTGGCATACGCTGACTAAATCATCAAGGTGTGACAGGGACATGAAAGAGACGACTGTCAGCCCAACATCCAAACATTTCAGCCGACTCTTTTCTTTCTTTTAAATCACTGTTGTTTCTTTTTGACTGAAGACAAGATCTTTGGACCAAGTAAAGGCTTCCCTTTACAGCTCTGAAGCACAACCAGACGACGAGCATTGAGGGGACAATGAATTTTAATTTGCTAGTTTGAACTACAGGGCCCCATAGGTGGATATTTTAGGTTTCTGCAGCTCAGCTCACAGCCCCCCTTTCAGCTGCCAAAGAGCATCAGAGAAACCCTGACGTCTAACATGAGACTTCTTTATTCAGTGTTTCTGCCAGTTTTATCACCAGCTTGTTCTGTTTGCAGAGAGAGAGAGACCTCTTTGGATAATTCACACCCTCCCTGGTGAAAACCGTGTGAACGACGGACACTGAAGGGTCATTCTGAGACTCCAAAGTTTACAGCCTGCCATGCTTTTGCTCCCATATTGCTGTGAGCACAACGATGTTAAAAACGAACAGTGCAAAGATTAGACCGACAAATTTAAAGTCTTCTCTGGTGATCTAAATTAAGTTTTTTTATTGTTGACTTTTCAGAAGCCAGCTGGAGAGTAAACAACTGAAAAGGCAACAAAAGCTCCTGAGGCGGTGATAAACGATGGCCTGGATATTCAGTGATTGTGCTCGACTAAGAGAACATGTGTGGCTGCTCTATATGTTTGAGGTTAATCTGCATTTGCAGCGGAAATGTGAAACCAAAACATCTCTTCAGAGGATGACAAAATATCCTCTTCTGTTTCTGCAGGAAGCAAACAATGCATAGCTTCAGACAGCCTGCATTCTGCTCCTGTCGTCTTCTGCGGTGTATAAATAAATGAATATTAAAAGGAGTGAGAATGAATGAAAGGGATAAAGCAGACTGTCACAGCGTCTGAGAAGGGGCTCTTCTTTTGGACTGACAACAAAACGCGTCGATGCAGCTTCGTATTTGGACTCTATTCTCAGAGTTTCTTTGTGCTGGAAAGGTTTTGATAATATTCACAACAAAAGACGGCGCGCTGCCTCTGACAGCGTTTATGTGAAATCATCTTGAAAGGACAAAGATTTACTTCGTACTTATGTCAGGATTATTCCTAAAGCTTTTAAGTGAGACCTGTGGAGCTCAGGGAGCGAGCGACTGTGACTGTCACAATCTTCAAAGACGCCTTCAGTGGCTCTGTGAAAGGTTTCAAAAGGAAGAGGAGAAGTCTGGTACACAGCTTGCAAGGTGTATGAGGAAAGAAGTTCAAAAGGATCTTTGCACTTTGCTGTTTTTCATGTGGCAGGAGCACCGCTGACGACTGCTGACATTTTGACATTTCGTTTCCTTACCTCCACGTATGAGATGGGAAAAATTCCAATTTTGTCTCCCAGCATTCCCTCTGCCCAGTTCTCATCCACTCTGCGGATCACAGTCAGGATATCATCCTGCAGATTCAAGACAGAAAGAAGAGGAGGAGCGCTGCATGAGGAGGAAGCTGCTAATTAAGGATGCTGCTAGCTAAGAGAGATTCTCATCCTGGAGGAACAAACCTCGAACAGAAATAATGAGGCAGGGACGACGTTCTATTAAAGGGACACCCCCTCGAGTGGAAACAGAGGTCGAAAGCATTTAACTGTTTGCAAAATGACTGAGTAAGCTGCTTTCTGTTTTGCTTGTGTAGCAAATAAACAACTGATGACAGATACAAAAAGCTCAAAGTATAACCCAAACAGCTGGACAGATATAACCGCCTGATTACCGTAGTTAAGCCAAGCCCGACTCTGTATGACATTCATTCTCTGCTGCTTAATTACAGCCGTTCATCAAGACGTCTGGCTCCCATATAAAGCGCTCCTCTATGTGTTTTAGTTAACAGCTCTGACATAACTCCAGAAAATGAATGCCTAGAAGACAGAGTGTCAGAGTAATGAGAGGTATTTTTGTTTTACTACAGAGACCACGTGGCAGAGCTCATGCTGCCGCAGCTTCTCACCTTGGAGAAAGGCAGACAGTCCTTGTCCGCCTCCTTGTCTTTGAGCTCAAAGTCGTACAGAGCTTTGCACTGAGGTGGCGGCTGCGGCAGCGGCTTGATGACCTGGACGAAGTTGGTGGGGAAGAAGCCGTGGACTCCTCCCATCTCCCCGTGGTACCAGTTCTCGTCCACTTGCCGGCGCAGGATGATGATGTCGCCCTTGGTGAACTTGAGGTCTCCTGGTTCCTTGCCATCGTAGTTGTAGAGCGCCTTGGCACAAGGGAGCTGTGGGACACCCTGAAAACAGAGGGAGGGAGTTAGAGGACAGAATGGAAGTGTTCAAACATTAGTTCACCTCGCTTTACCTCTGAGAGTTCGACAGCCGTATTGTTTGTTTATTTATTTGTTTCTGTGTTCATAATGTCTCCCAGAGGAGCACAAAGACTCTGCCTGGATTAACTTTACTGCTGCTTTCAGCTGTCTGGTGCTTTGTTTGATGACCTGCTGAGATCAGCACCAGGACTCCTCAGGTAGAAAACAAACACTATTATTCAGTTTCAGCTGTGACGCACCCATCCATCTTTCTCTGGTGAGTCACACATCAGCTGAAATCTGTTTTGCACCAAAATAAAACAGATGTAACTGTGATTTTTCTTGCAGTAAACAGGCTGGGAAGATGCCAAAATAACTGCAATATAACACAGATTTGTAAAAAAATTCAAGTTCAATTCATGCTCTTTAAAAAAAGAAGGCTGGATTGAACTATATCTGACTCGATCTCAGGAGGTCAGAGGATTCTCAAGGTGAAAGGTTCATGCAACACAACGTCATAAATACTGCAGCTTTGAGAAGTGAAGTTTGATTCCATTGGTATGAACTTGAATCTTGGTTTGAACACATCTTTAAATTAATCCTGCGCACACTTCTTCAAACAGAGATTGAACTAAAGGAGTAGTTCACAACTTATCTTCAAAATGCAGCAACAAAGAAACAATGCAGCAACATTTGTAAAATCTGCACCAAAATGAACAAAAGTAACTCAATAAATAAAACCCCAAAATAAATCTAAAGTAACACAACTTTGGGTTTAAGCTTTCTCTTTGTGTTGAGGCTTAGTTGGATTCAAACAAAAATTAATCACCCATCAAAGGCCCATTTTACAGAGAGGCACCGGAGCGGAGCCAGGGAACTGTGAACCGGAAAATATTCACGCAAAGGCCAAGAGCAGAACTGTTAATAGCTTTGACACCAGTTAATGTGAACGATATCAGATTTCAAAACAAAGTCCATCACTGCTACTGCAGCCAACATCGCTAAAAAGTCTGGACGCTTTTAACACAGTTTGATGGTTTGCAAATGTTGAAACTTAAAGATATATGCTCATTTTTAGAATCAATGCCAGCAACACATTTCATAAATTTGGGACAGGGACAACAAAACTCTGAAAAAGTTAAAAAGAAAATCTCCAGACTACTCCAGAGAGACTGAGTGTCTCAGGAGGAAAGATGGGAAGAGGTTCACCACTCTGTGAGAGACTGCGTGAGCAAACAGTTCAACAGTTTTATGTCCCATTTTAGTCTTTTCAGCCCTTTATAGTTTTAGTCTAGTTTTAGTCGATGAAAACTCAAAACATTTCAGTCTTTGATTTTTGCAGAAACATCTTCACTCTTTAAATAATTCATGTAGTTGATCAGATATTGGTATCAGGGTTGTACCAAGTGTTAAAATCGTCAACATTTCACTCCTTTAACACTTTTGCTTATGCAATATCTTAAGTTAAATAATTCAGCCTGGCCCTGCTAAAAGGTCAAAAGAAAACATTCTTGATGTGGCCACTGTGACTGTATTTAGATTCTCTTGATTCACTGGAAAATGCCATGAAAGGGCTGTATTGCACATTTACGATGGTCCTTGAATGCACCTTGCAGCGGCAGAGTCACTGAACAGTCAGTTCATGGCACTCTGAAATGCATCTGCATCTTTGATGAGTAGGAGTTGATCCAAACTAACTAAATGTGTCTGATGTTTCACCAAACTGGATTAAATCAAGCTGTACCAGCAGAGCTTTTCACGGTGAGAGCAGCAAAAACAGCAAACATTAAATATTAAACAGACGTCCCCCCTGGTTGTGTCTTGGCATGGAGGTGAGGAGAGCTGGTTCACACAGCACACCTGCTGCAGGTAGTGACCAAGCTAACACTCCGCCTGTCACAGGAAGTCATCACTTTTATCTTTAAAGATTAGACGCACAGCGGGGGAAACATGGATTCTTAATGTCTCGTCATCGTCAACAAAATCAAAACATACTTTCATCAGAGTTTTTATTATCACTGATGCACTTTAGCTCGTCATAGTCTCATGAAAAAATGAGTCGTTGATGAACATTTATCGTCATAATTTCGTTGACGAGATTAACACTGGTGGTGAACTGCTGTTTTTAGCACTTTCTCTTGGTTCCAAAGCATCAAATTGCTACAAATTTGCCCACCAATATGCTGGCATCAACTTCAAAATGTGCATATATTTCATATTTCAGGGATAAAATGTTGCAGTTTCAATATTCAACTTGTTGCCTTTGCATTATTTCTAATTAAAAAGAAGGTTTGCATGATTTGCGACCTGTGGTTGTAGAACGAAACACCCTATGGCACACATTAGTTCAGAGAGAGTAAACTGCCCTGTTTGTGTCCTCATGGTTAAAGAGTTTATGTTGTGTTCACAGTTTAAGTGTGATGAGTCCTGCTGGTTGTGACTAGCTGACTAACGCCTTCAGAGGGCCCAGGGCTCTGTCCCTTTATCTCGCAGAGGAAGGTTTTGTATCTCAGTCTGCGAGCCTAGAGTCCTGAAAGGCCCATTCAGGGAATGACAATCCGGGGAGAGAGGGACAGGGCAAAGTAGGGGGGGGGGGGGGGGGGGGGGGGGGAGTAGCAGGATAGAGAAGCATCAATGTACTCCATTCAGGGTGGGTGTCCGTGAAGAAGGCTGCAGCCCAAACCAACCCCCCACCATTTATCCCCAGTGCTGTTAGACATCTTTGGCAGTGATCAGAATCACAAACTGGGTCTCAACTCTGGAAGTGAAAGTGCAGAGTCGACAAGGAGCACGGGGGCGGAGATAAGATAAGAAAAAATGTCCGGCGCTCAGAGTGTGATCCAGACAGAGAGGGGTTAACTCTGGGTTTGGAGCGGGCTCTGCAGTCTTGTTAAAGGCTAATGAACCGTTTAAAGGCTCAGAGAATAAAAGTACAGAATGAGCTGTGATGGTGAGCCAGGGTGACATTACCCTGCTGCAGAGAATCACACAGCCTAAAGCACAGAGCCAATCGTTCTCTGGCTCTGCTGGTCCTGCCTGTGGGGAGGGGAGAGAGGTGGGAGGACGGGGGGGGGGGGGACTGCAGCCCCCCTGCAACACTGCACTGGAACTGGGCCTCCTTTCAGAGGAAAACAGGGCTTTTGAGCCCACCCAGGCCTGGCAGGGAGTTTCGTGATGAAAATGCAAATGAAAGTTGAAGCTCTGCCATTTTTTTTTGTGGCAAATGACAGAACAGGTTCAGGCGTACACAAGGCCAATACGATCTAATTACATGGTAAATATGAAATGCTTGTCCTCCTTTAAATTGCAGAGTTTGTGAGAACATGTCTGTGCACCAAGGCCAAGTCTTAATAAAACCTGTAGCAGGACACAGTGTCCAAAGTCGGCTGTGTTACGTCATTACTTTTGCATGTTAAAGTCTCTGCACAGGTGTCAGGCAATCTAGCACGTACACCGCACTGTACAAGAACAACACGTCCCCATTCCTGTTTGACATTGCCATATGTGGTGTTTTTTGTTTGTTTGTTTGTTTGTTTGTTTGTTTTGTTTATTCTACTTCTTAACTTGTTTTTGGTACTTTCATTCCTTTTATTATTATTTGTTTGTTTATTTATTTATTAGTTTTTTTTCTTGTATGATTATATTATTATTTCCATGTGTGTGTATTTGCATGTATGTATATATATGTGTGTATATGTATGTATATATATATATGTGTGTATCTGGATATATATGGATATATATATTTGTATTTTTATACTTATTGCTCTTTTACATTTTTCAACTATATATTTATTGATATTCACCTACTCATCGTATTATAGTTTCACTATTCTTTATTTTCCTGCTTGAGCACTTATCAATCTTTTATTTTAAGTTATTATCAAATATTATTGGCTTGTTTCTTTATTTATTTACTTAATGTGTTTCTTATGCAAAAACATCAATTTTTATTTCAATAAATGTGATCAAATACCTTAAGAATCAGGATTGGCTAGCTTCTGAATGGCTATTTTAAACATGGTGTTGTTGTCGGCCCTGATTTTCAGCATCGTCACATCTCTAATGCTGAGTTTTGACACAAACCTGATGCATGCAGAGTTTTTTGAAAAGAGGAGACCCATGTGGGTAATTTTGCTTGCAAATGAGATGATGAATGATGAGGATCCAAGGGTCCAGGACCAAAACCTTGCTAATAAATCTACATATTCTACGAGTAAGACGATGTGCCTGCTGGAGTTTGCATATTTTGATTGCCCTGCTCCTCTCCTGCACACCTGTCGTGTGAAACACATGCACACAGGTTTTTTTCTTCTATCGTTTCAAACTTGCCGTGCAGTTGCTCCCGTGTTGCACCATGTTCAACGACGGAATGTGAGTCACCTCGGCTTCGTCCTCTTGGTAATTGGAACGCTGACTTTTTTTGTGGGCAGCCCTCAAACAATCTCCAGACAGCATGATATTCTTTGCTCTCACGTTGTTGCTGCCTTCTTCTCGTGTTGTTTTTGATCTCCCTGTCCTGGCCTTGCAAAATAGAGGGCTGTCAGCAGACGCACATTTCCATGTTTCACTCGACTTAGCATGGAGGGAGGAAGAAAATCAAGACAGGCTATAGGGGGCCTTTGAGGTGGTGTGCAAGACAGAGCACAACTGGGGATGGGTTATGGCTGGGGGGCGGTAATTTCCGGTTTGCATCCATGGAGACTTAGCAGTGGTGGCTGTCATGGACCTGTATGTAGGAGCAGCCTCAGTCCAGACTAAAGACCCCCTTTGGAGAAAAGACTAGACTGTGCTGCTGACGGGAATGAGCAGAAGACGGCTGTGTGTGTTTGCAGTTGCAGCAACACAGATCCTGCATGCTACTGTCATGTTTGAACTCTCAGGAGATTACAACAAAATGCATCTCACTGTGAGTCTCTTCCACAAAACAGCTCAGCTAAAAACACCAATAGCAGACGACTCAAGACCCGGTCTGACGAGGGCCAGGCGAGTCTTTTCGTCATTTGTTCTCAACATCTGGGGTAAAGGTTTATGGGTTTAATTATACGGCTACAAAAGCCACTGTTTGGGTTGCTTTATCAGGACTTGTAAACCTCCTCTGGTTTGGGGGCCTCTTTAATGATTTAGAGAAGAAAAAGCCACAGACACAACAACCCGTTTACATTCACGGTAACCAAAAACAGGCTGTAGATCCGATGGGGCTCGTTGTTATTTCAGGCTGTGACATTTACTGCAGTCTGCAAAATAAATATCTTACACTGCACCTTTACTTTTATCTTATCCCCGCCCAAACAAGAATATAAAAATTCATATGGAGCCAGAGTGTCTCCAACTACAGCGGACTATCAGCTCAGATCGCAGATAAACCAGCTACACTTATAATTAAGGATTTAATGAGTCATTACCCTCTATCAGCTGGATAAACAGAGAGATACGACTGTTATTTAAGTGCCAGATAACTGCTTTCACAACCTCCTCCTTACACGACATCAGAGTTGTTCGTACTTGTAAGGAGTTGTAATTATTTTTGACTCAAACATCTTTAACAATAGCTCAGGTATTAAAGAAAACCTGCAACCTGACTGCTTCCACTGCCACCACAGGAAACTTAAGTGTATCAACGTGAGACCAACCACAGAGGACAGCTGGGACAGGGTCAGGTCTGAGTTTTTGGTGTCACCAAACACCACAATAAGCATTCTGTCTTCTCTAAAATGAGTTCAAAGCTCCAGGCACACAAACCCGTCATCAAAGAGCCAGCAGTGACAAAGACCAACTGCTGCCTGAGCTGAATCTGGGCCAAGAAGATGCACATGACCACCCTGCAAAGACTACAGCTGCACTTTCTGCACATGCATGAGCGAAAGTGACCCTCCACAGCAGCAGGTAGAGGTGTGAAAAAATATCGATACAGCAATATATCGCAATACTTTGACTGCCGATATAATATCGATATTTCAACTCTTAATATTGATTTTTTTGTAAAAATAAAAATTCATATTTTAGCCAAGTTGGAACTAAAATACGACTTCAGTATTTCAAAAACAATAAAGTGGAAAAGTTGTTATCAATCAAATAGTTGGACCTAATTCGTCCTTTCAATTTTGAGTAATATTGTGTGATTTACATATAGGGGAGAACGGGGTTGGTTGTCACACGGGTTGGTTGGCACACTCGTTATATCTCGCCACCAGAGGGCGCTGTCTCTCAAATTGGGGTATGGACATTTCCAGAATTAGGATCAGAGCTCACCTACATAGTCTTCTCTGGAGTAAGACAGCTGAACTTGAGGTGAGAGGACTTTTTGTGTTTTTCATGTCAAATTGTAAATATTCAGCTCCTCAGTATTTTTCTTCTAGGCTTTTAAACGATGGGTTTATAACAAAACAAGTGTTACCCTTACAAAGTGTGAGGGGAAAGCTATAGTTTAGATTTTTATTAGCTAGCTAACTACTTGTTAGATGGTTGTTAGCCTTGATGCTAGCAAAAAATTCCAGTTGGGGTTGGTTGTCACATGTAACAACCAACCCCTATGTTGGCAAAATCCTGCATGGTGAAATGAGTTGGAGTGCGCAGACCCTACATTTGCCATCACTGTAACTCAGACAGTGACTGCATGTAGCCTAGTTGAGTCGGCCATTATTGTTCGGCCTATTTGTTTTGTTCTTTATGTTGTTATATAGGCTGGCCTAAAGATGTGTTTCCTGTTCATGTTCCTCATTTTATGTTAAAATGCATTAAGTTATGTAGGCCTATCACTTGTCAGTGCAATTCAACTTTCAAATTTAGTTCTGCCTTCTTGCCTTTTTAAAAGATTTTTCCCATTAAAATACCATTGTGACAACCAACCCCATAGTGTGTGACAACCAACCCCATAGTGTGTGACAACCAACCACATAGTGTGTGACAACCAACCCCATAGTGTGTGACAACCAACCCCATAGTGTGTGACAACCAACCCCATAGTGTGTGACAACCAACCCCATAGTGTGTGACAACCAACCCCATAGTGTGTGACAACCAACCCCATAGTGTGTGAAAACCAACCCCATAGTGTGTGACAACCAACCCCATAGTGTGTGACGACCAACCCCATAGTGTGTGACAACCAACCCCATAGTGTGTGACGACCATCCCTGTGATGGGGTTGGTTGTCACAATGTGTCAGAGTGTCTTTGATAGTTAATTGCCTCTTTGTTACAATGAGTTGGAAAATGAGAGGGATACACATTTCAAGCCAACACCTTAAGCTTCAATTTAATGTAGGAATGACTATTGAAAGATGTTTTGATTATGAGCAATCATCAAACCCCCCCATCTCTATTTTTTTCTTAGTTAACTGTGTAGAATATGGCAATATGTCACAATATTGTGATATATCGTGATACTATCGTATCGTGATGCGTATCATATCGTGAGGTTCTTGCCAATACTTCCCCCCAGCAGCAGGTGGCAGTAGCATTGATTAGACACTCAAAAGTGGAAATCAGAAGACTCAGGACCAGGTATGCATCCATCGTCCATCATCGTCTGCCAACGCTGTGCTATTAGTTTCAAGAACACCAGCATCAGACTTCCTTTTCTGTGAGACGTTTACATCTGCAGCATGAATTCTGTCCTTTCTTGGTCCCTTGCATCCCCTAGAGGAGCGCCTACTCACTTGATTCATTATGCCATACAGTGTAACGAAGATTGCAGGGAACGGTACATTGGTGAAACTAAACAACCTCTCCCCAGAGGCATTGCCCAACACAGAAGAGCCAGCTCCTCAGGCCAGGACTCAGCCGTACATCTGCACCTCAAGGACAAGGGACACTCCTTTGAGGACAGCAAGGTTCAGATCTTGGACAGAGAAGAGCGTTGGTATGAAAGAGGGGACAAGGAAGCCATCTATGTTAAGCTTGAACACCCTTCTCTTAACAGAGGTGGTGGACCAAGACACTATTTGTCTCCTACATACAATGCTGTTTTGAATTCTCTGTCAAAACAAGTAAGACCATTCTCACACCAGAGACCATGTGACTCTAACGATCCACAGCTGACCCATCACCCTAATGACTGTCAGGAACTAGGCTAATGATCCTACTTAGGACCCTTTGTGACTCCTGGACACACCCACGACTGTTAGTGGCTTATACAGTATCTTCGAGCTCTTCCTAAGTCTGGTCAGAACTGAAGATGCCTTTCAGAGGAGAGGTGAAACATCTTCAAGGATTTCTACCAGTCCAGTTGCCTTATCAAGCTTTGGAGTGGATAGTGTAGGAAACTGGGAGAGAGTGGGGGAATGACATGCAGGAAGGAGGCCATAGGCTGGATTCGAACCCGGGCCGCCCGCTACATGGGCGTTACATTAACCAGTAGGCCATGTCCGCACCCGATGACACTTTTTTAAAGCTTGTTCAAGCTCAGACTAATAATAGCTGATGCAGTCCAGGTTGTCAGAGAATCTAACCACAAAACAGCGATGGGAAGATTTGTTACGCAAGCTTAAAATGTTAATCTGACAGCTTGTTATCTGCACTCATTTGAAGATATCATTTATAGAGATAAGTTAATCAAGGTCAGATTAACACTGATGTGAAACTGGATGTGGATTTGCTCCAATCAGACTGTTTTTCCTGCAGACGCCAAACCAGAAGACTCCTCATGCTGAAAATCCCACCGTGCACAGATTCTGCTTCTTATGTGACACAACTTTTAAAGGGGGTCTTCTTGCCTCCCTCACTTGTTTCTCCTCTTGTGCACCGATTCTTCTCGCTGAGCAGCCAATCAGAGTGTCAATCACTTCTCTCTCAATGGGCCCCCCCTGCAGATTCAACAAACTCAATCAGCCAAGAGACCGCAGAAGAGCCAACTGGTGCCAGTGGTGCAGAACAGACTCCAAAAAACGAGGGGCTCAGATGCTCATCAATGGGCCGACGTTTGAAAGTGGAGCGTAAGAAACTTCAACAGGATGTGCAAATCTCTGTATCTGAAAAATAAGAAGTCTCAAGTATAAGCGCTCTCTGTTTTCTCTAACAAGGTTATCTCAAGTCTCTGTTATTAGCATTCACATTTACATGCTTTCTTTGGCAGCCTGTTATTGTACCTGTGTGAATGAGCCGGAGATAGACAGACAAACAAGGACAAAGATAAAACGAGTGAGAGGAAAAGAGAGACGTTTAGAGCATCAGCTGGTGTGTGTGTGTGCAATTACTCCTGTACTGCAGATAATGCAATTAGACCTGTGTGCTAAAGGGATTTGGCTGTTAAAGTGTTCTCTTCCACAGCACTGGATTATAACTGAATTAACAAAGTGTTCTGCTCTACAGCACAGCCAAATGTCAACAACCAGTGAGCAGACGTGCATAAAAACACATGTGAGCATGCAGAGCTGTGGAGGTAAGACTGGGTCAAATGGGGATAATTACTTTAACAGCCTGACTTTACAGTTATGTTTGCAGGAGACGTTGTTAAAACAATAAAGAAATAAACCTGCTTTCGGTTGGGGACGGTTTATAGAACCAATCAGCTGTAACAGAAGTACAGTTAGACCCCTGCAACAGTCTGCACCGTGGAAACATTGAGGTAACTTCTGCTCTGTCAGCAGTTCACATGCAGCATGTAACCACAGAAGACATAAACCTTTATCCCACCCCTGTATGTGCCAGACTCCACTCCCATATGGATACCTCGAGGAGCTCTGCAGGGGGGCGGAGAACAAGCAGGGGGCAACCACTGCCAAAACAGTGAGCGCAGGATGAGGAGGGGTAGTCCGTCTGGGTCGCCCTTCCACAAACATCCCAAGGCACAGACATGTCAGACAGTGACCAGGCGGCCGTCATAGGACATTTGTGATTCATTACCAAGTCACTGTTTATTAGACATCATTGCCATAAGCACCCGGGCATGAACACTGACACATGACGTGAGAGAGGAATCCAGAGGCAGACGCCATCTTGAATCCATTAGCGCTGCATTGGTTTAAATTGATTCCTAATGGCCTTTTTAATGACCACTGTAGAGCAGACTTCCACACTGTCTACAAACCTGAGGGCTTTTTGGCAGAAAATGCAGGAACTGGGCTGCAGACAAAGAGAGGCAGACAAACGGCAGGGATATCAAGCTTATTAGAGCGATAGCCGGAGAGAAAGAGAGACCTTTACAGACAAAACTGACCCAAAACAAAACTGTGTGAGTCATCACGTACACGAAGTCAAACCAGAGGCTTCAATCCTTCAGTGGTTCTATTCATAACACAGTTTTTCATGTTTCCTCTTAAACAATTTTATTTAAACTTCCTGCATATGTTCTCTTTCCCCGTTTATTTAAAGGCACTGTGATGAGTTTTCATCTTGTGTTGATTCTGGCGCCCCCTCTGGACGAAATTGGTAGTGTTTTCAGGGATGATTTGTTGTTGAAGCAGATCTTCTTTTTAATCCTACGTTTCCATGTTCAACTTTTATCAGGATGCAGAGTGACGAGGTCACGTGTTGATTTGTAGCTCCGTCAGATTCTTGACTAACGTAGCAACGGCTAAACTTTGTGAACCGTTAGCTAGCTTACAAAAGGTGAGGAGACGTGCAGGTTTAATGTTACCCGTCACAGCCCCGGGTTTCAGGATGTGAGCTCTGCTGTCCCAATAAATGTCTGAATAACGTAAATATGCACATGGTTTAAAGGTGACATATCATGCAAAATCGACTTTTTAATGGTTCTCTACCTGAAATATGTGTCCCTGTCTACAAACCCCCCGAAAATGAAAAAAAACCATTCTGCCCCTGTTTTGATTTCTCCACCTTTCTTTAAATGTGTGCTGAAATGAGCCATTTCAGACTTCCGTGTTTTTGTTACGTCACAACAATATCCGGCCTGTAACGGAGTCAGAGCTCGGAGCTTGTTCAGCCCATAGACTGTATAAAATACAACTCAACCCCTCCTCAGTTTTTCATTCCCTGCACACATGTGTGCTAACAAGGAGCTTAGGAGGGAGGCATGCTAGTTTTAGGCTGTCTTAATAAACACAAAGGTCGGTTTTACTCCCCACGTCTGCAGATTTGAAGATCTAGTGGATGATTTTTATTTGTCATGGAAAAGTGCTAGTGCTAGTTAGCATAGCCACATAGCTACATGTTCGTAGCTGTGTACCAAGACACACGTTGACATGCTGACAAATAAAACAACAAGAAACACTAAATCTGTGACCAATGGTTCAGAAGGGTCCTGCTGCCTTTCTGGCAGAGGTCGGTTTTACTCCCCACGTCTGCAGATTTGAAGATCTAGTGGAAGATTTTTATTTTTCATGGATAAGTGCTAGCGCTAGTTAGCATAGCCACATAGCTACATGTTCATAGCTGTGTACCAAGACACATGTCGACATACTGATAAATTAAACAACAAGAAACACAAAATCTGTGACCAATCGTTCAGAAAGGTCCTGCTGCAGGCGCCTCTCCGTCAGGATCAGATTCTGGATCAGATTCAGAGGGTTGAAGTAACATGCAGCCAACATATAAACATTAGATCAACGTGCTGGAGAGCCGAGGCCACATCCACTTCCTGAGGGGGCGTGGTCAGAGAGAAAACAGACCGTTCTGAACAGGGCTGAAGAAGAGGGATTTTCAGGCAGACCAAAATCTGATTTCAAAGTGTTTTTTTGAGCATAAACTTTAAAGACATGTTTTGGGGACCTCTTAGACTAATATATTTTGATGATAAAAGCGTAATATGTCACCTTTAACCCTTTAGTCCTCACAGAGCAGTGAAGCATTCACACACTGACATAAACGTTAGCCGTTTATCTCTTTTAGCTAGCAAAGCCCTGGTTGTAGAGTTTCTCCCAGTAAAACTGAAGCAGAGAATGTGCGTCTGTTTGATAATCCTGCTCCAGTATCAGACACAAGGACTAAAAATCATGTCAAAAGAACATTAACTAAAGAAAATAACTCCTCCTGCTTGATAACTAACTTCTCACTGACAAACTTTGGCAGCAGAGCTCGAAACAGAGACACTTCAGGGCGAGAGAGTCTAAACCAATCCCATCTCATTTTACCCAGGAGGTCATGAAGAAGCATCAGGAAAACTGCTCACAGTGCCTTTAATCTCTTTTCCCATTAACTGATTGTTTCTGGAGGTCTATTTGATAGACTCCAGTAAAAACCTCATTAAGAAGAACAATAAAAAGGTCATTTCGAGACTCATTCTGCAGATACATTAGTCATGCTTCGTGCACAGTGACACAGCAAATAAAAACAGACACATGCAGAAAGTTAGCGCACACAATACGAGTTGATTTAAAGCTTTCTGGGCGGATTATTCCAACAAGCAACTCTTAAAGGTGTCCCTGTATTTGGCCAACGAAGAGACGCTCTTACTGACCTAACAGCATTGTAGAACATGCGGAGGAGCAGGAGGAGAGCTTCTGAAAACTTCCTGTTCCTCTCACATGTCTCAAGCTTCCATCTGGCCTCCAGACTGCTCGCAGTGTTTTTGTGCGAGTAGACTAATGTGTGGAACCTCATTTGCCATGTAGCGAGGGAAACAAACATGCACAGTGAGTTGTCATACAGTAAAGCTCTTGGAAAGCTTGAATGGTTTATTGCCTCTCTCTCTCTCTCTCTCTCTCTCTCTCTCTCTCTCTCTCTCTCCTCTCTCTCCTCTCTCTCTCTCTCTCTCTCTCTCCCTCGCTCACTCGCTCTCACTCTCTCTCTCTCTCTCTCTCTCACTCTCGCTCTATCTCTCTCTCTCTATCTCTCTCCCTCTCTCTCTCTCTCTCTCTCTCTCTCTCTCTCTCTCTCTCTCTCTCTCTCTCTCTCTCTCCCTACAAACTGCGGTCAAGTTGATAAATAACTCCGGCTTCACAAAGGCTGAGTGTTGCTTAGATTTTTATTGATACTGAGTTGATTATGTTTATTACATTCTGCTGCCTGCACAAAAGGAGAGTGCTCCAATGAAAAACATGGCAATTCTTCAGGATAAAATTGTCTCTGGCTCGACGTTTTAAACGAACGGATATGAAGCTTTTTTTTGCCAGTGATAATAATTCCTTTCAAATTGAGAACATTTATCACATTTGCTGCACAAATCTAATATTTCACTTCAACAATCATTCTCTCATTCATTGATAAAAAGGATTTAGAATCAAGCATATGATGGTTGGAAAAGCTCTGGCTGTGAAGTATTTTGGAGTCAACAATTAGCTCCTTGTTTTCACTTCATTTGTCAATTTAGGGTTCTGTTTTTATTATAGCGTTATTTTTTGAGAGCTTTATTTTGCCCTCATGAGATGTGACAGCTGAGGAGTGACGGGGAATGTTGAGGGTGTAGAGTGGGACTACCGCCTGTTTTTTAACCACTGAGCTAAACCAGTGAGTCCAAACTGTGGGCTTCTCTTTCACTTGAGTCAAAATTCTACTTCTTTCACATGTTGCAGTGAAGGTCTTACATTTTTTTAACACTTCTTCCTTTTCACATTTCTTGCACAAATTATCAACTTCAACAAAATTTCTCAAAGATACAAAAACTTTCACAACAAACATAAAATCAAGAAGCCAGAAGAGGTAGAGATAACAGACACCATGTTCAAAGAGGAGACATTTGACTAATTGATGTTTAAAGGTGAGTCAACATCAAAGAGAAGGGGAGCTGGAGGACAGAATGTCAACACCAATATTCCTCCAGAAGTCCTTCTCACCTCGTCCAACATTACCTTCAATGGAGATGTTCACTTTAATGTGATTTCATCCCTTAAAGGTGACATATTAGGCTCTTTTTCTTATCTAAATATATTGGTCTAAGAGGTCCCCAAAACATGTCTTTAAAGTTTATTGCTCAAAAAAACACTTTGAAATCAGATTTTGGTCTGCCTGTAAACCCCTCTTTTTCAGCCCTGCTCAGAACAGGCTGTTTTGTGTGTCTGTGCCTTTAAATGAGAATGAGCTCTCTGACCACGCCCCCTCAGGAAGTGGATGTGGCCTCGGCTCTCCAGCACGTTGATCTAATGTTTACATGTTGGCTGCATAGACATGGCTGCTCACAGACCCGCGTTACTTCAACCCTCTGAATTTGATCCAGAATCTGATCCTGACAGAGAGGCGCCTGCAGCAGGACCTTTGGTCACAGATTTTGTGTTTCTTGTTGTTTTATTTGACCATTAAAAAGTCGATATGCATAACATGTGACCTTTAAAGCTGGGGTTGGCAGTCTCGGAAAACTAGCATGATTTGAATGTAGTATGTCCTCATGACTCCGTCTAACCCCTCCCCTCCTCCCTCAGAGCTCCTCCAAAACGAGGAGAGACAAGAGGAGAAGTTCTTCATTCATTCAAACATTGATTGTTGTTTTGTTGGTTGTCGTGATCACGGCCGACAGTGAACGGTTATTAAAACTCAACGTGTTCACGAATCGGCTCGTCATCCCTACAGCGTCCGGACAGACGCTACAATACATATACATTTCTGTAGGACTTAGCAAATGTCATTCATTCTTCTGCTTGTCAGAGCCCAGTGGTGAGAGCTTTTTAGACTCTGATCCGGACTACAGTCCTGAGCAAAGCACCTCATCGGGTCAGAGGGGACAGGCCCGAGGTCGAGCGAGAGGGGCAGTCAATAGAGTCAGGGGAAGCAGAGGCAGGAGACGGGGACTCAGAGTGCACGCCAGGGAAATGTACACGCAGGAGGCGGGCAGAACGGCGGGACGGGATTTGAATGGTTTAAAATTTTGGCACCCAAAAAACGGTGATTGGTTGGTGTTTTCCCAGGTTTACTCCGGCTGTAGATAGCAGCTTTTCTTCGCTCTTTTTTAAGAACACATTATGTATTGATTGCCATCAGGACATAAAGATCATTTTAACCAGCATAACAAAAGTGTATCTAAATCTGATTACCAACCCCAGCTTTAAGGAGGCTCATAGGCGGATCAATATTATGTGTCATCCTCTGTATGTTTTCAGTTGATAGATGGGTAATAAGAGGGATCATGTTTGGTGAGCAGGTGGTTACGAGATGAACAATCTGGACAGGGTGAGCAAGATTTTTCATTTATCTAAGGTGTTTAGCGAGCCTTAGAGGAGTTTGTACCAGGCTTGCTGTTATCCTGAGTTCCCAGTGTTTATGCTACAATATGCCGCCTGTCTTCTGTAGTCTTATGTTCTGCCACACAGACATGATGGTCTTACCAGCCTCAAAGCAAGAAAGCAAACAAGCGTATTTCCCAAATGGACAAAGTAACTGTTTGAGGTGATAGCCCATTAACTCGGGGCGGTTGCTCTCTCGGAGCTGGCTAATGGCTGGATTCTAAATGTCTTTTTCTTCCAAAGATTCACAACGCTGTCAAGAGACCATAAATAGCCCCCCAAAAAGTGCCCCTGTGTGGAGTTTCCATAGAAACTAGAGAAAGGGAGTTTTTCTTTTGTCTCAGACAGAGAGAGAAACAACAGCTCCAGATGAGTAAACTGTGTCATGAGACTCTGCTGTGACAAGAGCTGCTCGTCTAATCTGAAGGTCTCTGTGTGACGGCGTTATTCCAACGTCGGGGGGGTGAAAGTTTGGCACATCCTTTTCATATTATGTTCCACAGGCTGAGTCATCCTCTGTGATTTTACCTCTTTACGCTCTGAAAATGTCATCACATACGCGGGTATTTTGTGAGCAGAAATCAATCATATTTTGTGACAACGTGGAGCCAGAGTGTGCTTTAAATATATGATTATTTCACAACACAACAAGACAGCACAATAGTAATTTCACATTTGACTGACATAACTCTGAGTGCAGACATAGCCTACAATGAAAACACAAAAAGACAATGTCCTCAGCGTCCCTGAGTGCCGGTTATAAAACACATCTGAGGCTAACCACTCACTGACCTCACTTTGAATGCCAGCTCCTGACCTTGTAGGTGCAAGCATGAGAGCTCATGGGAATCTTTCTGCTAGACTGTACAAACTCCAAGAAAAATGGTTTTGATCGCCGGCCCCATACGGCCGCCATGTGCAAAGACCAGGACCAACACTGAGATTTGTGTCTCAAGGTGGTGGTGGGTCTATGAAAACATTCAACACATGGTCATACAATCAAGACGTCTCTGAGCGGAGTGCACTTGGTAAGCTATAGATTAATCATCAGACAGAGAGCTTTTCAGCAGGAAGGGAGTATGGATTTATGGCAGAGCGTAAGAACACACTCTAGAGTTGTCACACATGCGGTTTTCATGAAGCTCTCGTGTGTTTTGGTGTGTGTCTAGGCTCTGCTGTGAAAATGCAATTGCACAGAACCACCTGCACATGAGCTGGCACACACTCGTGCGGACGCGCTGCTTTTCTTTACCTGGCTGGCCTCAGATGAAGGGTGAAGGCTGGTTCTGGGTGGCCCTGGGATCACCCAGTCAGTCTGTCTGACTGAAAAAGTGAAAGAACAACTCTTTAACTCTGTGCCAGTTCATACACACTTGGCTCAACAACAGTTCTCACAGGAGCCCACTCACATTTCAGAGCCGCCAGAGAGCGAGCGAGGAAGCAAAGTCGAAAAGAGAAGCGGAGAGGAACAGTGAGATCAAAAGGCTGAAGAGAAAATGAGACAGGGAGAGGAAGAGGGGCTTGATGTCCCGAACCTGAACTTAGGATTCTGTTTTGTGGCTTAGACATTCAGACAAGACTTTTCTACCTTTGTGCTTTTAATCTGTGTTTTTGATGGCAGTCTGAGAGTAAAGCGAGCTTTGAGCCGCAGCACAGAAGGCCAAAACAGCCTCTCAGAAAAACAGATGCTGAGGTGGAAACTACATTTCCATGATTTTAGCAGCTTCCGTTACAGTGTCATTATGTTTTAAAGAGAACTCTGCAGATATTAACAATGACAGAGAGGAAATCCTGCTTGATGTAGTTCAGCTAAAGCCCCTCCTGATATCCAGCCAACAACAGCACCAGATGAAAAACAGATTCAAATGTAAAGCCGTTTGATTTGGTGTTCAAGAGTTCATTCACCAGTTACATCCGTCAGGAGGACACGACTGTGGACAATCAGGCTTCTGGTGGAAACCTTGTTAACCATGGATGCTAAAGAGAAGCAGCAGAGCACAAAACATATCTGTCTGATAAATTACAGGCCAATAAAGATGCTCTCATTTACTGATTTACACGCCCATAAATTCTGACACAGTAGGTGGAGAATCGCTGCAACAAGATGATTAGAGTAAAGATGGCGTCACCAGTGTGGATGTTTTCAACACCATTGCAACTTGCAGAACATGCTGCAAGTGTTTAGAGGAGGAATATGTCCTTAACTTTTACATGACAGATCTTTTAAGTCACCTGAAAAGTCGAATACGTAATGAAGAAATATGAAGCAAATATCAGCTGCAGTTAGCATTAGCATAAAACATTAATGGTGGGTGCCGTCGTGACGATTCAACAGGCATTTGAGAACAGCTTAAAGCTGAAGCAAGTAAGTGAATGTACAGCACTTCATGGTCAGACTTTCTCCAGGTAGAGACCAAGGATTTACAGGGTTCCCACTCTTTTCCAGAGATTATTTTCCAGGACATTTCAATGACATTTTTAGTGATGATCAAGCTAGTATGACAGTCTAAATTTTGTTCCTAATTTAGTTCCTAAATAGTCTAATATGTTCCTCTCAGTGGAAGTCTATATTGAAGACATGCAGTCTATGGCTATCGATGAAATCATCTCTTACATGCTTAAAAATGATGGCAAATTGATAATAGAATAATGCAACTGCAGATGTACAGCACTTCACTTTATTAGTGCAACCAACTAACAATGATGGGCAACATCTCAGCTTTCTCTTTTCTCAAAAAATATAAAGTTAGCTAAGAAAAAAACAAAAGAGCCAGCAAAGGACTCTGGAAGCTGCCTTACTGAAATAAATAAATAATAATAACAATCAGAGGATCAGTGCATTAATGACCTAAATAGATCTGAATGACAAAAATGGCCACATTTTTTAACCTTGTTAGATCACACGCAGTCATGTTGGAATAATTTTCCAGGACATTTTACTTTTTCTCCCATTTTCCAGTACTGGAAAACTGGTCAACTGTTTTCCAGGTTTTCCAGGTTTTCCAGGACGCGTGGGAACCCTGATTTAACAGTATCCTGAGGCGTGCGATGTGATCTCTGCACACATTCACAGTCTGATCCACAACAAAGTCAGGGACACAAGTTTGACCACGGACAGACGGACTTCTGACTTTAGTCCAGTGAGGATGCTGAGAGTGACGGCTCAGTGGCTGGATGAAGACGATAAACGACAGCTGAAGAGTCAGAGCTGAGCTTTGTGTGTGTGTGTGTGTGTGTGTGTGTGTGTGTGTGTGTGTGTGTGTGTGTGCATCAAAGGGATTTTAGTTAGAAATGGTAAGTCAAGAATATGAATGCATCTCTGAACAAAAAATATTAATATATGGGCGTCTTTCTTCCTCCCCTGTGCACAAACTGCACATCTTAAATCACATAAATGTTATCTCCACTCAAAGCAGGTATGAAGACTATCAGTAACAAAGCAGTGCACATTATTTTAAAGATAATGCTGCCCTGTGTGTGTGTGTTTCTAACAGTCTAACATATTACTCTATGGGAAGCTTTGCAGAAAAACATACAAAACAAAGGCTCTTTTGATCTGCAAGCTATAAATTCCTCTGCATTGGCTTAAAAGGCATTTTAAATAGCAATAAAGAAATTGTCATTTGTTCTTCTGAGGGTTCTGTTTTGCTTTCGTATGCCGTATAGAGGGATCTGTATTGGATTGGTACCAAATGCCGGTGCATCCTGAAGATCAGGTATCTAATCAGCGAATTAGAGCGGAGAGGAGAAACAGAGGAAATTAACTTGTATCCAAGCTACAGAGGGATTAGTTCACAAATGTCACAGTATCTGTGTATTGAGTACCAGTCAATATGAGCTGAATACTAAGCATTTCCTCACATTACTCTCCACTGTGCGAGTGAAAGCGTGCAGTGTCTGTGGCCTTTTGTTCCTCTTAGTCTTTCAGGGTGAGCCACCTGCTCCGCTCCGCTCTGCTCAGGCCGACTTCGATTTAAGCGGGGAGATGCAAGTGGAGAGGAAATCTGACAAGATAACTCCAATACCACAACAGCGGCTTTCAGATGTCTCTCTCCGGTTATTAAATGACTGACTGGGCCTCATTTGTCGCCTTATCTTTCAATTGTCCAGTGTTGCGAGTCAGACTGGTGGGCAACCGTGGAGGATTTGCTTTCCTTGGCCGGTCTCTGTACGCCTCTACAGTGGACAAACACAGCCAGGATATTGACACAGCACTGGCCAAGGGCCAAAGCACAAACACTGCATCTGCTCTCAGGCTGAAGAAGCAGCACAGCACTGACCATCTTTCACTTCCTCAAGAAAGTGTCCAAGTGTGTTTGTCCATTCCACCCTCGACTCGGCCCAGATGTAACATGTATCTGCTAGCTTCCTTTATCTCCGCTGAATGCTAAGTGAGGCTTGAGGTCCTGAAGGGGAGCAGCAAGAAGCAAATCTAGGAAGGTTTCAGCCCCTCAGTTTTTCAGCTTCTTGTTCTTTTGCAAAGGTGCGCAGAAAGATGAGTCCAAAAATCCCTGACACATCAAACTGACATCAAAGAAAAGGAGGAGGTGAAGACTCGCTGTTGCATCAAATTTTTGTCACTTGTGCCATGGCCAAGAAACTGCACTTGAACGCACCACAAAGTCTACAGCACACTCCCAAAGAGCATGCATCTTCTGCAACCTATAACCCTCCAACCAGCTGATGGCTGCTGCTCTAATCCAAAAAGGGGAAAGTACATTGTGGAGAACTTGTCTGATGAAGGCTTGTCTGATAGGTGTTTTTCCTGTGGTTGAAACAAATGTAAGAAACTTTGCTCACTTTCCAAACTTTCACTTCTCTGCTCAGAAATGCTTTTTGGATAGACCAATAACAGTAATTTATTTTGCAGCAAAAGCCTTGGATCAGGAGCGACTAGCGCTTAAGTTGCAAGATGATAGACTGCTGCAGGACTGCCTTATTGGTGCAGCTCCTCATTTCAACTGGATTAAAGAGGCCTCAGGCTCATGCTTTGGAAGATAGTTTGGTTTGTACTTGACAATAAGGAATGTAGTGTCAAAACCACGCCTGGCCAAATTGTGTTTTCAGCAGTGTGAGAAATAGAGATTATTAGGAGGGTTCATTAATTGATGACACATTTTAGTTTTGCAGTAATATGATAATGAATAAGAAACACTGATTCCAAAAGAGTGTTATTATGTAAAACATATGACCTATCAGACTGATCCCTGGATACACGGGCCATGCATACACACACTGTGGCCTACAGGTTGAGGCCTGGGCTTGGTGTCAGGCAACCTTGAAGAAAAAATAAGAAAGAGGGCCGACAGAGGAAGACCAAGTAGTAGAAAAAAAAAAGACTACTATGAAAAATGTGCCAAAGTCATCATTCAGGGCCTGCATCCTTCAGAGGACGCATTTCCGGATCCCTTTCATCACAGCATCTCAGTTTGGCCTTAGTGGGCTCAGCAGGATACCAAGATGCATCCTTAATAGTCTGCAACCTTTGAAGGATACCAAAGATGTATCCTCAGTAGTCTGCAACTTTTGAAGGATACCAAAGATGTATCCTTAGTAGGCTGCAAACTTTGAAGGATACCAAAGATACATCCTTAGTAGTCTGCAACCATTGAAGGATACCAAAGATACATCCTTAGTATGCTGCAACCTTTGAAGGAAACCAAAGATACATCCTTAGTATGCTGCAACCTTTGAAGGATACCAAAGATGTATCCTTAGTAGGCTGCAACCTTTGAAGGAAACCAAAGATGTATCCTTAGTAAGCTGCAACCTTTAAAGGATACCAAAGATGTATCCATAGTGGGCTGCAACCTTTGAAGGATACCAAAGATGTATCCTTAGTAGGTTGCAATCTTTGAAGGATACCAAACATGTATCCTTAGTCGGCTGCAATCTTTGAAGGATACCAAAGATGTATCCTTAGTACGTTGCAACCTTCAAAGATGTATCCTTAGTACGCTGCAACCTTTGAAGGATACCAAAGATGTATCCTTAGTATACTGCAAACTTTTAAGGATACCAAAGATGTATTCTTAGTAGTCTGCAACCTTTGAAGATACCAAAGATGTATCCTTAGTACGCTGCAACCTTTGAAGGATACCAAAGATGTATCCTTAGTATGCTGCAACCTTTAAAGGATACCAAAGATGTATCCTTAGTAGGCTGCATACTTTGAAGGATGCATTCTTTCAAGGATGCCCAGCCCTATATTGCACATTGCAGATTTTCCTCAAAGCATCCTGTCCTTCTTCTCCCGCATTTATTGGTGTTTACTGGTCAAGGCCAAACCGTCCACAAAGAGGCAAACACTTTGACCGGTCTCGTAATACTTGGGACATTTGGCACGATGGTTCTGCTGGCACAGACTCGCTTTGCAAATATCCCAGGTTGCTGTGGTCACTCAGGTTGCAGAGTGAGACCATTAAGCACTGGGAGGATGGGAAGAGAAAGAGAGAGGGAGGGAGAGAGAGAGAGAGAGAGAGATGCTGGTGGCTCTGACATTAATCAGGGTTTCAATAAACACAGGAGATAATGGAGCTCCCCTTGACTTGATGAGCTTGAAGATCACACCTTCTCACCATGAAGAAAATAAACACAGACTGGTTGGCAGAGCTCTGCAGCGACATTTCATCATCGTGCTGGCACAGATCTGTGTGTGTACAGACTACACACCTGTGTTTTGGAGGGTGTGAGCTGCATGAGGGCCCTCACAGGTCTGTCTGTGAGTCATTAAAACAAACATTGACCTGGCGCGGTCACACGAGAGGGTTCGGCCTGTTTTTGTGTCAAATAACAAGGCTCAAAGTACACTTTCCTACACTCGCTTATTATGGGATAGGACTGTGAGTGGAGTCCTCGAGTCAGTGCTTGTCGTGGATGTCTGTGCAGAAGGCATATCATGAATGAAAGCCCAGACCCCTCGTCTTTGTCAGAGCTCTCCCCCCATTCAAGCCCCCTTCAGTAATTAATCACACGCTGTCAGACAGAGAGACCCCAC
Organism: Notolabrus celidotus; assembly: GCF_009762535.1. Taxonomy (NCBI): domain Eukaryota; kingdom Metazoa; phylum Chordata; class Actinopteri; order Labriformes; family Labridae; genus Notolabrus; species Notolabrus celidotus. Next base: position 7,837,520 of record NC_048273.1, on the reverse strand, counting down.
ACATGTGGAGGAGCTGAGAACACACACTTCTTAAAGGGTTTAAATTCTTACATTTTCTAATTACAAAACATAAACAGAGTATTAGTTTTCAAACTTTCTATCAATCAACTGACTGACAGAAAAAAATCTGCAGCCTTTCTGAGATTTGTTAGTCTTTTATTTTCCAAAAGATGCCAAACCTCTAAGTTTCCATCATTACTTTAAAAATAACTAGAATAGTAAATTGAAGCTGAAAAATCTAGTTAGCTGCAGCCCTTTATTATCAAAACATCACTTCAAACAGAAACAGTCTTCCAGCTTTAGTTTTGCCACCAATGACTGGGATGTTCAAACAAACTCAAGAAGCTCTCTGTGATTTGAACAACATTGAATAAACCCTTAAGAATGTCTGAATTTGACAACAAAAGTGGAGTCATCTGCAGGATTTCACACTCTCGCAGAGTAGATATTGATAAAAACATCACTGTGGCATAATGCTGCAAGCTCAGAAGGGGAAAAAGGATCCCTGCTGAAACAGAATTTGCTCAATTTTGATCCAGTATTGACTAAATCAAGGTTTTTCGAACAATTGAGTGCACTTCACTGGTAATGTGTGCATTTCAAAGTCATCACTCTTGTCTAAAGCTCTACTACTTATTGTGTTCATACATATATTCCTGTACAGACGGTGGCAACAAATCTCCTTATTAAGGACAAATAAAGATCTATCTATCTACTACCTGAATGTAAACATGCACAGGTGACGATGTTGTCTGGTAGCACGGCGTGATTTGTCAGTTTGAAGACTGTGTCTGGTTAAACTGACATATAACCACTCCAACAGAGACATGAGGAACCAGCACAGGCATGAGGACGTTCACCTGCAAGGAGGATGGTGGTGCTAGCTCTGCTAACCTTAGCCACGCTCTGCAAACCTGCCGATTCTGTGACCTCATGTTTAGTTCGAAAAAGTAGCTCCATTGTGGCTGTTTACGGCCCTGTCACACCATGCAGATTTAGCCGGCGTTTTCCCGATGTATCAAAATGCCTCTAAAACGCTGACATACGCTGAGGTTTTTTTCAATTTTGGGCGTAGGGGTGTGCGATATGAAAAAAAAAATCATATCACGTTTTTTTTTTCTTGTCACACACATGGAGACAATTCGTGGTATACACGTGCTGACCCGACCAAAACATATAAGGAATAACAGTTCGGGGGCTAAGACTTAGACCATATGTGCAGTAGATACTTTGTTTTACTTGGCTGTCGTTCATGTGAAATTGATTGACAATGTTTTGTAATTCCTGTGAAATGGATTCAGTGCAGTCAATAAATTCTGAATTTCTTCAGTGACACAGATATCGTGATGTATCGTGGATGATATTTCTTGCAATATATCAATTATCGCAGAATCGCTGTATCATGATAGTATCGTTATCGTGGGCAAAATATCGTGATAATTAGTGGTGCAACGGATCACCGTTGATCCGTGATCCGTACGGATGCCTCTCCACGGTTCGGCACGGACGTAGTCCGCGGATCGGTTGATGAAAAAAGTTGTTCACGTGTTCACGTGATGACCGCATGTTCAATCCACTCTCACTCGTCAAGCGCAGCGGTAGTCGTGGTAAGTGAAGGAGCAGAGGAACTTGAAAACCCTCCTGTATCTTGTAAGTCACATGTATGGGAGCATTTTGGGTTTCCCTGTGAAATACAGTGAATGCTGAATGTGCTTGAGCCACGTTATGAAATTCCGTTGCGCACCCAGTAGAACAGAGGTCGTCAATACGCGGCCCGCGGACCGCATCCGGCCGCCTATTCATGGCCCCCGAACTGTTATTCCTTCACTCTGTGTTTTGGTCGGGTCACCGTGTGTTTACTGGGACTTGTCTCCATGTCAACGATACGCAACAGGCTGTTACTGGGTCACTTGGAGTCCAATGCTCGAGTACAATTTTTAACTTTCACTTTCGTCTATGGAGCAGTTCACATATTGGCACTTTGCCAGCTGTAGGACCCTAGAATCAAACGGTGTGTTCCAAGTTTGCAGCTCAAAGAAAAGTGGACGGTGAAAATCAGCGATTGAAAGAAGAATAGAGTGAAATTTCAGAAGTTCCTCAGCTCCTTCACTCGCCATGCCATGAAATGCAGTGAATGAGGCAGGACGGCCCACAGATAGGGTGCTTTGCACATGCAGTACATTTTGAGTTGAATGTTGTTTTTATTTAATGGGCAAAGTGTTTTACAAAATAAATGGAGGGACAAAGTTATATTTGTCTTTTTTCATTTTTTTTTTTTGCTTTTTTTTTTTGCTGATCCGAAAAATGATCCGATCCGTGACTCAAAACTGTGATCCGATCCGAACCGTGAGTTTTTTGATCCGTTGCACCCCTAGTGATAATATCGTATCGCGAGGGACCTGGTGATACCCAGCCCTATGAGACGTACGCCAGCATACTCGCCAATTTTTTTCTACACCGGCACATTCTGGCTAAATGGTCAAGGTGTGACAGGGACATTACAGAGTGTTTTCTTACCCTTGCACTGGTCGGTTAGTTGGAGTTTAAATTACCATTTAAACAATGAATGAATCAGTAGCTTCAGAGCATCACTATTTTTCACAACACCCAAACAAAGTCAGTAAAGATAAACACGTTTTCAGTGCAGTTTATGGTCAAACAAGCCAATTATCTTTGAAATGAAACCCTTTAGCAGTGCACAGAAGTTGTTGCAAGTATTCGTTAAGATGCCTGCAACTCACCTTGTATCTCCAACAGCTACTGAAGCAATGTGAGATACATCAGCCAATCAGCACCAGTGCAATATGCAGAGACAAAAACAGACTCAGTGTTTTGTGTAGCAGCAGCTTCAACACTTTCTTTGATCATAAGAGTAGAATAATTCTCAGATCAAATTCAGTTTTAATGTGTTATGATTGAGGTGTTGAACATTTTTGTCTTCCAACACTAATGAGACTTTCTGATGACAAAGTGTTCTCAAATCTTCAAAGAGAATCAAAACAGAAAATAAACAAAACCAAAATAAATAAATAAAACCGACTCTGGAAAAGTCACAGATTTCATACGGCTTTGAAACAAGGCTTGGCAGAAAACACAGGCTCTTTTCTAATTTCAGCAAATACACAAAAGTAAACTGAATTGCTTTGAATTAGAGTTTGCAGTGGACTGGACTTTGCACTGTGGACCCGTGCCCTCTCCCAGCCGGGACAGAGATGTCACTCAGGGGACAAATGCAGATTAACTGCTACTCTGGGCCTCAAAGAAAAACAGGAAACTTTTCCGCTCATATCAGAGCAGCAAACACGCCCGGCTTACAGAAGAGAGGAGAGATCTGAGGAGAAGTGAGATGTATTTGATAGCATCATTAATCTCCTAAGGAGGTGGAGGATAACACGTCCCTGATGCAGCATCAAGGTGGGCCAGAGGCTGCAGCCTGCTGCTGAAAGACGCATCAAGACCCTGTTATAAGGCTGAAGGTCAAAGGTCAAAGAACTGAAAACGAAACTCCCAGCACATCCGGATTCTGCCTCAGGGGTGGGAACTGAACACTTAACATGCCGGGAGTGAAACGGCCCATGGATGACCACTCCTGCTCCACCAATCACAACACAGGGCGAGAGGTCAAACTGCTCTGTGAGGGCCGGGCAGGTATGAGGGGCAGCATGGGAATAGAGAGGGGCGACACAATGAGAGACATGCTGGCCCACAGCTGACAAAACACTGGAACTAATAAATTCCACGGGAGGCGTTTGGGACAACTTTTTGGTGTTGACACGAAACAACATTTCCAGGAGACTGGCTGCCATAAAATCAGTGGAATTACAGGTTTGCATTCACACTTGAAGCTCACTCCTGAGGTTTTCAGGAGTGTAGTGCTTGTGTGAAAACAGCATTTGATATGCAGTGGCAGGGCTCCTGAGGTCTGTACAACAAACTTTAGATAGGAGCTTCTCAAAACAACATTTTTCTCAGGAACAGTGGACCACACATAAAAAAAGAGAGCCAAAGAAAGGACTCACCGGCCCCCACAGGTGTGACAACAGGCGGTGAGAAAAGGTCATGGCGCCCTTGCTTACTATTGTCATGCTGACAGACTTGGCAGGGGATGAGATATGGACAGAGGAAGCAGGGGGCTAAGGACGAATGTGGCATTTTTGGAGGGAGGACCACCCAGAAATCAGTGTGAAAAACACAGAAACAACAACATACGTTACCACCTCTTTGTTACAGTCGCTACAGAATGAGATTAAAGGTAATTATCAGATCACCAGACAGTCCAAACTGTCATAAAAAAGATGGCCACATGGGTAACTCTGAAAAAGATGCCTTGCAACAAGATACGACGGCTGCAGCTGAGTCCGCCCCGAGGCTTTCAGGTGCACGGACACGTCACCACCGCACGCTGGATCATCACCGAAACTCACACACTGAAACTCAGTATGACAGACACGGCCTTTCAGGTGACCAATTTTTCCACAGAGTCACAGCACGGCATGTCTGACAACAAAAACATCTGAAAGTACACGTAAATATATGTTGACACTTGGAGTACGTTGATTGGAGAAGGTGAACGTGAGCTGGCAAGCAAGGCGAGACCAGACAGGCCCCGATGTTTTGGAGTAGAAACAGTGACCTGCGAGTACTCACGGCATTCCTCAGAGACACACTCACACAAAACATCCTCTTCTGTCTGGGAGAAAGAGGTTAAAAGGAGATTAGGCTCAAAACGTTAACCCTTTCCTCTGTTAGTCTGGAAAACCTCCACAAAGACAAAGAGAAAAGGCACACACCCTTCATCGGGGGAGCGCTGTCTCACCACAATGAGGGGGCCGAGGCGGCACCTTCATCACATGATTTGGTCTTTTGAACTTCTCCCTGGGAATTATGGAAACCCACACACAGTACAGGGGACAGTAATTTTCCACAGCATAAGTGGCCACTTGCTCATTCCCTGTGTGTTTTCCACAACATGGTTGGAGTTGTAAGCCATGTGAGAACTGCTGGTAGGTGTGAAGGTGATGATGAATGTGCTGCTGCACAGGTACTCCTCCTCTAACCCGGCAGCAGCTCAACTCCACAGGGAGCTCGTGCGGGATGGCCAGGACAGGAAATCAATAGGTGAATTGATTCACAACCTTCTGTACTCCACATCATCGTCCTCCTCAGGGAAGGGATAGATGTTTATGTTTTAAGCAGTGACCGCTAAAGTAAAGAAGACTCAGGACTTTCTTTTTCTGTGGCCTGAATGAAAGCTTTTGTAAAAGATAAGAGACAACAAATCAACATGACTTAATGAAGCCTTCTTTAAAGCTGGGGTTGGTGTTCAGATTTAGATACACTTTTTGTTATACTGGTTAAAATGATCTTTATGTCCTGATGGCAATCAAAGAGATAAAAAAGCTGCTATCTACAGCCGGAGTAAATCTGGGAAAACACCAACCAATCACCATTTTTGGGTCCCAAAATTTTAAACCAATCAAATCCCGTCCTGCCGTTCTGCCCGCCTCCTGCGCGTACATTTCCCCGGCGTGCACTCCGAGTCCCCGTCCCCTGACTCTGCTTCCCCTGACTCTACTGACTGCCCCTCTCGCTCCACCTCCTGTTTGTTTTTCCTCCCACTCGAGCCCGTGGAAGAGGCTCATGACGTCAGATTTACGTGACCGCTTTCCCAGCAGTGCTAGCGCCAACTTTCCCTCACAACAACGATGGCGGACAACAGCAGCTTGTCTCCTCGGCTGACCACTGCTTTGCCTTGGAATCCATTAGCCTATTTAATTTGTTAGCTTCAGGACAATGGCGGAAACATGTTTGGTTTGTGTTTTTGATCACGGCAACCTCGCCCTGACCTAAGTGGTTCGCGGTTCTAGACCAGCAAAGAGTTGGAGCTGATCTGGAACCGGTTTTCCCAACCGGGAGCCGGTCAACTCGCAACACGAAAAAACGGTTCTCAATTGAGAGCCGGCTCCGAACCGGCCCTGAAACTGCCTCAGGCGAAAAGGGGTAACAGAGAGTTTGATCGTAGGATTGACCATGTTGGTTTGGTGTAAGCGTCGATGCAGGCTGGACTACAGTGGTGAAGAGGAAGCAGAGCTTGAAGGGAAAAGCTCTTGATTTAGCAGCTCAGACGCTCACCTACAGACATGAGCTTTGATTGTGACCGAAACATTGAGAGTGCGGACACATCAGATCTGTGCATGGGTGGCTGCGCTCAGTTTTAGAGACTGGGTGAGGAGTTCAGAGTAGAGCTTCACATCTGAAGGAGGCGGTTGAGGTGGTTCAGGGAATCTGATTAGGATGCCTCATGGATGCCTTCCTTTAGAGGAAGGATTATTTATCCCACCTGGGCTCAGGATCCCCCGGGAGGAGCTGGAAAATGTTGCTGAGGAGAGCGACACTCGGGTTGATTTGCTTAGCATGCTGCAAACGCCACACAACCACAGCAAGGTGGAAGAAAATGCATGAATGGATGTAGAAACATGGAGGTAGAACTCAGCATACAGGGACAGTGTTTTGTGTCAATCACAAGAGTAACTCTTGGTGGTTAAGGAAATGTTGCTATCCCACTTGGAAGTCAAAGGTGGGATTAAAGATCTTGCATAACCTTCATGCTTTTAGATACTTTTATTTAAAAATATCCGTCCTAATCTGTGACTGAAAAACTGCACCTGACAACAATAAACAAGCTGACTTAAGGCATATTAGATTAGTGCATAAAAACACATGGCACCAGCAGAGACTCAGACACCAAGCCAGCTTAACTAAATAACAAGTGTTTTGTTTCTCCAGAATGAGAGTCAGCAGTAAGAGGAGAGCAGGGAGCAGTGCCGACTCACTGTCTAATAAACTCTAATCTCATTAGACCTTTAACGGGCTCCAGCCTGGATCAGACAGCGAGCAGGGAGGAGGTACATGCCTGCACGGCAGAAATATGAGGGGAAAAAAAACCTCTGCCTGTGTTAGAGTCTTCTTAAAGAAAATTACAGGTAGCTCTTAAATCCACCGACGCTAACTGTCCAGAAGGTCACGGCTACTTGCAGACCTCCGTGGGAAACGGAGAGGAGGCGAGAGAGCAGCGTGAGTGTGTTGAGAGAGCAGGAAAGAACAGACTGAGGCTCTTTCTTGAAAAGTTCCCAGTGGAGAGCTGTATGTGTGTGTTTGCCAGTGTGTGGGCAGCGTGCGGGTGTAATGATGGGGTTGTGTCGCGCAGGCAGAGGTCAGCCAGCCGGCCAAGAGGGAAGGCTTCAACAACAATATGATGTCATCAAAGAGGGCCAGCGTGACTCATCGACCTCAGACGAAGGAGGTACAGAGGAATTTTAATGAGATACCTCCACATGAGGAAGCCATAAACAACATTCTTCTTCTCTGGAGGAATAAATCAAGAACAAAGAGACGGGACGAAACACAGAACAACTTTGATTCCAAAATAACTCCACAGGAAAACTTTTCAGACGTCTGACGTTTTGAATAGTCTGTCTTTACTTTCTGCTGCTGTCGATTTGATTCAGATAATTTAAAGATTTTCAGAATTAAAAGGGCAGGGAGAGAGAAAACTTTCCTTAAATAAAGCACTCATTACCAAAGAAGAGACAATGACCTGATTATATCCCCAAGAGTGGAGGAAAGAATAGAGTCTCAATCCCCATCCACTAAACACACACACACACACACTCACATCCATTAGACTACTGTGAGAAATTACAGCCAATTAAAGCTTTTATTCTGAGCATTATCACACACACAAAGCTGTGTTCAAACAAAGAGTGAAGCAAACTGTTGTAGAAGCTTTTTTGTTCTGGCAAAATTAAGAGTAAAAGTATTCAACATGCTAAAATAAATCTTGTCAGCCAACAATAACAATCTGCATGGTTTTCTTAAAAAGTTCTGTGCATGTTTTCAATCGTAACATGGACAAAAAGCCTTTGCAATGTCTGGTTTTACAAATCCTTTCAACCCTGTGGGTCAAATATAGCTGAAATGTGTCTTTATGCAGCAAGTAAGGTGCAAAAATAACATTTGCTACGGTTATACTGCATTTTATTGATTCAAATGTTGCATAAATATCAACATTATGATGCAGATTTGGCTAATAGTGAAAGATCATGCTCAGTTGGGTCTGTCAAGGAAACAAAATGTGCAAATAATGCAGGTGTAGGACTGGACAGCTGAAGAGAGAGAGGATATGTGGGGAACAGAGAGCAGGGGGAGACATGCAGCAAATGTTCAAGGCTGGGAGTTGAACCAGCGACCTCTCTGTAAATATGGTGCATGCTTAAACTGCTAGGTCAACAACAGCGCCTGAAAATGCTTGATTTTTAAATGCACTTTTGAGATTACCAGTTTAGGTAAAATGTCAGGAGATTAATGGCGTCACACAAAGTACTTAAGTGAACTTGCAAGCTGTGGAACACCCTACCTGAAGATCTGAGGGCTGCACAGAGCATCAATATTTTTAAAAGCAAACTCAAGACCGACCTTTTTAATCTCGCTTTTAACTGATTTTATTCTTACGACAGTTTTATTTCACATTATTTTATTTATTTATTTATTGATTTTAAGTATAGCATCTTATTTTATTTGAACGGTTCAATATTTTAGTGTTTTATTATCTTAGAAATGTATTTTATTTTGGTGAGTTTAATTTCCTGTGTTGAGTTTTAACATCTTATTTTACCTCCAGTGTTTCCTCATCAAGATATCATGAGAGCGTTTCCTCAGTTCGTTCAGCAACTTCTTTTTTATTTTTAGAATTTATTCAATTTTCATTATTATTATTATTATTATTATTATTATTATTATTATTGCATATATTGTGTTCTTAACCTTAGGATTGTGGGATGGGTTTGGAGTCAGGGCTGAGGTTGGGATAAGGATGGGGGGGGTATTTTTACTTCATTTTTATATGTATATATATATCTTTCTTTTTTAAGTGGATTCTATTTTAAGTTGATTTTATGTGCGGCACTTTGTGTTACAATGTCATTGTGTGAAAAACACTATGAATAAAGTCTGATTGATTGATTGATTGATTGATTGATTGATTGATTGATTGATTGATTGAAATGGTGCATCCCTCCATGCACGCTCTCTTTGTATTGAGTTTATGTGACTGAGCTGTAGCTAATCTCTAATACTTTAAGATTAACACTCATCCTAAATTGGAAAGGGAAGAAATGATAACCAAAGATGGGCCTGCAGGATTTGTAATAGGTGCAATGAGCGATACTGCAACAATAATTTAGGTGTGCATAATGTCTGTAACTCACAGATAATAAGTCTGTGTGATGTTCGTCATGTGTTGTACAGAACCTGTGTTTGCAACATTCCTGAATCCCAAAAGCATTTTATTCTGAAAGCTTCTCAGGGTTTTGTGCATGTGTGTGAATACAGCTTAATTCCTTCCCCCTCTGTGGTCGGCTTCGACCCCTTGCGGCCGTGACTCCTGAACTCTGACCTTTGGCTTGCAGACGGCTTCACTCACTCTCACACAAAAAAAAAATACCACCAAGCTATCTGTTCCTAATCTGTGTGAGCAAAATATCCCGTCATGTGAGTCAACAAGGCAGATCGGGAGACATAACATCCATGTAACGGAGCACCGCGGCGCAGGTGAGTCACCGACCTGACTGTGGAGGGGCCAGACGACCACGGGACGGCCGGGGTGAGCCTTTGCCTCATCAAAGAAATGTCAGCGCAGCGTGTCAAACAACTGAGGATGGTAAGAGGAGGGGGCAGGAAGCTGACTCACCAAACATTTGTCCCTTTTGGTCCCGACGCCTTCACTTAACACTCATCAGCTTCTCTCACTGGCGGCCGTGCACGCACACACAATCTCTGCTGCTCGCTCTACACGTGTCGGTCTGTCGGGAAGATCAGAGGGGGCTCCAGACAAAACCCTGTTGTGCATCTGTCAGGCGGTCCCCACCTCCCTCCCCTCCCTGCCGTAGAAGAATTGTGAGGTGGAGCTGCTTGAAACCTCCAAATTCCCCCCCAAAAAAACACAGGGTGACAGGCGAGGAACAATAAAGAAGTGGGACTTGAGGGTGTCACCCAGAGGCAGTGAAGCGCTCAGTCCCCACAGATCAGACCGGCGATCAGGGCCAGCTTTGATCTCAGCCTTTTATGTTGTAAAAACGTTACACCTGCACAGCCGTGTCCTTTCTTGTTCTCTGTCACCAGCAGAACGCCTCGAGAGCGAAGAGAAGACACGAGAGACGCCATTTGTGCTTTCTGCTAAAATGTAAGAAACTACGGAAACAGCCTTTGAGTGCTTTTCACAATTACACACTCAGACAAAACACTTTCACGGGGGGAGGATTCTACCCCCGCGCGCCTACACCGAGGGATTACAATCAACTGTCAATCCCAGATGACACAAAAGAGAGGTGAAAGAATGTGGTAGTTTCAAGTGTCCACCTCTTTATCGCCAACAAACAGGCTCCAAAGAACTGGGGGAAATTCCACGACGCACAAACAGCTTTGAAAGGAGCAGAGCGCTGTGAAGTGATACCAGTGTGGTAAATGAGGCGGGTCCCCCCCGGTAGCGATTTTACAGCGAGGTCTCTGATCTTCGTACCTGCATGGCCAAGTAGACACATTATCAGCTCTTTGACATTCCTGTAATTCTACACAGGACCTCCACATCTTTTCATCTCGACTAGCCGACCTACCTGGAAAACCAGCGCTGCAAAAACCCAGGAGGCTTTGCATTTTCTACATTTCTGTGTGCTCACCTTATGACTGAGAGGTTTTAATGCACAGCAGCAGAGACACACACACTCTCCTGTGCTCCTTTGTGTAGGATCATAGCTTGAAATGTTAAGAATCCTGATCCCAAGAGTGTCTACTTGACTTTACTCCTGATGTGAACATCCATCCATCCATCCATTATCTTGACCGCTTAGCCTGTTAGGGGTCACGAAGCCAGCCTATCCCAGCTGGCTTCGGGCGGAAGGCAGGGTACACCCTGGACAGGTCGCTAACACAGAGAGACAGAGAACCATTCACGCACACACTCACACCTACAGGCAATTTAGAGTGATCAATCAACCTGGTGAGCATGTTTTTGGACTGTGGGAGGAAGCCGGAGTACCCGGAGAGAGAACCCACACATGCACAAGGAGAACATGCAAACTCCGCACCTGCCCGACCGGGGATTAGAACCAGGTACCTTCTAGCTGTGAGGCAACAATGCTACCCACTGCAACACCGTGCAGCCCTGATGTTAACATGTTAAATTATTCTAGAAGGATCAATACAGCAACATATCTTTAATACTTTACACCGAAATATTCTTTAGTCGACAAACAGACGAGAACAGTGAAGAATAAGGATCCACAACACACATAGTGGTCCACTAAATCATCTACCAATATGAGAATAGGGGAGAACGGGGTTGGTTGTCGCACGGGTTGGTTGGCACACTCGTTATATCTCGCCACTGTCAGAGGGCGCTGTCTCTCAAATTGGGGTATGGACATTTCCAGAATTCGGATCAGAGCTCACCTACATAGTCTTCTCTGGAGTAAGACAGCTGAACTTGAGGTGAGAGGACTTTTTGTGTTTTTCATGTCAAATTGTAAATATTCAGCTCCTCAGTATTTTTCTTCTAGGCTTTTAAACGATGGGTTTATAACAAAACAAGTGTTACCCTTACAAAGTGTGAGGGGAAAGCTATAGTTCAGATTTTTATTAGCTAGCTAACTAGTTGTTAGATGATTGTTAGCCTTGATGCTAGCAAAAAATTACAGTTGGGTTTGGTCGTCACATTCTCTTTGAATGGTGGCAAAATCATGCATGGTGAAAGGAGTTGGAGTGAGCAGACCCTACATTTGCCATCACTGTAACTCAGACAGTGACTGCATGTAGCCTAGTTGAGTCAGCCATTATTGTTTGGCCTATTTGTTTTGTTCTTTATGTTGTTATATAGGCTGGACTAAAGATGTGTTTCCTGTGCATGTTGCTCATTTTATGTTAAAATGCATTAAGTTATGTAGGCCTATCACTTGTCAGTGTAATTCAACTTTCAAATTTAGTTCTGCCTTCTTGCCTTTTTTAAAAGACTTTTCCCATTAAAATACCATTGTGACAACCAACCCCATAGTGTGTGACAACCAACCCCATAGTGTGTGACAACCAACCCCATAGTGTGTAACAACCAACCCCATAGTGTGTAACAACCAACCCCATAGTGTGTGACAACCAACCCCATAGTGTGTGACAACCAACCCCATAGTGCGTGACAACCAACCCCATAGTGTGTGACAACCAACCCCATAGTGTGACAACCAACCCCATAGTGTGTGACAACCAACCCCATAGTGTGTGACAACCATCCCCGTGATGGGGTTGGTTGTTGTCACAATGTGTCTTTGATAGTTAATTGCCTCTTTGTTACAATGAGTTGGAAAATGAGAAGGATACACATTTCAAGCCAACACCTTAAGCTTCAATTTAATGTAGGAATGACTATTGAAAGATGTTTTGATGATGAGCAATCATCAAAACAGTAAAAAGTGTGACAACCAACCCCGTTCTCCCCTACTTTAGAAATGCTTCTTCCAGTAATACAATTTTATCTCATAAAAACAACCCATTATAGCTGCATTAATAAGCCTTCACATTCTAGTGAATGTGTTAACTTCCACTGGATCTGCTTCATTGCGTTCCGGCTGTCTCTGATCTGGCAGGTCGGAACGCAACGGACCAGATACACAAGACTTTGATTTTTTTGCCAGATGCCGGAGCACGACGCATCAATCTCAACAGAGCAGATGGAGCGGGACAGGAAGTCAGACACCAAAACAAAATGAAAACATCCGGTTAATTTTCAGAATCAAACACTCTGTGTTATCACCAGATCGTATTTCACTGAACTACAACAACAAACAGTCATGATGAGCGGAGCCAGGCCTGGTGGTCCTGCTCCTTGCTGTGTCCTGAAAACGCAACTGGTGGGTGTTGATGGACGAGAGAGAGCACGGAGCCGGACTGCAGCGGATCTGAGACGGATGAGACACGGATCTGGTGGAGTCCCTGCCCTGCATGATGTGATCTCTACACACACACATACAGTCTGATCCACAACAACGTCGGCGGCACAAGTTTGACCACGGACAGATGGACCAGTGAGGATACTGAGTGTGACGGCCCAGTGGCTCGATGAAGACTTTGAATATGAATGCATCTTTTCTCTCTGAGGCTCAGGTGTGCAGAAACTACACATTTTAAAATACTAAGCTATGGGTTATCTGAACTGCGTTGGCTATCAGGAGCAGGTTGGTGCAAAAATAATCCATAACCTGCATCCCAGTTTGCATGATAAGGGTTTAATGTCACTCAATGGATACTACTACCAGTTGGTAAAAGGACTGAATGCTGCTTTTGTTGCATCATTCAGGTTTATATGCCGCTTCAGTCCATAATCTGAAGCCCAATGAACGTTAAAATCACATTACATGCTTGGAAATAGCCCAGAATATGCAAAAATGTGAATAAAATGCTGTGATTCTGCATCTCGTGTATCATGATAGTCACGGTCAAGTAGAAGTTTAACATTGTATCTTGCAGCTTCTTACTTTTCTAGCCTCACACACAGCAGAGTTAAAGGAAATCAGCACATTCAGGCAACCACCAGAGAGGAGCGGAGGTCTAACAAATGTTGCTAAAGCACTGGAGCAAGATCTGCAGTGACATTAATATCCATAACACCTCAGTGTTTTCACAAAACCACATTAAACCCAACCTGAGCTTCTGTGCACCGACAAAAACAAACAGAAACAATCAGCTGTTATTTCTCTGACTTTGTTTTCTGTGTGGAGAAAAAAAGATCATCTCTGTTTCATCGTCTTAAATTCTGAAGCACAGCTCCCTCCCTCCATTCCACTATTTTCTTCTTCTGCTTCTCTCACCACACTTTACAACTCCTCCTCTCAGTAATGCAGATAAAACAACCACCATGTAGTCCCACCCTGCCTCTCTCACGTACATGCTCAGGCCACCCTTCAGCAGAGCTCTCTGGTGCAAGGGGAAGACTCTGGCACACGGCATTGTGTCTGACTCAGAGAGGACTGAGAGCCTTTCTCATGAGTGAAGCCCAGCTGCAGTCAGCAGCACAGAGAGCAGACTCATTTGTTGGCTCAACTATTAACTGCTCTCAATCACTGCCATTATAATGTTGTGCTGCTAGTCAACTGGCTGGCTTGGGATCACCATGATAACCGTTAATCCGCAGGAAGATTAGAGAGCCAGTAATGCAACATGCTGCTTTTAATCCTCACAGATTTTCTCTGTTTTGTTTCAGCTTGACCCAAACAATGGGAAACACAAATTCATGCTCACTGATCCATGCTCAGTCACGGTGAGTATACTAACCCGGACGAGGCTGCTCTTAGCCTGAGCTCTCTGGGGCTGCGGTCCCGGGGCGCCCTGCTCCCTGCTCCCGCCGCTGCTGCTGCTGTGCGCTCTGGCCACGGCTCCAGACGTACCGTTGGTGCAGACGGCGGCCCCAGGTCCAGCCCTGCGAGGTCTCTGCTTGATGCCGTCCAACAGGCGCACCAGAAGGATGTTGCTTGGGAGTTCGTCCACGGCGCACTCCACCAGCGTGCGGCACTCCGGGCAGCGCAGCTCTCCACGTGAGCCCAGGATGCCCTGGAGGCATCGTCTGCAGAAGGTGTGCTGACACGGTAGGACCTTCGCAGAGGCGTCCAGGCGCTCCAGACAAACGGGGCACTCGAGTAAATCCAACAACACTGACTCGTCCATTCTTTGTGCTTTCTGCTTCTACTTCAGCAGAAAAACATGACGCTGACTCGGGACCAGTGCTGTCATGTCACTCCCATTCCTCAGCTGGGGCCATGGCTTCTGCATCAGCTTTAAACAGGGTCAAGACATGCAAATTAATCATCAGGGCAAACAAGAAATGGGTCATGGTGTGAATCCTGCAGACAACACATATGGCTGAAACTGGTGCTGTTGCTAATGTGAACAAAGAGGGCTGCTTGAAGTCAAATATATTCAAAACATCAGTTAAAAATGACTCTTATTTTGTCGGATTAATATCTGTACTCTTATTTTTGCAGCACAACAATGCATGAGCACAATATGACATGTTGTTGACCTCTAAGGTTGTACAGAGACTTTTTGGTGTCTGACTCAGGTGGAATTATCCACAGATGTCTCCTCCATTCAAAATCAAACAGACTTACAAATCAGTGATTAAACATTAAATGAGAGTCTCTCCACTTTCCTTGGATGCTTTGGGGGGCTGTGAGCTGAGCTGCCACCAGTTTGGTGCTTTAATCCTTAATTCAGATTTTAAAAAAGCATTAAAGTGACTTCAGACTCTAACTTGAAAGAAAGCTGAAAGCTCTCTACTTTCCTTGGATGCTTTGGGGGGCTGTGAGCTGAGCTGCCACCAGTTTGGTGCTTTAATCCTTGATTCAGATTTAAAAACAGTGTTAAAGTGACTTCAAACTCTAACTTGAAAGAAAGCTGAAAGCTCTCCACTTTCCTTGGATGCTTTGGGGGCTAAGAGCTGAGCTGCCACCAGTTGGGTGCTTTAATCCTTGATTCAGATTTAAGAAAAACGTTAAAGTGACTTAAAACTCTAAATTGAAAGAAAGCTGAAAGCTCTCCACTTTCCTTGGATGCTTTGGGGGGCTGTGAGCTGAGCTGCCACCAATTTGGTGCTTTAATCCTTGATTCAGATTTTAAAACAGCGCTAAAGTGACTTCAAACTCTAACTTGAAAGAAAGCTGAAAGCTCTCCACTTTCCTTGGATGCTTTGGGGGGCTGTGGGCTGAGCTGCCACCAGTTTGGTGCTTTAATCCTTGATTCAGATTTAAAAACAGCGTTAGAGTGACTTTAAACTCTAACTTGAAAGAAAGCTGAAAGCTGGAAATGGTTTCATGTCATGTCAACATTTGGTGTAAAAGTTTGAAAGCGCTTAAGTAGCCGTGAAGACGAGGAAACTTACATATAACATCTTGTTTTTATCAGCTCAGAAATATATCCAAAGTCAAGTCCTTAATGTCGGCAAAAGCTCTTCAGAAACTTCATCATGCCTTCATATCTTCCCGCCTCGATTACTGTAATTCCCTGTACACATGTCTTAGTCAGACATCAATCCACCGTCTTCAAACAGTTCAAAATGCAGCAGCTCATCTTTTAACAGGAACTAAAACGTGTGCCCACATCACCCCCATTTAGCTTATCTACACTGGCTGCCTGCTGATTTTAGGATTGATTTTAAGATTATTTTATTGACTTTTAAAGCACTACATGGACTTGCCCCTCTATATATATCTGAGCTTTTATCCCCCTACGAACCTAGTCGCAGTCTGAGATCCTCTGGCAGTGCTCTGTTAGCTGTTCCAAGGACCCGACTGAGAACCAAAGGGGGACCGGGCGTTTTCAGTCAGGGCTCCTACTCTCTGGAACAGCCTGCCAGTGGAGATCAGACTTGCAGAGTCAGTCCTGTGTTTTATGTCATTACTCAACACACACTTTTACAGGAAAGCTTTTACTGTGTGATTTTATTTAATTTTAGCTCTGATTTTAAGGGTCTGTTTCAGAAGTTTGTAGGGTTTTTAAGCTTTTATTTCATTTCATTTTGCTTTGCACTTCTTGTTTTCATTGCCCACTGTAAAGCACTTTGTTACTTATATTGAAAAGTGCTATATAAATAAAGTATTATTATTAAAGTATTATTATCTGACACATGAGGCTGAGATTTTCTGGAGTGGGGTTTTTGGTGAGGCGCTGATTTAAAACAATACAAAACAGTCAAAGCTTAAGATTTAAAAGCCAAACCAGGTCAGGAACCTTTATCAATACGCAGCTCAACAAATGCTCCATTGCAATGTATCACAACTCTGTGTAAAAAAAAAAAAAGGATTTTTAAGTCTAATTTTGTAAATCTGCTGTGCTGTAAGGAGCACAATGTGAGTATTTGTGTGCATTAAAATAACATTAGTCTTCAGCTCTATAACAACAAACATGAATGCAACAGTTTACATGCAATCTGAGTAAATGGATTAACATAAAACCTTTCATGTGGAGCATTAATTTGGGGAATCCACGACGCGTTCACGGACACATGCAAAGCTGCAGCAATGTGACAAGACATGCAAACACCAGAACTACTGTCTAGTTGTGTGTCGTTAAGGGATTTACTGCAAAGTTAATCTAATCTAGTCGAGACGGATAAATACACCTGCAGACTGTGATCCGGGATCATTAGATGTGGGAACTTTTGGAGGATTTACGCGCCGTGAAAAAAAAAAACTGAAAAAAGCTGCAGAAACGCTGAAAGTGGAAAACTGTGATTTTGAGTTCTGGAGCAAAAACATGCGAAGAATTTCCACCCGGGATGTCATCAGTACTGTATCTAGTGAGGATGCATTTGACTGCAGGGGGAATCAGCCTCATTGTAACACCACAAGGAGACGTTTCAGACGCAAAATCAGAATTTTCTGGTGTTTTTAAAGCAGGAGCGTAACGGTACTCAGAAAAATGTCAATATTACGCAACACTGAAGAGCATGCAAAACATGGAGTGAAATGTAGAAGACTTATTTGTGACACTTGGATCAAGCTTAGTTGTGGTTTTCTTGAGTATTGGAGAATTAAAAGTGTGAAATAATGAAGTTTACGCGCAGGAGTGGCGCGCTGTGGTCACATTTGGAGTGGTTAAAAGTTTCTTTTAGAGGCTCTAAGCTCAGAATCAAGCTTTCAAACACTTTTTAAATGACAGTGATTTATCAATAACACTTCTACATTAAACTCACTGAATGTAAGTCAGCTCACCTCTTCCAAAACACGACTCCTCCTCTTGTTGCCTCTTCCAATTTCTGCTAGTTAGCAAGCTACCAGGTTTCTCCAGAGCACTTCTGTCGAGTCCCTCCTTCACAAACACAAGTTTTCTTCTTACTGATGTTTTCTTAGAGGATGTTCAGTGTTCAGTACGAAGACACATCTATTATATGTTTAATTAAAAGCTAACATGAAGAGGAAACAGGCGAGACAACAGAACTCCAGCTGCACCCTCCGCCATGCTAGAGGCTCCTTCTGTTCTGCTGCTGAAACAGGGGGAGGAGGGGAGGCGTTCACGGGCTGTGGGAAAACAGGGAACTACGAGGGAATGACGAGTTCAAAGATTAACAATTCAAACTGAAATGTGAACACTCATTCAAGATTCTAAGATCAGAGTGGTTGCGTGGATAAAGGAGCAACTATCAACAAAAAATTATAATATTTTTATTACTTTAATGTTTTCTATTGATTTGAATGCTGTTTTATTATTTTATTAATTGTACCTATTGTTTTAAATAATTTATCTACTCAATTTAAATGATATTTTAAGCCTTTATTTTATCTTCAACTCTTATCCTTACCCTTTTTTATGTTTTTATTTTAACTATTTATATTATTTTTTAATTCTTTATTTTTGTATTTGGACAGCTTTTATTATAAATAAGTATTGAGATGTAAAAGAGAGAAGTGTTACATTTTTAGAACTAAACACAACATGGGAGAGACAATGTGTAAATACATTAGAGAGAACCAGAAGCGTTTCAGAAAGAGATAAATGACAGAAAATGTAAAAAGATGTAATTTGCTAAGACAAGACAGCATCACAGGGGCTTTGGATGGTTTCTGTTTATATTCTCAATGTTAATTTGATGCTTTAACTTACTTTAAGTACACATATTTTATTTAGTTTATTATTTATTTATTTTTAGTTTTCTAATCTCTCTTGCCATTATTTCATTTCTGCTTCTTTCTTGTTTTCAGTCGCTGTAAAACTCTTAAAATATTCTACTTTGTTGACCTTTAACTTCCAATATGTGCTCAATTTATGAAATCCACTCTAAACAAAAACTAGACAACACTCAGACTTTCATTTCATTGTTATTTTGACGACAACATATGGAAGTCCTAAGCAGACATGCATCCAAATTTGTGATTTACTTCAGTTTCCAAAGAAAACCAGCTACTTCGGTTATTTTTCTGAGATCTCAAATGAAGGTCAGATGGCCATGACCCATGAGATTTGTGAAAAGCAATACAAATAGTTATTGTCTCAGGCTTCTTAGATAAAATAAAGCTTTAAAATAGGAAAACCAGCTTTGTTGTTCCATGATAAATGGAGAAAACAAGTTTAGATCAAGCAAAAAACAAACAAACAAATAAAGTTAAGTCACCATCATGTAGGAAACAGCATCATTGTCTCAAAATAATAAAAAAGTGGAGCTTGAGAAAATCTAAATAAAATGTATGGATGCATGTCTGCATAGGGCATTCTATAATATCATATTCATTATTATACATCTGTTTGTTTGTTTGTTTTTTTGTTTGTATGCAAACACATAGGCTACAATCTCTTTTGGGTGGGCGGGTATCAAATGGGACAGACATGTTGTGTATATATGTGTCTTTTGAGCAGTTCTCAACTCAACTCAACTCAACTTTATTTATATATCACCTTTCATACATTAAAACATGTTGCCCAAATTGCTTCACATAGTAACAGACAGTCAGAAAACAACAGCAATGGTAAAATTATAAAAGGCATGATTAAAAAAAATAAATACTTAAAAAAATAAATAAAAGAAAATCAACAAAGTAAAATTAATAAAATAAGTAAGAGTGGGAAGAAAAGTTAAAAATAAGGTAGAGTTAACAAGGTCAGATGAACACAGGAAATAAATAAGATAAATAAATACATGTTAAAAGAATGGTTTAGATTGTAATGATTAAAATTAAAATAATAAAAATAAAAATAATAATGCAGTCCAGGGTTAAAATAAACTACTCCAAATTAAAAGCTAGATTAAAAAGGTAAGTCTTAAGTTTACTTTTAAAAACACACAGAGAGCTCGCTGTTCTGATGTCCAGAGGCAGAGAGTTCCACATCCTAGGCATTTAAACATTTAAAAGGGAAGCATTGGAGGACCTCAGTGATCGAGCTGGAACATAAAATGACAGGAGATCAGTAATGTATGGAGGAGCAAGGCTGTTAAGAGCTTTAAAAACAAGTAAAAGGACTTTAAAATCAATTCTAAAAGAAACAGGGAGCCAGTTATTGGATGCCTGAAATTAACTCGAGGTCAATAAAAAATCTAACCCTCTAACTAAAAAAAAAATCTCAAGTTAAAAAAATCTATACTAAAAATTACTTGTAAGCCAAATCTTACCAGCAGCACTGTTGAAAGCAGGATATTCCGAGGCGCACCTGAAGGCGGCCCCGTCGTTGTCAAACGGGCGTGAACTGAATCGAATAAATGAAATTTAATGATGTGTCAGAGAGCAGCATCTTTCCCCCGGAGGCCTGGGAAATATGTTTTCATTACCAGGGAACAGAAATGTGCATGAAGAGCTGAGAGCTGAAAGAAGAATGAGATAATTATCTGTAAATAAATATTCCCCTCCTTTGCATTCAGCAACATGTTCAGTCGGTTATTCTAGGGTGAGATATTTGTGGACAAATGAAACAATACTGTGGACAAACACATGCAATAAGTAGAGAAATTAATGACTTTCTAAGGTTGTCTTTCAGTTTTAATTTTGCATCATACTTTAAGTAAGTGAGTGACATCTGGTGGCCACATTCTCCTGTCATGCAAAGAGGAAACATGCAGAGTGTTCATGTGTCACTTGTTTTCTCCAGCAGTATGCAGAGCTTGTACAGGAAGGAAGATATGGTAACACTTTATATTAACTACACACTTTTAAGCATTAATTAAGCATTAACTAATACTTAACTCATCATCTGTAAAGCATTGTTCATACATTAATACTCATTTATATGTCATGTACAAACACAGTTATAAATGTTTTATTATTCATGAATATGACTCTCTATAATGTGTTAACTAACTCATTGTTCATACTTTATAAATGATGGATTCACAAAATACAAATGAGCTATTATGGTCATTATAAAGCAGTTATAAACACATTTACAGGTTATGATTCTAACATTTAGTAAGGGTTTGGGAACACCTTATTACATAGCAAATTATGATTAATTAAGGTAGTCACAAAGGACTTATAAGCTGCTTGTTCATGGTTTTGTGAGCTGATCTAAAGTAAGGACTTTGTATGCTTTACAAAGAATTCATTAATGAGATTTAAGACCAGCAGCACCAAATGGTTTCATACAGCCAGCGTTTAAATGTTACTGTCTTTTTATATATTTGATATGTCATATTTTATTTGAGTTTTTCCACTGTGAGTACTTTAAGTTTGAGAGATTTTCTTTTTCAGTTGCAGAGTATTTGAAGTTCATATGAAGAGTTATTTTGATAAACGCGGTTTTATACAGAGGTTGTTTCCTTTTAATGAATACAAGTTTAAGTACATGTGTTGTGTCTGTTTCCTTATTCTGTTGAATCAATATTTGTGACTTCTGTGTTTTAAGGTGCTGCTGGTTTTAAATCTCAAATTATCAATGCTTTGTAAAGCATAAAAAGTCCTCACTTTAGATCAGCTCACAAAACCATGAACAAGCAGCTTATAAGTCCTTTGTGACTACCTTAAAGGCCCTGTGAGGAGTTTTGAAATGGCTGAGAAACAGACTGAAAATGAAACCGATGCCTCTTTATAACCTTCAATAGCAAACAAGTCCATCAGCAGCAACACTGACACCTTCTCTGTTGTAATTTTTAATGCCTGACACCGCCCTGGGGGGTAGGTGTCAGACCAGATGATGGATATCTTGCTTCAGAAACAGCCTTTATTTGACTGTTTTCATGGAAAATAATCACATTGCCTGATAAAGTTGACTGTTGAACACAACAGGATGAGGCTTTTGTTGAAAACACTACTTTTGCATGTATAGGACAAGAGATAAGAGGTATCACTTTGTCCACAAGGGGGGCGCCAGAATCGATACAAAACAAAAGTTCCTCACAGCACCTTAAATTAATCATAATTTGCTATGTAATAAGGTGTTCACTAACCCTTACTAAATGTTAGAATCATAACCTGTAAATGTGTTTATAACTGCTTTATAATGACCATAATAGCTCATTTGTAATTGGTGAATCCATCATTTATAAAGTATGAACAAAGAGTTAGTTAACATATTATAGAGTCATATTCATGAATAATAAAACATTTATAACTGTGTTTGTACATGATATATAAATGAGTATTAATGTATGAACAATGCCTTACAGATGATGAGTTAAGTATTAATTAATGCTTAATTAATGCTTAACTAATGCTTAAAAGTGTGCAGTTAATATAAAGTGTTACCGAAGATTTTTTCATCCTGTGATTGTGTGTCTTGATTTGTTTACATTTCAAACATTTGATTATTCCAAAAATAATTGTGAAAATCAAAAATTGATTTGTATTGAGCATCTTTTCTGGATGCAAACAACAACTGATTGAAAAATAGGTTGTGTTTAAAGAACATACTGAAAATAGACCTCTGACTCCTCATAACCTTCACAGTAAAGCACTACTTGAGAGAGGAGGAGGAGGAGGAGTGAGACAGCGGCAGACAATAAACATGTGATTTATTTTTATCTCATTCAGAGGACGCTGCATATTGAGCAAGAGGGAGAGATGAAGGGGAGGGAGGAAGAGCAATAAAGAAGAAGATTTATATGGAGGTGGCTCTCTGCTGTCACATGTGATCCCACAGGAGCCGGCTGCAGCCCTCAGGTCATATTTCCACACTGTGAGGAGGCAGCGAGTCCGCCCCTCCACCTCTGCTCAGACAATATCCCCTCTTCCCTCCTTTAACGCCTGACCCCTGTATGTCTAACCCCACACTCATGTTCTGCACACACTCAGGGGTGTGTTGGTGAAAAAAAAATGCTCCGGCAGACATTGCTTAATGTTATTCAGGAAGGTAGCAGGCATGATTTGTAGGCCATAATCTTGCATGATGCCTGAACCTGGGGGCAAGACCAAGATCACTGCACACATGAAGACACACACACACACACACACACACACACACACACACACACACACACACACTCTTGTGATGGAGGTGACAGCTGTGTCACTGCCTATAAATGTGGATGAGGATAGCCAGAGACGAAATGACAAGACATATGTCCCAATTTCCATGCAGCCCGACAGAAACATCCCCCTCTCTTTTGAGGAGATGCTCAAGATAAAAAGTGCTGAATGCAGCAAAAAGTGAAGTCAGGATCATGATACTCTTTTTTAAAATAATGACGTCGTAGCAGGAACTAGACCAAAGATCTCCAGGGCTCAATATGCACTGAAGATCAGGACACTCCTGCCGCCTGATCTCCATTTGTATTACTTTGATAAGGCTTTCAAACTTACTAACCCAGCCCGAGGCAACCTGCTTTCAAATTAGATTAGGGAGCAAAGCTGAATGTCAATGAAGGCTGTGTGATAACGCTTCAGTGCCGATATTTCTCTGTAGGCGGATTTTATTTCCCTCAGAGAGCCAAACACAGGCCGTATGGAAAAACCCAGACTCTGAATTAAATCAGTCGAAGCATAATGTTTCAAAAACAGCAATTTTAAAGTCTCTGCATTGACTTCCAGTGTCTTTTAGAATAGATTTTAAGATTATTTTATTGGTTTTTAAATCTCTTAATGGTCTTGTTCCTTCTTATTTATCAGATTTGCTTTTATCATATGAGCCAGTGAGAGCCCTCAGGTCTTCAGGTAGCGGACTTTTAATTGTACCAAAAGCTAGAACCAAGACCCACGGTGAGGCAGCTTTTTATCATCACGGCCCACGCCTGTGGAACACCCTACCTGAAGATCTGAGGGCTGCACAGAGCATCAACAGTTTTAAGAGCAAACTCAAGACCGACCTTTTTAGTCTCGCCTTTAACTGAGTCTTATTCTTATAACAGTTTTATTTATTTATTTATCATCTAGTTCAAATTTTAGTCACGTTTATTCCATTTTATTTATTTATTTATTTTAAGTATAGCATCTTATTTGCCTTTAATGGTTTAATATTTTAGTGTTTTATTATCTTAGTAATTTATTTTATTTATTAATTTTAAGTATAGCATCTTATTTTCTTTTAATGGTTTAATATTTTAGTGTTTTATTGTCTTAGTAATGTATTTTATTTATTTATTAATTTTAAGTATAGCATCTTATTTCTCTTTAATGGTTTAATATTTTAGTGCTTTATTATCTTAGTAATGTATTTTATTTATTAATTTTAAGTATAGCATCTTATTTTCTTTTAATGGTTTAATATTTTAGTGTTTTATTATCTTAGTTATTTGTTTTATTTATTTATTAATTTTAGGTATAGTATCTTATTTCCCTTTAATGGTTTAATATTTTAGTGCTTTATTATCTTAGTAATTTGTTTTATTTATTTATTTATTTATTTATTAATTTTAAGAATAGTATCTTATTTCCCTTTAATGGTTTAATATTTTAGTGTTTTATTATCTTAGTACTTTATTTTATTTATTTATTAATTTTAAGAATAGTATCTTATTTTCTTTTAATGGTTTAATATTTTAGTGCTTTATTATCTTAGAAATGTATTTTATTTTGGTGAGTTTAATTTCTTGTGTTGAGTTTTAACATCTTATTTTTACCCCCAGTGTTTCCTCATTAAGATATCATGAGAGCGTTTCCTCAGTTCGTTCAGCAACTTTTTTTTTTTTTTTAATTTGTATTTATTTATTTATTTATTTTGTATTTGTATTTATTTATTTTATTTTCATTGTTTTTATTATTATTGTTGCATATATTATGTTCTTCACTTCAGGATTGTGGGTGGGTTTTGGGATTAGGATGGGGGGGTCTTTTTATTATATATATTTTTTTGTACAGCCCTTTGTGTTACAATATCATTGTATGAAAAGCGCTTCATAAATAAAGTCTGATTGATTGATTGATTGATTGATTGATTGATTGATTGATTGATTGATTGATTGATTGGTTGATTGATTGATTGATTGATTGATTGATTGATTGATTGATTGAAAAACAGAGAATATGTTGTGCTGTATGAGACTGTAATTTGTTCCCCTCACAGCATCATGTAATGTCAGTTATCTCATTTCAAACATCTCACAGAGCTCCAGAGGTGTCTCATTGTTTCTGTGAGGGATCTGTTTTTGTGTTCAACTCACAGAAACAATAAGTTTATCTTTACAAAATCAGACTCAAATCTCTCAGCCACACACTCTAAAGTGTGAAATCTGACTCTCTAATGAATGAGACCACAAGCGCAGCTACAACACGACTCCAGCTGAGCTGTGTAACATCATTTCCTCCTGAAACACTTGCAGTAAAGCCAGAAGCAGTTTGTCAGGAGCCCACATGCTCCTACCTCCACTTTCTGTTACAAATGCAAATCACTGCTGAGATAAAACCATGCATGCATAAACCGAGTCTCATAGCAGGACATGAAACAGAATTAGTAAATAGAAACAACAAACAACGCCACCACGCAGCATGAATATTGAATGATGTGCTCGGTTACAACGACTTTAAATGCTGTTCCTGGAAAAACCAGAGCCCTCCAGAAGCAGAACAATAAGTTAATACACAAATACAAGTTATTTTACAACACCAGAGAGGCAGCAGAGACAAACAAGGAGATTTATGTATCATCCCTCAGGTGCTTTCAATTCAACAACAGGTGAGAAAAGATTAGAGTCTTAAATGAAGATGACATGTCTGAGTCAGAGGTCAAAAATCCTCCTCAGTTAAGGCTTCAGTTTTCCTAGTATTTGTTCATTTTGTTATTTCAACCCTGAAAAGAATTTAAATAAAACCTGGTCTTTTATTTTTTCTCTCTCTTGTCCAATTATTTTAATTCACTTGTTTCACCTGAAAATCTGCTACAAGGAGCAATTATACAAGATTTTAGATAGATAGATAGATAGATAGATAGATAGATAGATAGATAGATAGATAGATAGATAGATAGATAGATAGATAGATAGATAGGTAGGTAGGTAGGTAGGTAGGTAGGTAGGTAGGTAGGTAGGTAGGTAGGTAGGTAGGTAGGTAGGTAGGTAGATAGATAGATAGATAGATAGAGAAGGAGGTAGGTAGGTAGATAGATAAGTAGGTAGGTAGGTAAGTAGGTAGGTAGGTAGGTAGGTAGGTAGATAGATAGATAGATAGATAGATAGATAGATAGATAGATAGATAGATAGATAGATAGATAGATAGATAGATA
Source organism: Notolabrus celidotus (assembly GCF_009762535.1). Taxonomy (NCBI): domain Eukaryota; kingdom Metazoa; phylum Chordata; class Actinopteri; order Labriformes; family Labridae; genus Notolabrus; species Notolabrus celidotus. Next base: position 7,811,351 of record NC_048273.1, on the reverse strand, counting down.
GATAGATAGATAGATAGATAGATAGATAGATAGATAGATAGATAGAGATAGATAGATAGATAGATAGATAGATAGATAGATAGATAGATAGATAGACAGATAGATAGATAGATAGGTAGGTAGGTAGGTAGGTAGGTAGGTAGGTAGGTAGGTAGGTAGATAGATAGATAGATAGATAGATAGATAGATAGAGAAGGAGGTAGGTAGGTAGATAGATAAGTAGGTAGGTAGGTAAGTAGATAGATAGATAGATAGATAGATAGATAGATAGATAGATAGATAGATAGATAGATAGATAGATAGATAGATAGATAGATAGATAGATAGATAGATAGATAGGTTGCAACACATGCAAAATAACATACTACCTACCAATGTGTACTGTAGTACTGTAGTACACATTGGAGCAGTCAAACTTTAAAAAATAAATACACGCCGTACGAATGTTTCTCACATCCGTATGCTGTGGTGATATGTAGTTATTATTTGACTGTTTTGTGTCCAAGGCCTTTTTTTCCTGAGAAGTTTCTTTTTCGTTAGTTATTAGAGTTTAAGAAACGGGGTTTTACTTCCTGGTTTCCTTTGATTCACAGCCGCCGTGGAGGGAAACTTCAAACGACACACAGCGTCTTGTGACGTTACGCTGTAGGGCGGAGCTTATTGCAGTGGCTTCACAGGCTCTGGCTGCACAATGGCGGCGCCCAGGAGCGGGATTTTTTGGCTTCAGAACCGTACAACAGGAAGAGGCGGAGCAACGCTGTCCATCTTTATTTACAGTCTATGGCTGTTTCCGAAACCGCCTACTATACTGGCAGCATGTACTAAGATTCATCTGAAAACTATAATAACGCAGGTACGAGACAGACTTTACTGAAGAGATGAGGTACAGCTTTGTCCACAGGGGGCGCCAAATTCAACATCAAATAATAATCGGTAGATGTAACACAACTCTAAATCTGATGTGCCAAAAACAACACATGCAAAATAACAATATTCCTGGACTTCCATTAAAAAGAAGGAAAAGAACAATAACAACAAAGTCACAATTTGGTTATGCTCAAACTCAAAGATCGCACGCCCTCTTCTTCTGTCGCCTGAAATCACACACGGTGTCAGAGGAGCTCCTGTTATATTATTCCTCAGAGATGAAACTACAAATCAATCCTGCTGACAGAGCGGTGAGCGGTCTGAGGAAGGTCTGAGGGGGGAGTAATCCTAACAGTCCTGTGACCCAGCAGAGACGGGATTCAAGTTTTTGTCCAGTTAGAGAAAAATAAATAAAAATACAAGCTTGTTAGATTTTTAAAAAAAGTGTTTAATCATAAAAAGATTTACAATATTTATTTAACAAACAAATATGAATCATCGTTAACATCTGAACCATTGCTTCATTGCTTACATCATCATCTCTCTCTCCCACTGACCGCTGTGACGCTGGTCCCGGTCTTGCTACAGTACCCTGGTGACAAAGTGCTTTCTCAGATTGTTTAATCTGGGTTAACTGACATAGTAAGAAATCTGAAAATAAGTATTTCATCTTCTGGTTTGGTGAAAAGAGCGGTAAGAAAAGGAGGTTGGACTGGTTCTGAGTAAATCATGGTGTGTCTGTTTAGAGTGACCTGGTTTTAAAAGCTTTACAGGCGGGTAGGTGAGAGTTAGAAAGAGAGCACCTGAGAGGACCAGATCTTTGCCCGCTAAAGGAAAAACAAAAACCAGCGACAAATAAAAACACAACCAGCTCTACGCTACGAATCAACATTCAGTGACAGAAACATGAACATGTGACAGGAAACTGAAGTAGACTTTGGTTAATAAGAACATGAGTATGATAAAGCACTTCTGAAGGAACACTGGTGAGAAACAGAGTGTCAGGTGACAACAGTGGAAAGTAAGAAACGCAGCCTGGAGTCTTCTTCTTCTTCTTCTTCTTCATCATGCAAGTGTGCCTGAAACACTGTCAGATGCACGGCTGCCTCTCTTCATGCATAGATCCTTCTGCCGATGATGAGCGTCACGGGAAGACGTCAGATAGCCAGCGGATTGTCGAAGCAACCAGCAGCCGCAATGTGATGCAGGAGAACATTACTCATCATTGTCTGAAGAGAGAGAGAGAGGAAAGAGGAAAGTGATGAGAGGATTATGTGAGGGCCAATAGTTCATTAGAAGGTCAGAGGTCATAGACTTTGTGTAGATAATGTGTCTTTATGAGAAATGACAGAATAGAAGCAGCTACAGAGAGGCTCAGATTCACAGGGAGGATCCGTACAGACTTCTTTCAAAGGCTGAGATGAAACAGTCCTCGTTCAAAGCCCCCAGACTCCTCCGACAAAGAGAGTCATTTTAACTTGCAGGAGTTGCTGATCTACTCCTGCATCATCAGCATCCCTACATCAATATGAACATCCCAGAGGTGTATGTTGTCACACTGCTGTGCTAGACGTAGTAACAGAGGCGTTACAGAGTGACGGCCAAATTCCACCAGATCCGTGTCTGGTCAGTGTCCAATCCGTCATGGCACCTGATCTGATTGGTACTCTGTTGTGTTCCGGCTGCATCTCCGGAGGGCCCCGACCTGCCGGATCAGATACACAAGACTTCTATGTTTGCCGGACGCCGGAGCATGTCGCATCAATCTCAACAGAGCAGATGGAGCGGGACAGGAAGTCAGGCACCAAAACAAAATGAGAACATCCGGTTAATTTTCAGAATAAAACACTCTGTGTTATCACCAGATCGTATTTCACTTAACTACAACAACAAACCGTCATGATGAGCGGAGCCAGGCCTGGAGTCAACAGGTCAGAGGTTTTCAGAGGACCAGAAAGACAACATGGATGAGAAGAGGAGGAGGAGGAGAATCCTTGATTCAGTGATTACCGTGGGAAAACCTCGGTCACATGACTCCAGCTGTCCGGCGGTCCTGCTCCGTGCTGTGTTCTGAAAACCGGTGGGTGTTGACGGACGAGAGAGCATGGAGACGGACCGAACACGGATCTGGTGGAAGTCCCTTGTAAGACAGCATCACTGGGAGCCAGGACAGAAAGGTGCTGTGTGCAGGAAAGAGATAGCAGTTCCTGCTTTGCACACATGAGGGGCCAAAATCAACACACCTACAAAGTTCCTCATAGGAGCTTTAATGTGACCAACACTTTGGTGAGTGTCCGCTCATCCAGGGTCAGGTAAAGAAGGAAGCAGTCAAAGCGAATCAACCCAGACATCCCTCTTCTCGGGTATGTTTTCTAGCTCCTCCTGAAGGATCCAGGTGTGTTCTCAGGCCGGGTGGGATCCCTCCAGCAAGTTCTAGGTCTATCCCTTAAGGGAGGCGCCCCAAACAAATGCCCGAACCATCTCCAATGACTCTTTTCGACACCTTAACTAACGACTCAAGCAAATCAGAAAATACCAGTATGTAAAAAACAACAATTCGATGATGACAAACTTCAGCATACTGGTGATCTCACGGGGCTCAAACACTGGTGTCACTGGTGCCGAATGACTCTGCTGCATGACTACAGAATATAAGTCTGCTCTTAAAATAGATCCGGTGTCTCTGCTGCATGGATTGGATGTTAAACTGCATCTCTCACAGATCTTGAGATTGATCCTCAGGGGAGATGTGTGACATTCGCATCCCCTTTTTCTCCCACTGAAGGAAGTAAAAATAGAAAACAAAAGAATGTATCAGAAGAGAGTTTATCTGAAGAGTGCTCTGATCCTCAGGGAAACCTGTCAAACTCAACAGAAATACTCCCCCCCCCACCTCTTCCTCCTCCTCCTCTCTGTTACTGCTGTGACCTCGGTCTGACTACTGAGTGAGAATGAAACTCCAACATGCTGCTTGTTACCGAGCGGCGAAGAGAGAATGGAAAGGTTGTACTTAAATCAAAGAGAGAAACTGCGTGTGTTTCTGAGATGCTGTGTAAATCATAAGATTGGCAGAGAACTCTCATCACTAACCTTCTTGATAAGCTCCGTCTGCCATCACGAGATGAAGGATGTTGGGATACAGATGCTGATGCTCCGTTCCCAAAATGCTGAAGACCAAACTGGAGCCCAGGTCGATATTCTCGTCTTCATCCTCGTGTATGGCCTGCGATTTTAAAAAACAAAACATCTTTAATGAGTCGTTTGTTTCAGCATTTAACCGTGTAAACACAGGGGAACACTTCCCACCTTTATCTTATTGTAAGCCTCAATGAACCTCTCGAAGCCCATCTGCTGCTCCAGGTTAAAGCGGAGCTCCTCCAGACGGCTGAAGATGCTGTCGTGATGCACTGCCTCGATGCCTTGGTCCTCTCCGCTGCCATCTGTGGAGCAGCAGGGTTTATCAGAGCTCATGAGAGTGCTACACTGACACTGTGAGATTGTATATAGAATACAACTTTAAAGTTGGGGTTGGTAGTCTCGGAAAACTAGCATGAATTTGAATGTAGCATGTCTTCAGGACTCCGTCTAACCCCTCCCCCCCTCTCCTCAGAGCTCCTCCAAAACGACGCCCCCCGCTCACATGCACAAGCGCCGCTGATTCATGACCATATGATGGTGACTGATTCAAAACCGGTCCTCACCAAAACATTATCATAGTGAAAGTTAAAAACACAAACAAACATGGCTGCTGTTAGTACTCACAACTGTCATGCTAGCATTATCCAGTTGTACTGGTGACATGATATCAGGAGAAAAGTTATAACACATATATAATACTGTAACAGCTCTACTGTTTGTTAAACATGTCATATCTTAAACTTTACTTCCTCAACAGCCAATTTATCAAGTGGGGTTCCCCAAGGTTCCATCCTAGGTCCAATTCTTTTCTCCATTTACATGCTCCCATTAGGTCAACTCATCCAGACACACAACATCTCATACCACTGTTATGCCGATGACACACAACTTTATCTCCCCATCAAACCAAATGATCTGTCAGATCTCACCTCTCTCACCAACTGTCTTGCAGGTATAAAAACTTGTATGGTTCAAAACTCCTTACAACTTAACAGTAAAACTGAAGCCGTGCTCTTTGGCTCTCAGGATGCCACCAAACTAATTCGCAATAACCTAGGCAATCTGTCAAACTTTATCAAACCATCTGTTAAAATCCTTGGAATCATTTTTGATTCAGCCCTCACTTTTGACTCTCAGGTAAAATCAGTGGTAAAAAACAGTTTCTATCAGCTCCGAAACATCGCAAAGTTAAAGCCAGTTCTTTCTCGAATCGACCTTGAAATAGTCATCCATGCCTTTGTATCGTCCCGCCTTGACTATTGTAATTCCTTATATTCTGGAATCAGTCAGTCGGCCTTGTCCCGCCTGCAGCTGGTCGAAAATGCTGCAGCCAGGCTTCGGACTGGTGCCAGGAAGAATGATCACATCAGCCCCGTCTTGGCTTCCCTCCACTGGCTTCCAATTCGCTTCAGAATTGATTTTAAGATTTTGCTTTTTGTTTTTAAAGCTCTGAATGGTATTGCCCCTCCCTATATAACTGACCTCCTGAGCCCTTACAATACCTCCAGGCCTCTGAGGTCTTCTGACATGGGTCTCCTGGCAGTTCCCCGGTCAAAATATAAACTGAAGGGCGACCTCGCCTTTAGTGTAAAGGCCCTGCGTCTTTGGAACAGCCTCTCCTCCTTAATCTCCTCCTCTGTCGACTCTTTTAAGACTTGCTAAAACATAAAAGTGTGTTTTGAGGCATTTGAGTCCTCTAGCCCTGAACAGGTTCTCATTTCCAATGCTGTGCTTTCCTTGTCGTTTGTTTGTCTCTTTTTCAATGATTGATTGTTCGGTCTCACATTATGTTTTATTATGTATTGTGCAGCACTTTGGTCAGCTTCTTCTGTGTTTTTAAATGTGCTTTATAAATAAATTTGACTTGACCATCATATAGTCGCAAATCAGCGGCGCTTGTGCATGTGAGCAGGACGTCATTTTGGAGGAGCTCCGAGGGGAGGGGGTTGGAAGGTTAGACGGAGTCCTGAGGAAATGCTACATTCAAATTCATGCTAGTTTTCCGTGACCACCAACCCTAGCTTTAAGGTATGATCCTTCTTTACAAAAACAGAAACTTGACTCTATCGATGCAAATTATTTTAAAGGTGACATATCACGCTTTTTTCATCAATATATATTGGTCTAAGAGGTCCCCAAAACATGTCTTTAAAGTTTATGCTCAAAAAAACACTTTGAAATCAGATTTTGGTCTGCCTGAAAAGCCCTCTTCTTCAATCCTCCTCAGAACAGTCTGTTTTCTCTCTAACCACGCCCCCTCCGGAAGTGGATGTGCCCTCGGCTCTCCAGCACGTTGATCTAATGTTTACATGTTGGCTGAATATACACGGCTGCTCAGAGATCGTGTTACTTCAACCCTCTGAATTTGATCCAGAATCTGATCCTGATGGAGAGGCGCCTGCAGCAGGACCTTTCTGAAGGATTGGTCACAGATTTTGTGTTTCTTGTTGTTTTATTTGTCAGTATGTCGACGTGTGTCTTGGTACACAGCTACGAACATGTAGCTATGTGGCTATGCTAACTAGCGCTAGTACTTTTCCATGAAAAATAAAAATCATCCACTAGATCTTCAAATCTGCAGACGTGGGGAGTAAAACCGACCTTTGTGTTTATTAAGACAGCCTACAGCTAGCATGCCTCCCTCCTAAGCTCCTTGTTAGCACACGTGTGCAGGGAATGAAAAACGGAGGAGGGGTTGAGTTGTATTTTATACAGTCTATTGGCTGAACAAGCTCCGAGCTCTGACTCCGTGACAGACCGGATGGCGTTGTGACGTATGAAAAACACGGAAGTCTGAAACGGCTCGTTTCAGCACACATTTACAGAAAGGTGGAGAAATCAGAACAGGGGCAGAATGGATTTTTTTCATTCTCGGGGGGTTTGTAGACATGCCAGGGACACATATTCCAGGTAAAGAACCATTAAAAAGTCGATTTTGCATGATATGTCACCTTTAACTCAGACCCCAGGAGTCAACCATGTCTACTAAAGTCTGTCATGGACTTGATTGGCTCCTTTATTTGTGTAGTTTCATTCAAGTTAAGCAGTCGAAACAGAAAGAAGTCACAGAAGACTCAGACTCCTGTGTTCTATAATCACTACCCTTTATGTTCATGACTTACTCTTACTGTTTCATTAAAGTACAGTTAAATAAAAACTCAGAGTGAGTCAGAGGGAAAATAAAACCCTTTGTAAGCGGGCGTTCTGTGATTCGACGCACGTGTCGTGAGATTGAACTGCAGACGAGGCAGCTCCTCTGCGGCTGAAGTCATTTAACATTATGTTCCCGTGAAGTCATTTAGACCCCAAAAATATGTGAAAGTGGAGTCCAATAAATTCCCTAATAAGGTCTCAATCACTTTGATGGAGCTGATTTTATTACATGTTCTCTTATTAAAGGTATAAATCACCGCTCATAAAATATTCATCCACGGCACTTTGTTTTATTACGAGCTGGAGTCGTTTGTGAGTTTCTCGACTCTTTCTAGTGACACGACTAAAAACCCGGTTATAACAGTAAACATCTTTAAAAAGAGGATTGTCCGACGTTAAAGGAAGTGATATTAGATTTAGAGAGTTAAGTTTTGGTGTCTGGTACCTGAGTGCCACTCCTCATTGAGCTGGCTGTGGTTACTGTGGTTCTCCCCCACGCCGTTAGAAAGCAGATTCCCTCCTTCTTCATCTCCAGGACTCCCATTGGAGCATTCCTCATCCTCATCCTCCTCGTCCTCCTCGCCTTCATCCCCCTCATCCTCCTCCTCCTCCTCCTCATCATCGTCGTCATCATCGTCCACAGCCATCTGGTTGTTGTCCTGGTTGATCTCAGCTGCGATCCTGTTGAAGAGGTCTTCGCTCTCTGGAGGGTTTCCATTAAAGTCTCCTGCACCGACCTCCGCAGAGCTCCTCATCAGGTCTCCTTCTTCCTGCAGCAGCCTCTCCATGGAGGCCCGGATGTCCCGCAGGTCTTCATCCTCATATGCACTAGAGCACAGGGAAGACTATTATTACACAGAATGCAATGAACTGGATGGTTTTTTTTAAGCACATGCCCTCAAATAGCAGAAACTGTGCAGAACATCTTTTCACTTCTGAGATTCGTGACATTCTTACTCTTCCGTCTCTGACTGTTCGTCATCTTTGGCAGCCTCCTCCAGGTCCTCGATCTCCAGGTTGTTATCAGGGGCCGCGTTAGCATCACTGGTCGCTGCAGAGTCCTGCCGGGGGCTGAAGAGACGGCTGAGGTCTGGCAGAGAGCAGGTCCTCAGCATCTGATGTAACAATGCAAACAGAAAGACAAAAACATTTGATGAAGTGTGGAGAGGAAGTCTGGATAGATAATCACAAAGCATCAATAATGAGAGGAGAGAAGACGACGGATATTATGTGACAGGGAAAATATACTGGCAAAAGATATTGGCTCTAAGATTCTGGATCAGATTCAGAGGGGTCTTTGAGCAGCCATGTCTATGCAGCCAACATGTAAACATTAGATCAACGTTTGAGGCCACATCCACTTCCTGAGGGGGCGTGGTCAGAGAGCTCATTCTCATTAAAAGGCACAGACACAGAAAACAGCCTGTTCTGAGTAGGGCTGAAAAAGAGGGCTTTTCAGGCAGACCAAAATCTGATTTCAAAGTGTTTTTTGAGCATAAACTTTAAAGACAATATGTCACCTTTAACTAAAAGACGTAATACCAGAAAACGTCTTTCTCTTTGTTTTTCTGCAAAACATGAGACTCCTCCTAAAAGCCAGAAACACAGGTGGAGTAGGATAGTGGATAAAAACTACAAACAGATGAAAAGTGAGGATTGTATCTTTGTGACGCCTGAAGGGAAATGTATAACATGAACGGGAGAGACATCACCGTGACCTTCAACTGCTAAAATCTAATCTGTGCATCCTTGACTGCGAGGAGAATTTTGCGCCAGATTTGAGACATCCCTCCAGGCAACACTGGCTTCATGGAAATAAATCATAAGGCCTTCGCTCACGGCGCTCGTACTGCTGGTGAAGAGACGTAAAAACACACTGACACGTCCTCGCCCATTCATATTCTGTGTAGCTCTTTGTTTGTAAGGAAGTAGAGCCGGCTCTCTGCAGATCTCTGTGTCCCTGATGAAGGTTATGAAAGATATAGGTTGATGGATGCTCTCTCTGTCCTATCAGACCCACTGCAGGTACAGAGCAGGTGATTTATGGCTCTGGCTCTATTCCAGACTCCCTCATTAATAAAAAAGACTAAAGTCTTACTAAAAATACCTTGCAAGCCCCGACACCACTCCAAGAGTAAGAGCAAGTCTGAAATCCCTCAACCTCTGCTGCTGCAGCTGCTCTTCCCGACTTCCTGATCAATTAAATAAGGTCACAGATCATGTGCTGGAGTCATGAGCTGCTTTTTATAACTATAATTAATCCTTCCTCGCAGAACTATGTTATATCCAAAAATAAAGTGCAGCTCGAGTCGTCACCTTGGGGTTGTTGGCGTCGAACATGCCCGTGGAGAGGCCGATGAGGAGGGCGTCGTGGTGTTTGGAGCGCAGGGGTGAGACGGAGCGTGAGCGAGAGGCCAGAGAGGAGGATGATTCATCCAGGGAGGACTGAGCTGAGAGCATCGCCAGGGCGGCGGTGCGGCGGTGGGCCGGGGAACACAACTTTGTAAACAGGGGCTCCTCGCTCTGCGCTGGACCTGAAAGAGAGAGGAGGAGGAGGAGGAGGAGGGGGAGATTTAATTAAGATAAACTGGAGAAATAAATGCTTTGGACTCACTACACGTGGAGCTCACCGGAGGATTCTGTTGGTCTATCTGCACTCCTCTCAGCCTCCTTAGTGCCTGCTGGTCCTGTGACGCCCTCTGCTGGCCTACAAGAAGAAATACAGTTAATCTTTAAAAGCATCCTTGATGTCTTTAAATGCACTGAAGGGTTGCACAACTTTTAGCTTAAAGGCTTACACATATTATAGACAGACAGTGGAGAGAATAAAGATAAACATTACACTGGCTGCCGGGCTTCCTTCTCCCAGGCCTGCTGCACACCAGCTGGTGGAGGCACGGCCTGTTTAGGCATCTCTTCCAAAACCAGAGACTCCAAATCTGCTGGATCTGGAAGAAACCAGAACAGAAAGGTTTGCATACTAAAAATAAATGTACTCACAAATGAGAGGCTGATTTATCTAACCAGTAATGAGCGTCAGACCGACCCTGAGTCTCAGTGAGGACAGGTGGCAGTGTCACTCTCTGGGCCACAATCACTCCCTGATGCGAGGCCTCTGCGGTGACTGAACTCTGCTTCTGAGCGTCCGGGCCCACAGCCACAGCAGACGTGGCTGGATTAGAGGGCAACGCTTCTTTAGGCTTCTCCACAATCTCAGCTGCTGCTTTCTGGATGGGCTTATCTGAGAAATCAACGACATCATCAGTCTGTAAATAACAAATATAAGCATCCACACATCCTGAATCAGCACGTTTAGAGGTCACTTAGCTTCATTCAAACCGTGAACATGAACACAACACTGTGCAGTTTGCAGCTCAGCTGTTTGAGAGTTTAAAGAGGTATAACAAGGCCAGACTAACACATTTTGTCTCCTAAGATTAGAGTCTGAATGCTCCAAATATTTCCACCTTGGAGAAGGAGAAAGCTGTTTTATACTGGGCTTGGTTTAGGTGCTGGAGCTTCACAGATGGGGCACCATCAGAAACTCTGGCTGATTCTTATTCTTAGAAAAGCTTGTTTTATAACATGGCAGTGTTACTGGTTTTATGGAAAAGTAGGTTTTTCTTTTTTTCTCTTAACTGCTTTTGTCTTTTTCTAATTTTCTTTGTATTGTGCCATACAACATTGTCATTACAATTACACAATATTCAAGACATAAACATAACAAGCATACAACATTCTTTTGAGCTCTTCGAATACACACTTATATCTACATCTATGGACTTGATTTTCTCTTTTTGAGGCAAAACAAGATTTATAAAAATCCAGAGAGAAAGTACCAAGAATAAAGTAAATCAAGCAGTATCAGCACTAGGCCTAATACACTTTCAAATAATACCAATAAAGTATTATGACTAAAGTGAGTTACAGGAATAAAAGTGAAATAGATTGAGAATAAAATTAAAATAAAACACATGAATGTTCCTACAATGCAACCTTATCGACAAAGTCAGGTGTCAGAGGTTTGACATATTTCACCCAGTTTTCCCAGTGTGATCTGAACACTTCTAACCTTAAATTTAAAGAGAAAGTTACCTTTTCCATTCTGTAAATCTCTATTGTCACATCTATCCAGTCATTTACTGGAAAAGTAGGTTTTTCAATGCACAGTTTTCTGTTTTAACAAAGTTTATCTATAAATTGATTAACCATGCATCGCTGTTCTTGATATGAGCTTTATTTAAAACTGTTCTAGGTACATTTTGTGCATGTAAACATCAAATACTGGCTCTAAATATCTGGATAAGCACTTATCCTGAATTTGTTAAACCTGGACTCCACCTCTGCAATCATGCTTTGTTAGACGAGAGAGGCTCAACTGTTGAGACAACTGTGCACACATGAACAGAAGAAGAAACCCTGGTTTCATATTTTCCAGAATTAATTATTTTAAAGATCAAAACCAGGATCCTGTTCCACGTCTTAAAGCTGGGGTTGGTAGTCAGATTTAGATACACTTTTTGTTATACTAGTTAAAATAATCTTTATGTCCCGATGGCAATCAATACATCATGTGTTTTTAACCCTTCTGTTATGTTGCGGGTCAAATTGACCCATTTTAAAGTTCAAAAATCTGAAAAAAAAATGTTAAAAGTATTTTTTTACTAGGATACTTCTTCTTCTTGGCATAATTAGTGTAAATAACATATAAAATGAAAATGGCTTGCTCAAGGACACTTTGGCATTTGACTGTAATGAGCTGGGATCGAATAGAAACAAGCTGGCAGCCCTTAGAACAGTGAAGGACAAGTGGGTAGAGCAACTTCCACTACTCTATAACCCAAGCCCTAATGTCACAGTGGATGAAAGGCTAGTGGCATTCAGAGGTTCCTTCAATTTTAGGCAATATATGCCTTTCAAACCAGCTAAAAACTGCATAACAGCATGTGACAGAAGAGGTGTCTCCTGTTCATTTATCAACATCACTTCATAAAAATAAAAATGAATTCAAAATATAAGCTAAAATAAACAAAAATCTATGTCATGTAGAAGTATTGTGTTTATATTTAGGGCTTTCCAATGTACATTAATGATGATTAATGATTTATGATCTGTGAGAATTAAAGAACACCATTGCACTAAATATTGATTTAAATGGTCAGTAATGGAGTTAATAATGAGATTAAAACATTTTATTGGGATTTTTGGGGTTTTGATACTTTTGGATCATTAAATATTCCCCGGGTCAAACTGACCCAGGAACATTATTGCTGTCCCTAATAAACGAACATAACATAAGGGTTAAAAAAGGAGTGAAAGAAGCCGCTATCTACAGCCGGAGTAAACCTGGGAAAACACCGACCAATCCCTGCCATCAGGAGCCAAATTATGAAACCAATCAAATCCCGTCCTGCTGTTCTCCCCGCCTCCTGCAAAGCGTACATTTCCTGTTTGTTTGTGTTTTTAACTTTCACTATGATAAAGTTTTGTTGAGAGACATGAGTTGACATAGTGCAAAACACAAACGATGTGCTGAGGACCGGTTTGGAATCAGTCACCATCATATGGTCATGAATCAGCGGCGCTTGTGCATGTGAGTGGGGGCGCTGTTTTGGAGGAGCTCCGAATGGAGGGGGGGAGGGGTTAGACGGAGTCCTGAGGAAATGCTACATTCAAATTCATGCTAGTTTTCTGTGACTACCAACCCTAGCTTTAATGCACTCAGAGATCATGTAGTTAGTTGTATGGGGCAAAGTAATGTTATTAGTGACTGTTGATAGATTTATTGAGCGTTAGTATATTTAAGAGATTGTTGTGGTAAAGAATGTAGAAAAACATAATATGTTTGGTAGTTTAACATATTATTATAGTTGATTTTTTGATAAGACGACTGTCTCTTTAATATAGGTTTGTGTGTGGCACAGACAGTGGAAGCTAGACGGGTTTGGAGTTGCACGTTTTTTTACCATGTCTGTCTAGAATTTTCTTTATTTTTGTGGAATCCTGAATCATCTGCCAAATACTTGGATTTGTGACACTTATGGAACATGTTAATAAATTTGTTTTAGTTTTTACAACATTGAACGGCTCACGAGTGGATGATTGCTCTGGTTGCAACACGGAGACACGTGTAAGCCAGGACTCCAGCTAGCAATGCAGTTTCGTCTGCTACATTCGTAGTAATCTTGAATGTATTTGGCACTAAAACATTTCTCTCTCCTTCCAGTGGTTGTTAGAAAGAAGTTCAAGTCTGTATGTCCTCTATGTGAACAGTGTGATCAGCTGATGAAGTAATGTTTGCAAAACTAAACATCTAATCAAATTTGTTTGACTAAAGAGTGACAAAATCCTCAACTCTCACCATTGCAAACTTAAAGTCAAAGAACCAAGAGGTGCATCGGAACATGAGACGTTCATGGAGACTACGTAAAGGACGGATGGAGACTCACCTGTGTTTGAAAACTCTGCTTCAGAAACAGTGACGTTCAGCGGCTGAGTGAGCGGCTGCAGCTCGGCCTCCTGAAGCACTCGCAGCACCTGAGAGTCCGGACTCGCCCCCCACATCTTCCGAGCAGCGTCTTCATGCAGCACGCCCATCTGTATGACCTCGCCGGCTGTTTGCTCTGAGACGACACAAACACAGACACAGACAGAGTGAAAGAGTGAGACAGAAAGATGGTTTACATGTTTTATGTCTCAGTAGATCTGTGAATGTGTTTTCACTCACCGATGGTCGGGATGCACGTCTCCTCTAGAGTTTGTCGGGCTACAGAGAGGACGAGTGGAACTCCTGCCTCCCACTTCTTCCTGTCTCCAGCAGAAGAGGGTCTATCATCTGGAGACACTGAGAAGGCTGCAGAGAAAATGTTGGAAAAAGATGAGAAGTATCCTCAAAAACCTTTAAGAGGAATGATTTGAAGAATTATTTTCTTGCAAACTTCTGTTGATCAGATCCAGTTTGTGTTTTGGACTTACTGCTGGTTGTGATGCAGGTTTCCATAGTCTGCTGAGCAACAGCAATGACAGGCAGTTCTGCTGCATCCCACTTCTTCCGGTCTTCCTTTGAGGATGGGCGTTTCTCTGTGTCCGGCTGGTTCTGCTGAGGAGCAGGACTTGGATCTGCAGGCTGTGGAGGTGTCTCCTTCTCCTCCACCTCCTCCACTGGGCTCTGGGTTTTTAGGTTCTGGTTTAATCTGCGCAGGATCTGCTTTTTCTCACTCTGTGACAGGAAACATAAATATGATCTATCTACAAAGTGATCAGAGGAGCTTTTACTTTAATGATGACACAAACTGACCTGCATGGCAGACGCAGGCTCTTTCTCAGGCAGGTTTTCCTTTAGAGGAGACATCTACCAAACAAAACATGCAACACACACACAGCATAAGACTGAATACTTTAAAATCTGAAAACTGCAGTGTGATAAACTTTGTAAGTGTGTACTGACTGCTCCGACATTCTTCAGGGCAGCAGTCATAGATATAGCCGGGGTGGAGGGTTTAGTTTCAGGCAGGACCGGAGCTTTGGGAGGAGGATCTGGCTGAGAGGGAGCGGGCTGTGGGAGAGCTTTCTCAGAGGTAGATGATCCTGTTTCTGCTGCCATCGCTACGCTCCCTGCTGCCATGCCAACCTTCAACCCCCGAGCTGCGAGCTGAACAATGCACAATACCCGAGATTAGATTATACTTAAACCAATAAACTAGTACGACCAGCAAGGAGCAAAGGCCGGCGGAGCTTACGTGTTCCTCCCACACTTTCTTTTCCCTCTCATACGCTTCTCTTCTCTTCTTCTCCAGCTGCTCTTTGAGCACGGCAGCACGGGCGTTAGCTTGGGCCTGGCAGGGACACAAAAACATACACATGAGGAAGAAAAATGCTGCAGCTCAACGTGTTTCTGAGTGATTACACAAGACTTTCATCCAATTTAGACAGCAGAGATGACCTTGGTTGTCTTAAAGCTCCTGTGAGGAACTTTCTGTTTTTGTCGACGTTGGCGCCCCCCTGTGGACAAAGTGATCTTGCTTATTTTGTCCTGTACGTGTGTAAATGACGTTTTCTGACAAATAAAATATCCTCCTGCTATTTCACTCATGATGAATATTTACTGCAGACAAAGCAGAGGGTTTTTCTTTGACGTGCTGTCAATCACCTCATTTGACACCTACCCCCTCGCAGCGATTTCAGGCTTAAAAAGTAACAAAACAGAAAGTATCAAAACCTATTCTAACATTCTTGTTTGCTTTTTTAGGTTGTAAAGAGGCATTACTATTCATTTCAGTCCATTTCATGACCACTCAAAAACTCCTCACCGGAGCTTTAAGTACAACTATGCTTACTATGTATGCTACCATGCAGTGTCACTCAAGCTCTAAAAGGTTTAAACATCTCTGGAACTTTTCCAGTAGATTCCTTTAAACAGGAGCATGGAAATATCCTTTTCTTATCAAACAGTAACAGTCATCATTACTCCCTGTCATGTCACCTGACTGCATTGACAAATACATCTATTTTACCTGCAGAGCAGTGGAGTGCAGGTTTACTGCTGCCTGGATCTGTCTGTCTGTGTTATAAGAGGACTTTGTGTTTTTGCACGTCACCTCAAAGTAAAGGCAGCAGCTGATCAACCCTTGTGTTCTGAGAGGTTAAAATACAGTTTGCAGATAAGAGTCTGGTGGCATGAAAAATGTAGACGTAGATCTTTTGGGACTGCCCTAAAGTTCAGGAATTCTGGATGAATGTCAAAGAACAAATTGATAATATTTTACATGTCACCGTGCCTTTGGATCCCCTGATATCTTTGTTGGGAGTTTATATGACAGAGATGAGAGGTACATAATGCGTATACTTATGTTGATTGCCAAAACAATAATTACTATTGACTGGAAGGACACAAAGCCACTAACAACTGCTCAGTGGAGACAGAGACTAAAGCAGGTCTACAAATCTACAACTGGAGCCTTTTTTATGCAGAGGAACTGCGTTCGTATTTATTTGGACATGCAACCATGTCCAAATCTGCGTCTGCATGACGTAGCTGAGCTCGGCATAGAGTGTGGTTATACGGTTGGCCCTGGCTTCCTGTCTGTCAGAGAATAGACTTTAAAATCCTGCTGATGGTTTATAAAGCACTGAATGGTTTAGGCCCAAAATACATTGCTGATATGCTGCTACTGTATGACCCATTTGGACCTCTGAGGTCATCAGGTACTGGTCTGCTTTCAGTCCCTAGAGTCAGAAGGAAACATGATGAAGCAGCATAGGAGCACACTATGTCTGATTTAGTTGTCACTGTCAAACATCTGAAGTGTACCACTGTGCTTTTGATTTACTTTAGGTCATTGCTGGACATGTACAGTATTGTAACTGCTCTTCTTTCTTCTTTTTTCTTTTTCTTCTTATGTTGTTGCTCCTATTTTGTTTTGTTTTTGTAGTGTCTTGTAAGTCCATATGGGCTGGGCACCTTTTCCATGCATGACACAATGAATAAGAAATAAACTAAACTAAAAAATAAAACATTATAAAGATGGTAAGTAATATAGAAACTGTTGGTCAAGCTGTGAAAAATCAAAATAAAGAGTTCGATAAAAGATCAATGTAAAGCCTGTTAATGATTTTCAAAAAGCTCTATCTTTGTTGGAATCTGTTCTATAATATTGCACCGCTGGACTGCAGAGCTTTTAGTGAACGAGCTTTGAACTGATGTTCAGCCTGCAGGGATTATATCAAGGTTAATGCAGACAGACCTGTTGTAAGATGGAGCACAATGCAGCAGCCTGGCCGTGATCTCTTTGAGATGAGACGGTAATATAGCTCTGTTTATTTCTCTGCACTGGCTGCCAGGTAATTGTCGGATTGATTCTTGGCTGAAGAGCTGGTTCAGCATCAAACTTCATCTCTGACCACATTAGGCCTGCTCATCGTACCTTAAGTTCCTAAAAGTAGAGAGGTAGAGCTTTCCTTTATCAGGCCCCTCTCCTTTGGAATCATCTACCAGTCAGGGTCCGGGAGGCAGACACCCTCTCTACTTTTAAGAGTGGGCTTCAAACTTTCCTTTTTGATAAAGCTTATAGTTAGAGCTGGATCAGGCTTGGACCAGCTCTTAGTTATGCTGCTAGAGGCTCAGACTGACACACTGGGATCCTGTCTTTCCCGCTCTCTCCTCTCTCTGCCTGTCTCTTACTTTAACTCTTCCTGTCCCATTAAAGTTACTAACCATAGACCTTTCTGGAGTCCCTGAGCTCCCTTGTCTCGTAGGTTCCTCTGGATCTCTGCTGCTGTGGACGTGCCAGACTCCAGCTGCTACAACTACTACTATCCGTCTCACCACTATCATCTCTCTCTCTCTCTCTTCATCTCCCTCTATCCCTCTATCCAACACGGTCTCAGCAGATGTGTGTCTAACATGAGTCTGGTCCTGCTGGAGGTTTCTGCCTGTTAAAGGAAGTTTGTCCTTGCCACTGTAACTTGCTAAATGCTGCAAAGTGCTCTGCTCATGGTGGATTAAGATGAGATCAGGCTGAGTCCTGTCTGTAAGATGGGACTGGATCTTATCCTGTCTTGATGTTGGGTCTTTGTTAATAATAGAACATAGAGCACGGTCTAGACCTGCTCTGTTTGGAAAGAGTCTGAGGATAACATTTGTTGGGATTTGGTGCTTGATAAATAAAGATTGATTGATTTATTGATTAGATGAACCAAGAGAGGCTGAAGCAGTGGATCTAACTCTGACTGGAATCTCTTTTTCCTGTTCAGGTTCATCATTGTGTCAGAGCTTTAGCTGATCTAAGCCTTTGTCGTTCTTGTTATCATCATGTAAGATGTTATGTTTAATTTCCCAGACACTCACTTTTAAGGCCTCTATCTTCTTCCTCCTGAGCTCTGCCTCCTCGCTGGACTCCTGGCTGTCAGAACCGTCACTATCGTACTGAAACACACAGACAGAGAGTAGAAAGATCACGTCAGAGAAACGAGGAAACACTCTTTGAAAGCTTTGTTGAAAATAAGAAAGAAGAGGATTGAACCTTCTCTCCTCTGAGCCGGGCTTTGATCTGCTGTCGCTCATTGAAGTTCTGCAAACGGATCTGCCTCAGCCTCGACAAGTACTCCTGAGAGGGTACACCGAAATGTTAGAAACTGGATCGCACACACACACACAGAAAACTGTGGTACCTGTGCTCACAGGGAAAATCATACACAGGCAGAACTTTTCAAAGAAAGTTTCACACACAACGTCGTTTGATGGAAACACATAACTCCAGCTTTTCAAAACAGAACAAAAACAGTTCATAAGAATCAATGTATTCCATTCAAAGCAAATCAAATCTGCATTACACAACTTAAAACGGATGTGTCGACGTTATTTGAAATGGAACTTTATGCACAATAAACATAAGGGGTATATAAAAACAGCCATTACATGGAGGGAAAATAAACAACGGAGCAGCTCGGACGGGACAGCGGAACACCACACGTTGTGCAGGGAGTGGGCATGAGATGCTGGGCTGAGTTATGGGAGTGTCACAGGGGGTTGTGTGCAGACATGAAGGAGGATCGGCCAAGCCAGACGTGCTGTGAGTGTGAGGCTGAGCCTCCAGGCCTGGACTCCTACCTCCTCCTCTTTGTTGGCTTTGGGCCTCCTGCAGCGAATCGAAGCAGCACGACTCCCATAGATCGCTGCCAGGTTTTGTCGAGTGCCCTGTTTATCGTTCAATTTAACCACATTTCAGAAGGAAAAGAGGCCTTGAGTGTTACCGCCACAACATCAGGGGCAGGGGCGGGAGGTTAAGGTGCATAGATTAATAGTTGAGCATTAACACTGATTGCATAACCACATGTTGATTAAAAAAATATCAGCAGTGAAATAAATAACCCCACAGGGAGCTCTCACTTAACCTCCAAAGCTCTGCCTCATAATTATCCCTGGTGTTTTTATGACACGCAGATAAACTCTCACATCATTTGATTCCTGCAGCTCCACAGCTGACAGAGAGCTGGCAGAGAAAGCTCGTAGTTGTTATGGAACAAGCCAGGCCAGTAATTATCGGACTGAGATTCAGTGGGTGGCCAGAAACAGAAACAGAAACCTCAGAGGGATGCAGCTCTGTGTCTGCTGGATGAAGAGCAACACTCACATTAGCCTTAACAGACACTGCTTCAAGTCAGGGATGCAACTTCTTTGAGGTTCTTCAGTTATATAATGGATGTAAATTACTGAATGCAGAGTTAAAGCAACTAGGGATGCACAGATCCTACTTTTTAGTTCCCAATACCGATATCGATACCTGGGCTTTGATATCTGCCGATACCGATCCGGGTTTTGATTTAACAATCTATTCCTTAATGTTTGGATAGAATCATGTTTTGGCAACTTCAGGCTTTTCTGACTTGATGGTGAATAGGGATGCACCGATCCGATCCTGGTATCGGATATCTGTGACAAGGGGACAATGTATAGTGCCGATCCATATGGCAGATCTATTCATCTCAGTTCTATGCTTTTCTGTGTTTACAACAACCATGTGCGTCTCCTACGTCATCACCGCCCGCCGGTCTGTGCATTTTTGCCCGGTGGAGCATGATGGAGGATAACTACAGAGGCTCTGCAGTTTAGGTGCATGTCACGCTTCTATTGCTAACAACTCCGCCGAAAACTTGCAACATGTGCAGCGGTAATGTTTCGACGGATGGCAGTTGCGCTTAAAAATATAATGGGAGCCCAAAGGAAGAAGTTTACGTCAGCTGTAGCCGACTGCAAAGAAGCAAGAAACCTTCTATTAATGGATTCAAAGTGTGAAAAAACTGACAGGTTATTGGATTTAATTGTTCCAGATCCTTGAAATGAAGGGATTCCAGCCTCTGGTTTAGCACTTGGAACCCAGGTACAGTTCACCATCAAGTCAGAAAAGTCTGAAGTTGCCAAAACATGATTCTATCCTCACATGAAGGAATAGAGATTGTTAAATCAATACCAGGATTGGATTGGCTAGTATTGGTATCGGCAGATACCAAAGCCCAGGTATCGATATCAGTATCAGGACCTAAAAAGTAGGATCGGTGCATCCCTAATGGTGAACTGTACCTGGGTTCCAAGTGCTAAACCAGAGGCTGGAATCCCTGAATTTCAAGGATCCGGAGCAATTCAGTCCAATAACCTGTCTGTTTTTTTCACACTTTGAATCCATTAAATGAAGGTTTCTTGCTTCTTTGCAGTCGGCTACAGCTGACGTAAACTTCTTCCTTTGGGCTTTCATTATATATTTCAGCTCGACAGCCATCCGTTGAAACATTAGAGCTGCACATGTTGCAAGTTTCCGGTGGAGTTGTTAGGAAAAGAAGCGTGATATGCATCTAAACTGCAGAGCCTCTGTAGTTATCCTCCATCATGCTCCACCGGGCAAAAATGCACAGACCGGCTGGCACTGAGACGCACATGGCTGTTGTAAACACAGAAAAGCATAGAACTGAGATGAATAGATCTGCCATATGGATCGGCACTGTATATCGGCACTTTGTCACCGATATCTGATCTAGCTTTTTGAGTCCAATCTAGCTGATATCCGATACCAGGATCCGATCGGTGCATCCCTAAAAGCAACATTATGATTAAAGTTAGAGCAGCAGAGGTACCTTATTACAGTCATAGCTCCTATTTTAATAGAGATATTTTAGCAGAGGCAAAGGTAAACTATGCTTACTCACTCATCCAGCAGACACAAAAACAGACGGAGATCAAATTTCAGGCTTGCATCTCTCTGACATGACCCTCCATGACTTTGACTTGGAGCTATTTGTGTTACACAGGTAGTTTACAACAGGCGTAAGATGAGAACATTGCATTATTCTTTCCTTAATTTACACTGATCTGTTTTTTAGACAACTATATAGAACTTTGCGGTTCAGATCATTTGTCTGTCATGCATTCTCTCTGTGCTCAGAAGAGTTGTTATCATTGTGTTGGATGTAGTTCAGCAACCAGATTCAATACTTGTTAAATCCCCCTGTGTGTTTTAAAAACTCAGTGAGTCAGACTACGCACCAGCTGTCCTTCAGCACGGACTTTGTTGAGCATTGCTTCTCTCTTCCGCTGTAAGAACTCCTCCACCTGATAGGCCCGTTCAGGAGCCATCTGTATCCTCTGCCTGTAGAAGAGGAGATGGTGATGAATGATGTGACTGCATGAAGAAGGGAAGGTAGAGAAGCTGCGTGACTGACCTGCTTATGTGGGCTTGTTTGGAAACGTGCTGCAGCCTCTGTAGTTCCCTCTTGATTGCGTCAGGGTTTAATGGTCTGGACGGGCCGTTGGGCAGCACTGGGCCAGCAGCAGGAGGTACACCACTAACACACAGAGGGGGCGCCATTAACGCCATTATTTATTATCATAACACCCTAAATTCACTTAAACTACAGAGACATCTGAACTCACCGACTGGGACTGCCTGGTCCTGCCGAGGATCCCTCTCTGCTGACTGCTTTAGACTGTGGTTTTGACATGTGGTCCAGAGCGGTGTGGTAGTGTTCATAAGGGCTTTTACTGGGGACTGGTCCCTGAACAGAGCTCGGGACGCCTCTCTTTCCCCCACCAACAAAACACTGAGTGGAAACAGCAAACACGGGTTGAAAGGGGAAAGGAGAAGTTATTTCTTTGAGAGTTGGCCAGACAAAACATGAAGCTGAAGTTTAAGATAAACGATATCATGGAGGATGTTATGAACTCGCTCTGTTAACTCAGGCTTCATGCTCTGGATCATTAAAGGGGGCATGTGACGTCACTTGAAGGCTCTTTCATACTTGAGAAGCACTGATGGAGTTATACAAGTTATGACATCGCTGCAGCAATAAGGACAGAAACATCTTGCAGAATATGATTGTGTAAATTCCTAAATTCATAGTTTGATTTTACCACATGATGCACCGTTTATTCCTAATGATGCACTTTAAACAGAAGCACCCTTAAACTTTAACAATGATGCACATGATCTCAGCTGTAAAGGTAGGGACTGAGATGAGATCTGATACTTTCATAAGCAGCACAGAAATAACTTTAGTGTTGGACAAATAGAAGCCCAAACTAGTATAGGGGAGAACGGGGTTGGTTGTCACACGGGTTGGTTGGCACACTCGTTATATCTCGCCATCAGAGGGCGCTGTCTCTCAAATTGGGGTATTGACATTTCCAGAATTAGGATCAGAGCTCACCTACATAGTCTTCTCTGGAGTAAGACAGCTGAACTTGAGGTGAGAGGACTTTTTGTGTTTTTCATGTCAAATTGTAAATATTCAGCTCCTCAGTATTTTTCTTCTAGGCTTTTAAACGATGGGTTTATAACAAAACAAGTGTTACCCTTACAAAGTGTGACGGGAAAGCTATAGTTTAGATTTTTATTAGCTAGCTAACTAGTTGTTAGATGGTTGTTAGCCTTGATGCTAGCAAAAAATTCCAGTTGGGGTTGGTCGTCACATTCTCTTTGGGGTTGGTTGTCACATGTAACAACCAACCCCTATGTTGGCAAAATCATGCATGGTGAAATGAGTTGGAGTGTGCAGACCCTACATTTGCCATCACTGTAACTCAGACAGTGACTGCATGTAGCCTAGTTGAGTCGGCCATTATTGTTAGGCCTATTTGTTTTGTTCTTTATGTTGTTATATAGGCTGGACTAAAGATGTGTTTCCTGTTCATGTTGCTCATTTTATGTTAAAATGCATTAAGTTATGTGGGCCTATCACTTGACAGTGCAATTCAACTTTCAAATTTAGTTCTGCCTTCTTGCCTTTTTTAAAAGATTTTTCCCATTAAAATACCATTGTGACAACCAACCCCATAGTGTGTGACAACCATCCCCATAGTGTGTGACAACCAACCCCATAGTGTGTGACAACCAACCCCATAGTGTGTGACAACCATCCCCATAGTGTGTGACAACCAACCCCATAGTGTGACAACCAACCCCATAGTGTGTGACAACCAACCCCATAGTGTGTGACAACCAACCCCATAGTGTGTGACAACCATCCCCATAGTGTGTGACAACCAACCCCATAGTGTGACAACCATCCCCATAGTGTGTGACAACCAACCCCATAGTGTGCGACAACCATCCCCATAGTGTGTGACAACCAACCCCATAGTGTGTGACAACCAACCCCATAGTGTGTGACAACCAACCCCATAGTGTGTGACAACCAACCCCATAGTGTGTGACAACCAACCCCATAGTGTGTGACAACCAACCCCATAGTGTGTGACAACCATCCCCATAGTGTGTGACAACCAACCCCATAGTGTGTGACAACCAACCCCATAGTGTGTGACAACCAACCCCATAGTGTGTGACAACCAACCCCATAGTGTGTGACAACCATCCCCGTGATGGGGTTTGTTGTCACAATGTGTCAAAGTGTTTTTGATAATTAATTGCCTCTTTGTTACAATGAGTTGGAAAATGAGAGGGATACACATTTCAAGCCAACACCTTAAGCTTCAGTTTAATATAGGAATGACTATTCAAAGATGTTTTGATGATGAGCAATCATCAAAACAGTAAAAAGTGTGACAACCAACCCCGTTCTCCTCTACTGATTTGATTTAGGCTGTGATAAAACCTAATCATTTTTATTATCTGTGTTGTGGCTGCAGAACCAGATGTGTTAAACAGACTTTGCAGGATTTTAGGACCGAACATAAAAAGATGATCTAAGGTATTTCATTGATGTTGTGCCATTTTTTACAAAGGTAAATATGTTGCAAAATGCATGAGCTTGTAGATTTGACATGAGAACCTGCAGAATACGATTTGAGAACTTGTGGATAAAAAATCTGAACTTGTATGTTTCATTTTTCACTTGTAAAAAAGATCACACACATGAGTTCTGAATTTGAAGTTACAGAAAAAAATAACTACATGGGAGCTTGTGGAAAAAATGTGAACTTTGTAAAAAATATTCATACAACCGTGTTCTGAATGTGATCCACAAGTTCTCAAATCATATTCTGCAGGTTCTCACATCAAGCCTACAACCTTGTGCATTTTGTAACATATTTACCTTCATACTTTTTGTTCTTTCACTGTACGGATAATCTGCTGGAGTTTATTTCCAAATTTGACCTGAAGCAAACAGACAAATGAGAGGAAGGAGACTCTCATGACAAACCAAAATTAAATAGAATCAAATGCATGTAGGCTCCTGTGAGGTGATGCATATAGGATTTGTTACAGTTACTGCAAATGAGATGTTACAGTTTCAGAAAATCTCATACTGTATAAAATGTTACATCAGCTGATAATCTGTATTACCCTCAAAGGACATCAATCAATGAATGATGGACCCTTACAGCTGATTTCATGTCATAACATCACCTGGTCCCAAACAGGTTATCAGTCCAGAGTAAGTTACAAAGATGATCTTTGTATTCATGAAACAATGGAACTACTTTGGAACACTTTTGATAATTAGAAAAGGAAAACAGCGTCCCTCACCTTCCTCTCTGGGCTGCTGCCTCCACTAGAGCTCAATACATGCTTCCAGCCCTGTTCTCTGGCCTGGTTTATACGATTGATCTGTTGCAGATGACATCAATAGTCTTTCAGTTTCAGACAGAGACATGCAGCACAAAGACTTAACAAAGCGTGTTCCCTCTGCAGAATGTCACACAGTTATAAAATGAGATCTTATATCAGGAGAATATGTCATTTAAAATGTCTTATAACATGATTCCCATGGAAAGTTTCCAATTTGGAATATGTCTAATATTCCCCAGCTTAACTTCCCATGGAAATTTACCAGAAACTTACTGGAAATTTTCCACCCCTTTGTAACCCTAGACAGGACTATAAACGTCATGACTGCAACTGGCAATATAAAGCGGGATAGAGAGTTTTAAAGTTTTAAAAAGATTCTGCAAAGTGACTTTTTTTATGCTATGCTGCAGTTTATGTTGTTTATTTAATAAGCATTCCCCAATTTTTCTGTCTTTCTTGATTTTTGAGCGCTTATGTTTTGCATAAAAATAATTATTCCAACCAACAAAGATTATATTTGAAACCAACCTTGTCCTTTTCAAATCTTTTCATCTGCTCTGCTTTTAACAGGAACATCTGAGGGAAACACAGTTCAGGAATTTAATTAAACCGTTTAGTTATTAACCACAATAACGTCACTGTGGGACTAAATGTGCACCCACCTGCTCCCTCTGTTTCCTCTCTTTCTCTATCAGCTCCATCCTTTTCTTTCTCATGCCCTCCTGCAGGATGAAGAATAAGCATCAGAAAGAGATATCTGAAAAGTCCCTGTGCTGAACAAGAGGCCACAAGCTCTGCCGTCACTGGACAGGCAGGTGAGGAGGGAGAGGTTGGTTAAACGAGAAGAAAGAAGAAATGAGGCACGACACTCCAAAAAGGGCAGAGAGCGGAAGATGATAGTAAACAGAGATCGAGCGTTATGAGAGGGAGGAAAACTAAAAAATGCTACAAGGGAGGGACTTTCACGTTTGAGTAAATGTGGAGAAAAAAAAAGCAGGAAAATCTGAGAGTAAGTTTAAGTTAGGGGGGCTCTCAGCTGTACCTCGTGTTTTTTCCTCTCTTCCTCCACTTGACTCACTCTTCTCTGGGGGGCTGCTGGGAGGGGGGCCTGAGCAACATATGACACTGGGGTTCAGAGGTCACCAACACACTATGATATAAGCAGCACAGACTCACACAGACAGATGGAAGAAGCTTCTAACACGACTGACAAGGAACTCAACTCAACAAATACAGCAAACAAACAAAAATCATGAGTGAAGCTCAAAATCAACAACAATCTACAAACCGGTTTGTGCTTCACAGCCGGTTTCCTCTCCGCCAGCTTTTTGGCTGCATCTGGCACCTTCCTCACAGTTAAAGGCACTCCGTATTTGCTGGCTGGTTTGGTGATCTTCTGGGCTGGGGTGAGTGGTATGGAGCCAGGGGCAGAACGCTTGGCTGTCCACACGAGACATAAACATTAATCCAAGTCGGCGTGCAAATGTGCAGAGTAAACAAACACTCCTGGCACAGAGAGTGTTGCTTCTTTCAAAGTGGTTCTACTCAGCGGTCTTAATGGACAAAGGAACACTAAAGCATGAGATTAAATAAGGTCACGGCACTTGAGTGCACTTAATGTTGCAGAGCTCTGGCGTGCATTGAACCAAAAAAAAAGGATTCAATTAGGAGCTCCAAAGGAAGCAAATGCAGAATCTAATCAGCCCAACACAAAATTAGATTTTATTGTTTCTTGATGAAAACCAGATGTTCAGTTTGGGTGCAAACTGAACGTCTCTTGCTGTCTCCCTTTATCAGTTCAAGTTTTTCTCCTGCCAACCTCTCATTCTGAGGAGGTAACCTGTGTGTTTGTCTCCGTGTAAGAGTAATGGACAAACCTATTCTGTGCTATCTGGTCAGTCATGAATATTGCAGAAAGGAAAAGTACAGACAGACCAAGCTACAGGGAGCTGAAAGGGGCTCAGGCAGTATGCTTCTGCTGCAGCCTGTGACAACATCATGGTAAACTCCTTTTCCGTGCATACAATGTGATGGCTCAAAGATCACTTCACCTATGAAAACACACATTTACTAACCTGGTGGCCCCTGCACTGCACCCACTTTAGGCTGCTTGTGAAGAAAGTTATGATGGAATTCCTGAGCAATGATCTGAAACAAGGATCAAATACACAATGTTAAAGTGGATGCAGTTTACCTCTTACACTACCAGTCCAAAGTTTGGACACACCTTCTCATTCAATGTTTTTATTTATCTGAATTATTTTCAACATTGTAGATTAATACTGAAGACATCAAAACTATGATATAATCTGGTTTTGCCATAATCTGGATTACAACAGTGGTCAAATAGGGCTAACCATTGTGTGCTAACCCTACATCTGAACAACACAACTGATGGTCTCAAACACATTAAGACGGCAAGTCATTCTACCAATGAGCTCTTGACAAGGCTCATGTTCATTAGAAACTAGAGATAGATCTATATGGTTTCATCAGGGCCGATACTGATACCGATTATTAGTAGTCAAGGAGGCCGATAACCGATGTTTGGAGCTGATATTCATTTGCAGTAAAAGGGAAAATATTGGCGTCAAAATTTTGAATAATACAAACTCCAACACTTAACTTTGTTTAAAGCTGCTGTGAGGAACTTTTGTTTTGTATTGATTCTGGCGCCCCCCTTGTGGACAAAGTGATACCTCTTATCTCTTGTCCTGTACATGCAAAAGTAGTATTTTCAACAAAAGCCTCATCCTGTTGTGCTCAACAGTCAGCTTTATCAGGCAATTTGATTACTTTCCATGAAAACAGTCAAATAAAGGCTGTTTCTGAAGCAAGATGTCCATCATCTGGTCGGACACCTACCCCCCCAGGGCGGTTTCAGGCATTAAACATTACAACAGAGAAGGTGTCAGTGTTGCTGCTGATGGACTTGTTTGCTATTGAAGGTTATAAAGAGGCATCAGTATCATTTTCAGTCTGTTTCTCAGCCAGTTCAAAACTCCTCACAGGGCCTTTAAATGCCTTTAAGCATATGTTTATTAAACAGCTTTTCAGATTTGCAACATGTTAAAGGTTGTTTTTAATCTTAGACTATAGACATCTTTGTTTTAACATTCTAACACAAAGTGCAGGGAGCTCCCAGGCTCAGCAGCATGTCTTATAAAGTTAAATGAAAACTTAAAGAAATAAATAGCTCCCTAAAGTTTTCTACAGTAAATAAAGTTTTCCAAAATTTAAATATAACCAAAATGTTAATCTTTCACTTATCTTTGTTTTAAAGGGATATTTCAGTTTTTTTGAAGAGGGGTTGAATGAGTTTTAAATCACTAGTAATTGTAGGGGTCACAACGGATGCTGCTCAGCTCGTCCCCTGTGATGAGAAACTGCAGGGAGAAATTGGCCAAAATAACTCAGTTTTATGTTGATCTCCTATCGGACATCAGATTTTTAAAAAAGGGAGATGCCAATATGCGTCAAAATGCAGAATATCGGCATTGATAATCGGTCTATCCCTATTAGAAACCATTCCAGGAGACCAATTCACGAAGCAGACTGAGAGAATACCAAGAGTGTGCAAAGCTGTCATGAAGGAAAAAGGGGGCTACTTTACAGAATCTAAAATATAAAACATATTCTGTTTTTGTTCATTAAATAATTCCATATATGTTCTTTCATAGTTTTGATGTCTTCAGTATTAATCTACAGTGTTTCAAATCATCAAAATAAATACAAACCCTTGAATGAGAAGGTGCTTCCAAACTTTTGACTGGTATTGTATATCAAAGACATCTCAAAGTGTACTGCACCTGTGGTGTGAGGAACTTCTCAATCCTGCAGATCAGGAAAGGTTTGTCCAAGATGCTGCTGACTGACGGCCTCTCTCGAGGGTTGCGTTTAAACAGCTGCCCCAAGAGAGAGCGCAGTTCTTGCGAGTAGTGCACAGATACGGGTGGGTATGAGCCACGGATGATCTTCAGGACTAAATTCTTCATGTTGCCAGCCTCAAACTGAGGAGGAGTAAACATCAGAGGAAATTACTGAGTGCAATGACAGGTGATCGTGGAGGAGAGCAGAGGTTATGATAGGTTGGAACTTTGATTCTCTTCTTATGTGTTGTGTTTTGTAAATGTCTGGTAGGCTGGAGCACGTCTGTGGCAAAAACACACACTTTTAATGGAAGTTTTTTTGAGTGGGACCAATCACTGTGAGGATTACATTACAGCCATCACAGCCAGTTTTGCTGCTGCAGGCCAGAGTGATCTAATAATGCCGTTCAAAAACTGTTTGTACCCATAACAGGTAGAATATTTGGTTCAAAAACACCAGAATTCACCTTCTGGACCACTCCCTGTTAAACCTCCTTTTATCCTCTGACTGTAGTTGAAGATATGATTGTGAACCTCCAAATATAATAAAATATTCATTCTTTGAAACTTAGTTGGTCAACATTTATAAAAAATAAGGCAACCAGAGGCCAAACATCCAAATCAGTATGTGTGAGAGCATTTCAATGCTGCATAAGAAACATCAAATCTACATGAATTAGAAAACAGCACACATACAGAATACTTACTGCATGCTTAAGAGTGCACATTTCATACAGGACACACCCTAGGGCCCAAATATCACTGCAGACGGAGGGAGAGTAGGGAGAATGAGAGGGGTGAGCACATAAAGACAGGAGAGGTAAGGGGTGAGTTTTTGGGGTAGACTTGTATCAAACAAAGATTAATCCATGGTCACTTTTTTAACAACTTGCTTTCTGAGAATAACATTGACGCACACTGACATTCACTCCTCTACTTTCCAGTAAAGTGGATTAGATTACATGCGTACTTAACATAGTTAAAGAGGAAATCAATACTTGCTT
This sequence comes from Notolabrus celidotus, assembly GCF_009762535.1. NCBI lineage: Eukaryota > Metazoa > Chordata > Actinopteri > Labriformes > Labridae > Notolabrus > Notolabrus celidotus. The sequence continues at coordinate 7,781,801 of NC_048273.1, read as the reverse complement.
CCTGCTGCAGATACAAACAGGCACATTCACTCAATAAAAGGAGGGGACATGATACTTTTACATCACCAAACACAACCAAATACTGCATGTTACAACGTGCTAGGACAGAACTCGACCCTTAAATGTCTACAGAATACAACAGTTTACATCACAAAGAGACAAGCACTCACACGTCAGTCACAGAACATGGTGTCAGTACCTTTTGTTGTTGTATGGTTTATTTTCACAGATCTCTGGTGAAAGGTAATAAGGTGTTCCTATGCATGTTCTTGCCAGCTCCACAGTGCTACAAATAAGAAGACAATGAGAATTGCATTCATTTAAATTCCCATGTCATGGCTTACAGAGATCTGCAGATCCTCTCAGATGATTCTTTTTTTTTTAATACCTGTTGAGGACCCTTGCAATTCCAAAATCTCCAAGCTGCACAGTCCCATCTTTTGTTAAAAATATGTTCTATACAAACATGATAAAAAAAAATGTGAGTAGGACAACAAGCTGCAAAAAAACAAGTTATAATAACAGTGTTGCATGAAGGACTACCTGTGATTTGATGTCCCTGTGGAGGATTTTGCGATCATGCACGTGCTTCAGAGCCAGACAAATCTGCACAAACCAATTTGAGATCTAAGAGAAGAAAAAGTGTGAACACACGTTACAGTTTTGGTTATTCAGACACTCTTTAAAAAAATGGGTTTGATTTATTTGCTTGAAGATGCCTCTGGAATAACATCTCTGCAGGATTAGCATGTCAAATCTGGATTCAATCACAAAGATTAGGTGTTCCAAAACAGCCTGGGTCCTAGTCTATTTGCTGTTTATATCAGTCATGCTTTCCCCTTCTAAAATAATAATAATAATACATTTTATTTAAATGCCGCCTTCAGAGCATTCAAGGTCACCGTACAGGGCAGAGTTTATAAAAAAAAGAACAATATAAAATGAGTCTGAGAAAATCAATAAGACATGAAGCAGTGTAACTCATAAATACAATGAACAGGATAAGATACAGTGCAGCGAAGAGATGTAATCAGAGTGAAAATGACAGTTTAAAAAGATGTGCTTTGAGACGGGATTTGAAAATGGAAACAGAATCGATGTTATGGATGTCTGGTTGGAGGGAACAATCAATAACAGGCTGTTATTTAAACTGTCACTGCACTACCTGCACTGTGTACATAGGCTGTTTGTTTTATAACTATATCTTATTATATTTTATTGTATTCTTTATTTAAATTTTTGATATTTAAAAGCTGGAAGAGAGAAACAGAATCTCATTTTTCCTGTATGTCTCGTATAAATAGTGAAAATTGACAATACAAACCTTTGAATCTTGAATCTTGAATCTTGTGCAAATCTTAATACATATACTATTCTGTATAGTTTTATTGATTCTCTTTAGGGTGCTGTTTCAAACACACACATTTTCTTGTTGTGTTTTTTATGATACATTTGCAAGCCTTAAATTGTTCTTTATGCATGCAAAAATGTTGTTGTTTTCTCAACCTGTGCATGAGATGTTGAGTATAAAAGACTGCACCTTTTCACACAGTGAGGCAGCATTATTGAGAGTCACACAAATATAAATTTGTTGGATGAAATGAAAAGGTAGTCAGTGTAAACATTTGCACAAAACATCCCTGACTGTCTAAATCTAAAAGAATGAACTTACCTGCTCTTCTGTGAACAGTACTCCTTTTTGAGAGTTGATCTTCTTGAAGAGGTCTCCACCCTCACAGTAGTCCATCACAATATACAGACAGCCCCCCTCTGAAGGAGTTTAGAGAAGATTTTAAATAAGTCATAATAACATCTTGTGTAGTCTCTGTTTGTGTGCATACCTTCAAAAGACTCCTTATACTGCACGATGTTGGGATGACTCATGTTGGCAAGGACTGCAACTTCTTTCCGAGATTCCTGCCTCTCTTTACTTGACATCTGTTAAAATGAGGAGTGTGTGAGAATGTGTCAGAGACTCGTAGCAGAAAGGGGGGGCTCAGATCCAACAGAGAAGTGTGATAAATGATGCATAAGAGCTTACTCCAGATATGCCAATCTCCTTGATGACATACTGGTGTCCATCCTCTTTGGATTTGACGAGGACAGCCCTTCCAAATGACCCTTCCCCTATTTTCTTCACCTTCTCGTACTTGTCCATGTTAGAAGAGTGGCTGGATCCTCATGATGGTTCTGCAGGGAGATCAAGGAAAACACTGAAAAGCTTAGCTCACTTGACTTCAGTAAAAAGGGGGTTTGATGTTGCCAGTTTGGTAACAGGTTATGATATAATCCACTTTTACAAACTTCAGTTGTTATAGTTATTTCTAATACTGTCACTATACAGTAATGTCAGCTGAATTAAGGAGGGAAGGCAGACAGAAAGGATGTCTTTCCTCAGACGGGCTGTGATGCTGAGGCAACACTCAACATAGCAGGTAGCTAGCTTCACCGTTACATTACATATACACACAGATGACGGACCAAAAACACAGAAAACACATGAAACATCCTGTGGATACATCAGGGAACATACTCAACATGTCTCTGTTATGTTAAAGTATAATGTTAGTGAGCTGACACTCGGCTTACCATCAGTCTGTCTCGCCGCTGTCTCTCAGAGCCTCTGCTACTTGCTGCTCTCTGCGCTCTCGATCTAACTACAAGCTCTCTTTTTTGCTGCATTCTGATTGGCCGCCTACTTATTTCTCGATCGCGGATTGGTTGGTTTGGGTGTTCGTCATCACGGTGACTGACAGCGCTAGTCCCCACCCCAGAAGGGCTGTTGCTGTGGACATTTTCCATAGCAACCGACAGCCAATAGCAGACACGAAGAGCTTTGAACCCATCGACTGAACTGCTGCACACTGTGTACAGTGTTCATTAAATACTGAATTTAATGGTTTGAAAATCTTCATTTTAATTGAAAAAAGCAAAGAAAAAAAAAAAAATCAATCAATCAATCAATCAGACTTTATTTAAGATAAGATAAGACATAAGTACAATCAAGAAGAAGTTTCAATAAGTAAAATAAAATAAAATAAAATAAAAATAAAGATAAAGATAAAACACAATTTAGATATATACAATGTTACAAATGGAATTTAGATTAAATAGCAGTAATTACAGGCAGTATTAAAAATGTTTCAGTAGTGACAGGTTGACATGGTGTGATTATGGTTAGTAAAGACAAATTAAGCAATAAATAAAAATAAATATGGGTATGTAGTATGACCATAAGTTGTAATAAACAATAATAATGTAATATAACATAATATAATATAGCAAGATAATTATATAATATAATATATTATGCATTATAATGCCAGCAGCAGTCAAGAATGTCAGTTCAGGATGATGCTGTACATAAAATAATAAAAAGAAAATACATTTAAAAAAATAATAAAAAAAGAACAATCCATATGCAAGGTTTACAACCTGACATATGCAATAATAGTAATAATTATGATAATATAGATAAAATAAATAAAGGAAAAGTAAAGTAGAAGTTGCTGAACGAACTCAGGAAACGCTGTCATGATATCTTGATGAGGAAACTCTGGAGGAAGAATAAGATGTCACAGCTCGTTGTTGTATCTTGTTTGTTGCCACTTTATTTGTGGGAAATTGGGCCCCCTGTTAAAAGCTTAGAATAACTTCCTTGGGGTCGCCCCTTTCCACACATCCAACCATTGTGAAAATGTTTACTGTATATAAATATATATATATATATATATATATATATATATATATATATATATATATATATATATATATATGTTTACATTTGTGATGATGTGTGGGTGAATAAACTAAACTTAAAAACAAAACATATATAATAAAGGTTTTACAAATGTAAATATATATTTACATGTAAATATATATATATTATAAATATATAAATATATATTTACAATATATATGTACATTTGTGATGATGTGTGAGTGAATAAACTAAACTAAAAAACTAAAAAAATATAATAAAGGTTTAACAAATGTAAAACTGTGCCCTCCCATGATTGTAATGTAAAACAGCCAGATCAGATTCTACGAATAAGATGCTAACTTCAGTGTCGTAATGTAATTTATTGTGTTTTTTTAATTAAAATATTTTTGGAAGTCTCTTAAAAATACGTGTATTGATCTTTTAGTGTATATTCCTTGGATTTATTGTGGTTTTTTTTTTTAAATTATCAGAAACATTGAACTAAGACTGTGTTTCTTGCTCTCTCGGTAAGTGGTCACCTTTACAGTCTATGGTGGTCACATGTCTATGAAACACACCTCCCTCTGTCTGTGATGGTATCTCTCTGAGCAGATGACGCACTGAGCTCAGTGTGTGAAGATGGCTCCTTTTCCGGACGAGGTGGATGTTTTCACTGGCCCACACTGGAGAATGAAGCAGCTGGTGGGCCTATATTGTGAAAAGGTTGGTAATAATAAACGTTTTGTCCCAGTGTGTCGTTTAAATGTAGTAAATGAGTCTGAGTGAGACCAACAGACCAATGAACGACTTGTTAGCATGTCAGCTAGCTTGTGGCTGTAGCATTGAGTCAGATGAACTGTTGGGTAAGCTTTCACGGCTAACCTGGATCAGCTCAGAGGGCTGACTTGTTATTTTGTGCGTTTTTAAGCCATTTACTTCTGTAGAGTGTGTAATAAGGCACGTAGCTGCAGTAAAGATATAATATCTCACTCTGTCCACAGCAGAGGCTGCTAACTGGTTTAGCTAGCTTAACTAACTGGCAGGATCGCTTGTTATGTAACCTGCTGTAAGTGTCTCTACTCTTGTTATAGTGTGACTATAAATCATATATATCTATGGGATGTCCAGGGTTTATTATGAGTGTCCAGTCTACCTCAGATCGGCTCTTTGTGTCTCTTAATTATGTAAGGAGGAGGGTGAGCTAGCTGCAGGTACGCAGCTACACTGTGAGGTCTGCGTGTTGTTATGTTAGCTGTCTGAGTTTGTTTCTGCAGCTTTTGGACAGATCACTTCTAAATAAATCATTCAAACATATAATAAATAAGTGCATGTATAATATTTATCTTCTGTCATTCGATAAAATCACACATATAATGTTATTGAATAATTAATTTCTCATTTTTCTCCCCACACAGTTATCCAAAACCAACTTCTCCAACAACAATGATTTCCGCTCCTTCCTTCAGTCCCTGTGTGCCACCTTTAAGGAGTTCAAGATGCACGAGCAGATCGAGAATGAGTACATCATCGGCCTGTTGGAGCAGCGCTGCTGCACGGTGTACAATGTGCACTCAGACAACAAACTGTCAGAGATGTTGACCCTCTTTGAGAAAGGCTTGCAGAGTGTGAAGGTAAGGACATGCATACATTACACAGAGGTACACATGAAATCAGATATCACTCTATTGATCCAGGGGGAAATTCAGCTGTTGCAGCGACCCAGACATAAGTACAATCAAGATATAGTAATAGAAATAATTACATTTACTGATGTTACTGTTATTGAGTTGCTCATTTGTGTACTATTATTATACTTTATATATATATATATATATTGGGGTGCAACAATACGTGTATCTGTATGGAAATTATATTTATTTGATCAACTTCTGACGAGGTGCTCTGTGCTGAAAGTTCAGTGGATCTGCGCTCTACTCCTCCGGGCTGCATTGTGGAGCGCAGGTCCACTGAACTGCGCGCTCCTCCCACATTCATTCAGTCCAAGCTGGTCACGTTTGTTTTAACTGTGCTTCATCTGGAAATATATATTTCACCATACGACGGTCTGCTGGGTTCATATGTTCACGTATATGTGTGTGTGTGAGCGCGCGCCCGCACAAGAGGGAAGCACGAGTGTCTGCCGAGTCCCCCCCCCCCCTTGGAAGTCAAAGCAGAAGTGCTTTAAGGTTCCCTCTCTCATTGATCAGGTCTTGTTCTTTTATTTAACAGACTAAATATCCTCATGTTATTTATCTTATTTACATGACGGGATGTCATTTCTGTCTTTACATGGTCACGCGTTCACAATTCTCCTCTACTCTCTATCGCGACAGACAGACACACACACGCATGCAACACCCCCCCATGCACAGCAGAACATGTCAGGTATAGCTGCGCCTGATACATTTAATTTAATTTAAAAACTGTGCTTTTGAGCTGAAACAAATGTTGGTAATTTCAATAAACTACAAGTAAACAGGCATGGAAATGTCTCTTTTTCTGTATCAAAAACGTATCGAACCCAACCAAACCGTGGATTTTGTGTATCGTTGCACCCCTAATATATAATAATAATAATAATAATAATAATAATAATACATTTTATTTATAAAAGCGCTTTAAAAGATTCTCCAAGCGCTTTACAGGAAAATAAAATTATACAGTAGAAAAGCAAAGGAAAACAGTGCAAAAAAAAAGCAAAGAAGAGCAAGGCAGCAAAATAAAACAAAACAAGAAAAAAATCAATCAATTATAGTTTAAAAGCCTTTGTAAGTAGGTGTGTTTTGTGTCCGGATTTGAATTTGGTGAGTGAGGGAGAGAATCTGAGGTGTTGGGGGAGAGAGTTCCAGAGGGTGGGGGCAGCAACAGAGAAGGCCCTGTCCCCCCAGGTTCCCCCATATATCACTTTTGTAACCACCCTTTTAAAGTAAGAACTCAGTACTTTGAATAAATTTCACCAGAAAAATGAATTTCGCTTGAGAACATTCACAGACTGGTACTCCTACAGTTAAACTTCATCAACGTATACAAACTTTTACTTGAGTTAAATCTTTTAACACTCTTTACAGCCCTGAAAGTAAGAGACGTTTGTCATGCTGCTGGTTTGGCTTTGCTTTCATGGGAAACGTGTGGTTCTGCTGAAACAAGCAGGTCCTTGATGCTCTATTTTTGGGTCACTCATCTATCATCAGAACTAACAATCATGTTAACTATTCAAATACTGAAGTATACAGAGCAGTAGATTTTATTTTCAGGTTTACATGCCAAAAAAAAAAACGGCATCTTTTTTTAATTAAATGAAGCGGTTCAGTTTTTAAGGTGCTGCAGAGACTAAATGGGATCATGCTTGCGACACGCCTTGCCATTAAATCAAAATCAAAGTCCAAAGTAAGTTTTCTATTTATTAACAAACACTCAAAATAAATCAACTCCAAAAAAAAAGTGGAAATAAACAATGATAATGACGATGCTGGTGGCGGTCAACAAGAAATACTCAACCCCACTCACCCTCTAAGTGTACCTCCCGCCCCCAACTGAACAGGTAGATAAAAGGTTAACCACACCCATGAACCCAAAACCAGAAATGAAGTAAACAATAAAAAAGGAAATAATCATGATAAACGAATAAGACAGAAAATCAACATTATGGCCCCTACATAAGTAATAAGTTAAATCCTCTTCCCCTAATGTTTGGTGTTACAGCTTGAGGTTTTGTTTCTTCCAGGGGAAAGACCAGATGCAGAAAGAAGTGGGCTGAGATGTTTAATAAGGGCAGGGTTGTTTTCGTAATCTGCTTAACAACAGAGAACAGTGATTGTTCTCACTGAACCCAAAAAAAAAGGCCTTCCAGAATGATGCAATTGTGTAAATCTTAACATCCGCTCCGCCTCCGTCAGTCTGTAAAACAGAAGAAACCTTTTTGTTACTTTGGAATTTGATCCTACAAACTGTCCTGTGAAGAATTTCATCTGAGCCAGATTACATCAATTTACTTTTAAATATGATGTTTCAGAAAAATATAACAGCCATTTCTAATAACCTAGATACTTCAGTAATGCAGTTATGAAAACACTGAATGCAAGTTGTTTTAGATTCAAACTCTAAGATGTCTCACTTGTGATGGTATCAGGTTTTTTAAATGAAAGCTTGTTCTGTGTTTTTAGAGTGAGTATGAGCAGCTTAACTATGCCCAGCAGCTGAAGGAGAGACTGGAGGCTTTCACTCAAGACTTTCTGCCTCACATGAAGGAAGAAGAAGAGGTATAAGATGTTCACAGTTCTTTTTATTGTTACAACAAATACTATTGAAATTATGATTGAATAAATGAAAAACAGGTAAGACTACATTTTGTTCATGAACAATTAAAGGCATAAAACAGAGACTTGTTTTCACACCCAGGTGATCCGCATTGCATCAAGCTGTTTATAACCATATGAGATTCGTTGCAGGTGTTTCAGCCTATGCTTATGCAGTACTTCACCTACGAGGAGCTCAAGGACATCAAGAAGCAGGTGATAGCGCAACACTGCAGCCAGCAGCAGTGGGACTGTGCTGCTGAAGTGCTGAAGGGCTTCAGCTTGTGGAGCCAGGCTGAGGAGCTGCACAAAGCTTTCAAATACGCCGATCACGAGAAGACAGACTATGGTTAGTAAATAAACCCTAGTTGTTTTTATGCGACCAAGCCAGAGATCGTAAAGTATGACAGTTCATGACATTTTCTAATAAGTGCATTTCATAATTGAAGTATTTGAGTCAGCTGTAAGCTAAACTCTCTTGTCATCTTCCTCAGAGCTGGAAAAGAACTGGAATCCTTCCACTCAAATCTCCCAGCTTCCCTCAGAAATCATGCTGAGGCTCTTCCGCTACCTCGGCCCTGAAGATCTGTGTCGCTGTAGTCAGGTGTGCAGCTCGTGGTTAGAGCTGGCGAAGACCGGCTCTCTGTGGAAGCACCTGTACCCCGTGCACTGGGCCAGAGGTAGGCTGCTGATAGCTGGTTATAAATAAATGTTGTTAATGATGAAACACTCTTATGTATGTGATTATATCGCATTAATTTAAACACGTAGGGTTGATTCTCTTGTGATAAATGTTTGTGTCTTTGTTTAGGTGATTATTATAGTGGCCCCCCTGAGGATCTGGATCAGGAGCCGGATGAGGATTGGGTGACGAGTCGACAGAAAGAGGGTCGGGCTTATCAGGAGTGGGATGAAGATGCTGATGTTGATGAGTCTGGTGAGGGTTTTATTTCTTGCGTGCGTTCCTACGTTTGAGATTTGTGTATGATTGTCTCAAAAAAGAAGCTCAGGAAACAAGGACCAGAGATGTAAATGCTGCAAACATTCGAGTCAGGGGTGCAAGAAAATGTAAATACACTTAAGTGTTGTTCTATTACCTTCATAAAAACACTGTTTGGATTTAAAATTGGAAGTTAACATTTTTCTAGTGAAGGCAAATGTTCATTCCTAGGCTGGGATTGCACATAAAGTCTTACTATGATGTTAGATCTCTCTGTTCTAATTGCATTAAAAAAAGTTATTTTACCAACTTAGATTTAATGCATAGTCTTGATATCTGCTTAACTTGTGCAGCTGATTGCTGTGTTTCAAAACGTTCAGGTTTTACATACGTTTATAAAAGTTCCTCCTGTTAAAGTATGAATGTTTACCCACAATCCTGAGGCAGGGCTTTCCACATTTCTCACATGCTTTTGGAATGACCTTTAATAACCTCTGAAGAGTTTTTTTTTGTAATCATAAAAGTCTTCCTTCTAGGTGTCAGACAACGCTCTGATATAAAGGTAGTAAACAGACCTGCAGCCATGAGCCGTGTTTGCCTTGTCACCCGTTCTTTTTAAGTGACTTGTGTTCCTTAACTGAGTAACCTGTGTCGCCCTCGTCTGTTTAGATGTGTCGGGCAGTAAGAAAGGCTCCCAGGCAATCAGCACGGCTCAGCGTGAGAAGAGGCTCCTCAATGGGATTATTCAGAACCTGCTGCCAGCTGTGGGTCCGTCTGTCAAGTCCATTGTTCTGGCGTACAGTTCGACGGTCTCTAGTAAAATGGTACGCAGCCTGACGTTGTGATTTTACTCTGGAGCTGAACATCTGATTACAAACACAATGTCAAATATGTCATGTCAAACTTTTCAGGTGCGCCAGATTCTCAGTTTCTGCCCCAATATCACTCACCTGGATCTGACCCAGACTGATGTCACAGACTCTGCATTTGACAGGTGAATATCAAAACTCATGACTTACATTTCTGCACATCATTTCTGACCTCTGGTGTAGTCTTTACAGGAAACTCAGCACTCATGACTCTGTTCCTTTCCCTTTCAGCTGGTCCTCTCTGGGGGCGTGTCTTTCCCTGGAGCACCTGGATTTGTCAGGATGTGAGAAGCTAACCGACCACGCTCTGAAGAAGCTCTCTGTTGGACTGGGTGACAGCACATTTTCATCCTGCTCCGGCAAACGATCGAAGCTTCTTAAAAGTTCTCCGATACCCATCACGCTCATGGAGGAGAAAGGCCTGCATCCAGTCGTGCGGAAGCGTCAGGCTCTCATTTTCAAGCAGGGGACCGGCCGATGGGGTGCCGCCTGCCCTCCCACACAGGTGTGGGTTCTTGACTCTTCAGACCTGGCTGATATTGAAGATGCGGCAGACTGGAGCCGTCGCGGTGGGATGACTGTTCCTGCAGCAGAGAGCTTTGTAGAGACACAGCTTGCGGGAGGTTCGTGCTGCTGCAGGAGGAGCAAAAGGCGCGGGCACAGGACTGGCTCAAACGCCTCTTATTTGCATCAGCAGTTTGCCATGTCTGGGGAAATGTTTTGTGGTCACTCCACCTGCTGCTCTAGTGACATGGCCCTCAGGACTTTTACTGGGCCTCAGAGCGAGGCGGGCACATTCAGAAGCAGCGCTGCAGAGTTTCGGACTAAATGCTCCTCAGTGGGGGGTCTGCAGTGTGAGAAAAGGACTGACCAGTCAGAGGCAAGGCGCCCACTGAGGTTTCTCAGCCTCTCTGGATGTTATCAAGTCACAGATTTGGGCTTAAGGTAAAGATCATGTTCTGCTGTTCTTCAAATCTACATAAAAAAAACCCTCTTTAATCTGGAAAAACAAACAAACAGGGGAAACTAAAAACAGAGAAACATCACAAGATAAGAGAAGATAAGATATACTTTATTGGTCCCCCATTGGGGGAAATTCTTTTGTTACAGCAGCTTACAACACGGCACAGGGGAAAACAACAATTACTAACATAGTTAAAAAATATAATAACAATGATAATAGCAATTACAAAGGTACAATAGAATAAAATCAAATAAAATAGAATAATATGGCAACTATTACAGATGGACACACACTATGTACACTTCTATCTGATAAATAATAAAGACGTTTAAAGACTATAATTCATAAAATACAAATCAAATAAATTCAGCATGCCTAAATATGACTCAGGGGTCAATTGTGCAAGCCTCTGTCCTGGTTAACTCAACCTGCTGTCTTTCCTACACTGTTCAGTTGAGGTATTGTAGGAGTATTAAGTAATCTGGCTTAAAAGAGAGAAAAAACATCAGCATATATAAGAAGTGGATGTCCCCTCCATGACGTCACTCACTGATTGGTTGGCTAGTTTTAAAGCCTTGATTTTAGCCGTTGCATCTTGCTTTCAGAGCCACAAAAGACAGTTTCTGGATTTCAGGATGGATAAATATTAGGGATGCACCGATCCGATCCTGGTATCGGATATCGGCTAGATCGGATATCGGTGACGAGCAGCCGATATATAGTGCAGATCTATTCATCTCAGTTCTATGCTTTTCTGTGTTTACAACATCTATTGGTTATGAAGATTAGCTCACCAAACTGCTGGTACACATTCATAATCTCTTGAATAATGATACTGTCAGTTTAAAAATGTTTACTTTATTTTGGTTTACAAAGTCAGAAAAGCCTGAAGTTGCCAAAACCTGATTCTATCCTCACATTAAGGATTACAGATTGTTAAATCAATATCAGGATCGGATCGGCTAGTATCGGTATCGGGACCTATAAAGTAGCATCTGTGCATCCCTAATTAATATGGGCTCAGATTTGTGCCACTAGAAACTGAATTTGAATAATTAGATTGCATTTAAAAAGCATGATTTGCAAATTAATGTTTTTTATTTTTGAATTTAAGGAAAATAGAGAGTTGCATTTTCAAGTAGGTTAAAACAAATTTCAAAGCAAATAAATTCACTTTCAAAGCATTCATTTCAATATCAAATCATGCTTCTCCAAATTCAATATAATTATTCAATTTCAGTTTCCAGTGGCACAAATCTGAGCCCATATATAAACATCATTACGCCTCCTTTTTTTCTCTCTATCATATCACTCTGATAGTCACGTGCTAATCACAGACACCTGAGTCCTGGAGCATTCCCTGCCTTATCTTCTATTTGACCTCAAATCGTACCGTATGCATCAACACAAATCCTGCTGTATTGAAAGATTTGAAAGAAGTCACTGGCTGAGACTTCTGTATTATGACGTGTATGTGGAGTCAGTGTAGTCCTCCTCAGCTGGACATTTGAAGAAACACAGGTCTAAGGCCTCTCCACACACCAAGGCAAGGCAACTTTATTTGTATAGCGCATTTCATACACAAGAGCAACTCAATCTGTATTTGCATAGCACCAAATCACAACAAACGTTATCTCAAGACGCTTTTACAAACATAGGAGGTCTAGACCACTCTATCTCAATATATATCTAATCTATCAGAATATATATCTAAAAAAGAAATGTTCATCAAAGACGACAGATTGGCCATAATCCTCCTGTCAGCCACCACCTCCACAGGGTCCAGGACTGAGCTGGCCTTCTTCACCAGTTAGTTCAGTCTTGCTCTCCTGTATCCTGTCCGCCCACAGCAGGTGAAATCCTTCCAATGTGGCGTTCATGTTCGGTGTTAGCTCTGTTAGCATGATGCTACTCTGCCAGTATTCCCTCTGGTGCTGGGTTAGCTCGTCCTCCTTACCTCAATGTGCTTTACATTAAAACATTAAAAGCATTGGAAACATTCAGACAGGCACAAAAGAACACAATTAAAATGACAAATATAATAAAACAGAAAAGTAAAGGAAAATTAGAAATATGTTAAAAATAAAATTAAAATTTGCATTTAAAGCGAGTTAAAATAAGCTAAGATAGGAAGGCAGTGGCAAATAAAAAAGTCTTAGAAGCAAGGTTCACTCTTTTTATAGACTTATAAAGTAATGCACAAGTGTCCTAAACCTCCTCCAGTTTTAAACATTGATGCAATACTAGTAAAAATCAAACCATATAACCATGTTCATACCTGTTTTGATATTTAGGCAGCAAAAAAAAAAGACTCAAGCTGTCCCAACATCTGATGATTTGCTTGTTTTGTTTTTAACTTTATAAGATTTTCTTAAAAAAAAGACATGTGTAGACCTAATATATAATAATATTCTCTTAATGTCCAATCATAATCTAGAATAAGTGTGTATTGGTGTCTGTAGAGTGTGTGCTCTGTAAATCTGATACACTTCTCAATACTTTCAAATGTAAAAATGAAAGAGATCATTTCATATCACATGGTATCAAAAAGTATCACAGTGTTAAAAACTCTGTCATCCTGTGCTACTGGAGGTCTGCAGGGACGTTACTAAAGTAGACATGTTGTCTCAGTGTAGCTAATGATTGTCTAGATTTTAGTGCGGCACACACTGACTGTATGCTCCCTGAACGCCTTGTGTTTCAAAAGAAATCCACAAACCAGTGAATGACGTCACAGTTACCTTCTTACAAACAGGTTATGGTGCAGACTCAGAGGCAGGTGTTCTCTTCTGTGGATCTGCTGAGTTCATCAGTGTGTCCTTTCACAGACGTTCTCACTGCTGGTACGCATGTTCCTGTATCTGTAATGATGTCGCTGTGTGTTTCAGGGCTCTCTCGCAGCGTGGTGGACTTCCCGTCTTGGAGCATCTGAACCTGTCGGGCTGCCTCTTCATCACTGAGGTGGGGCTGCAGGAGCTGGTGTCAGCCTGTCCTTCCCTCAATGATGAGCACTTCTATTACTGCGACAACATCAACGGTAACACTCAGAAGGGAAACTGTTTGAGGTCTCTTCTTTCTCTGATGCACAACATTGCTCATGCTGATAGATTAACATGCTTTATAAACAGGCTGTGGTGTAGAGTGTATTTATTATGATGTGTGGAAACTTTGAATGTGACTAACCCCGCCTGAAAAGCACGAGTCCCAGTGTAAGTAACAGATGCTACTGAGGTGAAAGGTAAGTAGACATTATAGAAGCTTGTTAAGATGCCTCAAGTGTTCACTTCAGTTTATTTACTTCATTATCATGAACATGTATTTAAAGTCCTGGGATAGAGAGTGTACATAGAAGCTTTCTTAAAGGGATATTTCAGTTTTTTTGAAGTGGGGTCGTATGAGTTACAGTACACTATTGCTCCTGTTAGCCGCAATGCGTGCCGGTGAGCTCTTCCCTTTTAATGAGAACATTCCCAGAGGACCGGCCGGTAAGCTAGGCTACAATTCTCTGCAGATGGGGCCGCCTATTTCACGTAGTTTAGCCAAAGTTAAGAAAATATGGTCCAGGAACTCATCACGGTCCAAATGCATGAACCAGTAGAAAAAAATTGGAGCTATTCAGTTTGCTGTCAGAAACCCCCTTTGTTTTGTTTTGGCACTATTTTCAGACGCACCTCACAGACCGGTGTTCTTCCGCTGCATGAGCATGGATACACACCGATCAGCTGTTTGGATCAACAAGCACGTAGCAGGATGAAGTAGTGGTATCGGTCTTTAGAGTGAATTAAACTCACTTTTCTGCACATTTAAAAGATGGGACGTACCTGTCTTTATCCCGGCTGTTCAAACAAGCAAACCTCCTGTAAGGCAGGGAACTCTGGATGATGAGTGATGCAGACTGGAGCCGTATGTGAGCCGCTGGTATCCTCTGATTCAGAAAGGTCCTGAAGTATTGTTGTCACTAAGTCCCTCTCCTGACAGCAGAAGCTCTCTGGGTTCATTGGCATGGGCTCACAGTTTACACACCGGCACCACCAGGTAACGTGGGATCTCTCCTGCTCACTCGTTAGCACAGAACTTTCTCCCCTCTCTTCTTCGTTGGTACGTTGGGTCTGCATCTGGAGTTCTTCCTCTGTAAACTCTGGTTCATAGAGGTATCCTCTTGTGTCCACAGTAAACGGCATGTCATTGTTGCTGTCAGAATCACTCATTTCTGTTTGTAGTTTTTGTTCCTAAAGGTGTCTGCTAAAAATGCTACGTGCTTGTTGATCCAAACAGCTGATCGGCATGTATCCGTGCTCATGCAGCGGAAGAACACCGGTCTGTGAGTTGCGTCTGAAAATAGTGCCAAAACAAAGGAGGTTTCTTTTCTTTGCCAGTTCTGTTTATTGAGCAAAATTCAATGACATTGTAATTTGCGTACAAATTTACAGTTTTTAGTTTTTCATTTAAACAGAAAAAAAGGAAAGAAAGAAATAAACCAAAACAACACAACAATGAGACTGAGAGAACGACACCCCTAACAGGAGAAACGAGGTGCATACATGTGCATAGTTATATACCTGTAGAGGTCCATAGATACAGAATTACCTGCACATTTACAATATGAATATACCAGTCCCAGAACTCAAACAGAAAAAGAATCCCTTCCTCCCCAGCCCAGCTCAGCAGGAGAAATGAACACACACAAACATGGGAATACAGCAATGATGAAAGAAAGAAATAACACACCTCTTAGTCCGGCAGAGTCTGCAGATCTCTTAACATGTGAAAGAAAGGGTTGCCATTTGTGAAAGAACTTGTCAGTGTTTCCTCTTAGAGTGTATTTCACACAAAGGAGGTTTCTGATGGCAAACTGAATAGCTCCAATGTTTTCTACTGGTGCATGCATTTGCACCGTGATGAGTTCCTGGACCATATTTTCTTAACTTTGGTGAAATTACATGAAATAGGCGGCCCCGTCTGCAGAGAATTGTAGCCTAGCTTACCTGCCGGTCCTCTGGGAATGTTCTCATTAAAGGGGAAGAGCTCACCGGCATGCATTGTGGCTAGCAGGAGCAGTAGTGTACTGTAACTCATACGACCCCACTTCAAAAAAACTGAAATATCCCTTTAAAAGTGATGTTACAACAGGACATCAGTATTCAAGCTCCAATTTTTACAATTTTTGACCAAAGGTTGGAGCAGGAGATGAGATGAGATGAGATGAGAGGAGAGGAGAGGAGAGGAGAGGAGAGGAGAGGAGAGGAGAGGAGAGGAGATGAGATGAGATGAGATGAGATGAGATGAGATGAGATGAGATGAGATGAGATGAGATGAGAGGAGAGGAGAGGAGAGGAGAGGAGAGGAGAGGAGAGGAGAGGAGAGGAGAGGAGAGGAGAGGAGAGGAGAGGAGAGGAGAGGAGAGGAGAGGAGAGAGGGGGTTAGAAATATAAATAAGCCTTTGTCATTGTACTAGAATATACATTGAGAGTGGGAGTGCTACATCTGAAACAGGTGCAAAAAAAGTAAATAAAAGTCCACTGTAAACCATACTGCACTTCTTAAAAATACAGTCATTTTAAGTAAAACCAAATTAAAATATCATTCACTTTTTGAGTCTGTGTGTGCATGACTTTAAACTTCTGTACCTCTTACCAGAGAGCAGGAGAGGGAACAGTTTATCGGTTATCAGTGGCACTAGTCCTCACTTTGTCAGCAAGGTTCCTCCGTTCTTTATGATATCTTTCATATTAAAGGTGATGCTCATTTTGGCTGGTGCAAAAGCTCCTCACAGTGTCTTATAACGAAAAAGCAGAAGGAGACACTCCTCAGTCTGTCTTGGTTGTAAATCGTCAATCATAGGTTGTTACCGTGAAAGCATACCTTGTTTTATCATCTTGGATCATAACTTTAAAAATGCACAGCATGCAGGACCGACTGTAGAATACTAGGAACTAGGCCTGCAGGATGTGAAGTGTGCAATAAAGTTGCAAAAATATAAAGTCAGATAGATAAACCATAATGAAGGATTTCAGAGAGTTTGCAGCACGTCTCTGAATCCCAAATAAATCCCAGAGCCTTTTTTCATCACTACATTTTCTCCAGGTAATCTGAGGGTAGCAGAAAGCTAGCTTTAGCTTCATGTGACTTCATCCAGTCGTTGAAATGTGAAGTTATGATGAGAGAGAAAGCTTTGATTGGGTCTGTAAAATAACTCCTTATTTGTTGTGATAAATTCAGACTTTCACAATGCTTTTATTGTGGATGCTCGTATTGAGATGATAAAATTACATGACTGACTTGTGTTAAAAGTCGTTTTTTCTCCTCTAGTTTGATACAGCACTGTTTCTGGTTACTCTCTTGCATAAGGCATTTCATTCAGAACCAGAGTCGTCGTCCTCTGCTCTTACACGGTCCTGTTCTTCAGTTTTTCCTGTGTCATGCAGTTCATTGGATGACCCCTGTGTGCTGTTTCTCTGCAGGTCCTCACGCAGACACAGCGAGCGGATGCCAGAACCTGCAGTGTGGCTTCAGGGCCTGCTGTCGCTCCGGAGAGTGATCCTGCCGAGCAGCACTCTCCTAAATTGTTTAGTCTCCTTTTTATTGCACTTTATCCTGGGAATACCGGTTGCTGTATTTTGTGTCACTTGGAAATGTTTCTGGATGAAACAGTAAACTTGCTCCTGTTATTTCCGTCTCCATCTCTATATATTAAAAGGAAATTATCTTTAGAGGAAGTGGAGGGGTGATGATGGATTTGAAGTGTCTGACAAGTTATACAATAATTGTGTTGCTTTTTTGAAAATTAAAGAAACATTGAGAACAGGAAAGACAAAGTACTTGTGAGTTTTCTGTAGTTTCTTTTTGTCACTGAAGTGCACAGACGTACACAAACCCTCCTCCTCCTCCTCCTCTGCTGTTTTCAGTTGATCCATAACAAGCATCATGTGTAGGCTGAGTGTTAGCAGCCATGTTAGCATTCAGACCCACTAAAGACTTCTTGAAACATGTGTTATCTCTCCTTCATGCTCACTGACACGCCCTCCTTTAACACACCGAGACAGCAGGACAGGACAGGACGGACAGACGTGGGAATCCTCACAGTGTAGTTTAACCTTATGTCAGACTTTGTGATACCACACGCTCACAGTTACCCCTCCTTTTAAATATTCTTTATGCACTCCGATGTTGTGGATTAAGAAATGGACCAATGCTCACAGAAGAAGGATTTAGGGACTGGCTCAGATTGGGAGAAGCCTACTGTGCAGATTATATTTCATCTCGGCTTGTTGAAACATCTTGCATGAGGAGCTTTAATGGAAATGTTCGATTCATAAATGGAACAATAAAAGTGTCTTGGGGTTAAACACTCTGTGGTTGGTTCATTTAGTTATGGTGAGAACAAAGTGTAGGAACATGGAACACATTTGCAAATGTAAATGGTAAAAGGACTTGTACTTAAATAGCGCTTTTCTAGTCTTTCTGAGCACTCAAAGCACTTTTACACTGCTCATCACATTCACCCATTCACTCATTGATTGGAAAGGCTGCTATGTAGTGAGGGACCACCATGTTATATAATCTCATTCATTCACATTCAAACACTTCTGAACAACAGAGGGAGCAATTAGGGGTTCAGTGTCTTGCTCAAGGACACTTCAACATGTGACTGCTGGAGCTGGGACCGAACCGCTAACCTTCCGATTGATAGATGACCGACTCAACCCACTGAGTCACAGCCGCTGATATTTTAGTATCAAAACACAAACATTGAGGTTATGAAATGATCAAGTCTTTAAAGTAAGCTTATTGAGCTTTCATTTCAATACGTTTGAGTAGTTAGTTTGAGCTTAATGATCACATGAGGTTATGCAAAGAAACTACAAAATCTAAAATCAAAGCCACTACTGTAGACTCAGACCCTCAGATCAGGACCTTCAGATTAACTTGACTGGTTAATTTAGTTGTTATTGTGTGTTAAACAGACTAGGATGAAGATGCATTAGTATATTTTTCTCTATAAGACCATAGTTCATGAATTGACGTCTTAATGACGGTCTTTTCTGACTCCTGAAGCTGTCAGTGGCTGTAACCTTCAGTCATGTTTTTTCTCCCTCATCCTGGTCTGAGCTACAAGGTCACTGAAAACTGGATTATTTAATCCCTTCAGAGGATTAAGGATCATCTGACCAGTGTGTGCATGTTTCAAAGTTCAAAGTCTTCTTTGTTGTCAAAACTGCAGTATGAACCAGACATACAGTGGATTTGATATTACGTTTCTCAGACCCTAGCAGCAACAACAGATACACAGGAAATAGCTAGAAAAAGATGAGCTAAAATTAAAAAGAGTAAGCTAATAAAAATAATAAAATACAGTTTTGAAACAGTGCAAAAACTTTGCTTTTCAGTCCTGAGGATGACAGACCCCAGCGTTCAATTGAGGGGGGTTAAGTCTGTGAAGGAGGCACTATGGGAAGAGGGGGCAAAACAGGGAGAGAGTTCAGCATCCTGACTGCCTGGTGGATAAAACTGTTCCTCAGTCTGCTGGTTCTGGCACGTAGCAGTTTCACTGGTTAAATCAAAATGAATGTAGGTCCCTAAATGAACCAATCAGCACATACAATTATACAAACAAACCAACCGAGGCAGGGGAAGAGCTGCAACTTCTATGTTCTGCAAAATGAAAAATTTCCCTGTAGTGTGGTGGCTCTGAGGAGAGCAGACGAAGAAGGCATCTCGTGCAAAATCAGAATCTGGAGTTGTTTTTGCCTGGATATGATGACATCTGGTCTGGATATTGTCCAATAACAGCGTTGTAAGATGTCATATCTAGATGTATCTGGTCTCTGGAACAGGACACGTCATATTTTGAATGCCATACATGTCACATTTCTAATGTCAGCTCAGTATTTTTATGAAAAAGAGACAGAGTGATGATATTACACAGAACTGATAATACTGCAGCCAAATACTGAGTCCAGATATTTCAAGATATGACATGGCATTTTATTTAATGTGTATGTTACATCAGATGCACATACAATATTATATGAGAGGAATTTATGCCAGTATCTGTCCTGATACAAAGCACATCAATAAACCTACATAATATGCCTTGGATAGGATCCAGATTCTGGTGCAAAAATCTCCAGATTCTTGGTGTTTTGGTGCAGCGAAAGGTTTGTCTATCTGCAGGAGTTCTCACTGTGACTTAGTCAAACAATATAAATCTGTCTGTCAGTGGAAAAAACTATCTTATTGTGAACTTTTAGAGAAGGGGTACATTTGCCAATGATTATGAGGGAGCAGTTTCAGACTCCTAAAGTCCGGATTCAAAATAACAGAATGACGTCTTACTGTTCGAAAGCTCAGAGTGACAGGACTCACTGCAAGTTTGTTGGATTGGATTTAATGCAAAGATATCAAACTGGTGATCAAAGTTTCCTCATTTACATTATTTACATTAGATGATACAAAACCAAATGTTCTTACATGTCGGTGCCTGAATAAAACAAAGGTAAAGGTCAATAAATTAAAAAGCAGAAGTGCACTGCACAGTGATACACGGTGCATCATGTACGCACCAGTGAGGCCAGGTACACCCACACAGAGAGGACATTATTAGGGTACGGGTGCACATACACGGCCAGGGCGAACTCCACATTTGATGCATGAACATTGTGCACGCCGGTGCTGTACACGGCCTCCACGATGGGCCGGATCTCAGAGAACGGCAGGTTCAGAGGGAAACCGGTAATCTGAAGAAGAGAAGTATAGAAGTGAGTATATATGAAGAATAGATTAGATTAGATTAGAAAATCTTTATTGTCCCAAAGGGGCAGCTTGTGTCGCAACAGCAGTCCACACATCCTATACATACAAGCAATACACACAACAACAAACACAAGTTCACAAATCAATTCAAGTACGTATCCATTTAACTTAACCCCCGTGGATGACATCATTCTTCCTGTGCATGAGACCAAGGTAAGGTCCTACAGCTTGTTTAAAAGCCCAACAGCTGAGGGCACAAATGATCTTAGATATCGGTTCGATCTTGCCCTCCTAGAATAAGTGAACCTCCACCCTGTTGGCAAAAGTCTAAACTCTGAAAAAAGGGGGTGGTGAGGGTCTTCAAGGATGGCCTTTGCCTTCTGAGTGGCTCTCACTTGATAGAGAAGGCCAAGATTATTAAGATTTGTGCCAAGGATCTTTCGGCAGACTTTGACAATGTAATCTAACCTGTTTTTGTTAAAAATGCTGAGGTTACCAAACCAAGAGGTCATTGTAAAAGTTAAAATAGACTCAATAAAAGATGAATCAAATATTTTATTGATGACCGATGACGTGACTTTCCCAGGCACGCCCCTTTCAGACTCACCCTGTTGTCTCCCAGCAGGCTCTGCAGCTCGTGGCGGTGCCCCTCCGTCATGTCCCGCCCCCCGCTCATCTCCAGTTTAGGGAGGAATTGTTTGAGAGTGGTGGTGCAGTAGCGGTTCCAGCGTGTCGGGTGACGAGGACGCCACTCCATGATCTTCTCCTTCAGGATCTTCTCGATTCTACGGAGGAGAGAAAGGAAGTGTTTCATTTTCAGAGTAGAAACTCTGTAAAGCAGATAAAAACAACACGATAGAGTAAAGACGTGCCTGTCCTGAAGCTCTGCTGCAGCTGCTTTGTCTGTGCGTCGATACTCCAGCTCCTCGGGCTGCAGGAAATAACATTCAGACATGAAGAATAACCACTGATGGTGCAGCAGGAAGATAACACAGAAGCTCTGCACACTCACTTGAACGCTGGACAGCCCGGGGTGAGAGAAGGAGCGGGAGAAAAACGGCTTCCACAGGTTAGCTTTTGTGAGGTCAAAATTCATGGTCATGGGGGAAGTGTATTCTTGAATATTGAGCCACACCTGAAGAGAGAAGAAGAGAACTTCATGAATCTGCAATCTGAAAAGATGTGACATGATGAATTGTAGTTTCTCCCTTCTTACATTGTCAGCGTTGACGAGGCAGCCGACTGTTTGCAGCGGGCAGAAGGTGTCGTACTGTCCGTAGAACTGACCGCCGCTCGGGTTCCAGATCAGGTAGCGGCTCTGCTCGTACGTCAGGACGTAGGCTGTGGGTCCCTGAAAATAAACGCATCAAAAGTCACAGAGCAGTGTTAGAAAGACACAAAAAGAAAAGTGAAGAAGGTTTTTAAAGCTAAGTAGAGTTCATTTATTGACCATTGTTGGGAGAAATTTCTTCTTAAAGCTCATTTACAGGTTTTATAACGAGTCTGACATTTACCAATGATTTCTTGTTTCAGATTTGAGTGTCAAACTTCACAGAGGTGATTGACTGTCAGAGAGAGTGTCCACAATTTCTTTAGAGATTTTAGGCCAAGATTACAAGTCAGAGCATTTTACATGTTTCCCCATGTTTCAAGACTGTTGCTTAAAGCTGGGGTTGGTATTAAAGTTTAGATTCACTTTTTGTTATACTGGTTAAAATGATCTTTATGTCCTGATGGCAATCAATACATAATGTGTTCTTAAAAAAGAGTGAAAAAAAGCTGCTATCTACAGCCGGAGTAAACCTGGGAAAACACCAACCAATCCCCGTTTTTGGGGTCCAAAATTTTAAACCAATCAAATCCTGTCCTGCCGTTCTGCCTGCCTCCTGCGCGTACATTTCCCGTCCCCTGCCTCTGATTCCCCTGACTCTACTGACTGCCCCTCTCGCTCGACCTCGGGCCTGTCCCCTCTGACCCGATGAGGTGCTTTGCTCAGGACTGTAGTCCGGATCAGAGTCTAAAAAGCTCTCACCACGGGGCTCTGACAAGCAAAAGAATTAATGACATTTAGTAAGTCCTACAGAAAATGTAGAAGTGTTGTAGCGTCCGTCCGGACGCTGTAGGGATGACGAGCCGATTGGTGAACATGTTGATCTTTAATAACCGGTCACTGTCGGCCGTGATCACGCCAACCAACAAAGCAACAATCAATGTTTGAATGAATGAAGAACTTCTCCTCTTGTCTCTCGTCTCTCCCGCTCACACACTCTACACCTCTCCTGATGCCTTCACTGACTGTCAACACTGTAGGAATTAAGAACATCTACACTGAACACGTTTAACAAACAGTAGAGCTGTTACAGTATTATATATGTGTTATAACTTTTCTCCTGATATCGTGTCACCAGTACAACTGGATAATGCTAGCATGACAGTTGTGAGTACTAACAGCAGCCATGTTTGTTTGTGTTTTTAACTTTCACTATGATAATGTTTTGGTGAGGACCGGTTTTGAATCATTCACCATCATATGGTCATGAATCAGTGTTGTCGTGCATGTGAGCGGGGGCGTCGTTTTGGAGGAGCTCTGAGGGGAGCAGGGGAGGGGTTAGACGGAGTCCTGAAGACATGCTACATTCAAATTCATGCTAGTTTTCCGAGACTACCAACCCTAGCTTTAATTTACTTCAGATTTTTGTTACAGTAATCTTGATTACTCCTTGTTTTTTTGTCAGATTAAGTATGTGATGTCCGTGTCTACACAGCTCTGCAGTCTCATGCCCTTTTTTTAAGGATAGGCAGAACGATAACTATAATGAAAAGCTGGGAGGCACCTTTGATCTAGGGAGATGGTGTGAAAAATGCGTGTGGACACCTTTTTGGACTCTTCAGCCAGAACAAACAGCAGAACAAACTTGAGAAGATATTGCTTAAAGGGGGCAGTTGTGAGAAAACATCACATACCAGAAATCTGCTAAGGTTTACACATGATTGATACGAACCTCCGGTATAGCAGTGCCAATTACGAGCCAGGCCTTCTTGCCCATAGACAGGAAGTAGTTGCACAACAGTACAGCGTGTTCTTCTTCGTCTCCGGCCAGCAGGGTGAGGAATTGCTGAAAACAAGAAGAGGAAACACGAGGCTCTGTAAGACGGGTGTTTCCATCCTCGTGCAGCTACACTACAGTGAGAGGGAGTTCACTCACATCACAGGTGCTCCACAGGTCACACACACCGGAGAATGAAACTCTGTCGGGCAGAGATGGGATGAGAGAGACGAACCGGGCGACCAGAGCCTGAGGAACAGAGAGTCAGTGCAGGATAGGTCGAGAGAATAAGGCAGAAGATGTTTGACGACCAGAGAGGACGACTCACCGTGGTGTCCTGAGGGTTGTTGGGGAATTCGTCCAGGAGCTCCTGAGGGGGGTTAAGCGGTCTAATGTAACGCGTGATGAAGACCGTCTTCCCGTTGAGGTCTATGATGGTGGTGATGCAGGGTCGGTCCGGGTAGCCCTGTGCTACCTCTCTCTCAAACTTCTCTGCAGCCTGCAGCAGACGCTCGTCCTCCTGACTGTCAAACTGAAGCAACAAGGGTCAAAGGTTACAGAGGAGGCAAATCTGTCAGTGCTTTATAAATGAACGAGTTAGTAATCACGTGGATGGATGAACTTAAAAGAGGATGAGTGTTTGATGGACTGTTACCTTCATCTCCTTTATCTAGAGCATGCAGCAAAGCAAAACGAGCGACAACAGAATGAAAAACACAGAAACTCATCAATACACTGAAAACTCTCTTCATCTAAGAGCAGGGACGACATAAACAAAGACAAAGTGACAAAAACCTTCATGTCTAAACAGCTCCTATGAGGAACTTTAGTTTCAGTTGATTTTGGCGCCCCCTGTGGACAAACCGGTACATCATATCTCTGCTGATCTTGGCCTGAAGTGTTTTTTTTAAAGGTGACATATCATGCCAAATCGACTTTTTAATGGTTCTCTACCTGAAATATGTGTCCCTGTCTACAAACCCCCAGAAAATGAAAAAAATCCATTCTGCCCCTGTTCTGATTTCTCCACCTTTCTGTAAATGTGTGTGAAACGAGACGTTTCAGTTTTCAGTGTTTTTTTTACATCACAACGTGCTCCGGCCTGTAACAGATGTCAGAGCTCGGAGCTTGTTCAGTCCTCAATTCCTCCTCCATTTTTCATTACCTGCACACGTGTGCTAACAAGGAGCTTAGGAGGGAGGCATGCTAGTTGTAAGCTGTCTTAATAAACACAAAGGTTGGTTTTACTCCCCACGTCTGCAGATTTGAAGATCTAGTGGATGATTTTTATTTTTCATGGAAAAGTGCTAGCGCTAGTTAGCATAGCCACATAGCTACATGTTCGTCGTGGTGTACCAAGACACACGTTGACATACTGACAAATAAAACAACAAGAAACACTAAATCTGTGACCAATGGTTCAGAAAGGTCCTGCTGCAGGCACCTCTCCGTCAGGATCAGATTCTGGATCAGATTCAGAGGGTTGAAGTAACGCGGGTCTGTGAGCAGCCATGTTTATGCAGCCAACATGTAAACATTAGATCAACGTGCTGGAGAGCCGAGGCCACATCCACTTCCTGAGGGGGCGTGGTCAGGGAGCTCATTCTCATTTAAAGGCACAGACACAGAAAACAGCATGTTCTGAGCAGGGCTGAAAAAGAGGGGTTTACAGGCAGACCAAAATCTGATTTCAAAGTGTTTTTTTGAGCAATAAACTTTAAAGACATGTTTTGGGGACCTCTTAGACCAATATATTTTGATGAAAAAGAGCATAATATGTCACCTTTAAAATCTCCTCACAGGAGCTTTAAACAGATTTATATCTAATGTTGGCTGATGTTAGCTAATCCACCTGTAACTTTAACAGTCCCTTCCTTGTGTTGATGCAACATGTTGAAACAAATGTTTATGAAAATAACTGAATGAAAAGATGTGATGAAATGCAGAAACAGAAATGCACATGAAGTGATGGGATCAGAACGTAAACACGTGTTAATGGATCTGGTATGAACACACACATGGATGGACAAAGCCGGCTCAGCATCATCCCCGACTCTGACATTTAGACACGACTAACCTTCTCCCTGATGGACTCTCCGGGCACCAGCTGCGGTTCGATGGTGATGAACAGAGTGATGAACGTCCCCTCGCTCAGACTCCGTAAAATATCATACCCGCTGCTGGCGCTGTGACGCTCTTTGCTGTACCCAAGCAGCACGGCCGGAGTGTTCACCCTGAACGTCCCATCAATCTGAGCAGAGGAAGTAAAAAACAAACAATCAGTCAGCAGCTCAGGCAGACAGCTCATAAAACACATCGTCACACAGTCTCACCCTGGACTGAGAATAAATGGTGCTGAAGGGAATCTTCACGGAGCCGAGCCAGTGCTTCTCCACGCGGGTGTGTATGGATTTCCCTTTGTCTTTGTCAGTCTGAGGAGACGAGAGGGTCTTAAAATGAGGCGGAGGACAATCCAAGGAATGTGTGATTAAGTAACGTTGGAAGAAAACACTCACCACTCCAGTTTCAAAGATGACCTCATCAAATATATTGATGAAGACTTCATCTTTGACTGACTGCAGGCTAGCAGCGCTGTAGTCACCATTCGGAGCGCTGCAGAGAAAAACACACAAAACACATTAATACACTGAATCAAAACCTTCATCTAAGAGCAGGGACGACACAATGACTCAAAACAAGCAACTACAAAGTGACCAAATATCATGTCTGAAAAGCTCCTGTGAGGTACGTTTGGTTTGTGTTGATTTTGGCGCCCCCTGTGGTTACTTTATTCACGAAATTTGCTGGAAATAAAGTAACAAGGAGCTTTTTCTTCATGTTTCATTTGCTTACTAATGGTCATAAAGAGGCATCTCTATTAATATGTTAATATTAGTCTGTTTCATAACCAGCTAAAACTCCTTACTGTGCCTTTAAGAGAATAAAACATGGTAAAGTATTTAATAAAGCAGGTTCAGAGTTTAAATCAACGTCTCTCTGAACCTCTACAGCAAACACTGAACATCAGGAGGAGTTGTATATGTTGTGTTGTCTCATTATTATCAACTTTTACATCATTGTTTTTTATAATTACTTTATTTATTTATTTATTTCAACATTTTTCTTTCATTGCCTTAATTTGATTTATATATTTTTTGCTTTTACTTGTATTTTATGTTTTATGGCTTTTTGGATCTCTCTGCTGCATTTATCTGCTTCACATTTGTTGTCCTCTCTGTGTCTCTTCATATTGACTTTCACTTTATATTGTTTTGTTGTACCAAGTCATGTTGTCCTTTTTTATCCCTGTTTCCAGATGTGTTTGTGATTTGTTTGAATGTAAAAGCAACTCTTGTTTTTAAAGGTGCGACATAAATTAAGCTGAATCATTATTATAACTTTATTTAAGTTAGGCTTTAAATCTTTGGGAAGTTTTTACAGGCCTCTGATGAAGCACAGAGGTCTGTTCTTTATCAGATGACATCAACCCGATGAATAAAACCAGTAAACACACTGAGCAGTGCTTTGGTTCTGCTTCCTGAGCTTGTTTCTCATAAATGCAGTTAAATGATCTTGTTGAAAATGTTCGGAACCTCATAAGGGACAGTTTAATGACTTTAAACTGTTAGAAAGAAGCTGTTGGAAATAATTTAATACACTACATGCAGGCTGTAAAGTGCAGTGTGTCTGCAGCGAGGTTGTTGAATCATCCTCACTGAGTAAAATAAAAGATTATTACAGTCATGATCATATTCTGCTCACACTCTCCCCTACTTCTGGTAATAAAAGAGTCGTATTCTTTGTTGATGTGAGTAAAACTCATGTGGAAGTGGAAGGGAGGAGCTATAAAACTTTAAACTTTTACTCAGGAAGGAAGAGACGACAGCATATTAAACGTCACACAGCTGTAAAGCACAGCGGTCACCTGAAGGGCAGCTGCAGCTCCTCGTTCCAGCAGGGGTTCGGACCGTCAGCCGTGGTCGTCTGAAGAACGGTGCGCTGGAAGGACACCTCAACAAAGGGACGCACCTGAACCTACATCAAAACACAAACACAAAACAGGTCACATTAAAGATGTTACAAGACTTATATGAGCCACTTTGAAACAACACATTAGCTCCCTTCTCGTCCTTAGCATGTAAAAAATAATAATTCCGTCTCCAGCACAGATCACATGCTGATAAAGATCTTGCAGAAGGCGGGATGTACCTGGTTAAGGAGCCAATCGCTGCCCTGGATGACAGTCTGAGACGTCTGTCCGGGTTTACTGAAATAAAAACAACATGTAACGTTCAGTCAGGTGTCTCAAAACATGCAGGACACTTATTTCGATTTGACTCGGCTTTGTCCGGATCAGTCAGCACTCACTTGCTCTGCGGCCTGCGGACGGGGACGTCGTAGGCCCGCAGGATGTTGATCAGCAGCTTGATGTCTCCGTCAGACAGATTCTGGGCCGTCACCTTCTTTCTCTCTTTCCTCTGAGGTTTGAGCGGACGCTTCGGTTCGGCCAGTTTGAAGAGGTTCAGCCCCAGAATCCTGAGTGACACAACACAGAGCGATTAATATACATTTAAAAACAACAAGAGACTGCAAACTGTTCAATCAAACTGATTCTGAACTCTAGTTATTTAAGGAGATTAAGAAGGTTTGATCATGTGGGAGAGGATTATTATATCATAACAGTATCAGTCCCTCCAGGTTATCTGCATATTTACAATCAAAATATTGTAATGTTCACTTTTCATGTTTTTTTTGAAGCACTGGAATTAAATGTGGAAAATATGAAAAATAAAAACCTTTTGTAAAAAGAGGTTTATGCCTGATTGTTTATTAAAGATCTACTTGCTACTAAAACAGCAAATGTGTCAGATTTTACTGTAAGAGAGAGAGAGAGAGAGAGAGAGAGAGAGAGAGAGAGAGAGAGAGAGAGAGAGAAACTGAGTTCCTGTTCATTTAAAGACAAAATTCCTTCAGAATATAGGTGACAATGAAAGTTTGAGCATGTGGTACTGAAGTATGTAAAATCATGATATGGATATACTTTGCATACTTCATTGTTATTCATGCAGCTTGCTAACTTTGCAATTAGCTTTCCTTAGGCATAAAATCTTCAAATGCTATCGTTATAACTCCCTTTAGATCTTTGTATTTGCAAATTTATCTATTTAATGTTTAATGCAAGAAGCATTATATGAAAAAGTAATCATGGCAATATTAAAAACAGTTACTGTAGGGCGCTGTTTGCAGAGTGATTCAAGTGTGTGCCCCATGTACAGGGCCTATAAGCCTTGTTGCAGCAGTTGCTGGTTTGACTATTTGCTGCATGTCTCCCTCCTCTCTCTTCTCCCCACATTTCCTATCTCTCTTAAGCTTTCCTATCCAATAAAGGCAAAAAAGAACAAAAATATATAAAAAAATAAATATATTTACTATTATTGCATTAAAAGATTGGCCTGTCTGTAAAGACTGATAAAAAAAAGGAGGACACAAGTGTTGGAGGAGTGCTCGTCAAAGCAGGATGGAGGAAACAGACACACAGAGCTGCAGTGCAAAAATGAGTTCCAGTGATGATCAACATTTAAAATGATCATCTTTCTCAGGGTACTGATTCCAAATAACCTGATACTTAACCTGAAACTGATGATGAATGTGAAACCCAATACCCTGAAGAAGATCATCAACTGTGGTAAAACATCAGCACTCTTTTTGCACTGTGGCTGCATGTGTGTCTTTGCCTCCGTTAATAAAATATGAAAGGTGCATGTTGTTAACTTTTTTCCAATCCGGGCTGTTTTGCAACAAAAACAGTTATTAGGAACCTTGTGATGAGATTACATGTACATGATTTAAAGGAAGTAATCTATGCAAACCCTAGAAGGACTTCAAACTAAACTAGGTCTATGATCACTACGGTACTGACACTCAGGGTCAAACTAAACAGAGAATCAGAGACACAGAGGGAGGGAGGAAAAGAGAAGTAGTGTGAGCACATACCCCGGACCTGCACCACTGTTTACAATGAACAGCAGAAGAAGAACAGAAACACAGAACAGAGGAGATAAAACATTCACATGCACAGATGAAGAAATCATGCAAAGCAACATGCGCCAGCCAGACTGCCACTGATGAATGCTATCAACATAAATCTGTACTAAAGCAATCAAGGACTTACGTTCAGTTATCATGTCCACATGTTGTGAGACATGATAACAGCGCTTTGATCGCTTCCAGAGGAGAGTATTTATCAGCCAGGGGAACGCCAAGTTCAAGATCAGATACGCCGAAGCAGCAGCGAGCCAGGAAGCGAACTTACATGAGCCAGTGATTTATAATCAACCTGTCACTCTTTCTGAGGAGTTCATTTGGCCCCTGATCCTTCTGATTAAATCTATCCAAGTTATTCGACCTATCCTGTACTACTGCAGAGGAGAGTTCAAGCTCTCTTTGTCCTGTTTCATTTCTTTCAGACTCGAGGAATGAAGGGCTTGATTCATCGCCATAAAGCAATGATTCCTTTCAACACTGGACGTCACAGTTTGTGTAAAAGCTCGAGTTTCAGCAGGAAAGAAATGTTTCACATGCAAAAAATTAAACACGAAGGAATGCGAGTCGTGCAAGACAGGAGTGAGATTGGACTTCATAATCAGTTTAAAATGTCGGAAGGGAGGGTTTACCCGATGCTCGGTATCTCCTCTTCTATCACCACGTCAGACAGGAGGTAGTGATGCTTGGCGAGAAGAAATCTGTTGATGACGGATTCACGGATCTGCAAGACGCAAATTCAATTCAGTGTTAATCATTCAGCTCAAAATCACAGATCACAGCTTCTCTCAAGAGGGTTCGGCTGAAAACAACAACACAAAAACAAAGGAGCACAACGAGCAAGCATCTCTAAGAGAGAAATGAAAGACACATCAGAGCCACAGAGGAAGGAAACACCTCTCAGGAATTTATCAGACGTGTTTCCATCCTGTGTCTCAAAGTGTTGTGGTCCTAACTTTAACAATAACCTAATCTTTGCCTTAATACCGGGATAAAACCTGCAGGAGACCGCACATCTGACTGACCTTTGACTGAGCTGCAGGGCGGTTAGGCTTCAAACTCTTGTTTTCACATGAATAAAACCTTCATGATTTCTTTTACAGAGCTTTGATTTAATCATCCTTTCTTTTCCCTTGTTTCATGGTTTGGTAACTTAACGTCTGCTTTTTGCAGACGATGTGGTTCTGTTGGCTTCCTCGAGCGGGGACCTCCAGCGGGCATTGGGGCGGTTTGCAGCTGAGTGCGAAGCGGCCGGGATGAGAGTTAGCACCTCCAAGTCTGAGGCCATGGTTCTCTGCTGGAAAACGGTGGATTGCTCTCTCTCGGTGGGGAGTGAGACTTTGCTCCAAGTGGGGGAGTTTAAGTATCTCGGGGTCTTGTTCGCGAGTGGGGGTAAAATGGACGTGAGATCCACAGGCGGATTGGTGCGGCGTCAGCAGTGATGTGGACGTTGTATCGGACCATTGTGGTGAAGAGGGAGCTGAGCCGGAAGGTAAAGCTTTCGATTTACCAGTCGGTCTACGTTCCAACCCTCACCTATGGTCATGAGCTGTGGGTCATGACTGAAAGGATAAGATCGCAGATACAAGCGGCTGAAATGAGTTTCCTGCGAAGGGTGTCTGGGCTCGGCCTTAGAGAGAGGGTCAGGAGCTCAGACATCCGGAGGGAACTCGGAGTAGAGCCGCTGCTCCTCCGCGTCAAAAGGAGTCAGCTGAGGTGGTTCGGGCATCTGATAAGGATCCCTCTCGGACGCCTCCCTTTAGAGGTGTTCCGGGCACGTCCAACTGGGAGAAGGCCCCGGGGTAGACCCAGAACGCGGTGGAGGGATTATATCTCCCGCCTGGTCTGGGAACGCCTCGGGATTCCCCAGGAGGAGCTGGAAAGTGTCGCCGGGGAGAGGGATGTCTGGGTCAATTTGCTTGGACTGCTACCCCCGCGACCCGACCCCGGATAAGCGGAAGAAAATGAATGGATGGATGGATGGATGGATGCATGGTAACCTAACGTTTACAAACAGAAATGCTCTTCATCTGAAGGTCAAATAGGTGAGTCAGCTCACACGTGAGTCTCAACCCGACCTGTCAGATCTTTATTCTCTGAAGCTGCAGCGTAAGGATATATCTATTCTTCATGACTTTTCTCTTGCTTTAAATTGAGTTTCAGCTCCTTCGCTCTGGTGGTCGGTTTGTTGCTGCAAAATGCTGCAGAAACTCTTAAGCACTGCTAGTGTAGCATTGCCTAACAAAGCTAGCACACCATGATGCACTTTAACACTTTAAAACCATGTAAGGTTAGGGGCGCTGGTGGCGACCCCTGCGACGAGGACTGTAGCCTTTGTATGTGGGGCGCTTAGACCTAGGCGACCCACATACAGAGGCTACAGTCCTCGTCGCCGGGGTCGCCGGTTTGA
The DNA here is from genome assembly GCF_009762535.1 of Notolabrus celidotus. Lineage (NCBI taxonomy): Eukaryota > Metazoa > Chordata > Actinopteri > Labriformes > Labridae > Notolabrus > Notolabrus celidotus. The sequence goes on along the minus strand of NC_048273.1, from coordinate 7,749,778 downwards.
TTCCCGGCCGGTCAACCATTTCCTGCATGTCTTCCCCCACTCTCTACTCCCCACATTTCCTGTCTCTCTTCAGCTGTCCTATCAAATAAAGTAAAAAAAAAAGACAACAAAAGTGAGTACACCCCTAAGTGAAAATGTCCAAATTGGGCCCAAAGTGTGAATATTTTGTGTGGCCACCATTATTGTCCAGCACTGCCTTAACCCTCTTGGGCATGGAGTTCACCAGAGCTTCACAGGTTGCCACTGGAATCCTCTTCCGCTCCTCCATGACGACATCACAGAGCTGGTGGATGTTAGAGACCTTGCGCTCCTCCACCTTCCGTTTGAGGATGCCCCACAGATGCTCTATGGGGTTTAGGTCTGGAGACATGCTTGGCCACTCCATCACCTTTACCCTCAGCTTCTTTAGCAAGGCAGGGGCCGTCTTGGAGGGGTGTTTGGGGTCATTATCATGTTGGAGTACTGCCCTGCGGCCCAGTTTCCGAAGGGAGGGGATCATGCTCTGCTTCAGTATGTCACAGTACATGTTGGCATTCATGGTTCCCTCAATGAACTGGAGCTCCCCAGTGCCGGCAGCACTCATGCAGACCCAGACCATGACACTCCCACCACCATGCTTGACTGTAGGCAAGACACACTTGTCTTTGTACTCCTCACCTGGGCGCCGCCACACACGCTTGACACCATCTGAACCAAATAAGTTTATCTTGGTCTCATCAGACCACAAGACATGGTTCCAGTAGTCCATGTCCTTAGTCTGTCTGTCTTTAGTAAACTGTGTTCAGGGTTTCTTGTGCTTCATCTTTAGAAGAAATGTGAGGGGTGTACTTACTTTTGTGAGATACTGTACATTGAGGCATACTGTTAAAATGTTGATTGATGTGTGTATTTTCCTAATCAAATAAACTCAAAATAAATTAAATGAAGTAACAATGTCTCATTTGACTTAATATAAACCACATTCACCTGACAAGTCCAGGACAAATGTTTGATTTTAAGATAATTCAAGCCAAAAAAGGCCTGACTCACTCATAATGAGTAAAAAGAAGCTGTTGTTGGGATGTCAAGTTTCTTGAAATAAAAATAATCCTTTATCTTATTATATCTTGAAATCTTGAAAGGAAAAGATCATGTTTGGGCCGAGACGTTATGCCACTGTAGTCAGATATTCTTTGTTGTGACAGAAGTGTGCACAACTACATTTCTTTATATTCACGCCAAAATTTCGAAATGGTGTGACTTTAAGGGAGTCCACTCTGAAGACAGAGGTTAGAGATGTTGTGCAAACAGGATATACAAAGTAATGCAACTTACAATGACAATAACGTCACATGAGCGACTCACCCTCTGCAGGTATTTGGCCACTAAAGCTCTGTGTGAGTCCAGATGTTCTTTAGTGTCAATGATCTCTCCTTCTTTGAGTCTCATCTCATAATCCTGAAAAAGAAAATAAAGTTCACACTGAGCTGTTTAGTCATAACTCTTCTTTATCTTTTCTATTCTTCTATTAAGTAAACATCTCTCGGGCTGACCTGGAACACCTTATCGGTGACCTCCCTCTCCAGAGCAGGAACACACTTGTAATTTCGAAACTCTGCCACTTCCTGGTTCCTCAGCTTGAGCAGACGAAACCGTTTGGACCTTTCCAGCTCCTCATCACTCACAAAGTTAAACTCCTCCTGCAGCTGCTCCAGACGGAAGTATTCAGGAGCTGTGACCTCTCCGCTGCGGGCCACCTGGTGGACAAAGACATAGAGACACCACTCTTGTTTTTAACTCCTCGATCGTTGAGATCTCTCGCTTGTGCACTCTCCTGTACGGTTAGGACAAAGGGATGCCTTAAGCCTCCTCTTCCTTTTCTTTTCTTTATTTTGTTTGACTGGTTCTCATGTGGGAAATTGGGATTGGGTTTGTCACTGGTTTGTCCGACGCTGTTAAACGCACCCATGAAAGGGGCTTGTTTGGCGTGACCTGATTGAAGTGATGAGCCGCAGCTGGGAAGCGAAGAGGACGCCAACTCATCAAGATGGGACTCAACCAGAGACAAACAAAAACCTTTGGAGAACCTATTAACCTAACTGTTAAACTCAGAAGGAGACGCTTGGGCATGCCCCTCGCCACCCACGTCGACCAGTATATTCCCCGGCAGACCGGCGCAGGTGAGCGGCCCCCTTTTAAGTTTTCCCCTACTGAGAACCAGTCCTATCTTTCCCTCTCGTTTTGATCACTGTTCATGTTATGGCTTTTATGTGGCACTCATACCTCTACTCTGGGAAGTCCGTAACAGTACTCTGACACTCACCTTCAGCAGCTGCATGATGGAGGCATTCTTTGGATCGTTGGGGTCCAGTCTGGATTGTGTTGCCCACTCTCCAATCTTTTTCATGTCATAGAGTCCGGAGGCTCCGATGTATGTGACGGCATCAAAACAGTCCAAACCACTAAACAAACGGGAGACACAGGAGGGTTCATTTCACGAGATATTAACATCTGGCTATTTGTTTAAAGGGTTATCCTTAAAGATGTTTAGACAAAATTCAAATATTCCCTCTCCGTGGTAATGTAAAGCAGTTGAAGTGTGTGTTGGGGGTATTTAATCAGCAGACAACCTGCTCTCTGTCAGTATGATTAATGTATGATTCTCTCATCATGTTGCTGTGTGTGGGAGGGTTAGGATTTAAAGAAAACACAGCCATCAGGTGGCCTGGCTGTCTCTCCTCTCTGAGCTCCACTGCTAAATTTGTGGCTCCTTAGGAGACAAAATCAAATGTTGATATTTGCAGACCTGTGAATGAGAACAGTTAGCAGGATGGGGCTGCGTGAGAGCTGTGGGAGAGACACAGAGCATGCAGGAGGACGTGCAGCTGCAGCTACACAGAATCCAGCACCAGGAGTGGACATGTTTATCTCTTCTCTGGAGCTTAACTGAAGTGTAACTATCAGAAAAGGTCCTGTTCCCCACGTTATTGCTTTGTATTCATCAGTGGCACTTGCTTGATTACCCCTTGCTGAATATGACAATAAATGTGTTGTTTCGCAGTAGCTTAGGCACTCCATACTGTCGAACATGTATGATTCATGAGCCATGTTCTCAGTAAAACAAACAAAAACCAAATTGGGAATATTTCTGGAATGCCAGCTTCAACATGAAGTTATGATCTACACTCTCCCGTTCAGCACTTCCCTCTCTACAGAGCTGTTGAAGCATCAAGACAACCCTTTCTCATGTAGTAACTCTGCACAAAACCTCTGACACGTAATCAAAGGAACAACTTTCACATGATTGACTGCTTTCATTAAACACGTCATGTCTGCACAGGCTGCCAAGTTTCTGTCTTTATGACAAACACCTCAACCACAGGATGCCTGCAGGGTGGGAAAGTACATTCATACATCAACACCTGTGGCGTGCTGTGGAAGTGGTTAATAGAGATTTAAATCATACAGGATGTGTGTTCCTGGGCTTTGACAGGAACAAAAAAAAAACTCTTGGTATCCTGCAGTACCTGTGTTTGCCACCATGCTGTTGGAACGCAGGAGGCGCAAGTGGGACGTCATCCTCCCCGATCCCCCAAGAGACACAGCAGGACAGCTTCCCCGAGGTCAACAGGGTCTGTCTGTTACTGCCGTCAGCCTCGAAGGAGAGCGGCACGTCTGAGGAAGTGAACGGAGAGGAAACAAGAGGATGAGGATTTAAAGAACTAAGACAACAAGTCGGTGTTTCAGGCATAGAGTAAATTGAAGGTGTTTACCACTTCCTACACCCTCATGGTCGAACATCACTCTCTGGTTGCTGCTGAACTCAAATTCTTCCACAGGAGCGCTGCCCGTCAGCACTGAGGGTTCAGGCACGGGGATGAACACTTGAGTCAGGAGAGAGGATGACGAGCCAACTGCTTCAAACACCTACACACACACACACACACACACACACACACACACACACACACACACACACACACACACACACACACACACACACACACACACACACACACACACACACACACACACACACAGTGGAAATCATTATGTAGTTTACTGTGAGGCAGATATGAGGATTAAAAAAGTGACAGTGCCGTAAATATCTCTGCACTGTACCTGCAGATTGATGCTCTGGGGACAGTTAACGATCTTGAGATTGAAAATCTGTCCAAAGTGCACTCTGAAATCAGAGTTCAGGGAGCGGCTGTCCGTTCTGGAAACTTCTTTGTCATTGTACAGGATCTTGGTGAAAAGAGAACGCCTTGCTACATCCTCTCTACGAGCTATTTCAGCCCTGCAGCAAAGAAGAAAACACACATGATGAAAACACATCAGTGCAGGCGACTGTCACAGATTACTTTACTATCTAAATAATTCCTGCTCTTCAGTGTCTAAGTTCTGAAATGTGAACACTGAGGACTTTCTTTGACCTTGCTTGTTTTTGAGAACCACAGACTGTGTGTGTGTGTGTGTGTGTGTGTGTGTTCCTGCTCGTACCTGGGGCAGAGCTCGGTGGCGGTGATGTTCCCAGAGGCGGACAGCTCGGGGATCAGGATGGACTCTCCTGGTTTCCTGCGGATCCTGGAGGCCTTTTCTCTGACCTGCACCTCTATCGTGTCAAACTCCGGCTTGTCTGGAGGCTCAGGCTTGGAGGGCCCATCTTCAGTGGGTCCCTCTGATTCGCTCACATCCTGGTCCTCGTCTTCTTCCTCTGTGTCGTCCTGTGACTGTCCTTTCTTCTTCTTTTTTCTCTTCTTCTTTTTGGCCCTCTGAAAACAGTAAACACAGGATGTGAGTGGGTTTGTATTGATGCGTAAACTTACAAAAGGCACAAAGCCGTCACTGTTTCTAAACACAAACCAGCTGAGAGAGAAAACATTGAACCATATGGCAGATGAATCTTCTCTATAGATCATGCTTGTACAGTCCTACCGTCATGAGGCTTATTGTTACTGATCCGGCCCCCCATTACTAACAAATCTGCAGTAAGATGAGATCAGTCTGGTAGATTTATTCTCCCAGCTGTAGGAGGTACCTGCTTCCTTCTCCAGAGTTTCCACTCCTCCAGCTGTCTCCTGTACTCTGCCAGCTTTCTTTGATAGTCCTCCTCACTCTCTGCCTCCAATTCCACAATTTCTGCCAAGATTTCATCTTCATACTCTCGTTCGTCTGTCGCCCGGTCCACAATCTCTCTGGAGCAGGGTGAAATAAGGACATGAATACTAAATACACAGGACTATGTCCAGTATGTAAGCAGGAAAATACATAGGCTATCATTTACATAATATTACACTTTTATTTTACTTTGATTTTTTTCCAGTTTTTTATTTAAGTTTTTTGTTTCACTTTATTACTTTTTTTTTAGTATTATTCTAATTTTAATTATTTAATTGTTTATTTTAATCAAGTATTATTATCTGTTTGTATTTATTTATTTATTTATTTTAAATTTGCAACAAATTTTTACTTTTATCTTTTAGACAATGGACTTCTTAAATGACTACGGATGAAATTTAGCTATTGTGCTAATTCCTGCATATTTACATTGAGGCATACTGTTGAAATGTTGATTGATGTGCATTTTCCTAATCAGATAAACTCAAATTAAAAATTAAACATAAAACCACATAATAACACAAATAAACCAGAGTCTGGTCGCTTTGAAGAGAGCGATGTAACCACTGCTTCTGGTTAAAAAAGCAGGATGTTATTCTTCAAGGAGAGGAATCATTTTTGTAATGTTGTCAGGCCGTTTTAATAAACATCTGAGTCTGTCAGAGGCTGAAACAAGCACCTTACTGCAGACATACTTGAATTGAGCATGTTCACCCCAAAGAAGACGAGGCAGTTTAAAATCTTTTCCTGGTGTCAGTCATTAATATCTCAAGAAATGTGAAATTGGGGTCATTAAAGGAAAAGGAAGTTCCTCTTTAAAGCTCTAGGGAGCAGCACTTGTTTGAGTATGACTGTAAGCACTGGTCGATTATCTAACTGCACAAACAGACTTACCTTCTGAGGTAGAGCTTGTAAGGAGTGTTCGTGTACTTCTGAAAGTCTCTCAAGGCTTTCATCTCCTTCCACACTTTAACAATGTTCTTCAGCAGAGTCCTGTCCTTCTCCTGCTCGCTGTCCCGCAGCTGCCGAGTGTTCCTGTCACATTCAGGGGGAATAATGCAGCACGTGTCATGTCGCTGAAGGTACCTGATTATGATCCAACCCAAAAATAGTATAGGACACATCCAGGTGACTTACCTAACCTCCAGACTGTACTCAGATATCCTCTGCTGCATGGCCTGACTGAGGCTCTGCCCTTCGTGGATGTTCAGCATGTTTCGCAGGGCACTCCTCAGTCCATGCAGCTGCAGGACACAGGACACACATCAATCGAAACAATCTAATATCTCAACTTTTTCAGAGATGTTGTGACAGCTTTACCACTCAGAGACTAAACGCAGATGAAGTTTACTTTGTCTGTCAGGTGTCCTGTTAGATTATTGTGTTGCCTGGTGAGGTACTGATCGTACAGCTGAGCCAGACGAGCTCCCAGGACATGCTCACGACTGAAGAGCGGGTGATGGGAGAAGATCAGCCCGGAGACATCAACATCCAGCTGGTAGTCCCCTTCAGGGTCCGCCGCTCCGCTGATATACAGATTTGCATACTTTGACTTTATAGCCTGGAAGATAGATCAACATCATGCATCATGCAACGTTCTGGAAAGAGATAACCGCTATGGTGCCTTTTTAAAGTGTATTTAAGGATGTGTGCAAACTCAAAGGGAGCATGAAACAGTGGGTAAGATGGATTGCACCATCAGGGAGTGCTGTAATGAAAAGTCATGCATGGAAACAGAAATTAAACTTCAATGAGTTATGTGTTTTCTGGATGATCGCATGCAGCAGATGTGTTGCAAGATAAATGAAAAGACATGTGAAGACACGAGTTCATTTAAAATACAAAGACACTCTGAGCTAATGAAGCACATCTCTGTATCCTGCACTGTTCTTTTTTTTCTGAGTCTACATATTTCACACAGTTTGCAAATGTGTTCAGTAACACCTTTGCAATAGTTGAGATTGATTAACCAGAGCAGCTTCCAGGAAGGATGCAGCTGGGTCAAACAATCACAGAGCTGTCAGCTGAACTGTTGTCATCACTGGATTCTTTCCTCCTGGATCACAATCATTCCTTTCTTTGAACGATTCGAAGGCTGTTGTTGTTAACGTTTTTTAATCCGCAGCCTGGACGTCTTCAAATCTCTCTCTACCAGGAATCACTTAATCAGCTAGATCTCGTCTGCAGCTGTTTCAAGACGCAGCAAGACTCCCAGCTGGTGTCGAGAAGTGAGACGTCATCCCTCTACGTCTCAACAGATTTACAATTTTTAATGAAGTTTTTAAGCACAACATGGATTGCAAAAGGCTACAGGTGTGCTCTCTAACATCCTGACTTGACGTGTTTTGACACAGGGGTAAAATTGAGCTCTAAGCTGACCACCATTTATGACTCCAAAGGATAGTTACTCTTCCACGCAAATAAAACATTTGCATGCATTTTACTCTTCTATCAAACATTTATGTAAAACACAAAGATGGCACCAAACGAAGTTCATGGTGTATGTGGTGTGTGTAAGTTCCCACTACTACACTACTTTAAATCTCTTCTTAAAACCCATTTTTACAGACTTGCTTTTAAGTGACTTCATCCTTCTAACCGCTTTTACTTCTATTTCGTCTTCTTATTCTGAAAACCTCTTTTATTTTCCTTTTAATGCTTTTATTTACCTTTCCATTTTTATTTATTTATCCTTGAAAAAACTCTTAAGCAATGATTTATTTGTCCACTATCACCTTAAGAATATATCAAGGATTAAAGGACTTATGTCTCAGCAGGATGCAGAAAAACTCGTCCATGCATTTATCTTCAGCAGACTAGACTACTGTAACGGGATCTTTACAGGACTCCCTAAAAAGTCCATCAGACGACTGCAGCTCATACAGAGTGCTGCTGCTCAAGTCCTAACAAGGACCAAAAAAGTAGACCACATCACTCCAGTTCTTAGATCTCTACACTGGCTTCCTGTCTGTCAGAGAATAGACTTTAAAATCCTGCTGATGGTTTATAAAGCACTGAATGGTTTAGGCCCAAAATACATTGCTGATCTGCTGGACCTCCGAGGTCATCAGGTTATGGTCTGCTTTCAGTCCCTAGAGTCAGAACGAAACATGGTGAAGCTGCGCTTAGTCATTATGCACCACATATCTGGAACACACTCCCTGAAAGCTGAAGGTCTGCTCCAACTCTCACCTCTTTTAAATCAAAGACTAAGACCTTTTTATTTGCCACTGCCTTCCTATCTTAGATTATTTTAACTCACTTTAAATGCATATTTTATTTCCAACATATTTCTAAATTTCCTTTTCTTTTCTGTGTTTTATTATATTTGTCATTTTAATTGTGCTCTTTTTTGCTTGTCTGAATGTTTCCAATGCTTTTCATGTTTTAATGTAAAGCACATTGAGTTGCCCTTGTGTATGAAATGCGCTATACAAATAAAGTAGCCTTGCCTAGCCTTGCCTAGCCTTGCCTTGCCTTGCCTAGCCTTGCCTAGCCTTGCCTAGCCTTGCCTAGCCTTGCCTAGCCTTGCCTAGCCTTGCCTAGCCTTAGCCTTGCCTATTGTCACACCACTTCATTCTGTTTAATTTACGTGTATTCTTTTTAACCCCTCATTTTTATTCTGCTTTGTCAAAATTCCTCCTCCCTGTCTGTCAAAAGGTTTACTTTGTTATATGAACCATGCTTTGTTTGTCAAAGCACTTTGTAAACATTTGTTTTTAAAGGTGCTATATAAATAAAGTTATTGTTATTATTATTAATATTATTATTACTGTGAACAGGTATGCTGCCACAGAGCTGTTTAAGGCCACAAACGAGAAGAAGCCTCTCCGAGCTTACTGGGAAAACATTTATTTAATGAGGATATCCTGAGGCTCTCACAAAGAGCGGCTAAGTGGAGTAATACAATTAATAAAGTCATTACGTACAGTTATCCCAACACATGCAGGTCTGCTGCACGTTCAAGAGACCTTCGATGATATGTGCTGATAGTTCTGTCTGATGAATCTTTGAAGGATGGAGCATATTTAAATCTCTTACAGTATTAAGGACATGTGATATGACACTGAATATCAATCCTGACATTCAGACAGGCTGAAGATATTAATATACTAAATACTCAGAGAGAGAAACTGGTCTCCACACTAAATGTTCATAGACTTAATCCAAGCCAAGAAGTGAGAAATGGATGTGTTTTATTTGACTCTGATTTTAATTTTAAACCACATGTTCGTTTAATCACAAAAAACAGCTTTTTATCATTTAAAGAACATTTCTAGAGTGAGGTCGTTTCTCTCTCTGAGCAACACAGAGAGACTAATGCACGCTTTTATTACCAGCAGGCTACACTACTGCAATGCTCTTCTTTCTGGTCTTCCAAAGAACACAATTAACAAACAGCAATTCATACAAAATACTGCAGCACACATTAGGCCTGTTTTAAAACTTTACATTGGCTGCCTGTTGCTTTTTGTATTGATTTTAAAATTCTTGTACTAGTTTTTAAGGTGATGCATGGACTCACATCAGACTACATCTCAGCTTTTAGTGTATGAACCAGGAGGGCCTCTCAGATCCTCAGAGCAGAACAAAAACATTTGGTGATGCTGCTTTCAGCCACGACGCTCCTAGAAGATGGAACAGCCTGATGGAGGATCTGAGAGGAGTTGATGGAGATATTGAGACTTTTAAACAAAAACTAAAAACGCATTTATTCAGTCTGGCTTTTATGTAGGGCTTTATAATTGTATTACTTACCTTTTACTGTTATATTGATTTAAATGTTGCTTTATTATTTTATTAATTTTAACTGTTACCTTATTCTATTTTATTTATTCATTAATTTATTAATTTTTTCAGTTTTATTGATATTTTTAGCCTTCATTTAATTTTTTCCCTTTTTCAATTTATTTGAACTCATTTTAATGACACATATTTTATTGTTGGTGTGCATTAGTCTCTATTTCAAAATCCATTTGTGTTGTTTAATATGTCTTACCATTATTTTATTTCTGCTTCTTTCTTGTTTTCAATCGCTGTAGAGCACTTTGAATTGCATTTGATTTGTATGAAAGGTCCTCTATAAATACAGCTTGATTGATTGATTGATTGAAATGATTTGTTCCATCAAGAAGAAGAGAAAGAAAAAATGAATATTTAACTAGCTCTCAAGGTTAGCTCAACAATATTCGTGATACCATGGATGCCAAACTGCCCTTTAGTTCTTCTTCCAGATGGCCCCGGGGTTCCAGAAGGTTTGGGACATTTATCAAATGGAACAAATTACATACCAATTAAGCCTCCAAAGAGAAACTTTCATAACAAGATGGAGACCTGTACTCGCTCTACTAATGTAATAGAGAGTGATGTTTAATTTAGGCGCAGATGAAGATCATGCATTATTTTTTCCTGGGTTTGGCTTCACACCTGTACTTCGACACGTGATATATCAGAGTGGATTAGAATTTATTTCTTCATGATTACAATATTTAATTATGATGTTCATTTCTCCTTTACTTCTATGAACATTTATTCTTATACTTGTTTGTCTATGTGTATTAATGTTTGTATGTATATTCTCTGGAGTGGACATTTTGGTTTATTATATTTGTGTTATCTATTTCTGTCATAATGTCTGAATGTAACTAGAAAAAAGGGAAATATTTTTCACATTGTACTGTTGATGAGAAAAATGAATAAAAACTAAGTTAAAAAAAAAAAAAAAAAGATGGCACAAGAACCCTCCAGTCAGAGTGTGCCACTATACTTTTACTTTATGAGTGTGCATACAGCGCTTTAGATACGGCAAATACATAGTGTGATGGAAGTGGGAGTGAGTATGGGCATGTGTCTGACCTTTCTGTATACAGTGTGCAGTGCAGGGTCCAGGTCCTCCTCCATTTGGAAGAGAGGGGGTCGAGTAGAGGACTCCTTTATGGGGTCAGGAAGAGCCACGATCCTACCGTCGTCTCCGAACCACTTCTTTCCCTTTATTAGTAGTTAAAAAATATACACAGTTTCAAGAATTCCTGTGTTATGAACATGACTCAGTGACGTGTGATGTATGCTGGTTGAGATTACCTCCTCCATCTTCAGAATGCGGTTCTCCAGAATGTTCTCGTTGGTGAGGGAAACAGGAGGCCTCTCTCCGACGTACAGACCCTCGTCCTCCAGATAACGAGGCTTCATGTTGTCAGGCAGCTTGATGGAGGTTGGGACTGTGACGATAACATAAAAACCCTTAAAAGATAACATCCTACGAAGCTCATTCAATCTCACAGCATCAGATGAGACTCTTCATCAGGTTGTTTTGAGCATTAAAGCGTACCTGTTCGAAAACTTGGCGTGAAGAGAATCTCGCTCTCTCTCTGAACGAGCTTCTTGTAGCCGACATACTCTGCCTTCTTCATTTCCAGGAAGTCATAGGATGACTGTTCAATGGCAAACAAATCCTCCTCTTCATCTCGAACAAGAGGAGCTTCTTCACCCTACGTGTGACAAAGAACAGAGGAAGGCTGTCTCATGCAGTTGCAGCAACAGGAAGATTCATGATATGCAGAGATCATTACTACAGGGTTAACGATGAAGTCTCACCTGGTCTTCAATCTCTTCTTGATTATCTTCAGCTCTTTCAGCATTCTCCTGCTCCTCCTCAGCTGCCTCTTCTTCTCCTCCTCCTCCCTCTCCCTCCTCTGTTTTTTTCTGTTTTTGTTTTTTCCTGCTGTCCTTCTCTGAACTTTCTTGAGGCTCCGGCGCAAAGTTGAATGTAAAGAAGTTGTACGCCTCCTCTGCAGTCGGGAGGTCCTTTTCTGTCTTCAACCACAAAGAAGAAAATAAATAAAACGCACACAAAATGAAATGTGTCTAGAGATATGATCTGTATCCAGTTTTCAGCCTTACTCGTCTTGCTGCTTCTCTGAACTTGACCTTGGCACCAAGGGACATAGGGTCATCATGTCTTCCTGCTCTGTCTGAATCAACCTGTGAAATGATGAGGGTTTAACTTCCACTCCTGAATCGATGACAGAGGTTCCATAGTGACAGGAAACTATGATATGATATGAAGTAGATGCTCACCTCTGGATCAAACCTTGTTACAGTGTCTCTGTCTCTCAGTCCCTGAAGGCGACTTGGTGGCTCCAAAGCGGCCTCCTGATCCAGAAGACTCTCACCTTTTGACTGGACATGCATACTTAAATGTAAATACCTTTCATTTGCAGACAGACAGTTTTGTGTTATTTTGGGCAAAAGAATAATTTAGGTTAGGCTTACTCTGGCTGCTTTCAGTCTCTCTGCTAAGCGCCGGGTCACAGAGTTCTCTAAATGCTGAGAACCAGGAGAATGCAGAGATTTAGAGGAGTGACCTGGAAGACAAAAGGCACATGAGAAATCATAAAAACAGAGTGACCAGCCTATTTTGATACATGCATTAAGAATTAGATCTTATATGATGGATATCATCCGGTCAGCCGCCCTTTAAAGGCTGATAATGTTTTCCCTCTGGTATAGGAGAAGAGTAAAGGAGGAACGGAAGTTTTCAGGAAGACCTGGACACTAACCTCTCAGAGAACCAGTTGGAGGTCTTGATTGAATTGCAGGTTTTTCAGCTGATTCCTCATATTCACTGTGGTGTTGAACGGTGGAAATCTCCTCCACACCTTCATCTTCACGGGGCTCCTGAGCCGAGGACTGCTCCAGCAGCTAATCGATGAGATGAATCAGTTAAGTACACATACAATACAGGAGCTTTAAAGAGGATACACCAATCAGCCATAACATTGTGACCCCATAATACTGTGTAGGCCCTGTCTCATCAGGTCCAGGTCAAAACAGTCCTGACCTGATGAGACATTGACTCTGGTACACCTCTGAAGATGTGCTGTGGTATCTGGCTCCTAGACATTAGTGGTGTGAGTGTGTGCGTGAAAGGTTGTCTGTCTCTGTGTTAGCCCTGTGATAGGCTGGCGACCTGTCCAGGGTGTACCCTGCCTTCCGCCCGAAGCCAGCTGGGATAGGCTCCAGCCCCCCGTGACCCCTAACGGGATAAGCGGTCAAGATAATGGACTGATGGATGGAATACTGTGTAGGCCCTGTCTCATCAGGTCTAGGTCAAAACAGTCCTTACCTGATGAGACATTGACTCCGGTAGACCTCTGAAGATGTGCTGTGGTATCTGGCTCCTAGACATGAGCACTATAAGTCCTGGAAGTTGAAAAGTGGGTCCTCCATGAATGGGTAGGACTTGGGTATCCAGCAAATCTGAGATCTGGAGGATGTGGACACCAAGTTAAAACTTTCACGTTCCTCCAGGGCACCTTCTTCCATCGCTCTGTGGTCCAGCTCTGAGGCTCACATGGACTGGGGTCAGCATGGGCACCCTGACTCCACTTAACAATTTGAGCATCAGCAGCTCTTTTGTTAGATTGGACCACACGCTACAGCCTTTGCTCCCGGTGCTCATCAGCAAGCCTTGACCGTCCATGTCCTTGTTGTTGGCTCACTGGTTTTCCTTCCTTGGACTTCTATTGCTGACTGAGGACACCCCAACAGAGCTGCAGTTTTGGAGATGCTCTGACCCAGATGTCACATCCCTACATTTTCCTTCAACGCATCAACTCTAAGGACAAAATGTTCACTTGCTGTACCAAGATGGTCAATGATATTTACATAGTGTTATGGCTGATTGGTGTATATATACAACATAATATGTAATTTGTATTATTAGGATTAATGAAGTGGTGGATGTACCCTTTTCTTCCTCTCTCTTTGAGCCCTGAAAGTGCGTTTCAGAGTCTCTCCTGGATCTTCTTCACTGCTTTGAAGCTCCTGTCGGGACACAAGAACACTGTTAGCACACAAAAAGCACCATCCAGACTGTTAATGCACACTGAATCTCTATCCAGGGAACTATTGAGCACAGCTGGAAAGGGGGGCTGATTTGCAGAGAGTGCAAGAGATTGGTGTTGAATCACACACACACACACATAAACACTCACACACACACACACACACACGGGTGGGCAGCCAGCTACAGTCTACAGGCTACAAAACACACACCAACCTTCGCAGTGGTTTGTAGTTTCCCCTTACTCATTTTGGTAGAAGGAACCAGAGCCTGTCGAGTATAATTAAGTTTACTTAAGAAGCCTTTTAGTTCCTGTGTTTCTGACTCTGTGTGTGCAGTGAGCTAACACTTTGAGTCGTGTTGAGTCTTGTTGAAGGAGGGCTCTCCAACAGGCTCACAGATGTGATGTGTATCTGTAATAACACTCTTTAATGATTCTGCTTGTGTAGATTTACCTGGATGTCATCTTCATCTTTGTTCTTGGACAGACTTTCCTGCAGAGCACGACGTTTCTTTCTCAGTTTCTCACGAATGTCACTGAAACAAAAACAGTACCTCAGATAATGTGTTGTAACCTCGGGAAAGAGTCGTTTTGCCTCGTTTTTAGTGGTAAATAACAGAGAGAAATAAGCTTCACGTACCCCTGAGAAGTCATGATGCTTTTCTGCAGTATACCGTTCAAGGCGAGACTCACTAGACTACACCCACTGATATTACTGTGGAGAAGTCTGGGTTAAAACACGCTTACTACAAACGATACACACATCTTGTGTGTGTCGCTTTGTCCTGTGTTTAGAGTTTTTAAAGATAAAGTTCGTTTCCTTCAATCTCCAGCTAACGAGGGCCGTTATTATCGCTGCCTAGTAACGGTATAAACTACTTCTCAACCAAACTTGACGCTAACGGCTGAGCGAAGCCGTTTAACAATTCCCATTCGTCCAGTGAGCCGTCAATCAAAACGTCAGTGCAGCAGTGGCTCCGCCCACTACGGAGTCCGAGAAGCCAGAAGTGAGCGCTTCGCCTTTTGCCTCACAAGCAGCTTTTTCACATAGCGCTATTGCCCATGTGAAATACATCTGACCATGGGCAAAGAAAGAAAGAAAGAAAGAAAGAAAGAAAGAAAGAAAGAAAGAAAGAAAGAAAGAAAGAAAGAAAGAAAGAAAGAAAGAAAGAAAGAAAGAAAGACAGACAGACAGAAAGAAGGAAAGAATGAATGAAAGAAAGACAGACAGACAGACAGACAGGCAGACTGAACGACAGACAGACAGACAGACAGACAGAAGGAAAGAATGAAAGAAAGACAGACAGACAGACAGAAGGGCAGACAGACAGACAGACAGACAGAAAGGCAGACAGAAAGACAGACAGACAGACAGACAGAGAGAAAGAAGGAAAGAAAGAAAGAAAGAAAGACAGACAGACAGAAAGGCAGACAGAAAGACAGACAGACAGACAGACAGACAGACAGAAAGGCAGACAGAAAGACAGACAGACAGACAGACAGAAGGAAAGAATGAAAGAAAGACAGACAGACAGACAGAAGGGCAGACAGAAAGACAGACAGACAGACAGACAGACAGAAAGGCAGACAGAAAGTCAGACAGACAGACAGACAGAAAGACAGACAGACAGACAGACATACAGACTGACAGACAGACAGAGAGAAAGAAGGAAAGAAAGAAAGAAAGAAAGAAAGACAGACAGACAGACAGAAAGACAGACAGACAGACAGACAGAAAGACAGACAGACAGACAGACAGACAGACATACAGACTGACAGACAGACAGAGAGAAAGAAGGAAAGAAAGAAAGAAAGAAAGACAGACAGACAGAAAGGCAGACAGAAAGACAGACAGACAGACAGACAGACAGAAAGGCAGACAGAAAGACAGACAGACAGACAGACAGACAGACAGAAAGACAGAAAGGCAGACAGAAAGACAGACAGACAGACAGACAGAGAGACAGACAGACAGAAAGGCAGACAGAAAGACAGACAGACAGACAGACAGAAAGGCAGACAGAAAGACAGACAGACAGACAGAAAGACAGACAGACAGCAAGGCAGACAGAAAGACAGACAGACAGACAGACAGACAGACAGACAGACAGAAAGGCAGACAGAAAGACAGACAGACAGACAGACAGACAGACAGAAAGACAGACAGGCAGACAGACAGACAGACAGACAGACAGACAGACAGACAGAAAGAAAGAAAGACAGACAGACAGAAAGGCAGACAGAAAGACAGACAGACAGAAAGGCAGACAGACAGACAGACAGAAAGAAGACAGACAGACAGACAGAAAGAAAGAAAAATGAATAATGATAACTTAAGGGCGTTGCACATCATGGAGGACCTATACCCATCCAGCACACGGGCTGTTCACCCCCCTCCCCTCGGGCAGGAGGCTGCGCAGCCTAAAAGCCAGAACAATAAGACTAACCTAAGGTGTAGCTTCTTTCCAGAAGCTGAGAGACTTGTGAACTTTCTGACCTAGGTATGCTCTCTGCACTTCACTGCTGTGACTGCATGCACACATTACTGCACTTTCTGGTTTTAAACTACCTTTTTTATATTCCCTTACTGTAGGCTTCAGGTTATGAATTTATTTATTTATTTATTTATTTATAGTGTACTTTTAGCTTGTTATCTATCTCTGAACCTTGAACCTTGAACCTTAAAAAGAACTTCTGACTATGGGCGTTTGTAGACCCTTTTTTACCCTTTTGCTGGAGCATTCCCTAAATTCCATCCCAGCACCCCAGACAAATAATAACAGGTGCAGATGTCCAACCAGATTTTTCAATTCAACAGGTATTTTATAAAATTTTTTATCTTATAACCGAGATGTCAATTTGATTGTGTTGAAGTGTTTTAAATATAAAGAATATATATAATCAGTAATTCTTTCATCAAATGCACAAAGTGAACCACCACAATTATCCACAAATGACAAAGTTTGGCATGTTGTCTTTGCATTATTTTAAATAAATAAATAGCTTAAATGGATTCCAGACCATCAAATTCTGTTTCGGCAACCTTTTAAACAGCAGCCCCATTTTTTTGTAATTGTGGTAGTAGTCGTCGTAGTGGTATAGAAGTAGTAGTAGGGGTGAGAGAGTAGTAGTAGTAGTAGTGGTAGGACTAGGAGGAGTATTATCCTGCAGTGTATTTTTCTCACACATGCTTTGTTATGTTCATTTTATAAAGAAGGAAAAAAAACAAGCTCTGGCAGTCCACAATGTTTGTTTTTTATTTATACTTCTGTGTCCATCATAAAACAAATAATCTGAGACTTATTCAAGCTTATCAAACAGTATCATTTTAAATCAGTAGATAAGTCTCTCTAGTAATAATATATTTAGCAGTACAAACATTTGTATAAAAATATAGTTTGACCATACCATATACTGGTATATTATATAACAACAATGACTAGCAGTTTAGGTTCTGTTGGTTTCTGTGTGCTATGAATAGTCCTCTGCGAGTTCATCAAAGTAGTTTGCGTCTGCATAGAGAAGGAAGCCAGAGAACAAGCTGTCAGCCCAGCCCGGGTCTGCAAATAAACCATTCTGATCACTGAAGAAGATCTCCATCCACACCTCATCTTCTGGGTTCAGGAACATCACAGTGGACCCTGAAGCTACGTCGTGGTTCCCCGTGTTGGCATCAAAGGTTTTGATGCGGAACTGACCGTTCTGCACCAGCCCGATGGCCAGATGTTTGTTGGCCAGTGTGATATCATAGGAGAAATAATAAATGCCTGGGTATGCACAGATGAACTTGCCCGTCTGAGGGTTGTAGTGTCCCCCCTCGTTCAACAGAACCTTGTTGAATTTGATGGGGATTTTCTCTTCAGGGTAGCTGCTGGTGATTCCCACAGAGAAGGCAGATTTAGGCAGCAGGCTTCCACACTTGCAGATTCCTGCAGTTCCCTTTGGTCCTCGAGCTCCTTTGTTCCCTTTCTCTCCTTCACGACCAGGAGGACCGAGTAACCCCAGGCCCCCACCCTCTCCTGTGGGACCTCTTTTACCTGCAGGACCACGATCACCTCTGGCTCCGATTTTACCTGTTGGGCCAACTCTGCCCTTGAACCCTGAAACAGAGGAACATCATTATGATGGAATTCTTGTGTCACTTCTGTGCTTATGTTTTTGTTTCTGTTATGCTCTTGTTGACTTTTAAAGGGACTGTCTTTGGAAACATTAAACCCCACCCATTGTTACGCATTAAGCCAACCTTGGAGCATGAACAGCACAGTTTTGGATAGAGTCATGCAAACTATTTCAAACTCAGCTCACTGCAGATACATTCCCTGTAGCTAGGAAACAAAGTGAGTCATATACTGTTTGCTTGTGCAATACTATAAATATCTAACATTATGTCCATATGAAGGTGTGTGGCTGAATTCCTGTTTCCACACACAATGGAAAACTGAGGTGCTTGAAGTTTATATTTCTCTGACAGATTTATTGTTCCTCAGGCTGCACAGATGATACCATACAGTACAGCTGGAGGAGACGGACACACACAGGTCTTTCAAGTATTCTCCAACATTATGGCAGCTTTACCTGAAATGAAATTTTTGGCTGTGAAAGAACATAATAAATCTTTTTGTATGGCAGTGCTCCTGCTGTGCCCCTGGATGAATCTACAAAATCTGAGAACATCTTATCATAAATTAATTTCTGTACCTGTCCTGATGTGAACTATGGAGGACAGAAGCTGACAAAAAACAAGATTTAATTTTTGAAAATCCATAAATATATTATTATGCTTTTAAACTTAAATAAAAAAGGATCCAAACAGTATTGAAGTGATACACTGTGAGATATATTTGTTCTAATATGTCCCCTTGTTTCTTCACCTTTATTGTTTTCCAGTTTACATGATTCTTAACTTTATATTCTATTTTTATTGATTACATTATTTTTATGATTGATCAAAGCTGCACAGCGGTTCATTGGTTATCACTGTTGCTTCTCAGTAATATGTTTTCTGGTTTGAATTTCTGCTGGGGCCCTTCTGTGGAGTTTGCACGTTCTCTGTGTGCATGCATGCGTACTTCAGCTTCCTCCAACAGTCCAAAGACATGCATGTTAGTTTAGGTGGTGTTTCCGTATTGACATCCCTGTGATAGGCAGACGACTTGTCCAGGATGTCAAAGGATTTGCCTTCTCTGTATAATTCCTACTTCAACAATGATCATTAAGGTATCACACAGCTGTTATATTCCTGTGTATAGACACACAACAGAGTAGGGGGGCATTTATTGACCCAAAAAGGACCTAAAAAGAAGAGGTTTGCCAAAAGCATAATCATCAATCAGTTTTTATAGCGCCAAATCTCAAGACGCTTTTCCAAACGGAGCAGGTCTAGACTGTACTCTATGTTCTATTATCAACAAAGACCCAACATGAAGACAGGATAAGATCCAGTCCCATCTTACAGACAGGACTCAGTCTGATCTCATCTTAATCCACCATGAGCAGAGCACTTTGCAGCATTTAGCAAGTTACAGTGGCAAGGACAAACTTCCTTTAACAGGCAGAAACCTCCAGCAGGACCAGACTCATGTTAGACACACATCTGCTGAGACCGTGTTGGACAGAGGGATAGAGGGAGATTAAGAAAGAGAGGGCGATGATAGTGATGCATAAATCATGGATGTAGGCTCAGTGATGTCACCTCTTCATTTCTGAAGCAGAGATTTGAAGCCATAGAAGGCGGTCGCCATATTGGAAACGCTGACTCCACCTAACTTTTGGATGATCTAGCAAGACATATAGAGGGGGAGTTGAGGTGGGCCTTTGGACTGTCAGTCAAATAAGCCACGCCCCTAAAACAGTGTGTACAAATAGAGGATGGGCAAAACCAAATTTTGAAACAGGATGTAAACATGTTTGGATAAATAAATGATACATATTTCATGCTCCCCCTGCATAAGTCAGTCCCTCAGACAGGCCCCTGTTGAGACCTTCATCATTAGATTCTTTAAGTGACCATTGTTACTTCCTCTGAGAAGGTTATGTTGACAGTGTATCAAAGCATGTAGCAAAGCAAGGGACCCTTTATATTGTGAATGTATTGTAAAAATAAAGATAGAACTCTCTTTCTGGTGAATTTACACTGACTGTAACTGTTTTTTTTAGCTTTTTACTAATGAATTTTAATCATGCAATATTTAGAGGTATGAATACGACTGTATGATGCTTCAGTTATAAGAGTAATCCTATAATTTAAACTATAATTTATAATATATATATATTTATAATTTAAAGACACACAGAAGCTTTGTATTTGTTTTTACCACTGTCTACATTGACCCTGCTCCTCAGGGGGAGTCTGATGTTTGAGGTCTGATCACACAGATTTGTCCTTTAAGCCTTCAGTAGGTGCTAATCCAAACATCTGCACAGTCTATCTGCAGCATCATCTCATAACTGTGATATTAATTGTCATACATTTTCTTTGAGTGCATCTTCTCAGCACCAGCTCCCTCTCCTAAACTTTCCGTTGCCTGCGTTTCTCGGGCACAGAGTGGTAGTATATTTATCTGCACATGTCATGTTTCATATAATACCTGCTTCTCCCTTTTCTCCCTTTTCCCCCTTCCTGCCATCTCTGCCATCTCTTCCTGGGATACCCACATTCCCATCTGCTCCAGGGGGCCCGCTGGGACCGTTTTTGCCCGGTAGGCCTGGTGACCCGGGGACACTGCATATCAGGCGCGGTGGCGCTCCTTTCGCTTTGGTGTCAAACAGCTGTCCAAAGACGCAGTGGCACAGACAGACTGCTCCCATCAGTGCCCACATCTTCACATCTGAGAATAAAAAAACAGAATTAATGAGAAATGAACTCCAGACATCTCTCTAATGTGTTGACTAAAAATACCAGGATTGTTTCTTCCTGAAGTGAGCTGAATGTTTTGGGTTCAGATGTGAGTTTTGTGGTTTCAGACTCCTGTTATCAGTTTCATAATATTATAAAAAACTTACACTGGAGTTGTGAAAAACACATCAATGATCTAATTTGTGAGGAAGTACAGCATGAGACCAGATGTGATTCTTTTAACTAGAAGCAATCGCCGTGTAAGTGTCTCACACTGATGTTCTCATCCACCACAGGCTCGCATGTGAGAGACCTCAAACTAAATCTTGTCTCTGTTCCAAGTCTTCCTCCTTTTTCTGCCAAGACATTCCCAAGTTATGACATAACATCCAGCTCGACCTGTGTCAGGGGAGCACAATCATGGAGCGCTGGAGCAAACAGAAACATTATACACTGACTTAACAAACAGACAGAGATGTGAACATGTCACCTGGCAGGAAATGATAATGAGGTCAAACATGAAAACACAGATGGAGATCCATGCGGGCAACCTTTCTGATGTTTCCTAAATTCCTGGATGATGACATCCTAAGACCCTGACACCGGGATTAGTGGGTTTGATTAATACACATTGTTCATTGCATACTTGCCCATGTGGGCGTGAGAATGAGAGTTGTGCATCTGCTTTTTGACGGCTGTCCATGGACGGTGGGGGCGTCAGAACATGTGTGTCAGGTCTGCAGAGGAAGATCATCCTGTTGTCTGTTTTCAAAAAATAACTGCGCCTCCATGTTTCAACATGATCACTTTGCCGGTACACTGGGTTTGTCTGGCAGCATGAGATGCCAACTCCTCAGACAGAGCTTACTACGAGACGATAAACATGAGGAGATAAACAGGAAAAACTCTCACACACAGACATGAGTGACCTTGCCTGTTCTGGGAAACGCACACACTCCCTCTGCGCCATTAAAGCAGCATGTTTTTGATTTTTAAGTTTAGTGAACTGGTCACCGAGCCAGTGTGAGGTCCTGAGAGAGACAAACCCCGCCCGGCTGTTCCGCTCTGACTGCAGCAATGATGTCAGCATTAGTGAAGTGGCTATTATTAAAGAATGGGCTCTTTTTTAACACACACAGTCTCAGGCACATGCATGGAGACATACAGTGAATGCATGCAAAAAATATGCATGCACCAGGAATGATGTCTCACCAGAACCAAAACTTTGTGGCTGGCCTTGTGTTTACAGGGAGCAGATGGAGCACAAAAGAAGAAGATTGTTTGTTTATTGAAAAAAAAAAAAAAGTCTGTGTCCACTTTAAGAAATGTCATCTTCCAAGATGGCCTCTAGGTGTTTGTAATTCATGTCAGGCTCAGGTCTCTCAAAAGTTCCCGGTGCAGTTTGTCAGTCATGGATGAAGCAGTATAAAAGAAGTTACCTTTCAGACATCTCTCTGTCTTCAAAGGGATAACTGACCATACAATTCTGTAAATGAATACATCCCACTGCAGAAGCATGCATGCATAAACGAGGGTGAAAGTGTACAAGTTAGTTAAGGGATTTAATCTGTATGTGCAGCTGAACATCATAAAGAGAGGAGTTTCCAAGCTGTGCATCAGTTTGATTAATACAGGGAATAAATGTTCTGTGATGGTCAATAAAAAAAACAGACAGCTGTGTGATTATTGTTCTTACCCAACAGTTTGCAGCTGTTCATCTCCAAAACTGATCAGAGTTATCACCCTCCAGTGTCCTCCTCCTAACCGCACAGATTAGGGTCTTGATGATACGTCTCCTTAGTTAACATGTTCCTCGTTCTTCTGCTCTCAAACATCTGCGTGCAGAGCTCAGCTGTGCTGCTGCTGCTGCTGCTGCTGACAGCGTCTTGTACTGCAGAAGCTGCAAGATGCACTCCCTGGATCCCTCCTTCCTCCCTTCTTCCTCCCACACACTCCCTCTCTCCACTCCCTTCTCCCTGCCTCATGAACTTCCCAAACGGCAAACAGCTATCATGCAGCCAAACACAGTGTCAGCTCCATTATGTCATGCATGAAGACTGCTTAAATATGAGACACCCAGCGTAAAGTCAGCAGCTTGGATCACTGTCGCAGTATGAAATCAGGTTAATGAATGACAGAAGTGTTGTGCACTTTGTTGATCTCAGCGTTTCAGGCTTAAGTCTGACTCTCGTTCCTGGATGGGGCCAGAACTGATGTGTGGATCCATGCCAGGGGAATTCTTTGATTACTTTCTCGCCACATATGTTTACTTTTATAGATCCCATATGGAAAATGTGTCTCTAACATCAAAATCAATGAATCATCATCCAAAGGTTTTAGCTTATAAAGACACAGATAAGCACAGATATAGTTTTAATAATAAAGAACGATTATTATTATTACTCCAGATTATTCTGTAAATCTGCCCCAGTGGTGGAAGAAGTGTTAAGAATCTTTGATAAAAGCATCAACACCACAGATGTTTTTCTGTGACTTTTGAGGATGATGATTTGAAATGTAATAATAGAAAACACCAGAATCTTATTTTGCATCTTTCTTATTTCTATTTCTTGTTTAGCCATGCCAAACATAATGCTTGTATGACTATTCACTAGCAAGGACCACGCCACACAAGGATATAAGTTGAACATTTAATGAATTAGTTGTGCGTGGTGTGCCCAGCAGAAGGAGACTCAGGATGGGGGTTCCGTCTCAGCGTTATCCTGCCGGAGCTGATCTTGACCCAGGTTGTACCTGGAAGTAGACAGGGCATGGAAGGAGCGAGCACGAGTTGAGTAGGAGAGGACAAGGAAATAGGTTAAGTGCAGTAGAGTAAGGTGAGGGAGGGTGGGTTGAAGAATCACGGACAAGCAGTTGGAGTAGGCTGGCTACGTTTAAGAAGGCTTGTCAGGTGATTGAGGGTGTGGTTTAGGTGTGGTCCTGCTCCCGAATCTGAGTTAACACCTTAACTTCATTTAATGTCATTTTTAAAACATAATTTCTGGATTTGAATTATTTTTCCTTATTAAAAAACTTGGGTTTTTGGATTTTCTCAGTTTTCTCGTCTTAATTTCTTCATTATCTCGAGAAAAAAAAGAGAAAATAAAATGTATTTAATCATGTCCTTTTAGGGCTTTCGTAGTCTTCAGTGGATTTGTTAACAACTTGTAGATAAAGGGGTTTGAAATACTGAAAGGCATGTCATTCAGTCTCAGCGGACAGTAACAAAGTGAATTAGCTTGAGAACTGTACTTAATCACATGTTTTGAGTATCTGTATTTTATCAAGTATTATGGGAAGACAAATACCGTACTTTAAAATCCTCTACATGTCCATGAAAGTTCTCATTACTCTCTACACCAGAGTGGTAGGCCGCAGGAACTTTACCCCGGAACTAGGGACTTTACCCCGGAACTAGGGACTTTACCCCGGAACTACGTGTGTTTCGACTGGAGGAACCAGGGTCTAAATTTTGTTCAGGGGTAGATAATCTCCCCCCCCGAAAAGCCCCTGCTTGGGGGGGCAGTACTTTTCAAAGGTCCTGGGACTTTCAGTTGACGTAACAGTGTTTGTGGAGTTTACACAGTTGTTGAAACACAGAGAGTTCCTGGGAATGCAAACTAGTTTAGTTTTTTATTAAGATTTCAAAATATCAGGATCTGCTATCATTTTTAAAATTGGAAAAGATCAAATACACCATTCATGGTTCAACAGATACATTTTACAGGTGTTGGCAGCCTCTCATCTCTCACTTTCAAAGAATGCAATCTATGTAACTGAACTAAAGTTGTGGCAGGATGATTATATATGCTCACGAGTGATCTAGGAAGAACATGTTGATGATTGATAACCTGATGTCCTTCTTTGTTTTGTTTTTTTATATTATTTGTTTCTGTATTATTATTATTTTTCTTTAGTTTATTTTATTTTTTTGTTAGGTGCGCTCTCTGTCATACACTTTGCATAAATGTATTCATTTGCTTGTCTCTGTTTGTCTTTCTGCAGTTTTTTAAATGTTAAAATGAATAAAATTTGGTTAAAAAAAAAAAGGTTTCAAAATATTATTTAATATGATTTTTTTTCTCCATACGTCAC
Source organism: Notolabrus celidotus (assembly GCF_009762535.1). NCBI lineage: Eukaryota > Metazoa > Chordata > Actinopteri > Labriformes > Labridae > Notolabrus > Notolabrus celidotus. Next base: position 7,724,902 of record NC_048273.1, on the reverse strand, counting down.
TGGCCTATCTGATGTCTGTAGCATTTTCAGTTTTTCTGTCTGATGTCTGTAGCATTTTCAGTTTTCAGTTTTTCTACCTTGTGTTTTTAGCATTTTCAGTTTTCAGTTGTTGTATCTTACATTTGTAGTATATTCAGTAGTTGTATTTCATGTTTGTAGCATTTTTTTTTTGTTTTTTGTATTTTATTTCTGTATAGCATTCAGTTTTTCTTTGTAATGTTTGTACCATTTTTTGTTTTGTATTTTATGTATATTTTGTATGTTATGTTTGTTTTATGTGGACCCCAGGAAGAGTAGCTGCTGCGTTAGTGGCGGCTAATGGGGTTCTGAATAAAGAATAAAGAATAATGGATTTGCACAATCTACCCGGGACTTCAGCCGGCGGTCGAAACGCAGACAACAATTGGGACACAGGAACCTTTTAGTTCCAGGGAACTAAAAGGTCGAAATGCACCTTACTGTTACTCTGGAGTCAGTTGATGAATTTTCTTTGCTTTTCAAAAATCTGTTTGATTCCAGGTGAACATTTGAAACTAACCTGTCTGTGCTTGAAGTAACTTAGCTGCTGTCTTTATTCTGTGGTTGGTCAATATTGTTCCTTTTATTTTGAAGCTGTAAATCTGCAGCATGTGAGTTTGAAAATGTATATATTGTTTTTTAAATAAACTTAAGGTAGCAGAATGTTCACCCATGTGGTCCTGAATGCACTTGTGAAAATACAACATTTAGAGATTTAAAAAAAAATAGTTGGAAAACTAAAGTATTTTTAAAGCACTCCCTTATTGAGCAACTTTCACTTGTATTGGAGCAACATTTGAGGAAGAGGATATCTACTATTTAGTCTTATTGATATATTACCATTATAACTGTTATTAACATCATTACTATATATTGATATTGTTTGGGAGTTATGTCATGTTTTGTTTTCTTTTATCTTTCTGCTCACTGAAAAATTGAAAAAAAGGAAATTATGGCTTGTTGTATTATTATTTTTGTTCTTCAATACTTGGGATGCTCAGTATTCTGTTGTAAAAGTCACTCACTATTTTCTTTTGTGATTCCAGTGTTGATCTGTCATTGTAAACTCGCCATATTTCTCAATAAAAATATTTTTAAAAAAAAGAGGATCTCTACTTTGACTCAAGTCATGAAGTTGTGTGTTATGTCTAGTTTAACCCACTCCTCTAACATTGTTGGAGTCCTGCAAACGTTTCCGGACAGAAGAGGTTAAAACCAAGAGCAGCTGCCTTGATCGACCAATAACTAAGATCTGCCTACTACAGGAAGCTGAAGATGGATGAGGAGCTGTTGCTGTTTCTGGGACTCTTGGACTTCTATCTGAACTCTGATCTGACTTACAGAACTTTCTGAAATGACTGAATAAGACTCATCTGACTGTGATGGGAAATTATGGACTCTGACTGTATTGACTCTGACTCATGAAGGAAGAAGAAAGAAGACATGGGTTTTTAATATTGAGTTGAATTGTATCATGTCTCCTATTAATGTTATGCGTAATTATTTTGTGTAATAACTTAATAATTAGGGGCTGGTATGTTGGAGCCATGAAGGGGTTCAAGTGTTTATATAATGTTATTTTTTTAAGTTTAGGGTAGGATATTGTTAATATACTTTGTGTGGTGTTATTATGGTGTTTCTTTACAATATAGTTTATTGTGGGATTAGTTAATTAGGTTATTTACGGGTCATGTGTTAGGGGCGGGGATATTGAGTTCATTTAGGCCACCTGTGTTCCTTTGTTTGGCAGGTAGAGAGAGGGGGTGAGCTTGGTCTCCGTACTTTTTGTTGACCGCTTGCTTTTCGCTTACTTTTTGCTTATGAAAGCTATTTATCACTTATTTTTCCTATTTTCTGTTTGTGCACTTTATCATGAGTTTATCATCCTTTTTTTGGTAATAAAAGGTTAAACTTACTTTTTGTGCGTTAGTGATTTTTGCTTTAGCGCGTCTGGCAATAACTAGGCCCAGCGTCAGCCTCTCAGCGGCTTTTGGCTCTTTGTAATCGCTACAAACATGTTTCCTTCATATGTCACAAACAAGCGGCAACCTCCGGTCTAAAAATATGAGTCCAATGCGGAAGTGTTAGAAGCTGCAGTTCATCGAGGATCCGCTTGAGGCTGGCTCCGGAAGTACCGGAAGTCACATACACATGAATGGGGAAAAGACGATCTTTGCAGCATTAATACACATGTTTACAGCCTGGTACAAAAGATGAGTGTAGTCTGAATAGCTAATTTCTAGATGTCCTCTCACTGTGAGGGGGGTGAATTTTTTTCTAATTCGGTAATTTAGAAGATATTGAGATTACTAGTCTTCCAATGAGAGGCACAGCTGCCTGCAGGAACACTGCAGCTGTTGGCTAGGAGGCTCAAAGCCCGCCTCTTTACATCACACTGGCTCGACAGAAGCAATATGGCTGCCGCAGCCGATTGGTCTCAAAACAGCTCTTCAGAAACAGATGGGTGACGTCACGGATACTACGTCCATATTTTTTACAGTCTATGGTCACAAAGCAGCAGTCGTGTTGTGTCCAAACAGAATGGGTCTTTATTCAGGAAGTGAAAGAAAAAAAAAAGATTGTAATCAACACCCCATTTAAATACAAAACCAACAAAATAAAAATAAACATGATATTCATTTTGCATATCAAAGAACCATTCAGTAATAATTACAATCCAAACACCTCATAAACCACTTTGTGAATCTATACACAAACTCTGATTTAGAAATTAGTCACTTTAACAATAAAATTACAAATATTTAGCTTTAAAAATAATTAAACTCAAAATAATATCTTAGCAATTAGCATCTTCAATTTATATATAGTGTATTTCCACATAAAAATACAAAATAATACCAATGACATTTAAATATGAAAAATTATTCCAAGAAATCTGCTACTATTAAATGAAACAAAAGGTGGGATAAAACAAGATGAAATGAAATAGAAATATGCATGAAAAAGTCTCTCCTTTTGTTAGCAAAACACTATCCAAAATAACTACAATCATTTACATCAGTACAAAGATATCTGGATTTAAAAATAGTTGCAATGAAAAAACGGGGTTTTATTTTTCTGACAGTAAAAAATGACACTGTGGATCAGAAATCTGCAAAATATGCAATGAAAAAAATAAATCTGCATTAAAAAGGTTTACACTGTAGTTCTTACTTTTATACAAACATTAGAAACAGTATTGCACATCACAACACAGATTCGAGGTTAGTCAGCCTTTCAAAATGTGTTATATTCAAGTTTCAGAGCATCTACGAGGACAGGCAGCCGAGGCCTCGATGCAACAGGGGAGAATCTCAAGTGTCTTCCAAGAATAGAATAAAACCTTCATGTTTCCTTCCTTCAAATGAAATGTGTCATCAGTGTGTATCAAAAGAAGAAGTTATCCAAAACGTGGATGTGAATGACGTGATTCTTTGTCTTTGAACAGAACTTTTGGACATAACTAGCACAAGAGAAAGGAGGGGGAGGGGAAATAAACTGTAATAGTCTCATTTAAATAGAAAAATACAATCAAAATCAAATAGTTTTTTCGTCTACAAAAATAGTGAAATAAATATGATTTTTACAAAAACAAAGACACGTACAGAACAAAGTAACAGTGTTCAACATAGAAAATAGAACCTCACAATAAAACAGCACGAGTCAAGTGTTACAGGTGACGATATTCAAAGATGTTCGCGTCATGAGAACATAAAGCCACGAGGGGACTGCGGGAGCTCTGTCTGGTGTCACGCGCTCTGGCTTCCCGGTCCTCACAACATCCAGACTACATCAGAATATATTAGAACATATTGGATTCCTGCTCTACTCATACAGAATATATAGATAACTTAAGACCACTGCTTCACGCTACATCTTAAATAAGTAATTATGAAAAAATAAAATTTAATAAATCATCTGTAGATTATAAATAGGTGGAGGATTCTGCACTGAAATCACTCAGGAGGGTGGAGAAGAAGTAAAACAGACAGGGGGCGGGTGGGGGGGGGGATAGAAAAGTAGTGCATAATATATATTATAAAAAACATACTGTAGGGCCAGTGATGGGTAAGTAGTTGACACCGACAAATTCAACTCTAAGTAAATACGTTTCATTAAGGTTTTTTGTAACAGTACACTTTGACGCCTGAACACAGACACAGAGGAGCACACAGCGGGGCGTGGAGCACAAAAAACCACGACGACACGAGAGCGACACACTTTTACAGTACCAGACGGACGGCAGGGTCACCGTCCTCACAAAAAAGATTGTCCCTAAATAGATTTTAAGAGAAGTTCGAAGTGGGTGTAGATCCGACGGACAAACGATACAAACAAAGAGAAGAGAGTTTTTAATTTTTAACTTCATCCCGTGTAGAGATCCGTCCGTATGTGATGCAGAGTTTGAAAGCAGCAAAGCTGGACCTTTTCAACTCTTCCTCACAGAATATGCATTTCAATGAACAGGGGGGTCCTAACATGGGCTGCTTTTTGTGTATTTTGAGGTCTGAATGAGTTAAAGGTACTAAAAGTTTCAGGTTGCTTCAGCCTTGCAGGAGGACAACAGGCTGTCAGGGACTATTCCCTCAATCAAAGCACTGCTTAATAATGTTATTTTATGTCTCTGACAGGCTCAGATTGTAACTATAAGTGTTTGACAACATTATAAAACTGTTCCAAAGAGGAAAGGATGATGCTTTCTTTCAAACATGAGGTCTGCTGAGCTGCCGCTGCCTCAGTCTGTTGTGTATTTTTATGACTTTCTTCCAGTTTAACTGAATGTTTGTGAAACACACAATGACACAAACAAGCTGAGTTAGCAGCAGACCCCAAAACACCGGTGATTCATACTCAACATTAAAAGCTACGCTAGGGACAACCTGATCACCATGTCCTATCAAATCAATTCGCAGACAGGTTCTCCCTCTGCCTGTTGACACTGTGGTAAAAAACGTTAGTGTGGTCTCAGGTTTTGGTCTTGAGAGTGGGGAAATAATGACAGTGGTCTCAGCCTGAGGAGCTACTGGACCTCAACCATCTCTGAGAGGGAGAAGTGGAGCAATTTCCTGTCCTGTGATCCAGAGCTGGAGAGAGTATCTCTAAGCTGCTGAACTCTACAAAGTCACTGAAACCAGAAGAGGTAGTGATAACAGACACAGTGTTCAAACTGAGAGATTTATGTTTAAAGTCAACGCCAAAGAGAAGAAGGAGAGCTGAATGAGGACAGACATGTCAACATCAAAACTCCTGTTATCCCTGGTCTTTGTCTGAATAGATCTGGTCTGTAATGTTGTCACACACTTTGAGAAACAATCTGAGTCTGTTTTAATCGCCCTACTTTTATTGGCTACCCCAAAGGATTACAGGCTATAGCAGCCAGTGCCTTGACTTCAATTTTTTTTTTTACCTGTTAGTCATTTAAACCTCAAACATTTAAAAACAGCGTCCATGTTTCAATCACCCTGAAGTCTTCTCTCTGTGTTAGTTCTGTCCCGGGGCGACGCTACATCAGATTAATCTTTGGAGCTACACAGAGACGAAGGAGGGTGAAGGCAGAGTTATCATGATGTGGAAATTCTTCCTCTACATAATGCGTTGGAAACTAAACTAGAGCCTCAGTCTACGCTAAAAAACAGTCACACAGCACGGGGACGACACCGACACAAACCACTGAACACCACTCTGCTTCTCCACAGGTTGTTTTTGTTTTTTTTTTGCCATATGAGCGCCATCGTGTCACAAAAAAGATGGCGTCTGCTAAGTCTACAGAAGAACCAATGTCACTTTTTTTAGTCTTTAAGTATGTCAACGGATCAAACGACGGATAAACATCAACGCATGCAAGTTTAAATACGTCTTTTTTGTCAGATTTTTTCCCTCTTGGGCGATTTTTAATAGATGATCATGCTACTCACTAAATTTATGTCTTAAATTCATGATTTCAGTGGTTTGTTTTTTATTATTTTTTTCTCTCACACGTCTATCCTGCATGCTATTTGTGGAGCTAATCCTATCATCATCACATGCACTTTCCACGGCAATGGGGGCCATTAGTGGTTGAGTGCATACTGCATTTCATTTCACATGATTCTGGTTTATAAATGGCATTAAATATAAGACCTACACATTTATTCATATATATGTATATATAGCAGCAAAGCTTCTAAAATAGCTTGTTACGTATAAATGTTGAATAGCAGAAACCAGATTCAGTATTTTGAGGTATCACTCAATGGGTCAGTATGAGCGCAGAAATAACCCTATCATCTGTTCTTATAATAAACCCTCTAAAAAGAAGAAAGAGCCCATGGCAACGTTAGAAAACAACCGTTTGTTTAGCGGCAGAAAATGTGTCAATTTTTACGCTTCCTACCTTTTTTTTTGCTACCTTTGGTTAATGACCTGGGGCAGGCGCAGTCGACTTTAGAGGATCAAGATTTTCCCAGAAACAAGTGTGCACTACACGCACTGTAGGGTGGCTAGCAGCAGACAAACAGACAGACGAGCTGCCCCCATGCAAAAACATTCCCGTATCTACTTTAAATCTCACATACAAAAATAATAATAATAAAAAAACCTACAAAAATCAATCTCTTTTTTTTAAATCTCCTCTTAGAAAAGATGAAAGTACCACAAAAGAGTTGTAGAGTTGTCAGAGCCTGAGATGTGAGGGGGGTTTTGGTGAAAAACTGAGGCTTGTGGTGTTTGGCTGCTACAAAAGATATAGAGATATATATAGTATATACTGTTTAGTGTTACGTACTCGGTTATACTGATAGCTTAGGAGAGCAGGAGAGGCAGAGCGATGCTCTTCCTGTCAGCCAGTGTTTCGTTTCCCTTCCCCCTGGCTGCATCACCGTGAGCGTGCTCGCCTCTTCAGTTCCAGCGGAAGTGGATCTGGCGCGGGCGGTCGGCTCCCTCTTTGACCAGCGGCTTGTGAAACTCTCGCCCGGCGCGGGAGTGGATGTTGGCCCAGCAGAACTCGCAGTAGTACTGCAGACAGGTGACGTTAGCGCAGAAGAAAGGAGCAAACTTCCCTCCGCAGCGTGCGCCCTGACACTCGTCACACAGCTGATCGTCCAGGACGTACGGCTTCACCTCCACCTGCACACACACACACACACAAACACACACACACACACACACACACACACACACACACACAAGCAGAGGAGAGAGAGGTGCATTAATACAGCTACAAACCCAATGTGTGTTTTCATGGAAGGCTCATAGCAGCACAGAGGAGCAGAGCTAATTCAATCAGGACTAATAAGCTTTCATGTGTCATAGCAACAAGCTACTTTGTCTGGTGATGCTCATGGCACACACACACTCTCACACACTCACACACACATTCACGCCCACAAGAACAGGAAGTCACCTTCTAGCTTTGCTCTTCACTCAAAGACTCTCAAAGTGATGATGTCATGACTTTTAAATCACATTCCTCGGCTCAAGGTGACATAATTGATCTTGTTTGTGTTTCAAGGTGTGTCTCTTTAAAAGCTGCAATTTGTTGTGTGGACAACAGGCCAGTTTCATTCCCCTACGATAGGCCGTTCAGTAAAAAGGTGTATCATGTGTGACCTCCTCTAGCCTCCCTCTTTTTTTAAAATCTAGAATCCTCTTTCTCTTTTCTGCCTCCTCTTCGTTTGGCTCTAGTGGGCTGCAAGCGGCAGGAACTATAGCTTCAAGAAAGTGTCAGCAAGGACTACAGAGGGATTTATTCAAGAGGTCAACCTTTATGAACATGGCAAACAGATGCAAAGTGATGTACCCTCCTTTCCCCCGAGTCTTGGGTCTACTGTTGACTACTTGAAGCTATACGTTCTGCACACAGATCTTGAATTCACTGCAGCAGCCAGACAAATTTAAGTAGGTGTTTTCATGGTTTTGGGAGTGAAATACACTCAAGGCCTTCCCATCATTCAGGGTATCGATTTCCACTTTTATGAGCCTCCCAAACACATCCTTTAACCTCATCTGAAGTTTGGTTTTCTTTGCAAAATAGGAGAGACCAAAAATGGGGCTCATGACATCCTACTGAATCATAAACTGAACATACACAGACAAGGAAGAGATGTTTGGAACTGTTCATGAAGGAGAGGCTGTACCCGTTTGTCGATGTCTCCGTGCTGCAGCTGGACGAATCGGGCGCTGATGGCGGCGATGTAACTCTGCTGATTGGAGAAGGCCACTCGCCCTGCCCCCTTTGGATACTTGAGCTCTGGATCTGTGTCAATTCCTGCGTAGCAAACTCCACCGTACAGACGATCCATAATCATGGCCAGCTCAACTAGACAGAGGGTAAAAGAGGGAGATATTTGATGAGTGACAGGAAAAGCAGAAGATGTTGAAGGTATATAACACTGTAGCTCAAGAGTCAGTATTTCTTTCCAATAAACAAACAAAGACCAAAGTTTGTGTAATTACTCGCTCTCAGGGGACGGGGGACTCCTCCCACAAAGATGGTCTTGCGGGGATCCAGAGGCTGAGATCCGTCCATCACAAAGTCGCTGTCGCTCAGGTTCCACGGGCGAATTTGCACCTGGAGTCAAAGTATTAAGATTCAGCTTCAAAGTCCTCTCCCCTCTCTTGATCAAATAAGTGCAGTTAGATAACAACACTTTGTCTTTGAAACTCACAGGTTTATCTTTGATTGTGGGACTGGAGACACACAGGTAGAGCTTCCCGTCCTCCTCCATGCAGGCTTCGATCAGAGCCTGAACAGAGGTCTCCTCCTGGAACAGAAGGAACGCGTATCCTGGGAAGAGACACAGAGATCCACACATTTAACTCATGCACTCCTTTCATTTTCCAGAAATTGAAGAACCTCTGCCCCTGACATTTTCTGAAATTGCTTGTGCATACATGTCCCTCATGCACAGGGAGTGGGGGAGGCGTATCTCAGGAGGTGTGATGTTTACACCATAATAGCGGACGAAGCAACAGAGACCTACTTTACTAAGACACTTTTTTGCACTTATATCACAGCTATGTGTAAACAGACAGATGTGCAGACATCCTTGCTATTCTCTTGAAAATGTTTCTCTGCTCTTCCAGTTTCACACCGACCACATTATATGAATGGCATCACCTCATCCACTCATTAACGGCAATTTAATGAGGGAGGCTGGGAGGAAAAAGTCTGGATGAAAATTTTGTCTGTTTGTGTTAACACCATAGACTGTATAAGTAATCATCATCATCCCTGCCTGCCAGCTTGCAGTTCATTTTTCTCAACATTTCTCGATGCATTCTCACATCAGCTCAACCTGAATTCTTACAGAAATATTAATAAATGGCTGGCAGAAAAAAATCCCAGTAAAGTTACGGTGACGAATTTGGCTGTTAACGTTCAAGCCTGCAGCTCATACCTATCATTTTGGAGAAAGCGTGAATTAGGGATGCACCGATCGATCCTGGTATCGGATATCGGCTAGATCAGACTCAAAAAGCTAGATCGGATATCGGTGTCAAGGGGCCGATATATAGTGCCGATCCATATGGCAGATCTATTCATCTCAGCTCTATGCTTTTCTGTGTTTACAACAGCCATGTGCGTCTCCTGCGTCATCAGCACCGGACGGTCTGTGCATTTTTGCCCAGCGGAGCATGATCTTTCTTTATTTATTTAACCAGGTAAGAGACTCATTGAGATTTAAAACCTCTTTTTCAAGAGTGACCTGGCCAAGACGGCAGCACAAAATAGGTTACAACACACAACAAGCACACAAAACAACACAAATAGAATACGGTCACAGTTTCACATGGTTACATGATTACACAGTGCAATCACAGGATCCAATGGAGCTTGTTTCTCTGTCTTTTATGAGTGACTTGAAGTCCCCCAGAGTTACAAGATGTGTCAGTTTCAAGTCCTTCTGCACATCATTACAGGTAAACGATGGTATGATGTCCTGAGAGCGCAGGCCATATCGGCTGCGGTTTCTACACATGTGTACACACAAATAAATAGGGAGAAGACCAAGAATACATTTATAAATAAAGATCAGCCAGTGAGAGAGTCTACAACCGGACAAAGACGGACAGTGTGCGGCAGCGTATAAGGAACAGTGATGTACATGATAGCTGCAACCAGTAAGCTATCATGATGGAGGATAACTACAGAGGCTCTGCAGTTTAGGTGCACGCTTCTTTTGCAAACAACTCCGCTGGAAACTTGCAACATGTGCAGCGGTAATGTTTCTTATCCACTGCTGAGGTTTGCAGTTGAATTGTTATATCTGTTGGTTATGAAGATTAACTCACTAAACTGCTGGTACACATTTATAATCTCTTGAATAATGATACTGTCAGTTTAAATTTTTTTATTTTAGTTTGGTTTACAAAGTCAGAGAAGCTGAGTTGCCAAAACATGATTCTATCCTCACATTAAGGAATAGAGATTGTTAAATCAATACCGGGATCGGATCGGCTAGTATCGGTATCAGCAGATACCAAAGCCCAGGTATAGATATCGGTATCGGGACCTAAAAAGCAGGATCGGTGCATCCCTACTGTGAATACAGCTTCAGAGCGTGCATTTAAGGAGGAGGAGGAGGAGTCCAGTATTTAAAAATCTGGGACAGATTTTAAAAGGTCTGGATGGTACGACAAAGTCATATACACCTGCAAATACCCTGCAGCACAGACTGCAGTGGCTTGCAACATAATTAAAGTACAACAATTTAAAGTTTCTCCTGCAGGTTCAAATTTTTGTTCTTATTGTTTGACAACATTACAAAAAATTATCCCAAAAGAAAGAGAGTAATATTCCTGTTTTTGTCAATGAACCCTGGGGGCTTTGGAGTGCAATTTTCCAGTTCAGCTAAAAGGATGTTTGCTTTCTCTGATGGTATCTTCTCTACTTGCATCAGCGCATCCCAGCCAATCTCAATGTGAGTTAAGCTGAGCAGCCATATATGAATGGTGAATTTAGAGGTGTGTTGCTTTTGACAGTACCTTTAGGTGGGAAGTAGGATTTGCTCTCTGCTTTGTGAGGCCAGTCCACCACCAGGTGACCGAAGCGGCGGAAGCTTGATGTTATTTCATCTGAGGAGAAAGAGATGAAAAAAGACACATGAAGAGACTGAAAGAGAGCGAAACAACGCAGTAAGACAGAGAAGTAGTCTTTCTCACCTTCATCTATGTCAGGGGGCAAACCTCCCACAAACACCTTACGGGAGAAGCGCTCGATGCGCTCCCCGTTTTGGTGAGGGTAACAGTTCGGGGAGCCGAGGACTCCTGGGACGCCCTGGTTGCCGTGGCCGTCATCGAGGAGATTGTCATCAATGGGGAAGAGGGAGGAGCGGCCTGATGGAGGAAAAAAAAAAAAGTAGTTTAGGTTACAGTGAATACCCAGAATGCACACCACCACACAGGCACACCAACACAAATCACAAACATGTATGTAAACCCGTCAAATCACTCGTATCTGCTTTATGGGACTGTATGTCTCTGCAGGGACAAGGACACAACCCGAGGAGAGGCTGTTCATAAAATAAAATCACCTCTCTGCTTTTATTACAGTTTCACACAGAGCGACTGTGAGACAAAGCACCAGATTAAAGTGAGGGATCGTGTGCTGCCTGAGCGGCGTGGAGGAGAGAGCAAGCGTGGAGAGAGCAGGCTGTGTGGAGCAAAGCTGTTAATCCACGACACACAGCAGGACGGAGGCCCAGAGTGGACAAAAGTCAGGTCATATTATAAAGCTTATAATGTCACTTCTTGAATCTTTGTTGTTGCAGCCCTTTCAGTTATTTTCTAATTAATTTACACCACTTCTGGTGAGTTTGTTAAAACAGACATTGGCATTGTTCTTGTTGCGCTGGCTTACAGATGCTAGGTGGCTAACCGGTGGCTTTAGTTTTTCAGTTGGATCTGAAGTGTGTATGGAGCGCCTGCAGGGACATAAAGGAAGAAAGAAGATGTTGGATCCTGAGAAAGTTCCTGGAGACCCTGATCATTTTTTGCGAGATCTAGCAACATTTTCAGTCAGGGGAATTCCTGATTTCATTCATGCATCAAGTCGTTTGTAGAGTCCCTGCATGCTTGAGTCACACTGTAGCTGTACAGCTCAGCAGATGGCTAGCTCTTCTGTTGAACATATTGTAGCTTGCGGTTTACCTGGCTAAGGTAGAAAAATGAAGGCTGCAATGCTGATGAGTGAGCCAGCTCAGTTTTTGATTAAACTGTGAATAAACATTTTGTCCCTGTGACTTAAATCAGGCATTCAAGATCTTGTAAAAGTTTCTCAGGATGTTGTGAAAGTTTTCCAGGACTTGAGAGTTTCTTATGATCTCTAGAAATCTCTAGATTTTGAGAAAAGTTGTCAGGATGTTGAGAAAGTTTCTCAGGATCAACCTAAAAAAGTGTTCCTTCCTGTGCCTTCAGGAGCTCCCTTAGTATTGTGAAATGAAATGCATCATTACGAGGAAAAATGAGGGAAGAAATTGCCTCGATATAACAATATTAATCATGCATATCATCAGACCTTTAAAGGGCATTTTGAAAATGAGTAAAAACTGTTTACTGTTTCTTTAAATATAAGTTCAGTACTTATTTCAACTTGATGTTGCTAGATGTTTCGCACATGTTAAAGCTAGGGTTGGTAGTCACAGAAAACTAGAATGAATTTGAATGTAGCATGTCTTCAGGACTCCGTCTAACCCCTCCCCCCCTCCCCTTGGAGCTCCTCCAAAATGATGCCCCCGCTCACATGCATGAGCGCCGCCGATTCGTGACCATATGATCGTGACTGATTCAAAACCGGTCCTCAGCACATCGTTTGTGTTTTGCACTACTTCACCTCATGTCTCACTCAGCAGGTAAGAAAACACCAAAACATTATCATAGTGAAAGTAAAAAACACAAACATGAAATGTATGCTTTGCAGGAGGCGGGCAGACTGGCAGGACAGGATTTGATTGGTATTATCATTTGGTTCCTGATGGCAGGGATTGGTTGGTGTTTTCCCAGGTTTACTCCGGCTGTAGATAGCAGCTTTTTTTTTTACCTATTTTTTAAGAACACATTATGTATTGATTGCCATCAGGACATAAAGATAATTTTAACCAGTATAACCAACCCCAGCTTTAAGGTTTCATGTTGCACAGACATAAAATGTCACTGTGTTTCAAATAAACACCACCAAACAGGAAACCTTTGATATCATGCACATCTGGACACTGATCACATGCAACCTTTAAGGATTGAACTTTCAGTTCTGATAGCCAAACATAATCACTGCAAAATGTATTCTTAAATATGACACAAAAAACAATTAAAAGATTATAATAGATGTATTCCTGCGTTTATAAACTGGCTCCAGACTAACATCCTCACTTCCATTCAAGCACTAAAGCATGCCACAAGAAGCCACACGGAAAAAGGCACGTTAGGAAGTTTACCTCGACGTCTCCCATAGCTCCGGGCTGCATGTAGAAAAGTAAGAAATTCAAGTTTCAGCTGTGCACACATTCCAAAAAATGAAGATGTAACCTTTGCAGATAACGTTTGTGACTGAATAATAAGCTGTCTGTTATAAAAAAATGCATTTTATTGACTTTATTCTCCTGAGACCCAGAAAAAGATTTATGCTTCATTGTAACTGACACATGAAACACTGAAGTAAGCTATAAAACATCCTCAAATCACCACAGATGCTTCATGAGCATTTTTTTCAGATTAACAAAATAGCTGCCTGCTTCTAAAAACAAATTTATCCCACATTTAACATAAATCGTGTCAGGTCTGACAGGAGCCGTTTTGGAAAAGCGGAAAAGCTCCACATATGTTACATCACTGAAAAGCCCTGAGTGTCCTCTGTCAGGGACAGCGAGGCTCACTGCAGCTGCATGTCTAGCCTCAGAGACACGAGCCACAGTCTGGCTCAGACACAGGGCCCAAATGATGCTCTGATTGCTGGGTCTCAGGAGGGGAACACAGACTCTATAAACAATAAAACGCACGATCACGATTATCCACGATCGCTGTCTGACCCAGATTTCTGTCCTGCTGAGACGGTTATAGAACAAGGTTTTATTTTTGACACTAAAGTGACTTCTGTCCTCGTGTTTGGGGAAAAATGAAGAGTATGCAGAGCTCACATTAGAGATTTGTAACTGATTTAACAAAACCCAAAAATATGAACAGGAGTCTGATTTGGAAGTGCGCTCTGATGCAAACATACCGTGTGGATTTAAAAAAAAAAAAGCAGATTAACAGATGCAAATGTCACCTGGTTTGACCCCATTGTGCCACAGCGAGTCTGCTGAGTGCGCCTAATGAGGCTAAAGATTAACAGAGGAGGCATCATGAGAACAGTTCTCCTGATGTTCCCATTGTTCCTCAGAGAACCGACTGACACGGGGCCGAGAAACAGCTGGATGGAAACGCTGAACATTAACAACAGAGGGAGATGATGCTGAGAGATAATTACCATTGAGCATGAGCAGGCCGTCAGCCCCGGGGTTAGGGCATCCCACACGGCCTGACATGAGAGATAGACACACACACACACACACACACACACACACACACACACACACACACACACACACACACACACACACACACACACACACACACACACACACACACACACACACACACACACACACAGAAAAAGAGATGAGACACAGAGCAGATGGAGAGGACAGGGTGAGGCCAGTGTGTGTGTGTGTTTGATAGCAGAAACACACACACAAACAAACACACAGTGAGCCTGTGAATGCGTCTCTGCATCCTCTCACATGTCTGCAGTGACGAACACAAAGAAACAAAGCTCTCCTTATCCCTGATGATGATCGGAGCGGGTAAACAGAGGAGAGTTCGCAGAAAGAGACACTAGCTTTGTTTTCATCAACACTTCCTTTAAAAACCGTAATTTCTCAGCTTGGAGAATCAGACTCTGACGTCCTGACTTGTGATGTTTCTGTCTGTCTTACCAAACCTGCAATAGGGGAGAACGGGGTTGGTTGTCACACGGGTTGGTTGGCACAATCGTTATATCTCGCCACCAGAGGGTGCTGTCTCTCAAATTGGGGTATGGACATTTCCAGAATTAGGATCAGAGCTCACCTACATAGTCTTCTCTGGAGTAAGACAGCTGAGCTTGAGGTGAGAGGACTTTTTGTGTTTTTCATGTCAAATTGTAAATATTCAGCTCCTCAGTATTTTTCTTCTAGGCTTTTAAACGATGGGTTTATAACAAAACAAGTGTTACCCTTACAAAGTGTGAGGGGAAAGCTATAGTTTAGATTTTTATTAGCTAGCTAAGTAGTTGTTAGATGGTTGTTAGCCTTGATGCTAGCAAAAAATTCCAGTTGGGGTTGGTCGTCACATTCTCTTTGGGGTTGGTTGTCACATGTAACAACCAACCCCTATGTTGGTAAAATCATGCATGGTGAAATGAGTTGGAGTGTGCAGACCCTACATTTGCCATCACTGTAACTCAGACAGTGACTGCATGTAGCCTAGTTGAGTCGGCCGTTACTGTTCGGCCTATTTGTTTTGTTCTTTATGTTGTTATATAGGCTGGCCTAAAGATGTGTTTCCTGTTCATGTTCCTTGTTCATTTTATGTTACAATGCATTAAGTTATGTAGGCCTATCACTTGACAGTGCAATTAAACTTTCAAATTTAGTTCTGCTTTCTTGCCTTTTTTAAAAGATTTTTCCCGTTAAAATACCATTGTGACAACCAACCCCATAGTGTGTGACAACCAACCCCATAGTGTGTGACAACCAACCCCATAGTGTGTGACAACCAACCCCATAGGAATGACTATTGAAAGATGTTTTGATGATGATGAGCAATCATCAAAACAGTAAAAAGTGTGACAACCAACCCCGTTCTCCCCTACTTCTGAGTTGCATCCTTATTTCCAATCACATTTAAGACTACTGTTGTTTTTCTAGAGGTGGTACTAAAAGCACAAACAGAGCAGGGAAAGACCTGACTGCATATAAATAATCTGTTCCAGATTGTCCGCCTGTCTTTTATTATGCACAAAGAGCTCAGGATGAAGCCGAGGCCAACATCTTTAAATGTATGAGCTTCCTTCTGTGGCTATAAAAAGGTTAGGATATGACATGAATGCACTGGTGCTTTAAGTTTGCTCTGGTACCACTTGGTGCACTGGGACTATTTCTGCATACCAGCTGCCTGAACGCTCTCCTGTCCTCTCCTCATCACAGTTTCTCTGTGGGGTTCCTAATGCCACCTGAAAATATGTTACTCATGGTGCACTGTGCATCCTTTTCTGTGTGTTACATGACACTCACTTACATAAAAACTAATGCACACTTGCTGTATGAGCCATTTTACCTATGTAGTATATATATATATATATATATATATATATATATATATATATATATATCGTATATATATATATATATATATATGGCGGAACTGGCGCACTAACACACTGGGATCCTAGCTCACCCCCTTCCCCCCAACCCCCTCATCACTTACTTTAACTCTGCCTGTCCCATTAAAGTTACTAACCATAGACCTTTCTGGAGTCCCTGAGCTCCATTGTCCGTTCTGGACTCCAGCTGATACGGACGTGCTGGACTCAAGCGGCAAAAGCTTCTACTACTCGTCTCATCACTATCACCTCTCTCTCTCTTACTCCCCTCTATCTGTCTTTCCAGACCCAACTCAGTCGAGGCATGATGGCTGTCTAACATGAGTCTGGTTCTGCCTGAGGTTTCTGCCTGTTAAAAGGAAGTTTTTCCTCACCATTGTAACTAGCTTAATACTGTGATGTGCAATGCTCATGGTGGATTAAGGTGGGGTCAGACTGAGTCTTACCCTGTCTTGAAGTTGGGTCTCTGTTCATAATTTGACATAGAGTGGTCTAGACCTCCTATGTTTGTAAAAGCGTCCTGAGATAACGTTTGTTGTGATTTGGCGCTATACAAATAAAGATTGATTGATTGATTGATTGATTATGTCATTTGTGTTTAAGCTTTACCAAGCTGATATTAAGATTTTTATTACAATTCTCACGGCATGCTCAAAGGCACTGATTGTGCAAATTAAATGCCCGTAACAAAAGGAACGCCTTATGTCCGTGTCTTGACTGGAGGGAGTTACACAAACTCTTAAAACACACAGATAAATCCATCTACCTCTAACTATGAACATGTCTGTGAGCCTTTTATTTCAATGTAACCTTTATTTTACCAGGAATATTCTCATTGTAATGCAAAATAAACAAACAACAGACAATAACGAGTTACCAATTACTATGTCCTGATTACCAACAAGCCCGTTATCTTACATACAGAAATATTACAACCCAAACATTTACAGAAGAACATTACACCTTGTTGATTTGGTCCCTACTGTGTGTTTAGTTATAAATGTTTTTATTAACTTGAGTTGTGTCCAAATATATTCATAATCTAAATAAAAATGATTCTGATTTTATCTTTTTTGAGTCTCTAAATAAGCTCTCAGTACTCTTCTTTTATTTGAGCTCCATGTTCTAGAGCTCTGATGTTTTGTTAGCTGCAGCAGAGCTATAAATGGCAGAGCCCTGCACCCCTGCGAGCCCTCCTTCCCCCCTTCGTCTCCTCTCTTGGCTGTCATGCACAGTGTGTGAAAGTGCGATCACGTCTAAAATTAGTCCAGATCCCCCCTTTCTCTGCTGTGCACACTGGCCCATGTCCTCTCCATCTGCTCATGCAGGAAAAACAAGACACTCGCCAGACAGAGGGGGGGCTCAGGTTGAGTCCTGAGGTTTCAGAGGAGCCTTAATGGAGAAGTAACCGGTGAAGTGCTGAAGAACTGTGGGGCTGCATGTTTTGATTTATTTCAGGATTGTGTACTAGTGTGAAAATCTAGCTGCCTTCCTGTTAGGGCTGTAAATGAGCTACGAGCAGCCGTCTCTGTGAGAGGAGGAGGGGGGAGCGGTTATTTGAGACTGCTCCTCTGATGTCCAGCAGCTGAGCCCAGGAGGCCGCGACAGTGTCACACTACAGCGCACTCTCTCCTCACAACTGACTAACCCTTCATGTATAATTTAAAGAAGAAACCCAGGAGTGCTTTTTATCTTTTACTTTTAAAAAAACAGTCCAGGAGTTGTGATGTGCTCAATCTGATAAAGTAAGAAGTTAGACGTGATCACAGCTTTGATATTTCTTCCTATCTCTCCTCAGCTTCGTGTTTTGTTCAGGTTAAGTAGCATCAGGAAGGTCATGTCAATGCGCAGCTGGTGGCAGAAGTATTAAGCTCTCAGCGGGGAGAAAATAAGCTGCTGTGTGGAAAAACAACACAGCTCTGGGAGCAGTGGACCTGTCACTTCCCTGCACCGATATCATGCCGCTGAACCCGATCACCTCCCTCTGACCCCCCGCAAACGTAGATGGAAAGCAAAAAAGGGCCGTCTTACCTTTCATCGGATCCTGTTCGGCTCGCATGATGTCGATCAGAGAGCTCTCCAAGGAGTGCATGTTCAGGCTGTCGTACATTCTGGAGCGCTCCTGCAAACACACCGAGGTTTTTATATCATTAGGAGTCAAACAAATCATGATGCATGTCTAATTCTGCACGTTTCTCACACACTCCAGTGATCGGGCTTATACGTAACAAAGCCCCTGAAGTGTGGGTATTTGGCTTAACATGTAAGAGATTACAGAGAATGAGTAGCTCACACTTGGATTAACATTCTTTCCATATTTATGCACTTCATGAGTCTGATGGTATATTCCTGAGCCGCCTATGGAGCTGATTCTGGGAAAGATCGCAGGACTTGTTCTCAGAAATGGGCACTCGGAGGGAAAATGGAAACCAAGAGAAGGAGCTGGGTTAGGTATCTCATAATTAGGTTATGAGATTATCAGCTGATCAGAGAGATAGTTCTTTCACTTTACAGATATTGCAAAGGTCCACTGTTCCTGTCCCAATATGAAGCTGAACAGCTTGTTCTTGCATTTCTGTAAAGTAGATTAGAATGCTGTAATGCTATTTGCTCTGGGCTTTCATAACAATCCATTCAGAAATCACAATTAAGCCTGAACTCGGCTTTTTAGAAAACAGAGAGTGGACATTTTCACAGGCAAACACCAGAAAATCAGGATCTGACTTTTCCTTTCACACAGCAGAAGATGCGCCACGTGAGACGGGTCCTGATCTACGGGAAAAAGGTCCGCTTGGTTTGGGCAAAGGGTGACTTAAGAAAGGCAAGGACCACTACAGCATGCAGGCAGTAAAGGATCCATGAAAGATGATGCATGAAGCAGCCAAACTCAGCAACATGAAGAGTGTCACCAACACCTGCACACTGACTCGGACAAGTCTTGCAAATGTATTTATAAAGCACATTAAGGTAGATGATCAAAGTTCTGCACAAAAGCAACAGCAACATTAAGAACCAATGCAACAGAAACATATTACAATGTCAAGCCGGGATGTTCTCTCCCTGTAACGTCTCACCTTCAGTGTAAATGTCACTGAGGTGTGAAGCTGCACGAAGTCGTTTCGCCGCTGTGCCGGCATTGGAGGTGTTACAGGGGTGAGACAGTGGAGCCGGCAGGGTGTGTGTGTGTGTGCATGTGTGTGCATGTCTGAGAGTTTGATCTGCTCCTGCATGATCAATATAAAAGAATAAAGGTGTGATGACTGCAGAGCTGCGTTATAGTGATGTTTCAGTCAAACACACTCAAATGCTGACACTGAAGTTAGCTGTGAGGTGACAAAAGATGCAGATCTGATGGAGGGTCTTTACTTCCTGCCTCCCTACGTTTAAAAAGACCTGCACTCAGAGCTGGTCTAGTAAAGCGTGAAGACGCCGGGGTCAACACATTCGGACGTTTGTATCCTCACTCCTCCGGGTTGTGTCAGGACATGTTCAGGAAGCAGCTTATAACTGACTCCCCAGGTCTTTTTGATTTGATTTATTACACAAGTCACAATTCAAGGCCTCATTGGCCGGATTATTGTACTTTACAAGGCGCTTAATGGTTTAATGGGAGCGACCTACATCCCCAATTCTTTGTCGTCGTATAATCCTTCTGCTGAAACTCCATGAGCACATTTCCCCAGGCTGTCAGTTAGAATGTGTTTGCTCAACAATGCCTTTGACTAACTGTCACTCCTCCTTTGTTTCTCTCCCATCATTTACATATTCTATTGTTCTCTGCTTACGGCCTTGCGGTTTGGTGTCTCTTTTATCAGACTGTGTTTGCATTTGTTTCCATTTGTTGTGTTTTATTCTCCGGTTCTTAAGTTTGTTGTAAAGCACTGTGAGACGTCACTGCTGCAGAAATGATTTACTTAAAACAGATGAGTTAACATCTGGTGACGAGCATTGAGCATCTAATCAGTATCAGTAACAGGTTGTAAGTTAAGATCTATGCAGTTAAAGTAGTGAACGTTTTTCCACCAAACAGAGAATGAAGAGAGTTGCATTGTCTCTGTGAATGTGTGTTGGTGCAGCAGGGTGAGAGCAGTGGTCTAACAGGATCAATGAGTTCTGTCTGGTCCTCTGTCCTCTGACTCTCAGCCTCTCTTCATGATGTGCAGAACTCGCACAACTCGCAACTTCAGCTCTAAACTGTCCACAGCAACACGCACAGAAAGACGCCAAGGAAAGTCCTTTCAGTCTTTCTTCATGCACCTGGCAAAGTTTAAACCACATCTGCTTTATGCAGCAGGTGGACAACAAATGCATGAAGTGCCTGTTTCAGCTGTGCTCATCAAACTTCACTCCTGATTTCTGCAGCTCCTGAGCTCACAGTGTAGTTTCTGTCATAATGTTTTGCAGGGGCGATTCTAGGATCAGATGTTTAGGGGTGCTGAGCACTCAGAGGGCTGCCCGGCCGGGAAAGATACATTTCAATGTTTTGTACATTTGAATGCAATTTCATCCCCACATTTGTGTTTGATACAGCAGCACCTCAACATATACATAAACAGTATGCATGTTTCTGGAGTAAAGCAGGCCCCTATAGTGAGTACCAAAAATACCAAAAACTGACATTGGAGTTATTTTTTGGACTTTCATTTGAAATGCACAACATGTAAAACAATGTGGAGCTGTTGTATTTTTGTTGTTAAAATATTACTTTTCAACCAAGTACTGTTTGGTTTTGAAACTATTCTAGCTTGTTAAAAAGGAAATACAGTAAAAAAAAAAAATCGCTCAAATTTTGGGGGGCTGGGATTCAATTTAGAGGTGCTTCAGCACCCCCAAAAATGGGCTATAATCGCCTATGATGTTTTGTAATGGGGTGTTGCCAACATTATAATGATGACCTTTCTATTTAGATCAAGACTATCTATGCACCATTCAAGTCTAGCCACTTTTCCAGGGGGTGTTATAAATTGATGAACAATGTCATTAACCTCTACCTCTTCTGGAAATGCTTTTATTAGCATCTTCATGTCAATTTATAATCTTTACAATATTCAAAGATTCAACATAAGAATGTGGAAGCTTTACTCAGGAAGTCTGGATTAATGACATCCTGGCTCTCATCTCTGGTAATCTGATGACAATTTCTTCACTCAGGTTCCAACTTGAGCGACACATCTGCTTAACGCTATACTGCAAAAGCCTATCAGGGGCTAGATTTCCTAATTTCTTGGATGGATCTGACCTCCATGTTTTCTCCTCATGAGGACAGATCTGAACAAGTTTGTATTTCTACATCATGATTTTGCTTTTATGAGGAAGCTGAAGTCTCGTTGATTGTTAGCAAATCACAAGAAAACTGATTTATATTTTAGGTTCATGCAAAAGTCAAAATGAAGCCTCTATCTAACTTTCAACAATTAAAGTGACAGCTACCCGAAACAAATGAACGGGTGTTACTCAGAGGATGTAACAGAGAAAAAGAAAGAATGCCGTTGACGTTGCTTACTTAAACATCACATGGTAAAGGAAGGCTTGGAAGTATTCTAATGCTGATGTTGGCTCACTGATGAATTGTTGAAAAGTTGGCATCTGTTCCCAGAGATTGGTTGGGCTAAGATTTTAAATCCTACTCTTACATGTTGACATTTCAGACATTAAAGGTGACATATTATGCTCTTTTTCATCAAAATATATTGGTCTAAGAGGTCCCCAAAACATGTCTTTAAAGTTTATTGCTCAAAAAAAACACTTTGAAATCAGATTTTGGTCTGCCTGTAAACCCCTCTTTTTCAGCCCTGCTCAGAACAGGCTGTTTTCTGTGTCTGTGCCTTTAAATGAGAATGAGCTCTCTGACCACGCCCCCTCAGGAAGTGAATGTGGCCTCGGCTCTCCACTACGTTGATCTAATGTTTACATGTTGGCTGAATATACACGGCTGCTCACAGACCAGCGTTGCTTCAACCCTCTGAATCTGATCCAGAATCTGATCCTGATGGAGAGGCGCCTGCAGCAGGACCTTTCTGAACCATTGGTCACAGATTTTGTGTTTCTTGTTGTTTTATTTGTCAGTATGTCGACGTGTGTCTTGGTACACAGCTACGAACATGTAGCTATGTGGCTACATAAAAATCACCCACTAGATCTTCAAATCTGCAGACGTGGGGAGTAAAACCGACCTTTGTGTTTATTAAGACTGCCTACAACTAGCATGCCTCCCTCCTAAGCTCCTTGTTAGCACACATGTGTGCAGGGAATGAAAAATGGAGGAGGGGTTGAGTTGTATTTTATACAGTCTATGGGCTGAACAAGCTCCGAGCTCTGACTTCTCTTACAGACTGGAGCACGTTGTGACGTATGAAAAACACTGAAAACTGAAACGGCTCGTTTCAGCACACATTTACAGAAAGGTGGAGAAATCAGAACAGGGGCAGAATGGATTTTTTTTCATTTTCGGGGGGTTTGTAGACATGCCAGGGACACATATTTCAGGTAGAGAACCATTAAAAAGTCAATATTGCATAATATGTCACCTTTAACTGCATGTAAAACTTGCTTGCAGTCTTTATTTTTAATATATGAAACAAATGTAGCAGCTAGAATATAGCTGCTACATGAAGTCTGCATGAATCTTTTATCTCATCTCGTATTCAAAGTCATCCCAGTTCAAATGTGGAAAAAAAACAGATGCTGAAAACAACAGAAACAGCTGTTCCTACAATGATTCTCCTTCTTTGTTAAAACCAGGGACGTGTTCAATATAAGAACAATCTGCAGCACTTGGCCTCCTCTTAAAGACTGAACATCATGTTCCCGGACACAAAGTGCATCATGCTCTAAGTATGATGTTTCTTGTTTGTAGTTTGTGCCATTAACAGTGAAACAACTCAAAAAGAAAAGATTGACATCATGCAGCTGTTTCCGTCAGATGTATTAAGTTAAGTTCCATTCCTGTAACATTACGCTTCTGTACTTTTATATTGATCCTGCAGCAGCTTCATACTGATGCCCCAGAGTAAGATTTCACATGATGTTACAGCTTTGCAGAACCAAATGAGAGGCAGTCGGCGTCATCGAGAGTGATGGAGACAAAGAGGGACTTTGGAAACAATGGCGGAGGAACTGCAGGTTCCACTTTTATCGCTGTGCAGATTCTGCAGACTCAAGCAAAGCTGCTCTGCAACAACAATGAGTAATGGCAGACTCAAGCTGGCCACTATTTCTGCTACAGTATCTCACAAAAGTGAGTACACCCCTCACATTTCTTCTAAAGATGAAGCACAACAAAGCCTGCAAACAATTTGCTAAAGTCAAGCAGACTAAGTACATGGATTACTGGAACCATGTCTTGTGGTCTGATGAGACCAAGATAAACTTATTTGGCTCAGATGGTGTCAAGCGTGTGTGGCGGCAACCAGGTCAGGAGCACAAAGACAAGTGTGTCTTGCCTACAGTCAGGCATGGTGGTGGGAGTGTCATGGTCTGGGGCTGCATGAGTGCTGCCGCCATTGGGGAGTTGCAGTTCATTGAGGGAACCATGAATGCCAACATGTACTGTGACATACTGAAGCAGAGCATGATCCCCTCCCTTCAAAAACTGGGCAGCAGGGCAGTAGTCCAACATGATAACGACCCCAAGGGTAAAGGTGATGGAGTGGCCAAGCATGTCTCCAGACCTAAACCCTATTGAGCATCTGTGGGGCATCCTCAGACGGAAGGTGGAGGAGCACAAGGTCTCTAACATCCACCAGCTCCGTGATGTCATCATGGAGGAGTGGAAGAGGACTCCAGTGGCAACCTGTGAAGCTCTGGTGAACTCCATGCCCAAGAGGGTTAAGGCAGTGCTGGAAAATAATGGTGGCAACACAAAATATTGACCCTTTGGGCCCAATTTGGACATTTTCACTTAGGGGTGTACTCACTCTTGTTGGCGGTGGTTTAGACATTAATGGCTGTGTGTTGAGTTATTTTGAGGGGACAGTAAATTTAAACTGTTATACAAGCTGTACACTGACTACTTTACATTGTATCAAAGTGTCATTTCTTTAGTGTTGTCCCATGAAAAGATAGAATTAAATATGTGCAGAAATGTGAGGGGTGTACTCACTTTTGTGAGATACTGTATCAGAAATGCTTTGCAGGAGAAATATTGTGCATGCTGTTGTTGAACGTGTGGTTGTTTTAAGTCAAACTGTGTTCAGTCTAAAATAAGAATGTGGAGGAGAGAGAGGGACCATGTACATTGTTGTAAGTCGTGGATCACCTTTGACTTCATATTCGAACAGATTGAGACGCCTCAGGCACGGGAAATTATCACCAGCCTCTGGAGCTTCAGCTAAGACCTGGTGTTGTGTTGTTGGGGTATACTACTCCATCTGAATACCGCTCCACAAATTGTACTTTCAGTGTCTGTGTTTTAACTGTGTGCCTAGCCTGTGAATGGACGATTTTGCCAAATGTGTGCTGGTGCGATCAACAGGACACATATTCCCCAAAATAGGAACAGGGGGGATGTCGGCTTTGAGGTATATTTTGTCTCGTTTGGTCACCATGTCTGAGGTTTTACGAAATGGGACAGAGGATGTGTAAATAAACCAAAATCTACAACAAAGAATGTAGACAGAGGTGCCGGTTAAGCTCAGTGAAGCATGCCATATACAGAAGCTGCAGTCTTTGACATGGCGGCATGTGTTTCACAGTGAGTGTGTGCATTAATGATGAAATTATTCATGTTTAATTCTAAGAAATGTGGAATGACCAAGTACTGTCTCTGAAACTCAACACAGCCCTCTCCTCTCCTCTCCTCTCCTCTCCTCTCCTCTCCTCTCCTCTCCTCTCCTCTCCTCTCCTCTCCTCTCTTGTCCTGTCCTGTCCTGTCCTGTCCTCTCCTCTCCTCTCCTGTCTTGTCCTGTCCTGTCCTCTCCTCTCCTCTCCTCTCCTCTCCTCTCCTCTCCTCTCCTCTCCTCTCCTCTCCTCTCCTCTCCTGTCTTGTCCTGTCCTCTCCTTTCCTGTCCTGTTGTCCTGTCCTGTCCTCTCCTCTCCTGTCCTGTCCTGTCTTGTCCTCTCCTCTCCTGTTCTGTTGTCCTGTCCTGTCCTGTCCTCTCCTCTCCTCTCCTCTCCTGTCCTTTACTCTCCTCTCCTGTCCTCTCCTATCCTCTCCTGTCCTTTACTCTCCTCTCCTGTTCTTTCCTGTCCTCTCCTGTCCTCTCCTGTCCTCTCCTGTCCTCTCCTGTCCTGTCCTGTCCTCTCCTCTCCTCTCCTCTCCTCTCCTCTCCTCTCCTCTCCTCTCCTCTCCTCTCCTCTCCTCTCCTCTCCTCTCCTCTACTGTCCTCCTCTCCTCTCCTCTCCTGTCCTGTCCTGTCCTGTCCTGTCCTGTCCTGTCCTCTCCTCTCCTCTCCTCTCCTCTCCTCTCCTCTCCTCTCCTCTCCTCTCCTCTCCTCTACTGTCCTCTCCTCTCCTCTCCTCTCCTCTCCTGTCCTCTCCTCTCCTCTCCTCTCCTCTCCTCTCCTCTCCTCTCCTCTCCTGTCCTCTCCTATCCTCTGTGAGACGTGAAACTCAAGACACAGCAAAGATGTGTCACAGACTGCTGAACATTAAACAGAAAGGAAGGAAGGAAAAGAGTTGGAATCTGAAATATTCTTGGTCCTACGCTGTTTATGGAAATTCACAATCCATGGAGTCGGGTCTGTTTCCTGGAATAGGAAGTACTGGACTTCTCGGCTATGATATCACTAATATTTGAGCTTGAAGTAACAGTCAAACCATGCAGTGACACCGTCATATCATTATTTCAGTCTGAATGAGTCACTCTGATGAAAATCTTTCCTGTTAGAAGACGTCAAAGTGACATCATGTTTCAGCTTTTATGCTCTTCTCTTAGTTGGACTGTCCATCCATCTTTGATGTTTTATGTGGGGTTTTCTTTTGCAGGACTTTAGCATAGATTCTAAATAAGAGGTGGGCATGGTCCAGGAGGCGTCCCCCCATTGTTTGTGGAGTTCAAGTTTGGTGTTTATACCGCCTCTGTGTTCGATTTCTGAAGCAAGAAGTGACCGTTTCTGAAAAAGGACGCTTTTTTTACCTTTTGCATTTATCTATTTTGTAAATATTAACCTATTTATCTTATTGTACTTTCACTATTTTTTCTTTTCTTTTATATTAATTTATCTTTTATTTTAAATTATTATCATTTATTATAATTGGTTGCCTTCTTGTTCATTCACTTATTATGTTTCTTATTCAAAAAACATCACTTGCTTTAATTGTTTACATTTATCTTCTGTATGTAATATGTACAAATTAAAATAAACAGATCTTGGAAAAAAAAAAAGAAAGACATGCCCCCCAAAATAAAGTGGTTATATCCGCCTGTAAACATGTTGAATTCACGTTGGGGTTTCTTTTAAATGAGACCTATTGGAGATTCCTGGGATTTTGGAACCAGCCTCCAGTGGACACTTGAGGAACTGCAGTTTTTGCACTAATGCATTAGCTTCAGTAGATTGCTGCTTTAGCACACCCTGCATTATCATCTGTGTTACTGTTAAAATACAGCAATGTACAAAATGAACATCCTGCGTCAGGAAAATCTTTACTGACTTCATAAATCAACAAGAGGCAGACTCATTTCCTCATCGACCTCTTTTCACAGCTGAGTGGCCCCCTATTGGTCATTAGAAGTAATACAGGTTTAGAACACTTCCACACTGCCTTCACTTTAGAGATCCAGAGGCAACCTCCAGCTCAGTCTCTCTGTGGTACTAGACATTTGAATACCAGGGCTTGCCTCACCACATACAAATGAACTTCCTACTTCTATCGTCACTATTTATTGCTGGAACGCAGCAACATTTGACTAAGTGCTTTCCAAGACAAAAGTACCACCTGTGTTTTTACTATGTGTAAGTACAATATCATGATGGGCATTCAGGTCTTTCTCTGGCTCTGGTGGGTTGGGAGTAGATATAGTTCCATCTTTACAAGACTACCAATTCACTTACATGATATTTTAGTTTCCTCTCAGTTTACTAAAATCCAAAACAATTTCTGAAATCCACAAACACCACATGAACCACACGGACACAGTAAGGAGATATCAGACATGGTTATAAATATGATGGAATTGAATCATGAAAGAAAACTATGAGCTTCATAGCTCATAATTTTGTACAATACGAATAATTAATCTCACTCTGAAAACCTATGAGCATGTAGATTATGGTCGTGCAGGAAAAAACAAAGGGAAACGGTGAGATCTGATCCAATCATGACCAAAGAGGGAGCATGTAGACCTTACTGCATGTACTATATCAAGTAAAGCAGCCTGTAATGAGCACTGATAGAGACATCTGACAGACGGACACATTATTTCCTTCTTCAGGGCTTCAGTGTGTACAAAAAGTGAGTCTTAGTTGCTGATATAAGCTCACCTACAAGATGAAGCAACCTGAGTGAGTGAGAGCTGCCCAGCCCCCACTTTGTTACACCTTAGTAAAACCTGCAGAGCAAATCAGCTCAAACTCCCCCCATCTGTTTGAAATGCAAACCAGGGCTGCCACTTTTATGTTAATTTGCAAACTGAAGAAGCAATGATTTTCTCTGTAGATTCAAAGAGTTTCTCTCTCTCACTCAGAAACACAAACTTCTCCATCAGTCCCTTTCTTCAAGCTCTGATTCACATGAAGCGGTATTCCTCACTTACCAGTTCTTCCCCTATTTTACAGCGTCTGATTCTCACACTACTCTTGCTTCCAAACAAACACACTAACCCAGTGATCCGACCGATGCATAAACAAACCCAAAGCATTTACCTGCAGGGGCAACAAGGAGTTGCTGTTGCTGTCCATGCGAAACATGTTCTCTTCGATCCAGGACTTAGGCCCCAGTGATCCTGCAGAGCGTGGGAACTTTGGAGGAGCGATGACGTTACTGGAGAAAGGCTTCTTCATGGGGGAGACGTGACTCACCGAGCCAGGTACGCCCATGCCACTCCCTCTGCGGTGGTCCCGGCCCCAGGACATCCCCCCGGAGCCCCAGCCGTTCCCCTGGTGGCCGCCCCAAGGAGAGGGCTTCACCATTGGCTGTAGAGGGGACAAAGAGAAGGGAAAAAATGAATCATTAAAAAGGCTAAATCTAATCTTTTCTGTACATTTTTAAGTCTGTATATGATATTATTTCCATCTCTTAGTCTGCTTCCTTTTCTCACACAGCACAGCTTGATCTGCTCCTGTACCGGGGGGTGGATAAGAAGATTTAGGGCTTTAAGACTAATACTAAGTATCCCGTGCGCTGCGACACCACCAGTGTAAGTTTCACACACACTCTCTCTCTACCTGGAACCTTGTGTCCACTGTTAAGCATATCATACATTGAATCGCATCAGGCTTAATCTAGCATGCTTTCACGTGAACATTTAACACAGAGGACAATTGACGTTCTGTTTCTCACACGCTCAAAATTTTATGTGACCTACATTCCCCCGTTTTCTTTCTATGAACTGCAGGCGGCTCTCGAAGGGCTGCGGGAGAGTTTTACAGACAGGCAATAAGAAGAGGAAGCAGCAAATATTTACATGTAGAGCAAATATTTAGAAAAGCAGAAGTGACTTTGAAGAGGAAAATAAAAATAATCAGGAAGACATTTGGAATTTACGATTGATAGAAACATCATCCTGCTGGTTTATTTCTCTGAAACCAACGTCTGATTTATTCACAACATTTTGATATTATTCTCAAAACAACATCAAAAATCCTTCTCTTGTCTTTAATCTTGGACCTGACCCTCATTCTTATTTTGAAATGTCTCACAATGGTATGCTAGACAGAACTTTTTATAACCTAAAATAAGACAATACAAGAGCTGTAAAAGGAGAAGTGTACTCCAGTTGAATTTTAAAACCTTGTTTGAAATGAGCCATTTGAAAATGTCTGTTTACTTTTGAACAAAGGCAATTTAAAAATATATACATTTATATTGATGAACAACAAAACATCAAAAACATTTATGACCGTTATAATCTTGCTTAAAAAATATTTGTCTCTTAAATCAAATTGTACTTGATATGTGTATGTTTCTGTTCTCTAATTTTTCTTTTTGTTTTGTTTTTTGTTGTTTTTTCCCTCTTTAATTTTCACTGTGGAGTTACACTGCACACTATTTGCTCTAATCCCCTATATTTAATATTTGAATTATTGCAATTAGTGCAATAATTATCATTATTATCATTATTATTTTGACTTATTTATTTTCAGATTGTGAATTCCATTATAATGCATATCATTTATTTTTTTGTATTTTCATTCTCTTTCTTTCAGAAAATGTGAAAAAACTGAGCACAAATGATTTGCTTTGACTGCTAGAAATTAAAATATCAATATAAAAAAATGTAAAAAGTGCATATTTGATGGTTTATTTAAAACGACACACTTTGTTTACAATAAATAGAAGATTCTGCAAATTCAGATGTTGTTTTCTGTTGGGTTGTGATTGCTGGAAGTACACTCAGGCTGCTTGAAGAACAGGTACACATAAATAAACAAAGCACCTGCTGGTTTAATACTTCAATTAATAAAGACTTTCATAAGAATAAAACTGAACTCACAAACCTTGCATAAAAACTTAAATTAAATTGGTTAAATATATGAAAAGCATCTGAGAGGGTGTTTCAAAACATTAAATCAACAAGGAACACCTGAGAAGGCTCTTTTTTAAAAAGTTGTATCTATTGGAAGGGCATCCAGAAAGCACTTTATTCAATTTTAAATCCTGGAAGGGCATCCAGAGGACATGTTTAAGAGATTTAATCACCTGAAGGACACCCAGATGGTACTTTATTAAGATCTATATAGGGCCTACTGGAAGGACATCCAGAGGGCACTTTAAGGCAACATGTGAGTGTGTTTTTAGTGTGTTTTCAAAAGAGCATCAGGGTGTGCATTTTGTACTGTTTTATCCATTAGATACCAGAGAGGGTATGTCTGCTTCTGTGTTTTCTGGACATGACATCACCAACAGGGGGCCGCTGAAAAAACCTGCATTCAGTGATCGTCCAAATTGAAACCCTCTGAATGAAATCTGTTCCTTTCATTTTGAGCTGTTTATTTACAAAGCCCTCATAATCAGACTACAGGGTCAAAGGTCAGAGAAACAACCACACCACAGATGCCCTTTAAGACACACCCAGTCACACATTTGCATACACACCCTGAATGCAAATCACCTGAGAAACCTGAAGCGACTGACACGTCAGCTCCAAGACGACTGCAGCGGCTGAACGTTTGTGAAAGCTGCTGCTGGTGTTTCATCTGGAGGTCCTCAAGCTTTTTTTCAATAATGCAACACTTCTGAGTCATTTTTTCCAGCTCATATCTCCTGAACAGTGGTCTAAATGTGACTCTTGGCTAATTTTAGTCCTGCAGAAAGCCAGAGCAGGATTGAAAACAAGCCTAAAACAACTTCTTTTTAGCCCTGGTCTTAAAGTTTAGATCTGTTTATGAAATATTTTCCATGTTTCCTGTTGTATTTCTGCTACTTTTGTTTTACTACTAGATATATCTAATACAGGAATCAGTTTTCTTGACTTCTTGATTTTAAAATGTACTTATTTGTGTTTATTATAACACAATAGTTTCAGGAAGTGTGTGTGGCTGATATGTCTAGAACTGTGGAAAATAAAATAAAACAAAATAATCTGAAGCTCCCTTTGCAGTTCTCTGATTCACCTCCAGGAGTACCAATACTCTCATTTGAAACACAGCCTTATAGTCTGCCAACACACACACACACACACACAAACACACACACACAGACAAACACACAACAAGATACTAGATGTTCTCATTTCACCCCAAATAAGAAGCCTCCATTTAGGACAGCAAACCCTGCAAGCCTTTGTGTTCCCACTGCCTGAACCACAAGACAGGGATGGTCAGGAGTCATGTGACCACATCCCACTGCTGCTTCAGGAGAGAACAACAGCGAGATTCAGAGATGCTCCCTTACTTCCCCCCTCCTCCTCATCCTCAAATGAAGGGATTCAGTCCTCACGACAAATGGATTAAAAAGAAAAAAGACTATTTCTTTTCTAGAGATTAAGAACATAATGTACCAACACGCACACACAGACACACACACACACAAACAGAGAGACACGCACATACACGCACGCGCACACACACACGCACAAACCAACGCTTTTTGGCTGAAATGATTGTCAGACGCTCCCTAACCTGAAATCACCCTCACATTGGGCCTGCGCTGAAATTGGATGAATGGAAAGCTCTCCTGATTTCATGTCAGAGAGAACAGAGGTGAGCTCTGCCTGCGGCCTACCTCCTGTCATGCAGATCAGTCAGACATGAAGCTGAGTGTCAGCCTGGTGCAGCCCTGCAGCAGCGGCTCACCTGATGTTGGTTGTAGTTGTTCCTCTGCTGCAGGAAGGCGCCCTGCTGCTGGGGGTGCATCTGTGGACTGACCGGGGACCTGCGGCTCTGCGGCTGCTGAGGGACGTTGATCTGAGGCGAGAAGGGACCGCTGAAGCCCTGCACGTTAATCCCGGCGCACGGATTAGCTGACACCGGAGAAAAACTCTGGAAGAAGGCCGGGTTGATGGAGGAGGGGATACCTGGGTAGAAGCTGTTGTCAGAGTCCGTGTTCGGCATCTGGTTGATGGCGTTGGCGTGGATGGAGTTGATGGGTGCGGGAGGGGGCGAGGAGCTGGTCTGGACGGACCAGGGGGTTCCGAACCCGGGGAGGGAGGGTGAGGACGAGCCTCCTACGCTGCTCTGCAGATCCTGGGGGGGAAGGTTCGGGAAGGCGGCGCTGAGACCTCCGGACAACATGTTGCCGGTGCTGCTGCCGTTGATATGGTGGGCGATGGGGGAGTCCATCTGGAGCCGGTCTGGATTCACGGAAGAAGGCGAAGAGGACTCAGCATCAGCTTCAGCCTCCTCCGGGGGAGAGCCGCGGGGGTCTGCAGCGCGCTGCCCGGGCAGGTGACTGAAGGCTCCCCGGGTAGGGGGCGACGGTGAGGGGCTGAACCCGGTTTGCTGACTGAACTGCTGATGTGTTTGGAGCTGAAGGTCACACAGAGACTGCGTTAGGATAAAATGCTCTGTGTTGGATTGAGTGTAGGCTGCGTCCTGGTTCTGGTTATAATCCGGACTGAATGAGCTCAGCTGGCAGCCCTGGCTGTCGCTTTGGCTCGGTTGCTTTCCGGATTTGCTGAACGTGCTGCTGCTGCTGTCCTGTTCGTCGGTTGTCGGGGGTGATTGCGTGGTTGTCACCCCCACAGGCTCATCCTGCATGTTGTGCTGATGCGCAGCAGCTGACAGGAACAGCAGGGACGAAGCTGCTGAAGGGCGAACCGGCAGGATCCGTCAGCCGGATATAAGATACCGAATTCGGCTATTGAATAAAGCCACTACACGGGTTTGCAAATCTATTTGACTACCGTTTGGTTAGTAGGAGATTGTGAGTGGAGAGGCTCCTGCAGGCAGAGAGGAGGGGGCCCGGCCTGTGCGGAGAGTCGTGATCTCGCTTCTTTTCCTCGGTGATATTTTCATCTATCTACAGACCGAGCTGTTCCGGCCTTGCAGTAGGCGAGCCTAGCCTGTGCGGTCCATTCCTGTCCGACCTGCTACCCCCTCCTCCGGTTACCGGCTGCGCTGCTGCGGCAGAGGATTAAAGATCCCCGACTCAATCTACGTCACCGCCGCGTCACGCCTCGCCCCGCCTCCAGCCTCGAGCCTGAGCTGAGAGGACCGCATTGTTTACGTCACTTCTTCATTATTCATATAGTGCAGTAGGCCTACACCCTCCTCCCAGAACCTACACCCTTCTCTCAGAACCTACACCCTTCCATCAGAACCTACACCCTCTTCTCAGAGCCTACACCTTCCTCTCAGAACCTACACCCTTCTCTCAGAACCTACATCCTCTTCTCAGAGCCTACACCTTCCTCTCAGACACCCTCCTCTCAGAGCCTACACCAGACCAGGGGTCTACTGACAGACACACAGTTATCTCCACAGAGGGTCTGTTCGCTGTCATGGGTTCATAATGACCCAGCATCATTTAAAGAGCTCTAATGTAGGCTACAACTCCAGTTTACAACTTTATTTTAAAAGTTCCTCATTTACATTAAAGTATCTTATTTTTATGAATCAGGATCTTTCCCTACAGATGAGAATAAATTAGATTTTAGAGTTTCAAAAAAAATAAAGTATGAGGAGAATAGTGTCAGCAGAGACAGAATATTCCTGTAAAACTTTGTTACTACCAGACTTTACAGCGTGTCACTGTTTGCCTCTGCTGGTACTGAATCAGTATTCAGTCCACAACCATTGTCCGCACGTCTGCGCCAGCGTCATTTTACGCACGGACGCCAGCATCTAAATATAGTTTTCTATGTCAGCGCGTGTCAGGGGGAGATGAATCTTCATCGCCTGTACTGAACTCAAAACTGACAAGCAACCCTGCCATATGATCTGCCTCATAAAAGCCCCCACAAGCAGCACTACTACACGACTACTGGCAAAATATAGCTTATGGGAAAGATGGTGTGTGTGTGTGTGTGTGTGTGTGTGTGTGTGTGTGTGTGTGTGTGTGTGTCGTGGATACGTCACCAGCTGAGTGTGCTCAGAGTTAGGAGTAAAAGAACAGATGGTTTCAGACTGACTGCTCCCTCGGCACATATATGGTAGACGTGTTTCCAAACAGAACAAGTGTCAGCTGGGATCTTGGGGATGAAATATGATTAAATTCTGTTTCACTTTCTTGTTTGTCCAAAAAAAATGTTAAGTCCAATTAAAGTTCCTCATAAACTGTGTGACACTTTTAGGTACACATCCATCAGATATGTGTATATACATACAAGAGCACAACAGTGAGTTAGTGAGTAAGTATGTAAGGAAGTGAAGTTTTATTTAGAACTTTTAAAACACAAGTACGTTATAAGCACAGAAATAAGCATATAACTAAATCACAATATAACAAAACAGCTTTCATTTCAGCGCCTTTAATTCTTCTAAATTTAAAGCTCCTGTAAGTAATTTTTCACGAGTGATGAAATAGACAGAAATGAAACTGATGCCTTTGTATGACCAACAAAAGCGAGCAAGACCATCAGCAAAAAGGTATTTATACTGTTTATATATTTATATAGAGAATTTTTTTAATACCTGTTTCTGTTTCCACAGAGGAGGTGTCAGACAAAGGAGGTTACATCATGCTGCTAAAACACCCACAGCATTCCCAGAATGAATAAAAGGTCTGACAGTGAAAAGACAGCATGAGCTTTTTAATCAGAAACCACTTCTTACACAAGTTCAGGAAAGATCAGCAAAAGCCTGACTTATACTTCTGCGTAGAATGGACGGCGTAGCTTACGACGCGGACCGCTAGCCCTGTGATTGGTCGGCATTGTATTTCCCGCATTTACAGCACTTCCGGGATCGCCACACATCAGCCGTGTACTTCATATCCTCTGACGTCTCCTCTCTATTCTCCATGTAATCATGTCTGTATGATAAACAGCAACATGTATCAGCTGCAGATTAACAGAACACGCTCTGGATCGCTGTGGAAAAGTAAACAGAGATCGTAGCACGGTTGGAAACAGACGACCGGCTATCAGAGAGGCCGCGCTGTCCTCAGCGATTCAGGGGAGTATTGCTGCGCGTCATGGACACATCGCAAACAAGTATGTAGAGCTCGGGTCCACGTCAACCACTGCTGTGTAGTGGCGATGCAGAAGTATAAACCAGGCTAAAGATATAAGAGGTACAGCTATGTCCACAGGGGGCGCCAAAATCAACCAGAACAGGGAGTTCTTCACTGGAGCTTAAGTTTAAACATTAGAACTCATTAACTCATCAGTGAGTGACAGTTCATACATATCACTTACACACATCATATCATCCACAGAGCAATCAAGACAATAAATAAAACTGGGTTGAATAAAGAGTAAAAGGTCAGAAATGTTTAGATTTGTTGTAGATAAATGACAAAAAACTCCATATGGTGATCTTTTTATTCTTTGTTCCGTTTATAGAACATGACTTCAGCCAAATTAAGTTCATGTAGATGCTTTTGTGGACAGATTTGTGGAGCACACTAAATTTCTTTTAACAGCTTTTAATGTGAGCTAAGAAGTGTACAGACCAGCAACCGACCAGTTTAAGCACAAAGCCTTCCTCAGTGTTGCCTGTCCATTACCTGTGGTGTCTGTTTCTGGTCTGTATGCTACTTAGCCAACATTAAAAGCTACTAAAGGACGTTTAGTGTGCTGACTTCTTTACTTTTTCAATAGTCTCTGTGTAGTCGTGCAACTAAGTTTTAGCTTCAGTATGCTCCTTTTTTTTGCTCATCTGGGTGATCGAATCTCAAGTGGGCAG
This sequence comes from Notolabrus celidotus, assembly GCF_009762535.1. Lineage (NCBI taxonomy): Eukaryota > Metazoa > Chordata > Actinopteri > Labriformes > Labridae > Notolabrus > Notolabrus celidotus. The sequence goes on along the minus strand of NC_048273.1, from coordinate 7,689,118 downwards.
TTTAAGTATGAGCATTTTGCTTTATCATGCATCTCCAGTGACCACTTGAGATCAGAGCTCAACTTCCTGCCCCATAAGCAAATAAAGACAGAGCACATTCACCTTCATCACACAAAATGACCCTAACTGTGCTACATTATTACAATGACGAGCTGCACACAGGTCTCATCTGCTGATCATGTTGAATAAAGCTGGAAGTTTGTACTTTATCATACACTCTGATGAACTTTGATCACATCTCTGACTCATGCTTTCCAGGATTTGATGCATTCTTCCTTATTGAGTAAATATGACGCTCCAGTATTCCCACGGGAAAACAGCAGAGAAGTATTAGATCAGTTATGTATCATAAGTGTGATCTGATATTCCATGTGATCATTGTTGAGGATACAGGGAGAGTGGGCGGTCCTTAATGTGGCCCAAGTCACATAAGCAGTATCCGTGACGTCACCCATCTGTTCCTGGGAGCTGTTTTGAAGCCAATCGACGGCGGCAGCTATATTGGAAATGTGAAACTCAACCAGGCAGAGTGTGACGTAGTGTGAGCCTCCTAGCTAACAGCTATGTGTTCCCGACCGGGAGTCACGTCAGTCATGTCCTTATTTGGGCAAAAACGTGGAATCTTAATATCTTCTGAACCGTCGCGTTAGAAAAAAATTCACCCCCCGTACAGTGTGTGCCGATAGAGAGATTAGCTTTGTAGAGCCAAGCCGTTTTTTGAACCAGGCTGTAAACATGTTTATTAATGCTGCAAAGATTGTCTTTTTCCCATTCATGTCTATGTGGTTTCCGGTGTTTCTGCAGCCAGCCTCAAGCGGATTCTCAATGTATTGCAGTTTATAACACTTCAGCATGGGCTTCATCGTTTGAGACCTGAGGTTGCAGCTTGAAGTACACACTGCCAGACCAGTGAGGACCGCTGTGCCCCGACCACCTCCATGTGTGGACTGTGATCTGATCTCTATGGTGGCCCTGAAGGACAAAATAAATGTACAAAAGATGAAACACTTTTACAAAGTTGGAGACAAATGAACATTTTTTGAAAACATTTTTACATTTTATAAAACAAAATTACATCAGCAAAACACTTTTAACCAAGGCCAAAACAAATTTAAATTTAAGGAAACAAATTTACAAAAGATGAAACACTTTTACAAAGTTGGAGACAATTTTACAAACGACGGAACACTTTTACCATTATGTTTGACTCCTTTTAGATAAGATAAGATAAGATAAGATAAGATATACTTTATTTGTCCCCCATTGGAGGAAATTTCTTTTGTTACAGCAGCTTACAACACGGGACAGGGGAATACAACAATGTACTAACATAGTTAAACAATATAATAACAGTAATAATAGCAATGACAAGGGTAAAATATAATAAAATAAAATAAAATAAAATAAAATATAATAAAATAAAATAAAATAGAATAGAATAAAATAAAATAAAATAAAATAAAATAAAATAGAATAAAATAGAATAAAATAGAATAAAATAGAATAAAATAAAATAAAATAAAATAAAATAAAATAAAATAATATATGGCAACTATTACAGATCTATACACACTATGTACACTTCTATCTGGTAAATAGATAAGGTAAGATATTGTAAGATAAAAATTGCACCAGGTTATTTAAAAACAAACAGCAACAAATAGCCAGACTCCGTTTAGCCTGAGGCTATGTGGTCTGAGGCTGTTTCATCTGAATTCTGACACATGATGAAGGTTTTGCAGAGATACGACGGAGCTTTTTCTGGAGACATGATGCTTTTTCATCTGAGGTCTGACACCTCTCTCTGAGACCTGAGGATGTCCTAATATGTAAACCATGTCCATCTCTGTTTGGTTTCTCTCCATCAAAATAATCTAAATGACCCCTCACTCGATCCCTTCCGGATCACTTCTGGTATTTGGTACATTCCCTTTCCTTAAAAATGAAATGTTAATTTGTTTCAGAAATGGTTAAAGTGTTCCGTCGTTTGTAAAATTGTCTCCAACTTTGTAAAAGTGTTTCATCTTTTGTAAATTTGTTTTCTTAAATGTAAATATGGTTTGGCCTTGGTAAAAGTGTTTTGCTGATGTCATTTTGTTTTATAAAATGTGAAAATGTTTTCCAAAATGTAAATTTGTCTACAACTTTGTAAAAGTGTTTCATCTTTTGTAAATTTGTTTTGTCCTGTACATCTCAGCTGATCCTCAGGACACACTAAGGTGTGTTCACGCCTGTAGTTAAGGCTCTCTACTTCTGATCCAATCACCCAGGCTGGATGTCCACACCAGGCGTAAACAGCTCTTTGTCTTAAAGCAGCAGGCAGCTCGGGCACACCAGGTGACTCCTCATATTTGCAGGGAGAGACAGGATGGGCAGGCACTGGGAAGGGTTTAGAAAGACTGCAGGCACCATTGTTCTTTGTGCGCCTGCCAAAAACTGCAAACCACAAGAAGCCTCATCCTGGCCCGGACAATGGACTGTTTTCTCTCTGTGTAAGATTCACTGCCACTGCGCCTCTGCAGCCCTTTGATTTTCATTGCTTTCTTGATTTGTGATGGTTGGGCTGCAGAAGAATCTCTAATAAGACCAAACTCTGAAGCTACCAGGCCACAGACCAAGATTTGTTTTTGCTTAGTAACCTTTAAATCACAACAGGAACTGAGGGGGCGCTGGTTTGGCTCACTGAAGCAGGCGCCACATGAACAGTGGCAATAGCTTTACCGAAATTTGGTGCACGCCATCCCCTTTTCTCTGTCTCCACATTTCCTATATTTCTCTCTCTCAAGCTGTCCTGTCCAATAAAGACTTAAAGCCTCAAAGGTAATCTTTAAAATAAGGGATTAAAGCATGACTTCCTCACTTTAAACCAATGAGATAACAAAGAGGGAAACATTTGTTTCATGGCTGAGTGTTCGTAAAATCAAATGATGTAGAATAAAGCATCAATAAACACATTTAACACCTAATACAGAGACAGTATGCAACGTATGCCCATGTTAATAGGCAATGGTTAATATGTGTACATTGATGTAAAGGTTTTGTTCTAGTAGTCCAGAGCTTAAGGTGCAATTAAGCCCTCTTTAGACAGGATAATTTCTCAGGATTGAAGTAAATTCCTCCCCACAGTCTCATCATGAAATGAATGCAAAGTCATTTTCTTTATGCATGTGTCTCTGCACACTTTGAGGACGGTATGTAATCAAATGAGCACCATAAAGAGAACAAAGTAAGAAAGTTAAAGTAGAAAATGAAAAGTGCTTTTGGTGCAATAAAAGACGTATCTGTCATAAACAGACAAGGTACATTTCTTAAGACTGAAGCTGCATTAATCACCTCGTGCAGTTTCTGTGAGTGAATGTGCTTTCTAATGAGGAAGACAGATACCAGAGCAGCTCAGTAATGTGCCTGATCAACCTACCATCTGCTCTCTGCTAATGATGAGTGCTTATCTCAGCACAGAGTACTCGCAGATTTACGCCCCGCATTGTCACTCATACAATGCTTTTATTTTGAAATCATCCCACCTGATTACAGAAACAAAGGCACCTATACAGTAACCTCTGCTTAAACTCAGGGGATATTTTTAGACTGAGTGTCAAAAAGGTTGTTGTTGCGACCGCTGGGAGTCTGCCAAGTGTGCACCCAGGAGAGTTTAGGAGCATACACACAATCAACGTTCTTCAGAGCTATGAATAGTTCCTGCAAAACTTTCAATTCCTGTAGCGCCAACTTGACATGAACCTCAACCTTGTTTCCAATCTCAGACGTCTTGATTTACTTTTCACTTGAGCTGTTTTGGAAAGTAAGAAGACACCCCCTCCTCTCAGAAATTCCCCGTCATAAGGTCCCAGATGGGACAGTCCCACAACCAGCGAGGGGGCAGGTGTGGTGGCTGGGGATAGTGCTGCTGAGCACCCGTGATTAGCCAGGCCCAGTGAGTGCTGCGGGGAGTTAAATGGGGCAGGCTGCCAGCTGCTGGTGTCTGATGATGATGATGAGGGTCTGGGGGAGGGGGTCATTTGGAGGAGGCGGGGGTGGTGTTAAATGGAGGTAGGGGGTGCATTCTATGACTCCCAGCTGCCCTGCAACATACAGACGCTGTCACATCAATCCAGGAGTCCAACCTTCGAAAAGTTCTGTATGTTACCCACAATATGTTCAATATGCATCCAAACCAGAGCTGATGTCAGCTCAATGTGCACAAAGTCATGAGGAAGAGGAGGGGTTTTTTTTTCTGCTGTGCAAGTTTGTGGACTAATATCCAAAACCTGAGGAAGACACTCAATACTTGTCTTGAACTGACCTTTAAACATGATGTGGGGTTGTTTGGCTGGAAAATGACCCCAAATAATGAATGCTGTCATTCTACTGGTGAAAATAAATTTTGTGAAAAATGTGCTGCGATGTTCCCTTATAACCACCATGTCCTGTTATAAAGAAGCATGAATCATCCAAAAATGAATAGATTATCTCTAGAACAGAGTATAAGCATATATAAAACCTTTAATACACTCTATCAGTTGATGTTTGAGCACCGTAAATAAAATGCTGAATTACTGAAGGGATCCTGTGTACCTAAATTTGTCTAATTTCCTCTCTTGTCTTGTTTTGAATTTAACATCTGTGTCTGTTGTTTTTTGTTGTGATGTTTCATTGTAATTTCATCTATATTTGCCTCTACTAAAACTAAAAAACAAGCTTCCTCAGTCCTCATGAGCAGCAGATGTTGATTTTTATTCGCTCTTCTTGTTTATCATAAGTCCAGGAGACATTAACTTTAGGAGCCTGCTGGGCTGCTGCTGGCAGATTTATCCAAATAAATAAAAAGATAAATAAATAGATTAAAAAAATAAAAATACATAAGTAAAAAAATAAATTATACATAAATAAAAAAATAAAAAAATACATAAATAAAGAAAGATAAAACTACATACAATAAATAAATAAATAAATGTTCTTATTCAATGTTATTTATCAGGTCCAAATCAAGCAGCAACATCTGGTGTTGAACAATTAAGCTAATGTGAAAGAACAAAAAAAATGCATTTCCTCGAGTGTCCACTTGAGGCTCCTTGCAGAAGACGAACAAACCCCATCCAAGTCTAAATATTCATTTTTACATCAGGACTAAACGTGTTTACAGCCTGGTACAACAAAAAGTCTCATCTCCTCCATCATGCATACTGCACAGGTGAGTGTTTTATTCATAACTCATCTGTTCTGATCACATTAAGGTCAAGAGACATGCATAATTAAGGACGTGGTGACTGATAGGTGGGCACTTTGTTGCTGTTTGTCAGGAGGCTAAAAGCCTGCGTCAGCTCCACCTCTCTGCCATGAGTGAAAGCTATACCACTGAGGGACATCACTGAAACTATACATCAATATTTTACATCTACGTCTGTGGTCTAAAGCCTAAGTGTTTGCATGTTAGTCCACTTAAAGGAAGTAGTCTGAAAAAAAGAAGAGAGATAGAAGGGAAAACAGACTGAGTTTAAGTTCTGACCCCTGTGTGACATTTCTCCTGCATCTCACTTCTGTATCTGATTGAGCTGGAGTAAATCTTAATCATATCCCCTGGTAGGTTGATCTACAGTGCATCATCTCATGAGTGTTTGGATATAAAGCATTGCTAGGAAAAAAAGTGATGCATCAATTTAAAAGTAGTATGGGAGGTAGAACCTTTAGTTACCAGGCCCCTCTCCTTTGGAATCATCTACCAGTCAAGGCCCGGGAAGACACCCTCTCCACTTTTAAGAGTAGGCTTCAAACTTTCCTCTTTGATAAAGCTTATAATTAAAGCTGGCTCAGGCTTGGACCAGCTTTTGTTATGCTGCTATAGGCCTAGACTACCGGGGGAACTGGTGCACTAACACACTGGGATCCTAGCTCACCCCCTTCCCCCCAACCCCTTCATCCCTTACTTTAACTCTGCCTGTCCTATTAAAGTTACTAACCATAGACCTTTCTGGAGTCCCTGAGCTCCATTGTCTCGTAGATTCCTCTGAGCTGCCGTAGACGTCCTCCTGCTGCAGACGTTCTGGACTCCAGCTGATACGGACGTACTGGACTCCAGCTGCAACAGCTTCTACTACTCGTCTCATCACTATCACCTCTCACTCTTACTCCCCTCTATCTGTCTTTCCAGACCCAACTCAGTTGAGGCATGATGGCTGTCTAACATGAGTCTGGTCCTGCTCGAGGTTTCTGCCTGTTAAAAGGAAGTTTTTCCTCGCCACTGTAACTAGTTAAATACTGCGATGTGCAATGCTCATGGTGGATTAAGGTGGGGTCAGACTGAGTCTTACCCTGTCTTGAAGTTGGGTCTCTGTTCATAATTTGACATAGAGTGGTCTAGACCTCCTATGTTTGTAAAAGCATCCTGAGATAATGTTTGTTGTGATTTGGCGCTATACAAATAATGGTTGATTGATTGATGGAGATTGATTTAAATGTCCAACCTTAGAAGTTCAGATTCTTCTCTGTGCACAGAAACAGGATATCAGGATATCAGTTTGGGGCCGATAGAAGAGCCACAGACCCTGACTTCAATCTCAGCTTCTCAGGGTACACAGATCAAGTGTGTGCCTTGGATATCTTGGCATTTTCTTGATGAATCTCTCTTTTTATATTCAGCAGTTGGTAAAGATATTAAAGGTGACATATCATGCAAAATTGACTTTTTAATGCTTCTTTACCTGAAATATGTGTCCCTGGCATGTCTACAAACCCCCCGAGAATGAAAAAAATCCATTCTGCCCCTGTTCTGATTTCTACACCTTTCTGTAAATGTGTGTGAAACGAGCCGTTTCAGACTTCCGTGTTTTTGTTACGTAACAACAATATCCGGTCTGTCACGGAGTCAGAGCTCGGAGCTTGTTCAGCCCATAGACTGTATAAAATAATACTGAATCCCTCCCCCGTTTTTCATTACCTGCACAAATGTGTGCTAACAAGGAGCTTAGGAGGGAGGCATGCTAGTTGTAGGCTGTCTTAATAAACACAAAGGTCGGTTTTACTCCCCACGTCTGCAGATTTGAAGATCTAGTGGATGATTTTTACTTGTCATGGATAAGTGCTAGCGCTAGTTAGCATAGCCACATAGCTACATGTTCATAGCTGTAGCTGTAGCTGTGTACCAAGACACACGTCGACATACTGACAAATAAAACAACAAGAAACACTAAATCTGTGACCAATGGTTCAGAAAGGTCCTGCTGCCTTTCTGGCAGAGGTCGGTTTTACTCCCCAGGTCTGCAGATTTGAAGATCTAGTGGATGATTTTTATTTATCATGGATAGGTGCTAGCGCTAATTACCATAGCCACATAGCTATATGTTCATAGCTGTAGCTGTAGCTGTATCTGTAGCTGTAGCTGTAGCTGTGTACCATGACACACGTCGACATACTGACAAATAAAACAACAAGAAACACTAAATCTGTGACCAATCCTTCATAAAAGGTCCTGCTGCCTTTCTGGCAGAGGTCGGTTTTACTCCCCACGTCTGCAGATTTGAAGATCTAGTGGATGATTTTTATTTATCATGGATAAGTGCTAGCGCTAGTTAGCATAGCCACATAGCTACATGTTCGTAGCTGTGTACCAAGACACACGTCTACATACTGATAAATAAAACAACAAGAAACACTAAATCTATGACCAATCGTTCAGAAAGGTCCTGCTACAGGCGCCTCTCCATCAGGATCAGATTCAGAGGGTTGAAGTAACGCGATCTCTGAGCAGCCATGTATATTCAGCCAACATGTAAACATTAGATCAACGTGCTGGAGAGCCGAGGCACATCCACTTCCGGAGGGGGCGTGGTCAGAGGGAAAACAGAGTGTTCTGATGAGGAATGAAGAAGGGGACTTTTCAGGCATGCCAAAATCTGATTTCAAAGTGTTTTTTTGAGCATAAACTTTAAAGACATGTTTTTGGGACCTCTTAGACCAATATATATTGATGAAAAAAGCATGATATGTCCCCTTTAAAATTGAAGCTAGGTCTGTTGTTTCAGAATCAAATCCTGAATCAAAGAGACTGTTGTGATGTTTTACAGTGGCGGTTCTAGACCAATTTTACTGGGGGGGTCAGGCTGGGGCCAAGGGTGTTGTCAGAGGGACACATTCAACCCTGACAAAAGAGACTGAGAAGGGCGAGCACCGGCTGAGAACAAACTGGAAAAACATCAGTGCATCCCTATATACTAGACATATATACTACTGTGTACTAGATCAACATGCAGACTGACAGCAGCTGTTTGGCTGTTTACACTCAACACGAGTCCCTTAGCGCTCTAAGGGACTGGAACCAAGTGCCACACGCATGTGCTCCACCTGTAACATCGACGCAATACCGAAGCTTTTTTTTTATTGTATAATATTTGTTTGGTGTGGAGGGGGGGCCACAGGGGGGTCCAGGTTCAGTTTTACAGGGGCACTGGCCCCTGTTGGCCCCTCCCCAGAACCGCCACTGATGTTTTATTTCATACTTGCACGCCTCATCTCAGAGCTTACAAACTCAGGTCGCTGTGTATCATGGAGCACCAGTTTTACAGCCCTCACTCGTCACTGTTTGCTGCATAAATCAGATTAGATTTGAATATCTTTCACGTCCCCAAGGGGCACTTTGGTTTTGCAGCTTAAGTCCACACAAGCAACATATCATAACTCAAGCAATGCACACAATAAACAGACATGAATACATGCATATATTTAAAAACACAGCTCCCATGGAGTCTTCATCAGGGCGTGGTGAGAGCAGGAGGCTGAGAAATACATTGGCATATTGAGAGAAATATATGTAGAAGGACAGAAATAAACTGGTACCGTATAAAGTTAATATAAGAAAAGTATAATCATTGGAAAGTATAATTCATCATATAAACAATACACAAGTCATCAGGGGTGATTCTAGGATCGGATGTTTAGGGGTGCTGAGCACTCAGAGAGCTGCAAGATAAATTTCACTGTTTTGTACATTTTAATGCAATTTCATCCGCACATTTGTGAAAGAAAAGTATAACACTTTTTGGGAAAGTCTGTGACTAAACCATCAAATCTGATAAAGGTTATTTAAATGCTGAGCCACAGTAAAAGAGAAATGGATTGAAATCATAAAAGAAACATATGGTAACCCTAATTTCTGGGGAAAGACAACTCATTTTAATACAGCAGCTCCTCAACATATACATAAACAGTATGTATGTTTCTGGAGTAAACCAGCCCCCTGTAGTGAGTACCAATAATACCAGAAATTGACATTGGAGTTATTTTTTGGACTTTCATTTGAAATGCAATGCACAACATGTAAAACGCAGTGGAGCTGTTGTATTTTTGTTGTTAAAATATTACGTTTCAACCAAGTTATGTATGGTTTTGAAACTTTTCTAGCTTGTTAAAAAGGACATACAGTAAAAATAAATAAATCTCAAATTGTAGGGGTGCTTGGATTCAATTTAGCCCCAAAATGGGCTAGAAACGACTATGCAAGTCATTACAAAGCCTCTCCACCCTCTTCATGCAGAGTTTGGATGTCTGTCAGCAGAGAGGAGGTTCACTTACACCAGGACAGCCAAATCAAACAGATATCTCATGTCATTTATTCCATCAGCTGTGTGGTTCATCATCAGGCTGCAGAAATGCATCACTGCATGACTGTTTTAATGACATCCGGAGATGAAACCGATTGACCGCTAGGCCACCAGCGCCCCGTAATACTATTTTTAATTCAGGCAAATTGGTACAAAGGACTCCATCTTTTGAGTCAGATTACACTTGGACCTTTCTACCTGTTAGAACTGACCTGACCTTTTTAAATTTTTAGGAATGAATAAGATGAAAAAAGATGAAAAAATAGTTGGGGTAGTGTTTTCTGATCTTTTTGCTTCACTAGATTGGGTGATAAGTTATTAAGTTCCTACTTTACACTTTTAATTTACTGTTAACCTTCTGTTTTTGTTTATTCAAATTGTTTAATTGACTTTGTTTTTGCTTGATTGCTTGTCTTTTATAGTTGTTAGTCTTAGAATTAGTTAGCCACACCATTTCTAAGTTGTTCTGCCTGATAGAGGTCCAGTATCGAAACTTTTCCATTCAAATTTTCATTTGCAAGTTGGACAGTGTGCAGGATTCTTGCAATTACAAATGGCTATCATAAAATGTCACAAAGCATGACGGTTTCTTTTCCCTGATGACTATTGTTTTTTTTTATCACTTAGATTTTATTTCCATTTTTTAAATTTAAGCACAACAAAATACAGAGGTAACAAAAAAAAACCAAAACAAATTTTATTATTATTATTATTTTTGTATTAAACCTTTATTTAACCAGATAAAACCCATTGAGATCAGGATCTCTTTCACAAGGGTGACCTGGCCAAGAGGTCAGCAGCACATGTCATAAAAAACAGCTACACGAAAATGACAGTACAAGTTAAAACATACAATTTATAGGTGCATAGTGTTTTTCAATAGGAATTAGAGGTGCAGAGACTTTAACAAAACAACAAACAATAATTTAAGGTTTAAAACACAGGCACTGTTCAGTGCTCTCACGCTGTCTGTCCCTCAGGATAGAACGGAAGGCTCAAAGTGTAATAAGCTCAGAGAGCTTCAGTTTAGTCTGCAGAGCATTCCATGCCATGGGGGCAGCAAAGCTGAAAGCTCTTTTTCCAAATTCAGTCCTTACCCGAGGAACACTTAAAACAAGAGTAGTGCAAGAACGCAAGGTATAGGAACTGATTTTTCTCTGCAATAAAGCGCACAAATAGTGAGGAATCAAGCCTAAAAGAGCCTTATAAATTAGGGTCAGCCAGTGTTTGTATCTGCGTGCACTCAGAGAAGGAAAATTTGATTTCACATACAAATCACAATGGTGGGTGAGACGACTACAGCAAGTGACAAATCTCAGTGCCGAATGAAAAACGATGTCCAAAGACTGGAGACATTAAGATGACGCACTCAGATAAAGCACGCCCCGTAGTCAAGATTGGGTAAGAAGGTCGCTGTCATTAATTTCTTTCTGACCCTGAGAGAGAAGCAGGTTCTGTTTGGAAAAAAGAACCCAAGCTTCACACGAAGTTTAGTAAGCAAATTATTAATATGGGCTTTAAATGAAATCTCCTGATCCAGCATAAAACCCAAGTACTTGTAGTTTAAAACCCACTCTATAGGATTTCCTTTGGATGTAACAATATTTGTAGTGGTCTGTGGTAGCGTCTTTGTGTGAGAGAAAACCATGAGCTTGGATTTATCTGTATTTAAAACCAGTTTTAGATCATTCAGACGAGACTGGATAACAAATACAAAAACAAAAACATGAACATTTTTGCCAGACTTTGTATTATCCACAGTCATAGGTTTTATACAGTATGTTTGTAAACTTTATGTTTACTGATGACTATTTTTAAAATGTTATGCCCCGAACTATTAGCTCAGGAAGTTCAACCTGCCCCCGAGAACTGCTCATCATCTTTTACACCTCCATCATCCAGTCTGTCCTGTCTCTCTCCATCACTGTTTGGTTTCCCTCTGCCTCCAAACGTGACACAGACTGCAGCGCACAGTCAGGTCTGCAGAGAAGATCATTGGAGTCAGCCTGCCCTCCATCCAGGACTTGTACCGGTCCAGGATGAGGAAGCGGGCCAGTAACACCTCTGCAGACCCCTCACACCCTGGACACTCACTTTTCAAACTCCTCCCCTCCGGTCGGCGTTACAGAGCTCTGTACGCAAAAACATCCAGACACAGGAACAGTTTCTTCCCCCAGGCTGTCATACTGATGAACACTTAACACTGTGTCATAAACCAGCTACCTCATGGGCAGAGCCACCTTCATCCTTGCACTATTGCACATTAGGGAGTACGCAAAAAATACCAGAGTCAAATTCTTTGTATTCTTGAGATACATTGAGAATAAAGTTCTGTCTGATTCTGATTCTATTAAAGGCTTTGGGTGACACAAACCTGATTCCCTCCAACTAAAAATCTACAAAAGCAAATAAATTCAACCCAAACTTCCTGCAGAGGTTGATACTTTGGTTAAATATGGTTGTGTGTTCTTTTCTCTGCATGAAGCAGCTTTCAGGTCCTAATGGTTTTAATGACATCATGTGATTAATCTGACCTCTCTATCACTGTTTGAATCTCGCAGTTTACTCACAGATTACGTTAAATGCAGCTCTGCCTGATGTCATCTCTGCAACAAGACACCACCGCTGAGTGTTACACTGGAAGCACACACACTTCCTGTATGCTCAGATTGGATTATAAGAGATGAACACACCCCATACATCCCAGAATAGAGTCATCAGTGCTGATGGATAGGTCTGTCAAACAGAATGAGCTGATCAATGCTCCCCGCCCGCCCAGCCCTTCACACACACAGACTGAGACTCCAGTCAAACAGAGTAATCAAGCACACAAAGGGGAGATGCAGATTACCTGTTGCTATGACAACTGCAGCTGCGGTGTGACAGCCACGGTCTCTGACTGAGACCTAAAGAGAGCGAGCTTTACGAGAACTGAGAAATCTGATATTTGTTTGCAGGCCAGGTGCTGCCTAATAACCAGCAGCAGCAGCAGCAGCAGCAGCAACAAAACCACTAACGGGGTCAAAAGCAAGAGTGTATATCTACTCAGTCTGATATGAGACATACATGTGCATGATCAGATAAGTTCATGCACTTATTTTTTTGATCAATGTTATCTTTATTTTACCAGGAAAAACTCACAAAGGTCTATTCCACCTCACTACGACAGGCTGCTGCAAAGTTGTCAAGCAGCCTTGCACATCAAACATGATAAAAGATACATGATTATACATTGAGAGACATTAAATAACCAGTCAAACAGCTTAAGTTGTCTTAACCGACCACAATCATGAACATATCAGAGAAGCAAACAGATGTCTGCCTGTAAAGGATCCAATCAGACCACTAAAAAGGGAGCAGCAAACTCAGTTCTGACCTTAGGAGCAGATGGTAAGAAAAGTTCCTGGAACCAAAGCTTATAAGTTCCTGTATCCTCTCTGTAATGAAGGTTAGAAAGTGTAAAGGAAGCAGACCTAATATAGATTTAGAAACAAGGATGCATCAGCGCTGTAGGAGGACTGTCCAACACATCCCAAACACTACAGTGAGCTCAGGGAGGTAATGTGGTAAACTCCAGAAGCCAAAAAAAAGAGGCTATTATTAACAATTATTAACAACCCAACATCAAGACAGGATCAGATCCAGTCCCATTTTACAGACAGGACTCAGTCTGATCTCATCTTAATCCACCATGAGCAGAGCACTTTGCAGCATTTAGCAAGTTACAGTGGCAAGGACAAACTTCCTTTAACAGGCAGAAACCTCCAGCAGGACCAGACTCATGTTAGACACACATCTGCTGAGACTGAGTTCGAGAGAGGGATAGAGGGAGATGAAGAGAGAGATGATAGTGGTGAGACGGATAGTAGTAGTTGTAGCAGCTGGATTCTGGCACGTGAACAGCAGCAGAGATCCAGAGGAACCTACGAGACAAGGGAGCTCAGGGACTCCAGAAAGGTCTATGGTTAGTAACTTTAATAACCTGTGCCAGACTAAATCAATCCATGTTTCTGAATTCTGCTCAAATAAAGAGAGTTTTGTTTTTTCATTTAAACTTCAGTGAGCTGGTTATTCCCCTTTGCCTTATCAATGTTTGTGATTCTACCTGCGGTCCTGATGCAGCCTGGCAGTCTGCTGTTTTAATGCCAGCTGATGTGAGGTTTTGTGTTCAGATCTGCACGCAGCATGGCCTGCAGGACGGAGGTGTCTTTGTTGCAGTAAATTGTCCCTTTGTTGTGTCTCTCTGGGCCCTGAATAGCTCTTTGTGTTGCTGACTGATAAAGCCTCTGCAAACAGTCATCTCACCCACACATATGCATACACACAAACACACACACACACACTCAGTCAGAGGTGTCGGTAACGATGTTGCACCCTCATCAGATCACAAACTTACAAACACATCCATGGACAGAGTGACGGTAGACGCTTAGATGCTCTTATCTCTTATCTTAAACATGCTTCGTACACACGGTCACACCTACAACCCCTACTGTAACGTCACAGGGTTCATGGAAGTGGGTGTTCCCTTTTAAAATGTGGGTTTTTTTGGATTTGTAAAACAACAAACAACAATTAACCATAGCATAAAGATGTATACATTGAAAACAAGTTGGCAATTAAAGGTTGAAGTAAAACTATTTGTTCTAAAAAGGAAATAAGAAGCTTTACATTATTTTAGCAACTGTATTTTTAATGCATTTTAAAAAACACACATTTTGCAAAGTTAGTCTTGGATCTGATTTATAAGGAAGCCATTGTTGCCTAAAGATGCATGAATGTTGGATCACTTCTATGTCATCAGCTTTCATTTCTGGCCTTTAAAGCTCAGAAACAGACTGGAACTAATGCTGATGCCTCTTCATTATTCTATTATTTTTTGAGTAGCTATGAATTATTTGAAAGGAATATTTATTGTGTGGTCTCATTGATTAGGTAAATAGCGAATCATATGGAGAGGAGCGGGGATTTTGTATTAACTGAAGCCACCTGTTACCTTCTGTTTGGAGGAGAAGGAAGAGATTGAGCTTGGTCCCACATTTTTGTTGATGATCCCTATCTGTCTTTGATCACTTCAATCATCAGTTTTGTGCAGGTCATCATGAGTTTATCATCTTCTTTAGTAAAAAAGAAAAATGTATTTTTCAGATTTCAGTGATTTTTTTTGCTTTAGCGCATAAAAGACAGTACAAGGCCCAATCTCAACCTCTCAGCGGCTTTTGTTTGGTGAAATCACGACAGATATCTTAAAAGTTTCCCATCTTAGCGGCGGAGTAGGGAACAGATGAGGCTAACGCTAGCATGCTGCGAAAAACAATCTTTCTCTACCAAGGTGAATTGCACATTTCACATTTTAGGCAAGGCAAGGCAGCTTTATTTGTATAGCGCATTTCATACACAAGGGCAACTCAATGTGCTTTACATTAAAACATTAAAAGCATTGGAAACATTCAGACAAGCATAAAAGAACATAATTAAAATGACAAATATGATAAAACAGAAAAGAAAAGGAAAAATAGAAATATGTTAAAAATAAAATTAAAATGTGCATTTAAAGTGGGTTAAAATAAGCTAAGATAGGAAGGTAGTGGCAAATAAAAAAGTCTTAGTCTTTGATTTAAAAGAGGTGAGAGTTGGAGCAGACCTGCAGCTTTCAGGGAGTGTGTTCCAGATATGTGGTGCATAATGACTAAACGCTGCTTCACCATGTTTCATTCTGACTCTAGGGACTGAAAGCAGACCATTACCTGGGGACCTCAGAGGTCCAGATGGTTCATAAAGTAACAGCAAATCAGCAATGTATTTTGGGCCTAAACCATTCAGTGCTTTATAAACCATCAGCAGGATTTTATAGTCTATTCTCTGACAGACAGGAAGCCAGTGTAGGGATCTAAGAACTGGAGTGATGCGGTCTACTTTTTTGGTCCTTGTTAGGACTCGAGCAGCAGCATTCTGTATGAGCTGCAGTCGTCTGATGGACTTTTTAGGAGTCCTGTAAAGACCCCGTTACAGTAGTCTAGTCTGCTAAAGATAAATGCATGGACAAGTTTTTCTGCATCCTGCTGAGACATAAGTCCTTTAATCCTTATAGATATATTCTTAAGGTGATAGTAGGCTGACTTTGTAATGGTCTTAATGCAGCTGCTGAAATTAAGGTCTGAGTCTAAGACTACACCAAGGCTCCTGGCTTGGTTTGAACATTTCATCGTTGCAGATTGGAGCTGCGCAGTAACCTTTAACCTTTCTTCCTTGGCTCCAAAAACAACCATTTCAGTTTTTTCTTTGTTTAACTGAAGAAAGTTCTGGCTCATCCAGTCATTGATTTGTTCAATGCATTTACTCAGTGTTTGTATGGGACTATAATCCCCTGGTGATATGGTGATGTAAATGTGTCATCTGCATAGCTATGGTATTTTATTTTGTTGTTTCTTATTATCTGACCTAAAGGGAGCATGTAGATGTTGGATAGCAGAGGCCCCAGAATGGATCCCTGAGGTACTCCACACACCATTTTCATCCACTCAGATGTGTATTTACCAAGGGAGAGGTTCCGCTGGCTGGTGGTGAGGCTTTCAGCAGTGTGTCTGCCCCCTGGTGGCTGGCTGCAGTATAGGTCAAAAAATCCGTCTCCCCCATTCATTTGAATGGGGGAGCAGTCAAACTTTAAAAAATAAATACACGTTGTACGAATGTTTCTCATATCCGTATGCTGTGGTGATATGTAGTTAGCATCTGAGTGTTTTCTGAGTGTTTTGTGTCCAAGGCCTCTTTTTCCTGAAAAGTTTCTTTTTCGTTAGTTATTAGAGTTTAAAAAACGGGGTTTTACTTCCTGGTTTCCTTTGATTCACAGCCGCCGTGGAGTGAAACTTCAAAGGACACACAGCGTCTTGTGACGCTACGCTGTAGGGCGGAGCTTACTACAGTGACTTCACAGGCTCTGGCTGCACAATGGCGGCGCCCAGGAGAGGGATTTTTTGGCTTCAGAACTGTACAACGGGAAGAGGCGGAGCAACGCTGTCCATTTTTATTTACAGTCTATGATATTTACCTATAGACACAAAATAGTCCCGTGTAATTTAAATAGGACTTAAGCCAATTTAGTACTGCACCAGAGAGAGATAAAGAAGGATTGTTTTTTTTTGTCAGAAAACACCAAGTAGACACGAACAAGCTCAACAAAGAGATACACAGTCCTGCTTTGTCCACAGGGGGCACCAAATCAACACCACTTAAAAGTTCCTTACACAAGCTTTAACATCAAAATCAGCTTTGATGTCTAAATTTGTCTGCATCAACACAAGATGTGACTTGTGTCGTGTTTGATGTTATTATCAGTTCACATTCACAGAAATTCATGCATCATTAGATAAACATACAGTATACTGGTTTACAGGTACAAAGATGAACATTTAAATAAGGTGCTGTTTAAATGTGGTGAGTAATAAATTACCAGTACGGAGAGTTAAGTTCATTGAGGCTCAGTAAGTTTACTTCAGATGATTAGGCTTTCCACACAAATATTGAAGTCTGGAAATCATTTATTTATCTGTTTTTATAGAGAACACATGAATAAAACAATAATAGGTTAAAAGTGCAACAGTGAGAGGATGCAATGCTGCAGAAAAAAGATGGTAATTAAAGTTGTATACATGCAGTGTAACGTGTTATATATCTCAAAATGTGTGCATTCTCCAGCAGGGTTAAAATGGGTGAAACTAGCATCAGAGGAGCATCAGGCTATAATGTTTGGAGAGGGATCCTCAGGTTTATGATTGGTGTTATTTTGTGAGATTGCATGAGCAGTTGGTTGCTAACAGAGTGGCACACATTTGCATTTTATGGCCCGCTGCAGAGGGCTGATTAGGTGGTTTGTGCCTCTGCGGCTGGAGGACTGAGAGCAGGCAGGCACATCTGTCGAGCTCTGCACACATAATATGTGTAATATATGTGATTCCTCTCGTCAGATGTGACTGTATGCAACCTTGCAGCCGTCGTGTTAACTAAAAAGATCAATCCAACACTTCATTTATCTCCGCTTTCATCAGCTTTAATCAGCGTTACATCCCGTGTGCTCTCCTCTGACTGGAGCCGCTCTTGTCTCTAATCCCATTCCCAATATTCCCACGAGTGCTCTCCAGTGATTGTGTCCACATCACATCTGTCTGCTCTTCTGTTCTCAGCTTGTGTGTGTGTGTGTGTGTGTGTGTGTGTGTGTGTGTGGGTGTGTGCGTGTGTGTGTTGGAGAAAGCCATGGCATTATCTTAATGTCAGGGTAAATTTCCTTTGGTTGTTGCACAGAAGCCAGAGCTCTGTTTTTACAGCAAACATTCATAGGAGCAGATAACAGCCTGCAGCCTTCTGCTTCCATAGCCCGCTTATTTGCACACAAATACACACAGGACACACAGGACACACAGGACACACAGGACACACACACACACACACACACACACACACACACACACACACACACACACACACACACACACACACACAGAGGCACACACACACTGTAACGTCAGGCAACAACAGGGGTCTCAGACATATGGGGATGTCTGTGATGCTGTTTAAATGAGAAACAAAGAAGACCCCCCCCTCCACACACACACACACACACACACACACACACACACACACACACACACACATAGTTTTCCGACTCAATATATGAAAGCACCTGTCCGCAGTGTATTGCATTATTGCAGGTAATGTGATTAGATGTTAATCTCTTTGTGAGTGTGTGTGTGTGTGTGTGTGTGTGTGTGTGTGTGTGTGTGTGTGTGTGTGTGTGTGTGTGTTTACATGTGTTGTCTGTACATAGTAGGAGGGCAGCTCGAGTGTCGCCAGCTCAGAGCTGCAGCTGGGGGTCAAAGGTCGATGATGACATGTGTCCCTGGACTCCAGATGCCTGGTGGGGAGTCAGCAGGTGGAGGAAGAACAGAGATGTACAAAAACAGAGCCATCGTTTCTATATCTCATTAATTCAAATTGAAGGTCTTCATTGTGTATAACTTTGTTGATTTCCTCATTACACCTTGTTAAAATGGACAAAACTGCATTCTTTTGAAGCCTTTTTGTTGTTAACTGATTTATTGAACGTCTATTTAAACTCTGCCTGCACAGGTTGAATGAACACAGGTATAAACATGTCCTCTGTGCTGTAGTGTAGTGATGGGGAGATTGGCTCTTTTCAGAGAGCCAGCTCTTTTGACTCGGCTCCCAAAGAAGAGCCGGCTCTTTGGACTCCAGAACGGCTCTTAATTTAGGATCTTTTGAAGACGTATATTTTACCTTGACTTTGCAAAAAATAATGGTTTGTGTTGAAAACGGTTTTACGTAGTGTTTTTATGAGAAGCCTTATAATTGTTGTTCATTTATTCTGTTACAAAACCATTCTTAGAACATGGACCTGTTTGCTGTTTGCTTGAGCTGTGTCTGGTTGTGTTTGCTTGAGTTGGTTCTGGTTCTGTTTGCTTGAGTTGGTTCTGGTTCTGTATGCTTGAGTTGGTTCTGGTTCTGTTTGCTCGAGTTTGGTTCTGGTTCTGGTTCTGATGGCTTGAGTTGATTTTGGCTCTGTTTGCTTGAGTTGGTTCTGGTGCTGTTTGCTTAACTTGGTCCTGGTCCTGGTTCTGTTTGCTTGAGTTGGTCCTGGTTCTGGTTCCGTTTGCTTGAGTTGGTTCTGGTTCTGTTTGCTTGAGTTTGGTTCTGGTTCCGGTTCGGGTTCTGTTTGCTTGAGTTGGTTCTGGTTCTGTTTGCTTGAGTTGGTTTTGGTTCTGTTTGCTTGAGTTGGTTCTGGTTCTGTTTGCTTGAGTTGGTTCTGGTTCTGTTTGCTTGAGTTTGGTTCTGGTTCTGTTTGCTTGAGTTTGGTTCTGGTTCTGTTTGTTTAAGTTTGGTTCTGGTTCTGTTCTGTGGATATCTTTCCAGTTTTTAGTAAATTATTGCAATAAAAAAGTTTGATTAAAATACTAAACAAAAGAAGAAGAAATGCACAAAACTGGGCAATTATAAGGTTTTTCATAAAAACACAACATAAAACTGTTTTCAACACAAACCATCAGCTTTTCAAAGTTAAAGTAAAATATACGGCCACAAAAGATCCTAAATTAACAGCCGTTCGGTAGTCGATAGAGCCAACTCTTCTTTGGGAGCCGAGTCAAAAGAGTCCGCTCTCTCAAAAGAGCAGAACTTCCTATCACTACTATGCTGCACTTCTCTCACCTCTCAATGTAAACTCCATATCTTCTTCCCTCAGGCTGCGGTGCTGATTGGAACAGTTCAGTTTACACATTACTGCCCCCCAGTGGTGAGAGCAGTACTTACATGACACACGTAGAAAACCAGCTGTGTTCAAATCTGCAGTATGCCTCCCTCTAAAGAAACCTCAGAAGTCACTGAAATTAAACATTTAAAGCTCCCACTGAGCTTTATTAAGCTCTCATTCACAACCCTCACATCAACATGACTTCATGAGGTATCACTTGCAAACTTAAGATGGTCTTTCAAACTAACTAGCACCGCTCAATCAAATATTCCTGAGAGGTCTGAATCTGTGAGAAAGAGTGTGACGTGCACAGCCGTGTGTCTCTTCCGTCCAGGTGACAGTGGTTGGAGCTCAAACAAACTAAACCTGCTTTATCTGACACACAGTAAACAGTCCCCTCCCCCGCGCGGCCCTCCTCTGGCTTTGTTGACTCGTCTGCAGCCCGGCCTGACAGTTTGTCCATTGAGGGCTCAGAGAAGGTTGGAGAAGGAGAGAGGAGACAGGCAGCTGGTGCAGATGGTCCTGAGGTTATGAAGGGGTTGGTATTTAGATACCAAAGTAAAGACAGAGGTTAGAGTTGCTGTCATGAAAAATGTCCAGGTGGACACACACCAGTTTAATAAAGTATTAAGAATAAAAAAGGCATAATGAAATATTTCCAAATTTGACCCACTACTGTGACCCACTACAACAGAAACACAACCTTTGCCTGTTGCATGTTAAAGTGCGCTGGTGTAGTTGCTGCATTACCACATGTCAGAGAAGGTTCAAAAGTATGGCCAGTCCAAAAGGAACTTCAAATGTAACGTTACAGGTATTAAATGAAGCAGAGGTTATCATGATAACTGAAAGGGTGTTACAAATGGCGCTGAAAATCTAGTTGCTGCATGGTGGTGCCATGGTTTGTGCTGTCGCCTCACAGCAAGATGGTTCCTGGTTTGACTCTCAGCTGTGGTCTTTCTGTGGAGTATGCATCATGTCATGAATGGGCTCCCTTTTCATAAAGCTTCCTCCCACAGTCCAAATACACACCCATTGAGTTACTTAGTGATTGTGAGTATGTGTGTGATTGGTTGGCTCTCTCTAAATGTTCAGGGTGAACTCTTCCTCTCACCTGCTGGCAGCTGGGATAAGCTCCAGCCCACCTGCGACTACAAACAAGACAAGCAATAGATAATGGATGAATGAAATCCAAACACTTTTTGAGATATATGTTGTAGCGCTGTTGATTGCAGGTTGATTGGTGAGTCTAAATTACCTAAGCGTCCCACATACAGAGGCTATAGTCCTCGTCGCAGAGGTCGCTGGCTCGATTCCCAGCCGTGATCATTTCCTGCATGTCCTCCCCCTCTCTCAACTCCCCACGTTCCCTGAATCTCTTCAGCTGTCCTATTTAATAAACGCAAAAGTCCCAAAAAAATATGACAAAAAGAAAAAAGGTGGTAGGGGAGAACGGGTTTGGTTGTCACACTTTTTACTGTTTTGATGATTGCTCATCATCAAAACATCATTCAATAGTCATTCCTACATTAAATTGAAGCTTGAGGTGTTGGCTTGAAATCTGTATCCCTCTCATTTTCCAACTCATTGTAACAAAGAGGCAATTAACTATCAAGGACACTCTGACACATTGTGACAACCAACCCAATCACGGGGATGGTTGTCACACACTATGGGGTTGTTTTGTCACACACTATGTGGTTGGTTGTCACACACTATGTGGTTGGTTGTCACACACTATGGGGTTGGTTGTCACACTATGGGGTTGGTTGTCACACACTATGGGGTTGGTTGTCACACTATGGGGTTGGTTGTCACAATGGTATTTTAATGGGAAAAATATTTTTTAAAAAGCAAGAAGGCAGAACTAAATTTGAAATTTGCACTGACAAGTGATAGGCCTACATAACTTAATGCATTTTAACATAAAATGAGGAACATGAACAGGAAACACATCTTTAGGCCAGCCTATATAACAACATAAAGAACAAAACAAATAGGCCGAACAATAATGGCCGACTCAACTAGGCTACATGCAGTCACTGTCTGAGTTACAGTGATGGCAAATGTAGGGTCTGAGCACTCCAACTCATTTCACCATGCATGATTTTGCCAACATAGGGGTTGGTTGTTACATGTGACAACCAACCCCAAAGAGAATGTGACGACCAACCCCAACTGGAATTTTTTGCTAGCATCAAGGCTAACAACCATCTAACAACTAGTTAGCTAGCTAATAAAAATCTAAACTATAGCTTTCCCCTCACACTTTGTAAGGGTAACACTTGTTTTGTTATAAACCCATCGTTTAAAAGCCTAGAAGAAAAATACTGAGGAGCTGAATATTTACAATTTGACATGAAAAACACAAAAAGTCCTCTCACCTCAAGTTCAGCTGTCTTACTCCAGAGAAGACTATGTAGGTGAGCTCTGATCCTAATTCTGGAAATGTCCATACCCCAATTTGAGAGACAGCGCCCTCTGATGGCGAGATATAACGAGTGTGCCAACCAACCCGTGTGACAACCAACCCCGTTCACCCTTAAAGATAATGGATGAATGCATGTGAGTGTTGTATGGAGGAGCTTAACAATAGAACCATTATTTGAGCCAAAGACCAAAAGAGAACCAAAAAAGAAATCATGCAACAAATGCAAAAGTACCAGAAGTCTGAGCTTTATATTCAGTGTTTGCAAACTTCCATCTTAACACTTTAAAGCTCCCACAAGGGACTTCTGATTTGCCTCGATTTGGCGCCCCCCTGTTGGCAAAGCAGGCTGATTTTGCTCTTTGTTGGTCTTGTCCTGTTCATATGTTAGTAGTGTTCTCTCACAATAATTCCATCCTTCTGTTTTTAATATGTCCAGTGTGAAACTCAGAATAAAGCTTTGGCATGAAAGACCTTTCAGCAGCATGCTGTAGATCAAATCATCTGACTCCTACCCAGAATCAGCTTTATTGGCCAGGTATGATTGAACACACAAGGAATTTGACTTTGGTAAACAGTGCTCTCTTTGTATAAGGCATAATAAGGCATACAAATAAAAATACAAATATAAATATAATATTAATAGCAATAACATCAGTTATAAATACAAAAGAACAACAAATAGGCATGACTAATATGTACAGACTAAAATAATATGATAAAAGTGCAGTGGTGAGTAGCAGAGGTAGTTTTTACATTAAAAAAAATAGTAGTTAAATATTAAAATAAATAGAAATATGGAATTCTGATTGGAGAATTGTTGCATTGTATATTTACAGAGAGTATTCATCCAACAGTTATGACACTGTTATGTTTTAGTGTTCATCAGAGTGACAGCCTGGGGGAAGAAACTGCTCTTATGGCGGGTTGTTGTGGCGCACAGTGATCTGTAGCGCCTGCCAGAGGGGAGGAGTTTGAAGAATTTGTGTCCAGGGTGTGAGGGGTCAGCAGTGATGCCCGTTTCCTGGCCCGGGACCGGTACAAGTCCTGGATGGGGGGGCAGGTCGACACCGATGATTTTTTCTGCAGTCCTTATAGTCCGTTGCGGTCTGTGTTTGTGTAGTTCGGTTGCATATCCAAAACCAGACAGTGATGGCGGTGCACAGAACAGACTGGATGATGGAGGTGTAGAACATGATCAGCAGCTCCTGGGGCAGGTTGAACTTCCTGAGCTGACGCAGGAAGTACATCCTCTGCTGGGCCTTTTTCCTGATTGTGTCTATGTGGGAGGTCCACCTCAGGTCCCGAGAGATTGTGGATCCCAGGAACCTGAAGGAGTCCACAGTAGACACAGTTCTGTTCAGGATGGTGAGGGGGGGAGTGGAGGGGGGCTTTAATCATATCTGTTTACAAAATGAGACATTCCTCCTGCAGATAGATCTGGCAGCTTTTTAAAAACTACATACATGAAGAAATTAAATACTCTGTTTGAGCTTGATTAATGGATTCATGGGAGTGATGCATGTTTCCTCTGTCTGTTGGGTTTTTTGTTTTATTGGCCGGGCCTCACTCAAAAAGGACATTTCTATCTTGTGGGAGTTCCTGACTGAAGAAGATTTGTTCTACAAACTGAGACATGAAACACTCCAGACTGTTTTCTGATCCAACAGAGACAGTTGCGGGGTTGCCATGTCTGCCCAGCAGGGAGCAGTGTTTCCATTCCTAACGCTCCACATGTCCCTGATGTTTCCTCCAAAGACACTTGGGACTGAGGGACGGAATTCTTGAGCCATTTTAATACCAGCCGTCTCTTGTGTCCGTGTTAAAGTCAATGGTGCGTCTTTTATAATGCATTTAATTTATTTGTTTCTCACTCCAGTAAACTGGGTTTCCATGTGTACAATGTTCTCTCCAGGGCTCTGTGTGTGTGTGTATGTGTGTGTGTGTGTGTGTGTGTGTGTGTGTGTGTGTGTGTGTGTGTGTGTCCTCATCCCTCTGCAGCGCTTCATATCAGAGCTATAAAGTTGGCTTGCTCCAGCAGGCTGTGATATTGTTGCTGGAATGTTCTCTGAGAGGATTTTATGGTCTTTTCCTGTAAAGTCTCTTTTGGGACCGGCTGAAAATCTTCCTCCACACACACTCAGGACGTTCCGCTGTTTGGGTAGAAATTCCCCCTGACATCCAAAGAACAAATCTAATAAAGTCTGAGCACCTCGTTGGGCTTCCTCCGCTCTCTGTGATGATTGCAACATTTTCCCCCGTGTGATGAAAACTCAGAGACTCTGGTTATCGCATTAAGAGACATTTTTGCATCGTCATCATTTGTTTGCACAACATTATGAAATGTTCAAAAGTTTCTACAGCTCGTATGAAATACAGCTGTCTTGATATACATGTATGCACTTTTGAAATGCATGATTTACTCTTAATGTACGTTTCCAGCTCGCTCTGTTTTATGGACCGTAAAATATCAAAGTGAACCCCGTCTTTGAAAGCTGGCAGAAAAATGAGAAACACAGACTTTACATTGTGATGTCTTAAAATGATCTCTCTGTTTACCAAATCATCAGAGAAGATTGGAACGGGATAACTTGCATTCAGGACTTCTCTCTGACTATGTCATTAAGAACATGTTTGTTTGAATGAAGATGTCATTTAAACCAAAATCTGAATTCTGACTAACC
This sequence comes from Notolabrus celidotus, assembly GCF_009762535.1. Lineage (NCBI taxonomy): Eukaryota > Metazoa > Chordata > Actinopteri > Labriformes > Labridae > Notolabrus > Notolabrus celidotus. The sequence goes on along the minus strand of NC_048273.1, from coordinate 7,664,152 downwards.
AACTAAACTAAAGGTGAAAAAAAAACACTCAGAAATCTCACACAGAATTTATATAACACGGCTAAGAGTCTGCGGGTAAATGATGTCAACTTGGTTTGCAGAGTGACTAATCAAGGTTCAAGGTTCAAAGGTTTTTATTGTCAATTTTCACTTTATATACGAGACATTCAGGAAAAACGAGATGCTGTTTCTCTCTTCCAGCTTTTAAATATCTAAAATTTAAATATAAAATACAATAAAACATAATAAAATACAGTTCCATAAAAACATCGTATGTACACAGTGCAGGTAGTGAAGTGACAGTTTAAAAAATGGACAATGAAAATGAAATAGATAACAGTGCAAATGATATTAAGGTGCAGACAGTATACGAGATAAGTAAATGATTAAGTAAACGGTTAATGTGCAAAAAGCAGCTGAGGTAGAGCCTTTGTGTGTGTGTGTGTGTGTGTGTGTGTGTGTGTGTGTGTGTGTGTGTGTGTGTGAGAGATAGATAGAGAGAGAGAGAGAGAGAGAGAGAGAGAGAGATAATAATAATACTAGCAGAGCTAACTCCAGTAGCCTTCAGGCCTCCCTGCAGGTTAGCGTCCTCATGCCTGTTCTGGTTCCTCATGTATCTGGTGTAGTGGTTATATGTCAGTTTAACCAGACACAGCCTACATACAACTTTATCTCCATTTACTAGATCAACATACTGACAAACCACTAGGGGTGGGAATTGATAAGATTTGATCAATGTCAATGCCATCGTTGATTCTGCTTATCAATCCAATTCCTTATCACTTCTCATAACCATTCCTGAGTATTTTCTTTTAGGGGGAAAAAAAGTAGTTCTACACAGTCTTCCACTCCAAAAGGAACCATTTTATGTTTTCCAAAATTATGTCTGCACAAGTCTGAACATGAACATATTCCATCCATCCATCCATCCATCCATCCATCCATCCATCCATCCATCCATCCATCCATCCATCCATCCATCCATCCATCCATCCAGGAGTCCATCCATCCATCCATCCAGGCATCCAGGCATCCATCCATTTTCTTCTGCTTATCCGGGGTCGGGTCGTGGGGGGAACAGTCCAAGCAAATTGACTCAGACATCCCTCTCCCCAGCAACACTTTCCAGCTCCTCCTGGGGATCCAAAGGCGATCCCAGACCAGGCGGGAGATATAATCCCTCCACCGTGTTCTGGGTCTACCAGTCTCCCAGTTGGATGTGCCCGGAACACCTCTAAAGGGAGGCGTCCGGGGGGCATCCTTATCAGATGCCCGAACCACCTCAGCTGACTCCTTTCGACGCTGAGGAGCAGTGGCTCTACTCTACTGAACATATTCAACTTGAACATACTGAATAATAGGTTGACCTCATCTCGGCTGCGTGTCAGGATCTGGAGAAAAAGACTGAATCTGGAGAGGAAAGAAGGTTTTCCTCTGGGGGTCATTGCGGAGGTATTTTACCCGCTCTCTGTGCCTCATTTTCAGCCACGTGAGTCCGACCGTGCGCCCTGGACATCCTGGAGCCTGGAGGAAAAGACTTTGAATTTGGAGAGGAAAAACGCTCTTCTTTTTCATGTTTGCTCGTGGTTGAAGGAGTTCTACTTCGCAGAGTGTGTGAGGTAATGCAACGTACCGCGATGTGCTGGGAAAAGAATCGTTAAGAAGAATCGATATTGAGGTGTGTACAATTCCGATGGAATTGATGAATTGGAACCGTTTCTGGGCTGCACGGTGGTACAGTGGGTAGTGCTGTTGCCTCACAGCTAGAAGGTTCCTGGTTCAAATCCCCGGTCGGGCAGGTGCCTCTCTGTGTGGAGTTTGCATGTTCTCTTCATGCATGCGTTGGTTCTCTCCGGGTACTCCGGCTTCCTCCCACAGTCCAAAAACATGCTCACCAGGTTGATTGATCACTCTAAATTGCTCGTAGGTGCGAGTGTGTGCGTGAATGGTTGTCTGTCTCTCTGTGTTAGCCCTGTGATAGGTTGGCGACCTGTCCAGGGTGTACCCTCCGCCCGTAGCCAGCTGGGATAGGCTCCAGCCCCCCTTGACCCCTAACGGGATAAGCGGTCAAGATACTGGATGGATGGAACCGGTTCTAAGTCGGATCCGGTTTTCGATTCCCACCCCTAAAAACCACGCTGTGCTACCTGATGACATCATCACCTGTGCTCCTTTACATCCTGGTAGTACAGCTTTAGAGCGTTATGATGGTAGCCTTTAACCAAAGCTACAGCCCTGTAGTAGTCATTGAGGAACAACTCATTGACTTTGGGCTGAAATAATGTCATAGGAAGCTTGTGCATGTTTTCTTATGTTGAAGGCTTCTGAAATCTGGGTGTGAAAGTTGAGTTCAGTAACTTTTAAAACATTAAATGAATATAAAAGGCTACAATGGAAAGAATCAGAGGTGTGTTTGCTCATCACTGTAACTCTCTGTTTGGATAGTAAATGTGAGACTGTCAGTGGTTCGGTGTGTTACGGATGATGATGTAATGTTTCTGTTAGAGTGTCCTCCTCTCCTGCAGACAGAAAGCAGAGTGAGCAGATCCTCCTCCGCTCCTCTCTGCCTCCTCCTCCTCCCGGCTGTGTTTACATCAGCATACCACGCCTGGAGCTGCTCCATCTAGAGTTTCACTAAAAAGCCTGGCACACACTCCTGTCTGAGTCTTCCTCTGAGTGTGTGTGTGTGTGTGTGAATCTAAACTTTGCTCTCTTTGTTTACGTCTCCCTGTCCCCGGAGTATTTCAAGCTCCGCTGACATGCCGCTCCCTCTCTGGATAATGGGATGAGGTTGGACGCTGACACTGCTGCTCTCTTATTGGATAATGAGAGGAAGTTAGACGCTGACACGACATGCGCTCTTCACTCTCGTCCTCTTTCATCTGGTTTCAATTGTGGCTTTTAGTCCTTCTTTCTCTCTATCTTGAGCCAGAGAGCTTTTGAAGACAGAAGCAGGATGAGTGAATGAAAGGACGGCCTGTGGAGTCATTTTAGAAAATCCTCTGTGTGTTTATCTGTATTTATCTCCACCGCACAAACAGTAAAACTTTAAAAACACTCTAAAGGGACAACCCCTCCAGGCAGGCCTTATCTCCCCTCACAGGTTGATGTTGTCCTAGCTGACAGAGGTATCTGCTGAGGGCCAGGTGGGCACACAATGGACTCAATCCTCACACAGGATTTCCCCTCACACAGCCCGGCTTCCCATCACCATCCCTCCCTCCCTCATTCTTTCCTTGAACTGTAACCTCCTGCCTCTCCTCCTTCCCTATCTCGCAGGGATGATGCCTTCAGTGTCACTGCGGTGTGAAAACAGCACATTCAGTCCAGTGGATCCATGGGACAGGATGGCACGCATGAGCAGTGCTGGAGAAGCTGCTTTAAAATCACAGCTTTACAAGCAGCCGCTGACTTGGAACTGGGGAAAAGTTCAACTCAAGCAAGTCTGCAGGAGAGAGAGATCTACTGTGGTTAACTGAGAGGGCTTCACACCTGTAGGTTGTTTGCTTTGCTCTGATTCAGATGATGAATTGTTGCATTTTTCCACAATCAAAGAGCTGCCCTTACTTTGTGACGTCAAGGCCTCCTTTTCTTACAGCATAGGAAAACAAACACATGCATACTGGTCGCACTATGCATTGTGGGAAGCCAGCTCCAAGACGCCAACTAACTTAAGCCTGCTAACTAACCAACAAAACGGGTCATGGGTTGACTTGGAGCAGTGTGGAGGTCAATGCCTCTTCGACATCCGCGGCAGCCATATTGCTGCTGTGGAGCCAGTGTTACGTAAAGAGGCGGAGTCTGAGCCTCCTAGCCAACAGATGCAGAGTTCCCGCAGGCAGCTGTGCCTCTCATTGGAAGACTAGTAATCTCAATATCTTTGAAATTGGCACATTAGAAAAAAATTCACCCCCCTCACAGTGAGAGCACATCGAGAAATGAGCTATCCAGACTACACTTGTCTTTTGTACCAGGCTGTAAACATGTTTATTTCTGCTGTAAAGATCAGCTTTTTCCCACTCATGTGTATGTGACTAGCACACTGCAAAAACTCAAAATCTTACAAAGTGAAATTGTCTCATTTTTAGTCAAAATGTCTTCTCCCACTTGATTTAAGATACATTTACTTAACAAGTAACATTTGAGCAAGATAGAGGGGCTTGATTTAAGACATCTTAAATATCTTGTGAAGTCAAACAATCTTGAATTGATCTTGTTTTGAGTTTTAATTTAGAAGAAACAAGGTTTATTTTACATTTCAGACATTTTTCAAGCTGAGATCTTATTTGTAGAAGACGGATAATCTTGATTTAAGACAAAAGCTTTACTTGATTTAAGTCAATGCATTTTATTGGAGAATCTATCAGAAAACAGCTCCATTGATAAAAGAAAGAAAAGTTGTTGTTTTTAAGGGTGGGTTTCAGTTTTCAGGCACTGTTTCTTCTAAATCAGATAAAAATATACATCCTCAAACTACATGCACACAATGAAACACCTCCTTTAGAGCATAGCTGGCTTATCCTAAAAAACAACATGACTGAATATTAGTATATCCAGCTCACTATGAGAAGACATTATATCTCAAAATACTCAAATTAAACTTTGTAATCTTATTTCGAGTACAAGATGGTCTTAAACCTAGAGAAGTGCTGCTATAATACAACTCAAATTAAGAAGTTGACTTGAAATGTATTAGTGCAAAAATATTTTTTTGAGTGAAAAATACTAATTGTTATCATTCCTGTCTTATTCTGAGACACTAAGCTTTAACATACTGGTAAAATATTGCTTAAAATAAGTTTTCCCTGCTAATTTTAAGATCACAGTTTTCTAAATATTATGTCTTATTTTAAGAAATCTTACCAAGCTAATTGTTACTTGTTCTATTGGCAGATTTTTTTGCTTATTTCAAAGTAAAAGTCCCTTGAAATACGTTTTTTCTCTTGTTTTTTGAGGGGCATTTTTTTCCAGTGTACTTTGCTTGAAAAGAATCAATAGTTTCCACACTTGTCAACATTAAATTTGCAAAAATAGAACCTTAACTTGAATCACAGAGCAAATGAAGAAACAGAGAGTTTGAAAATGTTCTCAGACTCAGTTTCTGCACACAGAGCTGACTTCTCCAAACACTGGTTAAGGTTTCAGCATCTTCAGCTGGGTCAGCGCTCCCTCATTGTCTCCCCTCCCCTCCCCCCTCAGAGCGGAGACATCAGGGGGAGAAACTGATGCAGAAATGTTTACAGAGCGGATGTTTGCCTGCAGCTCTCTCTCTCTGAGCTCTGCTGGTTAATGATGAACTCGGTGTTCTGCTGCTAAAAGCCCACCTCATCCTCCTCTCTGAGAGACAGAAAGCCTCTGTGACGACAGTAAACGGATGTGAGGAGAGTGATGAAGATTACACCTCCTCGCTCTGCTCAGTGCCGTATGAATGTGCTCCAGCTCAATAAGATATAACTCTCCATCCTGCCCGCTTTAATGGATTACCTGAGTGTGTGTGTGGGGGGGTGTAAGCAGATCAGTGTGTGAGGCCGCAGTCAGCGACATTTATCCCTCAAAGCAAACACACTGAAGTGTGTAATGACTCCCAGCATGCATCTGTTGTTACTTTCTGACCTGCTAACATTTAAACACAGCATTACAGCAAACACGTTTCCACATAATTCAAACGCATGCAGCTGGAAAATGCAATCTGTGATTAGAGTTGCTGTCAAATAATCCAGGAACAAAACAAGAGGTCGCTGACTTCATATCCAAACAACCTAAACCCTCAATCTCTGCATGTTTCACTCTGATTGTACAACATCAGTCACTTTAACAGGTTACATCTCTGAGATGAAGGCCTGCTGTGGCAAAATTACCAAACACATTTCACTCACTTTGCTAAATTCAATCATTAAACAGAGTGGACCTGCGTTTCAAATAAGACACTAAAATCACTGAGATTGAAATGTTTATCTATTTCAATCACTTCCTTCACTTCCAGTCAGGATCTAAAAACCTCTCACACATGAACTCCTGACATTTTCCAAACTATTTCAGAACGTTCAGGTCCAGAGATTGCCAGGAACTTGCTGTTCCTACATGCAAAGTACAAGATGATCTGAGTCCGACATGCACAATTTGAAACACACCTTGTGTTGGAAACAAGTTGGGGAGGAAAGATAGGCTGGGTAGAGCGTGCATGAGGATGATTGTTTTGTAAGAGTGATTACTTCTACAAATAGAAAACATGCAGACATCTAAGGCGAGCAGGAGTGAGTTTAAAACAGAGACCGACGTTATCACTCCTCCCAGTGAATTTTGCACAACGCTACTTGTAATTAAAGGGATATTTCAGTTTTTTTAAGTGGTGTCATATGAGTTAGAGCAGGGGTGTCAAACGTGCGGCCCGCGGGCCAAAACCGGCCCGCCAGAGGATCAAATCCAGCCCGCGGAACAACTTTGCAAAGTGAAAAAATGACAGAGAAGACATTAACTGCAATTTTTCAATAAAAGTAACTAATACTTCAAATGTGTCCTTTGGGGGTCGATTCATAAAGACTTTTTAGAGCACTATAAGATGATCCACTAACTACTAACACTAGCACTACACCCCTGCATACAACACTGTCCAGCAAGCACACTGTTCATGATGGAGCTGAGGGGTCCAAAATAATCAACTTTACCTTCTTCATTATTATAACCTCTGTTCTACCTCAGTAAACAGTACACTGTGTGTGTCAGGTGAGTGGGTAACCTGTGTGTTTGGTGTGTTCGCAGCAGGTTTCAGGGCTTAAAGAGTTAAATATTCGACCCACTATGAGACTCATCATGGAAAAAGAAAGATAGTTTATTAAATGAGAACATTTTCAGAATGTAGTTGTCGTTATTTATAGGTTATGTTCTGATTTTGCTGGTCCGGCCCACTTCAGATCAACTCGGGCTGTATGTGGCCCCTGAACTGAAATGAGTTTGACACCCCTGAGTTAGAGTATCACCATTGCTCCTGTTAGCCACAATGCGTGCCGGTTAGCTCTTCCCCTTTAATGAGAAAATTCCCAGAGGACCGGCAGGCAAGCTTTGGATCAACCATAAATTAAATTTTTATTTTATTTTATTATAAATAAAATGAAACTTTTTTATATCCAAACACAACACTCATGGGTGTAACCGGCAGAATCCTGTGCTATAAATGAGACTGTTTGTCAAAACTGCATGTCTTTGTACCGTCGTGGAAAGGCAAACAACAAAGGTTCCTGGGACTTAAAGTTCTTGTTCTTTTTGGTGGAAACACGGCTACATGGACTCTTTGCTCAGAAGACTGTAGTTCCAGTAAACCCTTCAGAGACCCTCTCCCTCTACAAAAGCACAAAAACATTTCTATCTGTAACATGTGTCATTTATAAACTATCACACTGACTCTGAGCAAAGCAGTGACCTCCTCCCCCCTGGTTCTCCGCTGGATCTGCTCAGTGACCGACAGCATGAAGATCCAGATGTGCGTGTTCAGTGTGTGACTGTGTTTCTGGAAGAGAGCATGTTTGGCTCAAGAAGAATGAAGGTCAAAATGTGTTTTGTGAGTTTTCTTCAATAAATCTGTTAAAATGAGATTTTTGTGTCCCTGCAGTGAAACAGAGCAGAGGGATTAACTTTACAGGAGCGCTCTGCACCTCCTCCCTCCATCTGTACTAAACTGTCCCTGGTGTGGATACATTTTCAACATTCTGGCATCAAGCTTGGTCACTGAGTGTGTGAGCGTGTGTGTGTGTGAGAGCGTGTGTGTGCGGGTCATTGTGAGTGTACATGTCCCCGGAGAGGATTCGTTTTCACAGCTTGCTGGTGTGGCTAATAGCAGATTCAATTTGGCATCTATTTTAATCCCAAGGATGTGAAAGTCACAGCAGCACTAATCACGAGTCCAGGCATCAATAACCTTAACACACGCACACACACATGTTCCAGCGTGTGTGGGTTACATGGATGCAGGAGTTTCCAGTCATAGAATTCATTAAAGAATAAAAAGATCTGAGTGTGTTTGAGGCTGACGAGCAATCAGGCTGACTGAAAGAAGAGGTTTGTGATGCACAATTCAAGAATTCAAGCACTTGTTATACAGTATTTTCAAGCCCAAAGTAATAATCAAATATAAAACATAGCAACCCTTTTTATAAAGTGCAAAACAAGGAAAATAATTCAGGTACATTCAAGACAAAATGAAAAGGAACAAGGCAAAAACTGCAGTGGAGAAAAAGATACAAAAAGTACAAAGAGGAGACTTATGATTGACCGGTGGCGGTTCTGGGGAGGGGCCAAGAGGGGCCAGTGCCCCTGTAAAACTGAACCTGGACCCCCCCTGTGGCCCCCCTGCAGTCTGCATTTTGATCTAGTACACAGTAATATATATGTCTAGTATAAAGGGATGCACTGATGTTTTACCAGTTTGTTCTCAGCCATCCTTGCCCTCCTCAGTCTCTTTTGTCAGGGTTGAATGTGTCCCTCTGACAACACCCTTGGCCCCAGCCTGGCCCCCCCAGTAAAATTGGTCTAGAACCGCCACTGATGATGCCCAGTATGGAGAGTCAAACAAATTCTGAAGTAGAAACATTTAAAATATCTAAATCAATACAAATAAAATGTAGAAAAGAAACAAAAAATCATCACTTTTCTGGAAAAAAAAGCTGTATTCAGAAAAATCCTCAGTGAATGCTGCACAGTGTTCTCTGTGGCCACTAGATGACGCTGTTGCACCAAGACTTTGACAGAGAACACGCTCTGCTGTCCTACAAATCTACTGCTGCTGATAGTAAAAGGCACTTTCAAGTGTGTAGGCCTACATTTAAAAAAAAGTACACAAATATTATTTTATGTGTTTATTCTAAAATATGGAACTTTGTGTTTCTTCTTTGTTTCCTTTTTCCTTCTCTTTAAAATCATTGCTACAAGAGTCATTTTGTAAGTATTGTAGCTTTACTCAAATGTTTCACCTCTCCTTCAATACTTCTTTAAATCAGAGATTTAAGCACATTATATTGTGCTCCCGAGTCTGCTTGAACTGATGTATCTGTGCTGCTCCTACACGAAGCTCAATGCAACCTGCAGCCGCTCATGCGTAAGAAACCTGCAGCTTCACACCACATGAAAGACAGTCCACCTCCTCCTCCTCCTTCTCATGCTCCTGGGAGGAAACGGCAGCATCCTCTAAATCTAGATTGCACTGGACCCCCATCAAGCCATAAATTCAGGGGCAATTCAGTTCCGTGGCATTCAATGGCTCTTATCTTGAATAAATATTTGCTGAAGCGCAGGGACACACAACAACACTGATGTCTCTGTGGGAACTTCCACAGCTGATCAGCACTTTGCATGAGTGAAAGGCCTTTGTGCGTAAATCCACTCCACTTAGCGGCAGCTCTCTGCGCTTTTCTCGCCTCCTTAAAGCTGCTGTGAAGAGAAAGGTGTGTTTTGATTGTGTTTTGCATACACAGGTATCAGGGCCCGTGACAAAACTTGCCTACTCACTGTATAGCCCCGAGGGTTGCGTGACTTGTTCAAGGCATTACTCCCCAAAGTAATAATTTGCAGGGAGCATCAGAGTAAACAGTTAGGAAATAAAAGATGAGAGGGGGGGAACCCCGCTGTCTGCAGATTCATACTCTGGTTACATCTTGTTTGAACAGCAACACAGAGCTCAGGCTGCTCCAAAATAAAGTTTAAACTTGTTTTTGACTCTAAAAATAAAAGCTATAGGAGGGATTCTGAGGGGCAGATCAGTACCTAAGAAGTGAGTGTTTAAAGTTTTAGAGTCAGAGTGAATGTGTCTGCTCCCTGGTTTGTTTTTTTTAGTGCTGTGCAGAAGAAGTGGGCTGGTTCTGAGTCTTGGACTCTTCCTACTGAGCGCGCAGAGGGAAGAAGTTCGCACCAGTTTTTTTGCCTCCAATCCAGAGGAGGTTTCAATAGCAGCAGCGCGGCAGGGGAGGGACGCACTGCCAGCACTCAGGATCCCCTCTCTCTCTCACTCACTCACACACACTCTCACACACACTCCTGCCCACTAGAGACCAGTTAAATCCGCAAGAAAACTGCAAACACGCACCAGAGCGGTCGCCTAATCCGATTGATAGGCACCAACAATAGAAGTGAAAACTGAGGGAACTACCGGACACTGCAGAGGACAACTTGTGTTTTCATTTTCCTGTGAAATCGCTGTACTTGAGAGACACTTTTTTTTACAGAAACCCGTGGCGATATCAGAGCGGGTTTGAGGACGCCATCCTTCTGATAACTTCGCAGTTTGAGACTCTGGAAGGTGAGTAACATGTAGATATTTTTTGCATGATCTTTCCTCTGATCCCGGGCTTCTAGGAAATAGTTACATCATTAAAAAAAAAAAAAACTTAATTTCTCCTTTTGTGTAACTTTCCTCCGGCTTTTATTTTTTAAATGTGCGTAAAAGCTCCAAATAAATTCAGAGACGGACTCCCGGAGTAAAGTGGTGCCTTTGAATCGTCTGCCAGAGAGAAAGAGGGTGAGAGAGAGGGAGGGAGAGAGAGAGGGGAAGGTTTGCGGTTTACAACTCCGGGAAGCTAAAAACTTTCAAACACATTTCAGTCAAGTCCAAACTCGCATGCTCTTTGAATCTCGTGTTATTTGGGTTTGGGATGTATATCTCAGCACATGGAGCGGTGCTGCTGATGAGCTCCGCGAAGATCTTCAGAAAAATCCTCCTGCTTTTGTGCCTGAAAAGTGTTCCCATGCTCCCAGGGGTGACACTGCATCCAATAAGACGATTTATCAATCAGTTAGTGACGGGCTCTGCGCGAGGATCTCCATCCGTGCGTAAAGTCAAACATCCACTTTTATTATGTGGATAAATGTTAGTCTCATTCCTTCACCATTGGGTGCTTTTACGCACCTGTGAGAGCAGCGCTTAATGAAGAGGATGTTTTTTTTTTAATGTTAAGTTAAGTTGTGACATACTCAGTTTGGAAACACCGCCTCAGATGTTTAAATGTAAATGATTAAAGGCAGATTAATGACACTTCAGCTCATGTTGGGAGTTGTTTTCCATCTTCCGGTCTCTGAGTGAAAGCCGTGTTTTTTCCTCTGGGTTTAATGAGAGACATACCCGGAGTGGGGATTTGAATAACTGTATTTAGTAGCTGGGTGAAGCCACCACACTGCCTCCCTTCTACTTTCTCAGGAGAATGAATCATGAACAAAAAAAGTCTTAAAATGGGAAGGTCTGCGTCGCATACCGTAACTAAACCGTGATTTGCATATGAAAACTCTGTGGCTGAAAGAATTCCGCCAGTGTTGCTGCGGCCGTGTGCGTCCAGAGAAGTGACAGGCTGCGGTGTATATACTGTCTGCTCCGCGCTGCCTTTTGTCACACACCCTCGGAGTCAGTGGTGGAAGATTAAGGACGTTAAGTTTTGCACTTCCTTCCTTGTTAAATTATTCATCATATCCACACCTCTCCTCCCAGCTCCCCGGGCGCATTCATTACGCAAAGCCCCTCATTGTGCTCCTCTCAGATGGACACAAGCAGGAGGCAGAGCGGCTCACACTTGCTGCTGAACAGGCTTCCCCTTCAAGCACAACATAACGGGGCATGATGGACTCTGTTCCCACGATGCAGCCGTGCAGGCCCGAGCGTGCATGCGTCTCTGTGTGTGTGTGTGTGTGTGCCCTAGATGATGGGCAGTGGGTGGATGGCTTTCCCATGGGGGCATTTTCCCCTTCTAATCTTTAATCAGCCCTTAAAGCCACAATGCCAGCACATCAGTCAGAGCCCCCTCCCCTCAGCTCTATCTGAATGCTCTTTACGCAGAAAGCGGCCCTGCGACCTGACCCTCCTCTCAGAGACATTCCAGGATGCAACGCTAAATGCAAGCTCCAGAGATGGACTATAAAGAGGCTGCAGGGAGGGGAGGAGTAGGGGGAGAGAGGAGAAGGAAACTGGGCTCCTCTTTTCCATCATGCTATTGTGCCAGCGTTGGTGGTTGTGATGATTCAGAAACTCAAACTGTGAGTGATGTTGTGGATGGCGAGGAGACGGGTCGAAGTGATGATTTAGACTCTGCAGAGGAGGAATTTGATGGTTTGGACGCACACACCAGATAAAAATCTCCACTCTTGGACTTGGGCCTTCACCACAGTCTCTACCAACTCATTAATGAGCTGTTTAGCTGTCCAAGAGCACCAGACTCTTTTTCTGATTCTGGCCTTCCTATAGAACAGGTCCAGGTCCTGTGTGGTTCCATCCTTGGCTCCTTGCCCCCTCTACCCACTCTTATGTACCCCTACTCACTCTATTCCCTACGTTGGCCCTGAAGTGACAGCAGTGATGGAGCTTGCTGCTGAGGACCCTCCATAAACCTGCCATCAGAGTTTCCTTAAAGAAAACACACACAGAGGCTTTAGGTCCTGCCAGGCGTCTTGTTGGGTTGAATCCGAATGTCTCTTTATTTGTGTTGAAATTAAACTGTCTTTTATTCCCTCCCGTTCTGTTAATGAGCTCCATGTGGCAGCAGGCAGGAGGCTTATCCGTCCTGACAAGAAGCTGGAGGAGGGAAGGAGAGAGAGAACGAGCGCGGTTAAATAAAGTGAGGGGAGAAGAGGGGAGGTCAGGGGCAGTTGGGTTGCACACACGCACACAGTATAGCTGGGATGTAAGTTTGTGTTCTGCTGAACCTCAGCTCCAAGCGGCGAGCTCTGGGACTGAAACATGAAGCCGGAGCAGAAGTGTAAAACCTGCAGTTCCTTGCATGTCCACTTGAGGCTGGCTCTGAAAGTGAGTCGATCCCCACAGAGCTCTGTGTTAACATGTCACACTCTGCAGAGGAATTAAACACATATATAGCCTCTTACAAAAAGAAACTTTGGTCTCTGTAACTCATTCCTCATTTCTCAACAACTATAAGAGGGTGAATTTTTAAATACCTCATCCTTTGAATTTATATGAGGCTCAAAGTTATACATGTTATAGGTGAAGGCACTTTAGAGCACACTTTTTTGACATTGGCGACTTTTTTTCAGTTTTTTCTTGCAAATATTGATAAAGTTATGTCTTACTTTGCGGTTAATTGTTCTTACTGGCGTCCAGGAACTCCCAAAAATGGAGCATGGCCTGCAACTTGAGCTGCACTGATTTCACTTTAGCATGCATTATTCTCACAATTATCAATTTGGCGATCTAATGAAGTTGCAAGATTTCGGGGTCACTACTTCTTCTCTGCCATTCCCTCCTTTGGGTGCCGTGCACAGACTCTCCACTCCGACACCTCACCAGCATCCACCTGCAGGACCCAGCTGGTGGGCTTAAGATATCATCTCACCACTCCCCAATAAATCTGCAAGGAGTGATGAAGTCTGAGCCGAGATGCCAAATGCAACCAATGTTCTGCTGCTAAAACAAACTGTCTGGAGTAGATTTATTCTCTGATATGTTAGCACTACTGAGCAGGAATCTGTGTCTGCACTCATTAGACACGGTTTGATAGCTTGTTCAGTGTTTGTCATACATCCGTTTATTTGTGGTGGCTCGTGCAAAGGAGTTAGAGTTGGTGTTGGCCTCTCCAGTTAAAGGAGTTTGTTTCTTTCACTCTGCACCCAGTTTTCCTTTGGATAAGTGGGCGAGTGAGGGCCAAGTTTCTCCCTTAGCTTCGTTAGTCTCATTACAAATGATATCTGTGAAGTGAAACCACAAATAAAGTCTTAATCCATGAGAAACGCAATAGTCAACAACTATCTCATCAGCTAATCCAGCAGCCACAAGCACATTCTGCATCTCTTTCGTACCCTTATTTTCTGACTCCAGAAAAGCAACATGCTAATGAGCAAAGTGCTGAACTCAAGGCCATGGAACGCAGCTTACAAACCATGGAGGCTATGTCCTTTATTTTCCAGTCTATGGTTCTGCTGCATCTCCATACATGGGAATCATGCTTATAATGACTGTCTTCCTGTAGTTAGAGGCTGAAAGAGGCAAGCACTGAGTTGATCAGGTGGCTGAGCTGCCGCATGTAACTGGTATTAGTTTCTGCTTTAATCACAGCGAGATAGAAAATGATTTTAATCCTGCGGTTGATTGATGTGAGAGAAAACAAAGCGTCCAGCTGGGGGATGTAAAACCCAGTGTGAACGTTTAGTTTGGCTTTGCACATGATTTGCCTGTAATGACCCAAAATGAGAGCAGGGTCAAAGCTGTTAAAGAGGTAATGCAGATCACAAAAGGCATGGAGATTTTCTGCACGGTCATTTTCTGGTTCTTTATGTGGAGGATTCAGACTCTTGATGTGTCAAAGACTCATGGGAAAAATGATCATCACCATTTCCTCTGCTGGTGGAAGCTGCGTTCGTCCTTTAATCCTATTACGCAGATTCCACAGCCTGCCAATTCCAATATACGAGATGCTTTCCACCAGAAAATCCTCGGCAAATTCCACAAAAAGTGAAACAAAAACCTTCAGATTTATAAATAACAGATAAAAAGCAACAGCAAAACAAAGTTGACACGATTGCGGCTGACCTTGCCTTAAAATTATCCGTTCCTCAAATTGCGATCATACATTCTTCCCCCGTTCTAATTAAACATTAGAGTTTATTTGTTCCAGATGCGGCTGTTTGATGTGTTATTTTGGTAAGGGAACTCTGTGTGCATGTTAGAGCAGATCCAGAGCAGAGCCTGTGTGACCATGTTGACTCTGCGCTGTTCCATGCAACCGCAGCGACCCAACACAACTGCTCTAGAATTCAGATGTCATCTCGCGGCAGTATTTTCTGTCAGTACAGGCTGAGTGGTTTGGTCCATGTGGGAGAAGCAGAGGGTTCAGTCATAGGGTTTAAATCAGCGGTGTCACATGTGAAGAGCACACATCAAATGTGCTAATGACAGTGGTGATAAAACCCTGACTGTATGACTGATAGCAGACATTATGTGTGATGACATCAATTGGTGGACGGAGTGGGCAGGGGGACGTGTCCCTCGCTGTGTTTCTGAGCGGCTCTGTACACACCACCTCACACCGCTGTCTTGGGTATTAATAGACATGTCTTTGTTCAAACTGACACGCTTCTGAAGTGGAATGGGACAAGCTGAGGCGATAAGGATCTCCCTCTCTGTGTGAGTCAAAACCTCAAAGTACCACTTAGGCGGCTTTCCTTCTGCTCTCTGAAGTTTGGCGGTGCAGCGGGAGGCCGGCTGAGACAACGGCACAGACAGAGACTCTGACAGGAGCTGTCAAGGGCCTTTTTTTTCTCTGCTTGTGTTCTTAAAGTCTCAGGGAATGTGGTTTTTAATAGTTACAATGGACACATAATGTAAAAGTTGAGAGTGTCATCATGCATTTACTAAAATCTGATAGAAAATAAAACAAAACTACTTAAAAAAAACTTCTAAATGCAGCTCTTCAGTCCATTTTTCTTGGGTTGGTTATATTTATTTGACATCTGCACATCAGTGATTCATGTGACAATCATTGTGGAGACATTTTGTACCTGATAATATGTTATCTGAAAGATTTAGATTTAATCAGTCAATAAATGTTGAGCTTAAAACTGCTATGCATATCCCTACACACCAGGCATGTTCAAAGTACAGCCCGGGGGCCAATCACGGCCCAAGGTCCATTTATTTATGGCCCCAAGCTTCCATCTTAAATTGTGTTATTTATAGCAAAGAAATGAATCACCACCTGAATCATCTGTACATTGGCATATGGACTACCTCTCTAAAGCCAAAGCTCTGGGAATTCTGCAAGATGACAATAAAGAAGAAACACAAGAACTCTTGTACCAAAGTTGACAGGTTTTCAAATTAATGTTTTTATCATGATGTGAAAATGTTCTTGGTGAACACTAAAAGTTCAGAAGACACAAAAGAGAACACAAGACAAGATCAAAATTATGAAATTGTGCAGAAAAGGCAAAATTTGGTGCATAAAAACAGTTCAGAACGCAGGAAAATAATTATTTTGTTATTAAATTGTTGTCTGCTGGTCAGAAAAGTCTTTAAAACAACATGAAAAAGAAGTGTGATGAAATCCAGATCGTGATCCTGCCATAGGAAAATAATGAGACACTATTTTTTCCCACATTGCCCGACCCTAATGGAAAACATTTTCCTCCAGAAGAAGATGAAGTTTGCTAATCTTTACATGGTACTTCCTAGTTACTGATTTATTGAGAACAAATGTAAAATAATTGTTATTGAATGGAGATTTCATATAGAACTTTTATGATTCCAAAGTCTCGGTAGGACTCACTGGCCCTGAGGTATTCTGACAACATCATATGCGGCCCTCTTTGAAAAAAATTTGGACACCCCTGCTATACACTATCAGTCAAAAGTTTGGAAACACCTTCTCATTCAAGGGTTTGTATTTATTTTAATTATTGTAAACACTGTAGATTAATACCAAAGACATCAAAACTATGAAAGAACATATATGGAATTATTTAATTTTTAAAAAAGTGTTAAACAAAGCAGAATATGTTTTATATTTTAGATTCTGTAAAGTAGCCCCCTTTTTCCTTCATGACAGCTTTGCACACTCTTGGTATTCTCTCAGTCCGCTTCATGAAGTGGTCTCCTGGAATGGTTTCTAATTAACATGAGCCTTGTCAAGAGTTCATTTGTAGAATGACTTGCCTTCTTAATGTGTTTGAGACCATCAGTTGTGTTGTTCAGAGGTAGGGTTAGTACACAATGGATAGCCCTATTTGACTACTGTTGTAATCCAGATTATGCCAAAACCAGATTATCTCATAGTTTTTTGTCTTCAGTATTAATCTACAATGTGGACAATAATTAACATAAATAAAAAGCATTGAATGAGAAGGTGTGTCCAAACTTTGGACTGGTAGTGTATATCCATACGTTAGCTTAAAAGCTACTTTGTTTCAGACACTTTCTAGATCATTTCATCTCCAGCAGGCCCAGATATGTTTCAAGAACTCGACATTCACACATTCAGGCTTTGTAACGTGCATGAAAAGGAGGTGTCTTCACTGAGGGTTACTTTATCTGTGTTAATATCATTTCAACATGTTTAAAGATGCTTCCACTTTAGAAAAATGACGGTAAAAGTGAGCAGTGAAAAGTATAAAGTAGAGAAACTTTGCTTAACGGTAGAGGTAACTTTTCCTGACTGATGCCTGCTGAGTTCACACATCGACTCACCCCGACTTCTGGTGGCCTAGCGGTCTAAGTGCCCCACATACAGAGGCTACAGTCCTCGTCGAAGGGGTCGCCGGTTCTATTCCCGGCCGGTTGACCATTTCCTGCATGTCTGCCCCCGCTCACTACTCCCCACATTTCCTGTCTCTCTTCAGCTGTGGCAAATAAAGGCAAAAATATATTTTAAAAAAGAGAAGAAAATGAGCCATTAATGAGATCTCTCATTTAAGTCTCAAATAAGACTCATGTCATGGTCTCAACTTTTTCTCCTGGTGAATTTTAGGAGAAACTAATGAGAAACAAATGAGAACAATTTGAAACTTGAATGAAGCTGAAGTGAGAATCTCAATTTTGTCTCTGGAGACTTAGAAGAGAAAGCCTTGAACAGTAACATTTTCCTCTGGGACTTATTATGAACAGATTTAACTGATCACACATTTCGCACACCCGGAATATGTAGGGAAATTTCAAGAGTTAAGTGCATGTGTGAACGGGGCTGAAGATATTATTGCAACACCAAATGAATACTCTGTAGCATGCTTTATTCTTACTGAATCAAAACTGACAGTATTAGATCAAAGCACCCTTTAAGCTCCTGCAGTGAAAGTAGGAAACTGTGGTCATTCAAGGCTGTTAGCATTACATGAAGGCATGGAGAAGCTACGCTAACGCTGAGCATGAGTAGCCAACAGCTACCATGTGACTCCCAGAATAAATGATGTAACCATAACCGAGGAAAACCCTGCCCAATGTAAACCAAAGATCAGGAAAGTTTACAGTTACCAATTCAGTAGAATTAGTTTTATTACTTTAATAGAAACAACAGCTCTAATCCTACAGTTTAAAGGCTCATGTGGATTTTGCTGTTGCTCACTGCTTGCTGAACAATGACGTATAAAGAAAGCCGGGTCTGTTAGGTGGAGATTCGTGCAGGACCGAGTCCTCTGGTTTCACTTATCTGTGAGTGCGTGAGGAGGAAATGCAAAGAGGGACAGGAGTTAAAGAGGGATACTGTTTGTGTACAAGTGCGAAAGAGAAAGAGATTAATTGTTGATGAAAACTGTGATCAACAGAAAGGGACAGGCGGGGGGAGGGAGAGAGAGAGAGAGAGAGAGAGAGAGAGAGAGAGAGAGAGAGAGAGAGAGAGAGAGAGAGAGAGAGAGAGAGAGAGAGAGAGGGGTCATTAAAAGGACACATCTCACTTGCAGTAAATGGCAGTAAAGTATCTGGCTAATCTGCCATCATTACACTGATTAAATCACTGGGGATTTGCTGTTCCCATCAGCTGCAATCAATGGGGCAAAATCAATAGACAGGGGATACGTGAGAGGCTCTCAGCTGCACCTCGTCCCAACCGCAGCTCCATCTGTGGACTGCCTGCTAAACATTTTTATATTCACAGCCGTAAAACTGAAATGACATGGATTTGGGGATTTTTATGGTAAGCGTTTTATGAAATAGTGCGGTTCCCTGCAGTTTTTAGCGATGTCTTTTCCTTCACACGTCTGTTTAAGTCTAATCCTCATCCTCCCCTTCCTCTCTCTGGCCCGGAGGACTTTACTCGCTCTGCCTGTACTTTTTGTCTCTCTCGCTCGGTGATTTACTCCGAGGTGGTATCTGTGGCGTCGCCTGTTTTAATTTTAAATGTTAATTGAGGTTAAATCCAAAAGGAAAAGACGGAAAGAAAACACATTAAGACATAAAATAAAATATGTAGTGGGGGAAAAAGCTATTAAAACACTGTACTGTTTGTTGCCAGAGCTCAGTGTTGCCAGGGAGAGCTCTCATTAAGAGCTGGATTGTGTTGAAGCTAACACCAGAGTGAAGGGAAAAAACGCAATTCAGAGCTTCCACAGCAAAAATAGACATTTGTGACGTGTAGGCCAGCTGCCATGTGTAGTGATTGATAATGTGCATTGAGGAGAGACTCACACAGATTGTTTACCTGAGTTATTTCTGCAGATTTAAACACTTGCTCATGTGTACATAGCATCAAAAGGATTCACACAGATTCACACATGGCTCTGGCTCTGGTGTTTTTGCTTGACCCGGCACCTTGGAGGACCTCGTACATACACTCATACACTTTTAACTTATACATGAATGTGTTTAGTTGAAGGTCTGGTAGTGTTGACAGACAGGTGGGCAGGATGTAGCTGTTTACTGGGAGGTTAAAAGTTTGGCTTCGTTACGCCTCTCCAGAAACCAGTGGGTGACATCACTGAGACTACGTCCATGTTTTTACAGTCTATGTTGTAAACACACACACACTCATCACTGTTGGATTCCACCTCACTCTAGTCTTGTCTCTGTTGCTACCTTCAATGCCTGCTCAGCGGTGGGAAGCCTTGGTCTTACATGGGTAAGACGTGCATATCTGAGTGTTTCTATATCACCCAAGTGGATTTTTTAAGCTTATTGTCCGCAGTCGCCACATTGGAAATGCTGACTCAACCTAACTTCAGTAACTCAGCCTGAGGCAAAGTGGTAGAGTTGCAAGCCTTTGGCCTACTTGCCAACAACTATAGTGTCCCCATCTATCAGTCAAGTCAGCCACGCCTCTAATTACGCAAAACCCATCATCTTAATATCTTCAAAACTACAGAGTACTAAAACAATTCAGCCCCGTACAATGTGTGCTGATAGAAACATAAGCTAATGTAAGATGAGATTTTATTTTGGTCTAAGTGTTTATATCATTAAGTCTTTAATGAAGTTTGAAAGACTACTGTTTCATATATTGCACTGCTTCTTTAAGGTTGCTCAGGGTGATATTGTCTGAGGTTAAGTAAATGTGTCACAAGTTTGATGTGCAGTTGTCCAACGTTGTTGAAGGGTCATTAAAGGCATCACGACGCAGAGCAGAAGTTGTCCCGTGCTATTTCTTCCCCACAGCCCTGAAATATATTTAATTAAGTTTTAAGTTAACGCAGTAACAGTTTAACAGATCTGAAGAGATTAAACAAGGTACGGCGTTACACTAAGAATAATAATAATAATTCATTTTATTTATAGGCGCCTTTCTGGACAACCAAGGTCACCTTACAACATAGCAAAATAAAAGCCACACTCAACAGTAAAAAATACATACATTAGAATAAAGATACAATACAAAAAAATGAAAGGGGGGGAGGGGAAGTCCTTTCAGTCCCAGGGAGATGGATTAGAGTGTGTAAGCTTGGCGGATGAGTTGAGTTTTTAGGCGGAATTTGAAGGTGGTGGTAGAGGTGAAATTTTGCACGTCCAGGGGGAGAGAGTTCCAGAGCCGGGGGGGCGAGCGGCTGAAGGCTCTCGACCCCATGGTGGTCAAGCCAGCAGGTGGGAGGGTGAGTTGGATGGAAGAGGAGGACCTGAGACTACTGGTGGGAATTTTAGTGTGGAGGAGGTCAATGGGGTACTGAGGAGCTAAGTTGTTGATGGCCTTGTAGGTGAGGAACAGAATCTTGAAGATGATGCAGAATTTAATTGGAAGCCAGTGGAGTTGCTGCAGGACAGGTGTGATGTGGCTGGTGGAGGGGGTTCTGGTCTATTCCAGGTTGTTAACATGTTTAACTCTGCTGTACAGATCGTCTTCTCTGAATGGGTGTGTATGTGGTTTCTGGTGTTTCTGCAGCCAGCCTCTAGTGGACACCAGAGGTACTGCAGTTTTTAGAACTTTCGCATCAGCTTCATTTCTCGTCTCTGGAGGTTGCTGCTTAGTGTTTATATGAAGTGCACGCTCTCGTGCAGATTTTTTTTTTTTGTATATATATTTTTATTAATTTTCAAAGTGGACATCAACATCAACAACAAAAAACAGAAACTAGAAAGACATAAAAACAACAACAAAACAACAACAACAACAACACACATCAGTACAAGACAAAGAAGATAAAAGACGAAAAAGACAGAACACCAAAACAATCCACAAGATACAAACAAAACAAGACAAGAAGACAATAACCCGACAGCCCCCAGATCAAGACTCACAACCAGACAGCAACACCCTATAGCACATTCCGCTCAAGTAGCAAAACACACACTGGCAAAGAGGTAAACATATACAAGGCATCGTGCCACAAGCCCTTCCCAAAGAGGGCTAACGGCAACCCTCCAAAACAGCAAAAGGGGATGGGAAAATGCAATTCTTATTTATAAAATAGGGTGAGAATCGTGCAGAATTTTAATCAAACACTGTGACACCAATACTTCGACATTGTGATATCAGAAAAGAAGCTGAAAGATGGAAAGAGGGCGGAGCTTCTTAACTGCGCTGTTGCAGACTCACGATATGAAAAGGGCTGAAACCTACAGAGTCAACTAACCTGGCTTTGTCCTCCTCAGTTGAAAAACAAGCCTTTAACCCCTCAAAGTAAGCTCCTTGTCACATTTGCATCTCATTTATTATATTAATACAACAAAGTTTTTGGTTTGTGAAGGTTCTATGATGAACTACAGCTTAGGTGAGGGCAGTTTGTTCTCCATGTGGCCACTGATTCTTCTTCATGTCTTTGGAAAGAGGCAGCTCAGTTCTTCTAAAACTTAATGCTGGGATAGGCTAGTCAGCTACTGGATCTAGATTCATATTTATGAACATTGTGTTTCAATTGTCCGTCTTCTAGCTCTCGGTAAGAAGGCAAATAAGGGAGTTACCCTTGTTTTTCAATTTAACCTTTATTTTACAAGGAATTTTCCCATTGAAGAACAATGTATTTTGCAAAAGGGTCCTGGCCAAGACAGCAACAAAAAAAGTTTCATACAAAGAACAAGGGAAAAAACAGACAGTGAAAAGACACTGTTACACTGGACAAACCATCCCGAATAGTTCGGTCTACCAACTCTTTAAAAAGCTCTAGTTTTCAGTGAACTGGTCCTTTAAATCAAGCCCAGTTTTATGATGAAACTGTTCGTCTGTTTCCTGTGAATGTAACTGAAGTTATTCCCCCCCGTGTCTTTCAGAATGAGGCAGTGTAAAGGTTGGAGCGCGCTGCTGCTCGTGCTGCTGGGTCTGGGAGCTTCGGCCCAGAAGTTGCCCACGAGAGACGAAGGCCTCTTCCAGATGCAGATCAGAGACAAGACGCTCTTCCACGACTCATCCGTCATCCCGGACGGAGCTGAGATCAGTGGCTACCTGTTCAGGGACACACCCAAGAGGTAAGTCAAACAGCGGCTGAATGAGTTTCGCAATCCCAGTGATTAAAACTGTCAACGTGTTGTTTTAGTATGAGCATAAAAAGCAGCGGAGTCCAGCATGTGCCGGCTGTGGAGGATCACTTACTGTAACAGATAGGAGACATGAGATGTGGCTCTGAAACGTGATCCATTATCTTGATGCAAAAAGTAAATAATAAATGAGAAAGTGGTGTCGGTGTAATCGAGAGCTTAGAGAGAAAGAGAGACCGATGAGCTCACCGAAACTACTCATTCATTTACCCAGCATAATATTTGGGATAACGTCAAAGCAGTGTCAATATCAGCTCCTTTAACCTGTTATTTCCACTCACAGGTACTATTTTGTGGTGGAGGAAGACAACACACCCCTGTCTGTGACCGTGACACCTTGTGACGCTCCTCTGGAGTGGAAACTCACCCTGCAGGAGCTGCCAGAGGAGGCCAGCGGGGAGGGATCAGGTATAATTGACATCAGGCAGCAGTGGAAGAGGTTAATGACACGTTCTGTGGAAATATCACTATCCCCCACACACAATTAAGCAACGCAGTGATGTTAGGCTTTGTGTTTTGGTGGGTTTTAATTAAGTCTCAGTCGTAGAGTCTAGTCTGACCACTTATGATGTCTGACTCGGCCCAGGCTGACGTCTATAATTTCAGAGAAGGGCTCCACTCTAGACACCCTGCTGAATCAAAGACATTACATCCCTTTACTTAAGCTGTCTGTCGGTCTTCCTCTTCGCCTTTCCACCTTTATGTCTTCAGTTTTATCTAAACATTGTCCATCTGGAGGAGTCCTGGCAACACAGGATACTGAAGCTGTGGTTTAGATCATACATGCATGATGTGAGCATATATTTGAATACTAACACATGAACACCTGCACATGTGTGTCTGTGCTCATGTCAGCTCTCATATCCCGGAATGATTTACTGGTGCAAATGACCAGTGGCGGTTCTGGGGAGGGGCCAACAGGGGCCTGTGCCCCTGTAAAACTGAACCTGGACCCCCCTGTGGCCCCCCCTCCACACCAAAATAATATTATACACTAAAAAAAAGCTTCGGTATCGCGCCGATGTTACAGGCAGAACACATGCGTGTGGCACTTGGTTCCAGTCCCTTAGAGCGCTAAGGGACTCATGTTGAGTGTAAACAGCCAAACAGCTGCTGTCAGTCTGCATTTTGATATAGTACACAGTAGTATATGTGTCTAGTATAAAGGGATGCACTGATGTTTTGCCAGTTTGATCTCAGCTGGTCCTCACCCTTCTCAGTCTCTTTAGTCAGGGTTGAATGTGTCCCTCTGACAACACCCTTGGCCCCAGCCTGACCCCCCCAGTAAAATTGGTCTAGAACCGCCACTGCTAAAGACCAGCAGGGTCAAAAATACACACTCTCTTAGGTCTTGATGAAGATCGAAGTACTGATAAGCGTCTTTACTGACATCAAAGTAAAAGAGTACACACTCAGAAATGTCTAAACTGCATAATAGTAAGAAATAGGATGAAGGATATTTGAACCTGCTGTTTCTGCAAAGATCTAACTAAACCTCTTGTCATATCAGCGAGACTATCAAACCAAAACACTTCTTACCTCTTGATAGTTTTAATAAAACGTTTCCAGTATAATATCGTACAATATAGTACAATAATTGACATAGCTCTGTTGTGAAAACTGGCTCCTTTGTGTCACCACAGTGTTTCACACACATAGACGATCCCAGGGTGGGTTGCTCAAGTCTAAAAAGTTTTCCTTTTATCCGTATAAGATTGCCATGGGTAATTAATGAACTACACGATCTAACCTGCAGCACCTGACACTCTGCAGATTATCTGAGAGAAAGTGAGGTCCAGTATGTCCCTCCTGCTTGGACTCCAGGTGGATCGTTTTCTCTCCTCATCAATTCAAGCTTAAAACAGAGCAGATATGAGGGTTACCAACTGCTAAGAACTGTTCTGAATTCATCTGCTGATCGATCAGGATGCAAAACAAAGAAAATCAACATATGATACAAACAATGCAATACAATACACCACAACATGAAAGGATACGATACGACACAACACAACGCAACGCGACATCATGGGATACGACATGACAAGATACAATACAACACGACATTTAGACATGACACGACACCATATGATACAACATGAAACCAAATGACACCACGCAACTCTATAGGGGCGGCTGTGGCTCAGTGGGTAGAGTCGGTCGCTCCCTCTGTTTTTCATTGGTGTGTGAATGTGAACGAATGAGATTAGCTAACACTGATGGTCCCTTACTGTAGCAGCATCTACCATCAGTGAGTGAACGGGTATAAATGGGTATGAATGGGTGAATGTGACTAGTAGTGTAAAAGCGCTTTGAGTAGTCAGGAAGACTAGAAAAGCGCTATATAAGTACAATTGCCATTTGCCATTTCGGATACAACACAACAAGATACGATACCAAGGAGCTATGTCACTAACAAGGCTTGTCCACATGCAGATCGCCTGTTGCAATAAGGTAATATCAAGTGAGACATTTGAGAACATGAGTCGTAAGATTTGGGGGTCTTTATAAAACATGCTGCTGATGAATATTCTCAGAAGTTGAAAAGCATACAGGAAAGAGATACACTAGATAAAGCTGTCCGTCCACGTAGGTTGGAAAGTTTGGAAAGGGGCGAAGATGCAGAGTGATAAATAAAACGTATTTCCCTATAGTGCATCAAAGCTGGAGTATTTTTTTCCCCAGGAAATCTTCAGATAAGATAAGATAAGATAAGATATTACTTTATTGATCCCCCAGACATACAGCAACCCAGACAGAAGTACAATCAAGAAAGAAGGTCCAATAAGTAAAATAAAATAAAATAAGTAAAAATAAAAATAGATAAATAAAGCTAGAACACAATTTAGATATATACAATGTTACAAATGGAATTTAGATTAAAAAGCAGTAATTACAGGCAGTATTAAAAATGATTCAGTAGTGACAGGTTGACATGGTGTGATTATGGTTGGTAATGTCAGATTAAGCAATAAATAAAAATAAATATGGGTATATAATTTGACCGTGAGTTGTAGTAAACAATAATAATTATAACATAATATGATATGGCAAAGATAATATAATGTAATATATTATGCATTATAATGCCATTTGCAGTCAAGAGAGTCAGTTTGGGATGAGACGATGGAGTGTGACAGACGATACAGGGATGGTATGGATCTGTTCATGGGGGGGGGGGTGCAGTCTGTGGCCTCCGTTACTGTTTAACAGCCTGATGGCGTTGGGCACAAAGGAGCGCCTGAAGCGTTCAGTCTTGCACCGTGGTGGAATGATGCGCTGACTGAACGAGCTCCCCATCAGCCACAGCTCATCATAGAGAAGGTGAGAGGGGTTATCCAGGTTTTACTTAAAGCTGGGGTTGGTAATCAGATTTAGATACACTTTTTGTCATACTGGTTAAAATGATCTTTATGTCCTGATGGCAATCAATACATAATGTGTTCTTAAAAAAGAGCGAAGAAAAGCTGCTATCTAAAGCCGGAGTAAACCTGGGAGAACACCAACCAATCACCGTTTTTGGGTGCCAAAATTTTAAACCATTCAAATCCCGTCCTGCTGTTCTGCCCGCCTCCTGCGTGTACATTTCTACATTTCCCCGGCGTGCACTCTCCGTCCCCGTCTCCTGCCTCTGCTTCCCCTGACTCTACTGACTGCCCCTCTCGCTCGACCTCGGGCCTGTCCCCTCTGACCCGATGAGGTGCTTTGCTCAGGACTGTAGTCCGGATCAGAGTCTAAAAAGCTCTCACCACGGGGGCTCTGACAAGCAGAAGAATTAATGACATTTAGTAAGTCCTACAGAAAATGTAGATGTATTGTAGCGTACGTCCGGACGCTGTAGGGATGACGAGCCGATTCGTGAACACGTTTAGTTGTAATAACCGGTCACTGTCGGCGGTGATCACGACAACCAACAAAACAACAATCAATGTTTGTCGTTTTGGAGGAGCTCTGAGGGAGGAGGGGAGGGGTTAGACGGAGTCCTGAGGAAATGCTACATTCAAATTCATGCTAGTTTTCCAATACTGCCAACCCCAGCTTTAAGGAGTAAAAAGGTCACATATTAAAAGAATATGTAGGGGGTTAAAAGTAAAACACAGAACTTTGGATCCGTGTTTATATCAGTGACCCCTGTTGACCTATCTGTACAGATGACCTCTTTGCATGGGGTAAAGGGCCGCCGGTCAGGTTGAACTCAGGCCGCCTGCTTAAAGTATCTGCACATGAGGCATGTGATTTACCGGCTCAATTAGACTTTCTTAAAAAGCTAAATGGTCTAGCTGATGATATCTTTTGCTTTCAAAGGATGGTTTTATTGCATCAGTACTAATTTTATTTTGTGTTATAACCAGCTTCAAAGTCTGCACAGTAAGTTAAAGTTCAGTAACAGAGACGTTGCTTCATTACTTCTCATCTCTGTGAACATGGAGATGTTGCCTCATAATACAAGTAAATAAAAGTGTAAGCTGAAGGATATTAACACATTTAGACTCAGCAGAGGTTTCATGAGTAGAAGTCAGCCTTTGAGAGAGGTTTCAGAGCTGAGTACATGAACCACTTCCCATCTTTCCAGCTCTTTTTGCTCCACGCCTGCCGTGGGACTAGATCTTTGATCGTTAATTTTTAGTACGCCTCTGAGCACACTCTCTGGTCGACAAACATAATATTATGCTTGGACCGTCTCTCTCACGGATGAAGCTACAAGAACATCTTTGTAGCACAGTTCCCCCCGGAAAACCGAGTGAATGCTGCTCTGTGATCTTTGGGGATGTTTGGAGTAAAAACATGGCTGCCATGTGAGAGGCTAATCGTCCGTGAGGCGCACAGAGCGTCGTGACCTCACAGCGTCAACACATTCAACTTTTTGATGTGCTTCATTACTTCAGAGCATTTCATTGATATAGTTCCTGTTATTCAAACCTCTCCACGCAAGTTTCAACCTTTTTTTTTACGCCTTGCCCACAAAAAAACCTCAACATAGAAACAATAAAGTACCAACATAAACTTCCACTGCCTACTAGGAATACATATTGACATGTGCACACAACAAATGCATGAAACATCTGCAAATGTACAATATATATAAAACAAGATAAGAACAGCACGATTACAGAAAAAATACATGAAATTACAACCATGACCAGCCAAAATAATCACATTTATTGAACTTGAAACATCTCCACAAAGCTTATTTTGTTTATTATTACAGCAATCCTGGATTACATACTTTTAAATCAATTGTTTTTTGTTTAAATTAAGTGTGAGGAACTTAAACTTTGAGTCCATTTCTTGTTGGGCGCTAGGGAAAGAGTGATATCCTATCGCCGAAATGAAAGGAAATGCATCCTTTTTGCAACAAATCTGACCTTTAAAGTTATATTTTAAATGCAATATATTGATCTCACTTAAATAAATGATTGTTTTTTTTGTGATCAAAATTTTTATTTAATTTTTTTCACAGCAGATGACATCGCCGTCAAACAAACTATTTACATATCACCAATGCCGTGTTATAAAGATAATATAAATCAAAAATAATGACAGAGAACGAAAAGGTAAATTAGAGAGAAGTGACACAAGGCCACACCATCATCCATACATTTGGAATTAAAAAAATTATAAATACAAATAACAAATAAAATAGAAGAGGGAGAGGATTGAAAGGATATATCCATCAATAAGATAGCTCATGTGTGTAGGTTTCATATTCTATATATTAATAATAAAAAAAAAACACACAAGAAACCCATCAGTCTTAGCTTTACATTTGAAAGAGAAGTAATAAGGAGATCCCACGACTCAACAGCGGATGCTCATGAATTACAGCCAGTGACCTTTCTATGAGAGCAACATCTCTAAAGTAATTAAAGGTGACATATCATGCAAAATTGACTTTTTAATGGTTCTCTACCTGAAATATGTGTCCCTGGCATGTCTACAAACCCCCCGAAAATGAAAAAAATCCATTCTGCCCCTGTTCTGATTTCTCCACCTTTCTATAAATGTGTGCTGAAATGAGCCGTTTCAGTTTTCAGTGTTTTTCATACGTCACAACGCCATCCGGTCTGTAACGGAAGTCAGAGCTCAGAGCTTGTTCAGCCCTCAACTCCTCCTCTGTTTTTCATTACCTGCACACATGTGTGCTAACAAGGAGCTTAGGAGGGAGGCATGCTAGTTGTAGGCTGTCTTAATAAACACAAAGGTCGGTTTTACTCCCCACGTCTGCAGATTTGAAGATCTAGTGGATGATTTTTATTTTTCATGGAAAAGTGCTAGCGCTAGTTAGCATAGCCACATAGCTACATGTTCGTAGCTGTGTACGAAGACACACGTCGACATGCTGACAAATAAAACAACAAGAAACACAAAATCTGTGACCTATGGTTCAGAAAGGTCCTGCTGCAGGCGCCTCTCCATCAGGATCAGATTCTGGATCAAATTCAGAGGGTTGAAGTAACGTGGGTCTGTGAGCAGCCATGTCTATGCAGCCAACATGTAAACATTTGATCAACGTGCTGGACAGCAGAGGGCACATCCACTTCCTGAGGGGGCGTGGTCAGAGAGCTCATTCTCATTTAAAGGCACAGACACAGAAAACAGCCTGTTCTGAGCAGGGCTGAAAAAGAGGGGTTTACAGGCAGACCAAAATCTGATTTCAAAGTGTTTTTTTGAGCAATAAACTTTAAAGACATGTTTTGGGGACCTCTTAGACCAATATATGTTGATGAAAAAGAGCATAATATGTCACCTTTAAAGCATTGTTTTAGAGATGGAGGTTCAGTAGAGAACCAGGAATGTATTATGGTCTTCTTAGCAGCAGTTGAACTTGCAAATATGATTTTCCTTAAGGCCAATCTGGTTGTATCTCTGAGAGCAGAGCCATTATTAAATAAAAGTAATGATGGTTGTATTGGGATTGGAAATTTTAAGATATTTTCAAGGAACTTAACCACCTTAGACCAAAGATTAAATACCACGGGACATATGTGCCAACAGTACCTTGGTTACAATTAGTACAGTTTGGACTATCTACAAGCTTCATTTGGAAACGTCTGTAAGGTGTTGCATAGTATTTATGGACAAACTTATAATGAATGAGTTGGTGGGCAGGATTCCTTGAAGAGATAAATATATTGGTCCAAATAATGTCCCAATGGAGTTTGAGGTTTTGTCCTTCTAGATCACGGGTCCAGGATATAGTCACCTTCAATGTTTTTGCACTCTTAGAGATAATAAATGATTCATTTTAAACAAAGCTAAATAACTGTTGAACTCAAGACAGCAGATCTCCATCCAAAGATTTAGTTCTGTTCATTTGTTTTGAACCAAACCTGTGACGACCAGCTCAAAGCAAGATCAGTTTGAGTTGTATCAAAGTGCTTATGTTGTTCCTTCTTTATGTTCCTCTTGCAGGAGTTCCTGAACCTCTAGACCAGCAGAAGCAGCAGGTGACCGTAGACGAGGGCACGGAGCTCTTCACCTACAAGGGGAACGATGTGGAGTCCTACGTTGCCACCAGCACGCCTTCAGGCCTCTACCAGCTGGAGCTGCTGTCCACAGAAAAGGACAGCAACTTCAAGGTGTACGCCACCACCACTCCAGAGTCAGACCAGCCCTACCCGGAGCTGCCGTACGACCCTCGGGTGGATGTGACCGCGCTGGGACGCACCACGGTCACCCTGGCCTGGAAGCCGACGCCAACCGGCTCTCTGATGGGTCAGCCGGTGCAGTACTGTGTCGTCATCAACAAGGAGCACAACTTCAAGAGCATGTGTGCAGCCGAGGCCAAGATGAGCACTGATGATGCATTCATGCTGGCTCCGAAGCCGGGTCGAGACTTCAGCCCGTTTGACTTTGCACACTTTGGGTTTGTTCCTGATAACGGTTTTGGCAAAGACAGAGGCCTCGTGAGCAACAAGATCTCACGGTCGTACACGATCAAGCCCAAAGCATCAGACATTCAGAAGCTGTGCATTGGAAACAAGAACATTTTCACTGTGTCCGACCTGAAGCCGGACACGCAGTACTACTTTGACGTGTTTGCCGTGAACTCTGCGACCAACACCAGCACGGCGTACGTGGGAACATTCGCCCGCACTAAAGAGGAGGCCCGGCAGAAGACAGTGGAGCTGAAGGACGGCAAAGTATCAGACGTTTTCATCAAGAGGAAGGGCAGCAAGTTCCTGCGCTTTGCTCCTGTGTCCTCCCACCAGAGGGTCACTCTGTTTGTCCACACGTGTCTGGACGCCGTGCAGGTGCAGGTGAGGCGTGACGGCAAGCTGGTGCTCTCCCAGAACGTGGAGGGGGTTCGGCAGTTCCAGCTGCGGGGAAAGCCAAAAGCAAAGTACCTGATCCGCTTGAGAGGCAGCAGGAAAGGCGCGTCTACTTTGAAGGTGCTGGCGACCACACGGCCCAGCAGCAAGCAGCCCTTCCCTTCACTACCAGAGGATACACGAATCAAAGCCTTCGACAAGCTGCGCACATGTTCCTCCGCCACCGTGGCCTGGCTGGGCACACAGGACCGCAACAAATACTGCATTTACCGCAAGGAGGTGGCTGACAATTATGGCGAGGAGCAGCGACGCCGGGAACAGAACCAGTGTGCCGGGCCAGAGACCCGCAGGAAGTCAGAAAAGGTCCTGTGCAAGTATTTCCACAGCCCGAATCTGCAGAAGGCTGTGACCACAGAGACCATTACAGGTCTGGAGCCGGGCAAGACCTACCTGCTGGACGTTTACGTGGTGGGACACAGCGGTCACTCAGTGAAATACCAGAGCAAACTGGTGAAAACAAGGAAATACTGCTAAATGACTCTGCAAAGAATAAATCTATTATAAATATATATATTAAATAAGTTTATTTAACTCTAAGTGATATTCTACTAAAGAGTGTATACAGACTGACTACTCACACAGCGGACGGGCCTGTGGCAGTGACTGAACTGTTTGTAGAGAGAGAAATCAACCTGTATATTTATGTTTACATTTCATCGTGGCACCTCTGGGTGGCCCGTAGCGTGAGGTGCTTCGTTTCCAGGCCTTGACATCACGTCGCCACCGGGGAGGCAGAACTTCAGAGATCATCTTTCATCTCGTACGTTGCTTTGTTGCTGCATGACATTTGCTTTTGTCCGTCATATCCGCGTGTTCCTTCAGTTTCAGATCACGTTGACCCGAGGAGATACAGGAGCTCCCTGCTTTGTATAGATCTCTCTCTGCATATTCACTACATGTTTTAGAAGGAATTTAAATTATTTCATACTTTTTGTCTATTTTTGATTGTCTGTTTTTATTGATGACAATAATAACTGTTGCGAGGAAATTCCAGTTTTATGAGGAAGCTGTCGTAGTTCGGACATTCCCTTGTGTATCTCAGCCGGTGTTTGCTCTAGAGCCCATCTTGTAAATGTGTTCTGTGCTGCAGATCTGTGTTATTATCACTGTATCACTGTGTGTGTGTCACATGTACAGAGTTGTCCTGCCAATATTCATGTACATAAACACTAAATATAGAACAAGTAATCCCTCTGTCACCCTGGGTGTCATGTTCTTTTGCCAACAACAGACGTGGCTCGCAGATGAAAGAGCACACTGCGTTTTGACTTTATGGACTCAGACACTTAAATTAGGATTGCATAAGAACAAACCTGGTACTTTTGATTGGAGATGATAACTTAACCACAAAGCTTTGACCAGAAAACAGAGGATGAAACAGTCACTGAAAAACTTTAAAGACTTCTTTTTCCAGAACACACATGTGGACCTTGAGCTGCAGGAGAAAATGTGACCTTTTGCACATTAAACCAACAAGACTGATGTTCATTATCATCAGCATACAGTTACAGATCAGTGCATCTTATTGCATCTGTGCATCATTGCTTCTGCATGCATCTCTGTCTGTCTGACAGAGAATCAGAGAACCACAGTTTTTTCGATGATGGAAAAGTGAACTTCGAGCTGCTCATGCAGATGAAATTCAGGCCAGAAATTGAAGAAAGTCCTCTTAAAATCTTTCCTTTTAAAAAGTTGAACTGTTTTGTACTCTGATCGTCTGAATTGACAAATCTAGAAAATTGGCTGCACAGAATTTTGTGGATTAGGAAAGTTGCTTTCCATACATTACATCGCTGTAGGGAGAGGTTTGATATGACAGTTTTCTTTTCTTTTTTTAAGTTATATTTTTGGCCTTTTTGCCTTTATTTTATAGGACAGCTGAAGAGAGACAGGAAATGTAGGGGGTAGAGAGCGGGGGAAGACATGCAGGAAGTGGTCGACCGGCCGGGAATCGAACCGGCGACCCCTGCGACAAGGACAGTAGCCTCTGTATGTGGGACGCTTCGACCGTTAGGCCAACAGCGCCCCAATATTACAGATTTCTGATGTGAGATTTAGGTCACTATCTAACTTCTTTATGTAAGGTAAAGTGACACTATGCAAGATAAGAAATAACACAATATATTCCACTTTAATGTTTAAAAATATAATCTCTGCGCAACTGTAACACACCATTGTCCATGTCTCCACACTTGGAGGTTCTGCTGCTGCAACTGGACTCAGTCTGGCTTAATAACCTCTGTATTTATAGTAATGTTAACACAAAACTGTGACCTACACAAGGGGCAACCTCCAGTCTCAGACGATGAAGCCCATGCAGAAGTGTTGTAAATTGCAATACATCGAGAATCTGCTTGAGGCTGGCTGCAGAAACACCAGAAACCACATAGACAAGGATGGGAAAAGACGATCTTTGCAGCATTAATAAACATGTTTACAGCCTGGTTCAAAAAACGGCTTGGCTCTACAAAGCTAATCTCTCTATCAACGCTCCCCACGTCTGCAGATTTGAAGATCTAGTGGATGATTTTTATTTTTCATGGAAAAGTGCTAGCGCTAGTTAGCATAGCCACATAGCTACATGTTCGTAGCTGTGTACCAAGACATACGTCGACATACTGACAAATAAAACAACAAGAAACACAAAATCTGTGACCAATGGTTCAGAAAGGTCCTGCTGCAGGCGCCTCTCCATCAGGATCAGATTCTGGATCACATTCAGAGGGTTGAAGTAGCGCGGTTTGTAAGCAGTTTGTATATTCAGCCAACATGTAAACATTAGATCAACGTGCTGGAGAGCTGAGGCCACATCCACTTCCTGAGGGGGCGTGGTCAGAGGGAAAACAGACCGTTCTGAATAGGGTTGAAGAAGAGGGTTTTTCAGGCATGCCAAAATCTGATTTCAAAGTGTTTTTTGAGCAATAAACTTTAAAGACATGTTTTGGGGACCTCTTAGACCAATATATTTTGATGAAAAAGAGCATAATATGTCACCTTTAAGATTACAAGTTTTTGCCCAAATAAGGACATGACACACATAGGACGCTCAAACTCCGCCCCTTTACGTCACACTCTGCCTGGTTGAGTTCTGCATTTCCAATATGGCTGCCGCCGTCGATTGGCTTCCACACAGCTCTCAGGAACAGATGCGTGACGTCACGGATACTACGTCCATATTTTATACAGTCTATTGACCTACATCACTGAGTCAGTGACTGCTTCGGCTAAACTGCCCCTCAAACCTCTGAGTGATCTTGTGTTGTCAGGAACTCTGACTCAGCGTTGATGTGGCTGACTTTGTGGATGAAACCTGTTTGCCTTGTGTCATGAAGATCTTTAAGTGGTTGGTGCATGTATTAGCTGTAAAAACAAGTGACAGTAAGACACAACTTCTTTAAAATACCAAGACATTTTCACACAGCTGGAAGAAGAAGCTAAGTTATCAACCGCTGCAGACTGGGCCAGCTCTACTGTACAATGTAATTTAGAGAAGTTTGAGAAACTCCAACCCTCTAATGTCGGTGTAAATGTTCACATCAGGTACTTTTCAGAGCTTTACTTGGCTGTCAATAACTTATTTGGTTTTGCACAATTCAAACTAAACTAAACTATACGTGTCCTTCCAGCTGCAGCGCACTGATAAGATGTTCAGGTCTATGATGTACGGCTCAACTTGACCTTTCCCCTGCTCTTATATATTGTTCATTTTGATATGAGTGACCCCCTGTGAGTAAAACTGTCAAAAATACCTCAAAAAAACTCATCTTAAAAATAGAACAAGCCAGTAATTCAGTCATATCTGCAACTTTAAGCCAACATTAGCCATCATCAAGTAATGGTTGCACCAGACTAAGTGAGACTGCAGCAGTGAAATTCCTGAGTGTGACCAATGGTCTGTTTGACTGCCAACCAGTTCAATTCATCATTTGTGGAAGAGAGAATGATTAATCTCTACATTAGGATGAAGTGAAGTGCTACTTTAAGGAGAATAATAAGATAATACGCTGATGAAAAAGAAGGATTGGAGGATTTTTGAAATCCCACCATTTCAAAGAGAAACCACAGGCGACACTAAACAGGCCGTCATCTCTTCAGCAATCTTCCTGTTCACCTACCTTCATTTAAACACATGCAATTAAGAAATCAGGCTCCAAATGTGGTAGATTGGATGGCTGGCAATACTATTTAACCACCAGACAGAGTTAACCACAAATAAGAGTAGAGAAAAGCCAGACACACATCAGTGCATGTATCCACACGTTCCAATTAACAGCCGTCTCAGGTGAATGGAAATGCTCTCTCTGTTGTGGCCAAGAAAAGCAGCTGTTTGCCATGTTTCCATCCCGACCCTGATTCTGGGTAGCTGCACTCCGATTCATCGCCACAACTCACTGTCAATCAAGCGCTCCTGGACAGAGGACATGCAGGGGGGTGGGGCTCCACCTGGCTTCCATTAACCTGCTGTTGCCCCTGAAATAATGTGGAGAAGCTTCCAGAGAGCTGTGGGAGCGTCATGGATATCCCTGTAAATGTCCACTCATAAAGCTGACCATGGCTCTGCTCACATGTTAGCTTGCATGTGTGAATAAGATCTGCTGTGAAGTGGCTTCTTTAAAGAATCCTGGTCAAACCCAAAGAGGTCCGGCGTTGGGAAAAGTGCACACACGCTTCTTTTTTTTGCCAACATGCTTCAGGGAATCTCCTCACAAACACTCAGCAAACATACACACAGAGAAACCTCTATCCCTGAGCTAACCATCTGCAGGGCTGTCCGTGTTTATCTTCTGCGTGGTAATGAGCGCAGGGCTTTGATGTATGAGGTTTGTATATATGTGCGTACACGGAGCAGGCTGAGGAGTGCAGACAGACGTGTAGTGCTCAGCGGCAGCAGCACACAGAAGACCTGGCTCTGATTCCTGGTTTGGTTGGTTTGTCTTGCCAACAGAATAGATTCAGACTGATGTGAGCCGTCAGTTAAAAGCAGATTAGGCTAAAGAAACAACCTCATAATAGTGGCGTTTTGGCATCTCAACTTAAGAAAGCAAAACTCAAAATCAGACCGGCTACAGGGCACAGACAGAGGAGCGTACAGGAGCAGAATCAAACCAATCATAAATGCTCAGGCTAAAATTAGCTTCAAACATTCTCACATTCAGTGTTGTGTCTAGTTAAAAAAAAAACATTCACCTTCTGCATAAAGTTGCCTGTCTTATCATATTAGCTCATTTGTATACACATCACCTGCTGCATAATTAGTTTAGTTAGTTTATTCCATGCACAACACAACTGCAGAGCCAGAGTTAGCTAAAGGTGCTAATTTACAGTAGTTATGTTCAATACCACCAATTTCCTTTCCGATCCGATACTGAGTAAAATTCAGGCTGGTATCAGCAATACCGATCTGATACCAATACTTTGTGCCAATACACCCAATGTGTCTGGTAAATCTAAAAAAAGTAGTGTATTGCTGAATAATTTATTTATTTATGTTTTTATTTAATTTAAACTCATAAGTATATCAAGGTAGCGCTCTCATTTACAATATAGTCAAGCTAATACAACAGAAAAACCAAACAGAGGATACACTCATGCAAAATATGTGAAAATTGTGTTTTAAACACACACAAAAAAAGAAAAGAAGTAAAACAATAAAACCAATAAAATTAATTATTGTTTAACTATTAAGAACTAGAACTAGTAGTTCTCACCAACCGCGTATCATTTAGACAAGATCTCAATGGTTTAGTTACTTTCCACTGTGTTCCTGTTAATGATATACATTGCCTCAAATGACTGAAGTATCAAAGGTATCAATATTCTGGGGCGCTGGTGGCCTAGCGGTCTAAGCGCCCCACATACAGAGGCTACAGTCCTCGTCGCTGGGGTCACCGGTTCGATTCCCGGCCGGTTGACCATTTCCAGCATGTCTTCCCCCACTCTCTACTCCCCATACTTCCTGTCTCTCTTCAGCTGTCGTATCAAATGAAGGCAAAAAGGCCAAAAATATAACTTAAAAAAAAAAAAAAGTATGAATATTTTGATTTGAGAATCGATTTCAGAGCATAAAGATCTGGTATCGATATTTCAGTATCGATCCGCACATCACTAATTTACAGTACAATCTAAAAAGACAAAATTCAAACAGCTAAAAAACAATACAAACTTCACAACAGTGAGTCACATTAACACATATATCTATAAGACTGATGTAATACAAAGGTTAAATCAGTGATCACATGACTGTTCTACCTTGAGCCCAAGCGGCAACCTCCAACCGCAAGAATTGAAGCCAATGCTGAAGTGCTAAAAACTGCAGTTCATCGAATGTCCACTTGAGGCAGGCTCCAGAAGTACCGGAAACCACTTAGACACATCAATTCAAAAAAGCCGATCTTTGCTGCAAAAATGTTTACAGCCTGGTACAAAAGACGAGTGTAGTCTGGATAGCTTATTCCTCGATCGGCACACACTGTACGTGGGGGGTGAATTTTTTCAAAACGCTGCAATTTCAAAGATATTAAGATTACAAGTTTTCCATTACGAGAGGCACAGCTGACTTGATTGACAGGCGGGAACACTGCAGCTGTTGCCAAGGAGGCTCAAAGCCCGCCTCTTTACGTCACACTAGCTCGACAGATGTTTGGTTGAGTTCAACATTTCCAATATGGCTGACGCCGACGATTGGCCTCAAAACAAGGCTTCAGAAACAGATGCGTGACGTCACGGATACTATGTCCATTATTCATACAGTCTATGCTTGAGCCATGATTTCTGTTCCGTTTTAAAAACACTGAGGCTTAAGCAGTCTCTGATAAAGATCACAATTGAGTTCCACCCATGAACTATATAAAATATGGACATAGTATCCGTGACGTCACCCATCTGTTTCTGAAGAGCTGTCTTGAGACCAATCGGCGGCGGCAGCCATATTGTTGCCGTGGAGCCAGTGTGACGTAAAGAGGCGGAGTTTGAGCCTCCTAGCCAACAGCTGCAGTGTACCTGCAGGCAGCTGTGCCTCTCATTGGAAGACTCGTAATCTCAATATCTTTGAAATTGCCACGTTAGAAAAAAATTCACCCCCCTCACAGTGAGAGCACATCGAGAAATGAGCTATCCAGACTACACTCGTCTTTTGTACCAGGCTGTAAACATGTTAATTTCTGCTATAAAGATCAGCTTTTTCCCATTCATGTGTATGTGACTTCCTGTACTTCCTGAGCCAGCCTCAAGCGGATTCTCAATGAACTGAAGTTTTTAACACTTCCACATTGGACTCATATTTTTAGGAGGTTGCCGCTTGGTTCCACCTTTCTTCAACTTGGACAATGCTTCCTAATAAAAACTAAATAAATACTTTTTTTTATGTAACACCTTTCATGCAAAGATGCACCCTAAAGTGCTTCACAAAACAAAAACACACAATAACAATTTAAACCAAATATAAATATGGATACAAGAGAGATTTAAAATGAACCAACTGAAAAAAAGCTAGCAATAAGTCAAGAGTTTTGATAAACAACAAACATTAGGATGAAATTTAGGATAAAACAAGGTAAACACCAATGCAAAGTTAAGGTTAACAGGCGTGTCTTTCATTTCCTGTCAAAATTTCCACAAGTCAGCTATTCTTAGATCCAAAGGAAGGCTTTTCCACAATTTAGGACCTTCACATCTAAGAGCCGCCCCAGCTGAATTCGTGTACGACACTCTGGGGACTTCCAAAAGAAGGGCAGTGGAAGATGCAAGGGTTTGAGTGGAGACATTAAATGACAGGCAGACATCGATATATGAAGTTCTAAAATGATGTGAGGCCTCGTAGATGAATAAAGAGACTTTAAAAACAATTCTAAAACAAACAGGTATTCGAATGTGAATAGTTCTGCAGCCTCTAACAGTGTAAAGTGTAAATGCAAGAAACCTAAGGGAGCATTTCTTTCCACCTTAACCTCCACTGTCATACAAATATTCTAGTCTTCAGACAGAGGAAGACAGGATAGAGTGAGATAAGAAAGAATGAAGTCCATGATCCTACACCGTGACCTCCAGGAGCAGGCAGATCTTTGTATTGGGTCTCTCCAGGATGCATGTTTTTGTTTTAAGCATGCAGAAGACCAAACATTTGACATCAGACTTGGTACCAAAAACTTGTCCCATCATCCATGATTCTCTTGGAGCTTTGACATCAGTGATAATGACAGTAAATACTGATTTAAGTTTAACTTGGGCCTTGCAGATTTTTGTCTTTCTTGCATAACAAGCATTCAGAGGTCCATCTTTTCCAAAACAGCTCTGCAAAATACTGTACTTGCTCAATTAACACATGCTCTAAGCGCTGTTTCCCTGAACCTCACTGCTCAGCATTAGAAAACAGTAACGTCACATATGTGAGGAAACTTTTAACATGAGCAGCATTCCCACCACCAGTGAGCCTTTTACAGTGTGAGGCTTCAGGATTTGGCATTTGTGTGCGTGTTGTGTGAATCCACTCTCCGCTCAGCTTAGAGCAGAGTGACACTTTTGGACAGAGACTGTGAAAAAGGAGGAGAGGCTCGAACAGAATCCAAACAGAGACAGACGGCAAACACACGGACACGCTGGGAGGGCTTTGAGAGGAACTGAGAGGGCAGAGAAAAGCAGAGAGGCAACAGTGTGAGTGAAAACCTTTAGGACTGAATGAAGTAATGAATGAAAGAGGGATCCTGCCATAAAGGGAACTAATACCATAGGGTCCTATATGTAGTATTTTATTTGTGAATGTCAGTCTGTTAATATATTGATTTCACTAAAATGTGAGGGACAAATGGTTCTTTGATCAGTAGACCCTTTCACACACACTGGAAAAAAAATGCCCCTCAAAATACAAGAAAAAAAAACTTATTTCAAGCTACTTTTACTTTGAAATAAGCAAAAAAATCTGCAAATAGAACAAGTGAAAATTTGCTTGGTAAGATGTCTTAAAATAAGACATAATATTTAGAAAACTGTGATCTTAAAATTGCAGGGAAAACTTATTTTAGGCAATATTTAACCAGTATTTTAAAGCTTAGTGTCTCAGAATAAGACAGGAATGATAACAATTTGTATTTTTTCACTCAAAAAAAGATTTTTGCACTAATACATTTCATGCTAACTTCTTCATTTGAGATATATTCACCTTAATTTGAGTTGTATTATAGCGGCACTTCTCTAGGTTTAAGACCATCTTGTACTTGAAATAAGATAAAGTTTAATTTGAGCATTTTGAGATATAATGTCTTCTCATAGTGAGCTGGATATACTAATATTCAGTCATGTTGTTTTTTAGGATAAGCCAGCTATGCTCTAAAGTAGGTGTTTCATTGTGTGCATGTAGTTTGAGGATGTATATTTGTATCTGATTTAGAAGAAACAGTGCCTGAAAACTGAAACCCACCCTTAAAAACAACAACTTTTCTTTCTTTCTTTCTTTCATCAATGGAGCTGTTTTCTGATAGATTCTCCAATAAAATGCATTTCCTTAAATCAAGTAAAGGGTTTGTCTTAAATCAAGATTATCTTCCGTCTTCTACAAATAAGATCTCAGCTTGAAAAATGTCTGAAATGTAAAATAAACCTTGTTTCTTCTAAATTACAACTCAAAACAAGATCAATTCAAGATTGTTTGACTTAACAAGATATTTAAGATGTCTTAAAACAAGTCCCTCTATCTTGCTCAAATGTTACTTGTTAAGTAAATGTATCTGAAATCAAGTGGGAGAAGACATTTTGACTAAAAATTTAGACAATTTCACTTGGTAAGATTTTGAGTTTTTGCAGTGCGCTAGTCACATACACATGAATGGGAAAAAGCTGATCTTTACAGCAGAAATAAACATGTTTACAGCCTGGTGCAAAAGACGAGTGTAGTCTGGATAGCTCATTTCTCGATGTGCTCTCGCTGTGAGGGGGGTGAATTTTTTTCCTAACGTAGCAATTTTGAAGATATTGAGATTACGAGTCTTCCAATGAGAGGCACAGCTGCCTGCGGGAATGCTGCAGCTGTTGG
Organism: Notolabrus celidotus; assembly: GCF_009762535.1. Lineage (NCBI taxonomy): Eukaryota > Metazoa > Chordata > Actinopteri > Labriformes > Labridae > Notolabrus > Notolabrus celidotus. The sequence goes on along the minus strand of NC_048273.1, from coordinate 7,623,435 downwards.
CTAGGAGGCTCAGACTCCGCCTCTTTACGTCACACTGGCTCGACAGCAGCAACATGGCTGCCGCCGATGTCGAAGAGGCATTGACCTCCACGCTGCTCCAAGTCAACCAACGACTCGTTTTGTTGGTTAGTTAGCAGGCTTAAGTTAGTTGCCGTCTTTGAGCTGGCTTCCCACAATGCATAGTGCGACCAGTATGCATGTGTTTGTTTTCCTATGCTGTAAGAAAAGGAGGACTTGCCGTCACAAAGTAAGGTCAGCTCTTTGATTGTGGAAAAATGCAACAATTCATCAACTGAGTTTTTGCAGTGTACATGCAGAAAATTTTGGAGTGATGAAATAACATCTTAAACCATCCAGCAGGAGCTTGCAGATGGGTGTTGGAGCTGTGGTGGGACTGAAAGTTTAAGCATAGCACTGATACTGGGAAGCAGTGGCAATGACAGAGCGAGGGAGTGACAGACTGTCAGATTGGAAGGATGTTTGTAAGGTGATAGTGAGTATGATGCATGTTCAATGAGAAAACAATGCAAGCTAACTTACATGATGCATGTTTTTGAGTGTGTTGGAGCCAGAGCACGCAGCAGAGGTAACATGTAGGATCCACATGTTACATATACTGTAGAGTCTTTAGAATAAATGATTCAGCCTCTCTCTGGTGCCACTGTCTTAGACTTCTCCAAAGTAAACAGAGCAAAATGAAATGATGACGCTTTGAAAAGCTCACATACGCAAGCAGAGAGGGAGCCCCCACTGTGAGGAAAAGAGGACAAGACCATGATGGAAATGATTCCACTTCATCTGCTCCAACATAGATCATTGTTGAGGCTCAGGTCCAAACCTACATAGCTGTGATTTAGCACAGGGCCAGGCAGGAATCAGAGGCTCGCTTCCAAACCCACCCTGACCAAAAACCCATTCCCAGGAAGGGTGGAGAGGGACCAGTGGCCCCCGGGCATTACCCGTCCCAGCCGATCTCCATTAGGATAACTCCTGTAAAGTGGAAAAAACAATGAGTGGCTCCTGAAAACGTTTTGTATTTAATCTCACTTTGTATTTAACTGCAAGGTCAGGAATATGAACAAAGCTGTGCACATGAAAAGCATTCAGGTAGCCTTGGATAAGGATCCTGAGTGCGTCTGCACTTGAATGTGATCCTCAGTGTCGTGTGCACATGTAAAGCTTTGTGTTTGTGCATTTGTGTACTCACTGCCATCTCGCTCTCTGCAGTGGGGGTGGTCCCCGAGCTCTCTTGTGCTCATGAAATCACTCCTAAGTGCCTGTAATTTCTCATGCTTCATCAGTACTGTAATTTCAAAAGGCTCCCTCTGAAGACCCTCCTTCAGCGGCGACCCGGGGTTGTCAAACGAAAACATCATTTATCCAGTGACCTCGGAGCTTCAGGAAATGGTTTGCTGGCTATTCAACGACAGCCTTGAAATAGGGAGCTGTGGTGAGGGACTGCGGGGGTTTGTGAAACATGAAACAAAAGGTGGTCTGGCCCCTAAATCTGCAGTATCAGGTTAGAGAGATTTCAGAAAAATGCACACATCCATTTGGAAAAATCTTGTATGGAACCATTTGTATGTTTGCCAAACCGAGGTTTTCCTCCAGTGAAAATATTTACTCAGAAAAAAAAGAAACCCTGAGAGTATTTATTTCAATGCACTCCATTCCTTCACCGTGTCCTCAATGTGGTTTCTGTAGTTTTTGGCCTTCAGAGACTGAACTGGCAGTTCAGCTGCTGAGTGGCTCCGTTCCATGGTGGGGTACTTTCAGGTTCAAAGTCTCGCTCCTCGGGGATCGAGGATCTAGATTTCTTTAGTTGGTTTAGAATCGTTTATCACAGTGGAGTTCTTGTTCCTCAGTGCTTCATTGTCTGCATGTACAGGTTTCTCCGTTTGTAGACCTTGTCACCACATAAGAGCCGCTTTCACTCAGAGTGGCATGTTTTAGTCAAACATGGTAAGACCTGGAAGCCTGTGAGATATCTTCAATAGCAGGGTACACACTACAAGATAATCTGATCAACAAATCCACCGGTTTGATGGTTTTTCCATCAGATTGTCTTGGATTGGAGGTTCGTGGAGAATGATTTTCCGCCCTCTGATCTGCTTGGAAAAAGATCCTGGCAGAACTGATTTTGAATTTAAAATATTAAACAATTAATCAATCAATTCAATATTCACAACCGGATATCTGTTGTGTGTGGTGGAACCTTGAGGTCAGCACTCTCTGAATTTTAACGGGGAGTGAAACAATAGCCCATCTGGAAGCAAGCTGACTGAGGAAAAGAAGCACAACCAACGAAGCCACGATGACACTTGTAAACACGAGGGGTGAAGTTAGAAGGACATCAAAAACGTATTGATTTAAAGCTGGGGTTGGTAATCAGATTTAGATACACTTTTTGTTATACTGGTTAAAATGATCTTTATGTCCTGATGGCAATCAATACATAATGTGTTCTTAAAAAAGAGATAAAAAAAGCTGCTATCTACAGCCGGAGTAAACCTGGGAAAACACCAACCAATCACTGTTTTTGGGTCCCAAAATTTTAAACCAATGCCGTTCTGCCCGCCTCCTGCGCGTACATTTCCCCGGCGTTCACTCTGAGTCCCCGTCTCCTGCCTCTACTTCCCCTGACTCTACTGACTGCCCCTCTCACTCGACCTCGGGCCTGTCCCCTCTGACCCGATGAGGTGCTTTGCTCAGGACTGTAGTCCGGATCAGAGTCTAAAAAGCTCTCACCATGGGGGCTCTGACAAGCAAAAGAATTAATGACATTTAGTAAGTCCTACAGAAAATGCATATGTCCTGTAGCATCTGTCCGGACGCTGTAGTGATGACGAGCTGATTCGTGAACACGTTGAGCTTTACTAACCAGTCACTGTCGGCCGTGATCACGCCAACCAACAAAACAACAATCAATGTTTGAATGAAGAACTTCTCCTCTTGTCTCTCCTCTCTTAAGAACATCTACACTGAACACGTTTAACAAACAGTAGAGTTGTTACAGTATTATATATGTGTTATAACTTTTCTCCTGATATCGTGTCACCAGTACAACTGGATAATGCTAGCATGACAGTTGTGAGTACTAACAGCAGCCATGTTTGTTTGTGTTTTTAACTTTCACTATGATAATGTTTTGGTGAGGACCGGTTTTGAATCACGATCATATGGTCGCAAATCAGCGGCGCTCGTGCATGTGAGCGGGGGGGCGTCGTTTTGGAGGAGCTCCGAGGGGAAGGGGGGAGGAGTTAGACGGAGTCCTGAAGACATGCTACATTCAAATTCATGCTTGTTTACCGAGACTACCAACCCCAGCTTGAAGGCATTAATATGAGTGCGAATTCAACGTGTCGGAGATACCACGATCAAAGTGACAAGGAAAGGCGTTGGAAGAGAAAATGCAACCACAATGGAAGCACCAGATAGCTAAGCAGCTAGCAATGTTTAGCATGACAACATCCCATCATCCACCATGTTTGTTTACTCTAAAGTCACGTCAGACTTTGAGAGATTTTGTGAGATTTCCAGTTCAGAGAGTGAGGACTCTGGTTGTTGGTGCACAGACTTTCAGATTGACCTCTCCATGACTATAATCATTTCTGTGATCCTCAGAGTAAACTCCTCTAACTATTTTTCATTAAAACAACAACTTCACAGTAATTTTGATGGTACACTGATTTTTAATTGGAAGAATAATGACTTTTTTTATTCCCAACACTCCCCAAACATCTACTCTTAAACTTTGTAAACCTGGATTGAGTCAGGTTGGGTTGATCCATCTCCTGGAAGAGGTTTCGAAATGGCTTTCTGGCAGAAATCCCTGAAGAGGAACACCTTTCGGTTCAGTTCAGTATTCCCAGAGCAGACATCATGAGTTATGAAAAGAGGTTTCAGAGGATGTTGAAAGAAAATAAATGAACTGATAGAGGGAGCATGAGAAGAAGCCTAGAAGAGAATGATTCTAGGACTGTATTTTTCTTGATTTTGAGGGTGGATCCTACTGTCTCATGTTTTTGATGTTTGAACTTTTAGCATGTCATCATGCTAAAGAGGATGTTAAATAATAACATTAAAGCAGCACCATTGACATGTTAGCATATTGGCATAATAATGTTATCTTTTGATTCATAGCATCACAGTGCTGCCTGAAACCCCATCTGGCTTCTGTCATGGCTTTTGGCTCTTTGATTTGTTTAGAATATGAAATGAAGATAATCTAGAAGTGCTTGAAACTGCAGTTCCTCAAGTGGCCACTTGAGGCTGGCTGCAGAAACACTGGAAACCACATACACACCCATTCAAAGAATGTGATCTTTACAGCAGAAATAAACATGTTTACAGCCTGGTTCAAAACCTGGTTTTGGTCTGAATAGCTGAAATCTTTTTCTGCTCACACTGTACGGGGACAAATCATTTTATAATTCATTATTTAAAAAAAAAAAAATAATAATAATAATTTTCCCCTGGGCGTGGCTTAATTCTGTCATGGCTTAAAGGTGACATATCATGCAAAATCAACTTTTTAATGGTTCTCTACCTGAAATATGTGTCCCTGGCATGTCTACAAACCCCCCGGAAATGAAAAAAAGTCCATTCTGCCCCTGTTCTGATTTCTCCACCTTTATGTGTTCTGAAACGAGCCGTTTGAGTTTTCAGTGTTTTTCATACGTCACAACAATATCCGGTCTGTAACGGAGGTCAGAGCTCTGAGCTTGTTCAGCCCATAGACTGTATAAAATACAACTCAACTCCTCCTCTGTTTTTCATTCCCTGCACACGTGTGCTAACAAGGATCTTAGGAGGGAGGCATGCTAGTTGTAGGCTGTCTTAATAAACACAAAGGTCGGTTTTACTCCCCACGTCTGCAGATTTGAAGATCTAGTGGATGATTTCTATTTTTCATGGAAAAGTGCTAGCGCTAGTTAGCATAGCCACATAGCTACATTTTCGTAGCTGTGTACCAAGACACACGTCGACATGCTGACAAATAAAACAACAAGAAACACAAAATCTGTGACCAATCGTTCAGAAAGGTCCTGCTGCAGGTGCCTCCCCATCAGGATCAGATTCTGGAACAAATTCAGAGGGTTGAAGTAACGCGGGTCTGTGAGCAGCCAACATGTAAACATTAGATCAACATGCTGGAGAGCCGAGGCCACATCCACTTCCTGAGGGGGCGTGGTCAGAGAGCTCATTCTCATTTAAAGGTACAGACACAGAAAACAGCCTGTTCTGAGCAGGGCTTAAAAAGAGGGGTTTACAGGCAGACCAAAATCTGATTTCAAAGTGTTTTTTTGAGCAATACACTTTAAAGACATGTTTTGGGGACCTATTAGACCAATATATTTTGATGAAAAAGAGCATAATATGTCACCTTTAAAGTTCCACACCATTTGGCGAGTGCTGCTTTAGGGGGCTACTAGCTATCACCTAGGTGTCACATTGGCGAATTCAGCTAATTTTGCTTAACATGCAAACTGTTGTCAGACACTCCCTGATTCTCTTAGAACTACGCTCACTGTGAGACTTACACTGTTTCGTTAAGATCGTTTCAATATGGCCCTTTTACTTTGATAACTTCTGGTTACTTGCTTATGTTTGCTTATTGCCAAATTTATTTTAATGCTGCTAATCTTACTGTTTTGTTTTTAACTATGTAAACCAATTTAAATTGCTCTCTGTATGAATGGTGCTTTATTAATAACCTTGCTTACCCCTCACTCCTCTCAAGCTTCGGCCTCTTTCCTAAACATCCTCTTCTTCTACCTTTGGCTTCGAACGAAGACAGAAATGGTCAACATGCAAAACTCAGCTGCACAGTGGAAGCTCCAAAACCATTCCTAACCATTTAACATTTTTCTCAACAGTCTGTGGTTTAAACTCATCCGGCTTCAAATGTTTTTTATCACACAGTGAACCAGATTACAGTCACAGCAGTCTTCTTCTGCAGATTCAGTGCATGAAATCCAGAACCTGGAGGTAAAACTCTTTTTTGGTCTGTTTCCGTTTGTAGTCCGAGTTTTATAATCCACTTCTATTTCCAGTCTACATGGAGAGTAAACAGGGGAAACACATGATGTAATCCTCCAAACTAGAAACTATCATCTGATGACAATTCAGCCTTTGATTAATCTCTATAAACAAACATTTGCACTTAGAGGAAGTTCAGTTTATAATTCGCCCTTAGACATTGTCTCTGAACTCCAGCTCCGGTCTAGTTTCTCAAATTACCAGTCAGACTGTAAACAATGACGAACTCATGGAAATGGGATTTCTGGTCCAGAATAACAGCTGCTTACATCAGAGGTCCAAATAAAACCTCAGTGTTCCCAGAGGCTGTAGGTTGTGATGTGACGTACAATGGGTGGTTTGTTCTGAGGTTGCATCACTATCAAAAACACTACAGATAATCAGCTCAGACTGCAGGGCTGTTAAGGTCCTAGATCAAACATGCCTTGTCCTCATTTGTTTCTTAGTGGGATTATCATCCTGCATGCTCACATCTTGTAATAGGGTCCTTGCATTAGCAGAGTACTTCTGTGTGTGTGTGTGTGTGTCTTTTGTGCAGGTGTTGGAGCTCAGAGCTGCCGGGGATAACCCTGGGATCTGAGTGAAAGCTGAGTGAAAGTTAATGGGATGGAGGGTCCTCAGAGGGCACGCAGGAAAAAAGGGGTCGTGACATTTAATCGTCCTGCCCTGACAGGCCGAGGCACTGACAGCGGGGTCAAGGGGGGCAGAAATGGACCAAGAAGGACAAGGGTGGGGCAGATGCACACAAAGGCCCTCTTCAGTGCATGTGATCAGAGCTGTCACCCAATAAGTCACTCTGTAACCCTCTCTGATGGCCTCACTCTCTGAAGTACACCTGGAACATGACCCCTGGACGCTGATGACACCATCTCAAACACAAAGTGATCTGGGGGGCGAAAAAAATCCCCATTGAAGGACGTGTTTGCCTCGGTTTTGAGGTTGAAATCCCTCAAAAAGAGCAGTCTGTGAAGTCTGACTAAGACACTCGAGCACGACAGCTCATTGACTCTGAAGTAAACACGAACATCATGATCCTGTCTCTGCTCTAATTGTCAACCAATGCTGGTTGTCTGCACCAATCGTGAAGCAGTTTGGTGCACAAAACAGGAAGCCGTTGGCATAAACATGAGCTGTAAACACAGTAAACAACACCGACATAACACTGACACTCTAACGCTGATTAAAGGGGAAAGACATTTGCTAAAGAGGTGTTCAAAAACAGAATATACACAAACAGTCAGTGATTAGAGGTGATGCTAATCTGTCTGTGCAGAGAGAAAGTTAACAAATGGAGGAGAGTGTGGATTGAACGACATAATGTAGTTTATGTCAGCTTGATAGTTTCAGCATTTCCTCTCATTATTTGTCTTCCAGTACGGATGAAACCACATCTTCTGCTGAGCAGTTCAGAAAAGAAAGGAGGCTTCACTTTTTCAACTTTTGTTTTGAATCATCAAGTCTTACAGCATCATCTCCTCTGCCTGAACATAAACCATGCAACTTTAATCTGAGAATAAATAAAGAAACCTTTTACCTTAAAGTGCCCACACAGTTTTGCTTTTTACACTTCTATGAAAAGGGAGTTGTTAAAGATTGAGAGGGACCACAGAGTCCGGATATATCATCTTATTTTGAGATAGTGAGATAGTGAGATAGTGAGCCTTGAGAAGAGGAAATGCAGCACACTGCTCTTACTCAGCATCCCCACAATGTTTTGGTGGCTCTGGCCTTTATTCAAATTTGGCCTCAAACTATTCCTGCAAATGTGATCTTAAGTCATCTAATCCTCACCTCCTGCATGTGCATATGTGAAAAAAGATGTCAAAAAAAATCCCTTGATCGTCTCAAAACTGTACAGAACTCAGCTGCCTGGGTTTTAACCAGAACCAAAAAATAAGACCACATCTCTCCGGTTTTAGCTTCCTTGAACTGGCTATATTTTAGAATTGATTTTAAGATTTAACTGATTACTTTTAAAGCTCTGCATGGACTTACTCTGTGCTTTATAGCAGACCTTTTAGTACCTTACAAGCTGACGCGTGCATTGAGATCCTCGGGCAGAGGTTTATTGTGCATTCAAAATACAAAAATGAAAACTAGAGGCGACAGGGTGTTTGGAGTGAGGGGTCCGACACTCTGGAACCATCTAACCGAGGAGATCAGGTCTGCTGAGTCAGTGAGCTCTTTTAAATCTCTTCTGAACACATACTTGTATTGAAGAGCCTTTTCTGATTTTATCTGAATTTAATTTAATTTAATTCAATTTACTTTTAACAGTCTTAAGCAATATATTTTAAAAGAATTGTATTCCTTTAGAGTTCTTTAGGGGATTTTTTTAATGTCTTTTAAAATATGTTTTATTTCTTTATCCTGACTTGTGTGTTTTCATGAACTACCTGTTTTATTTTGCTGCCCATGTGAAGCACTTTGTAACTTGGTTTTAGAACAGTGCTCTACAAATAAAATTATTATTATTATTACTATTATATTGTTGGGACATGAGATCTTGTTGGGAGTATGTCTAAGTCATCAACAGTGACTTCTGCAAAATCCTGAATCACAGTCCACATGCATGCAAAATAAAGTCTACAGGTACAAGAAAAGGGACCCTGCTACAGACATCCAGTCATACCTCGTGTGAACCTGCTTCATGACACAGCTGGATGTGTGAACACATTCTTTAAAAGATATTACCAAACTAAGAACTTTGTCTGCCACTGCTGCAAGGTATAAGTTAAACAAGATGTAATTCTTATTTCAAATATTACATGAATCACTTTTTAAGATTGGAGTTCTTGCAGCGCCCTGTTCTAATCCTCCCCCTGATTTATGTTTCAGCCTGGAGGGTCTGGGTCAGTTGGTTACTGAGCACCAGGCCTCAGACCAGACGATCCATCTGTCCCTGCAGCAGCGGCCTTTGATTGTTGGTAAATTGTGGTCTCTGTCCTGCTGAGCTGACTCTTTAAAGCATAAAGGGTCAGTCAGGCTGCTGGTCGGCTGCTTGTTGATACTGTGTGGTTTGTGCTTTATAGGACAGATAGAATTCAGCCAAAACACACAGCCCGGATGAATGTTTGAGGTTTGAGAGGTTGATGGTGGAGGAGGGAAACTATAGCAGGTCATGTGTGGTGCATGAATGATTTGTTTCTAATTCAGTTTCTGCAACTGTTTTCTGTTGAATGGCCGACAAGCATGAACAGTTGCACTTAATAGTCTAATTTTGCAAGACAACTTAGGAATGTAAAATTACAACAAAAGCATACAAAATATCTGCAAAGACACAAAGAGAGAGAAACAAGTTGCCAGCATGAACTTTTTCAGTTCATTTTCTGCTGCTTACCACTGGAACATAGAGCCTTCAGGTCTACAATGTCATATTGGTGTGCCGAATGTGGCTAAGGTTAGAATAAAAGCCGATCTTTACAGCAGAAATAAACATGTTTACAACCTGGTTAAAAAAAGTGTAGTCTGGATATCTCATTTCTTGATCAGCACACACTGTATGAAGGGTGAATTTTTTCATAACCCTGCAGTTTCGAAGATATTAAGAGTACTATTTTTCCATAATTAGACGCACACCTGACTTGATTGACAGACGGGAACACTGTAGCTGTTGCCTTGGAGGCTCAAAGCCCGCCTCTTTACCTCACACTAGCTCGACAGCAGTTATGTTGAGTTCAGCATTTCCAATATGGCTCCCACTGATGATTGGCTTCAAGACAGCGCCTCAGAAACAGATGGGAGACATCACATTATATGCTGGCATTACCAGACAAACTTAATCTCCAATTCTATATCAAAATACAGCAAAATCATGCCATCTGTCACCTGTGCGAGTTTGCATCTGGGTAGTAGTCATAGACTGTATAAAATATGGACGTAGTATCCGTGACGTCACCCATCTGTTCCTGAGCGCTGCTTTGAAGCCAATTGACGGCGGCAGCCATGTTGGAAATGAGGAACATAACCAGGCAGAGTGTGATGTAAAGGGGCGGAGTTTGAGGCTCCTAGCCAACAGCTATGTGTTCCCGACCGGGAGTCAAGTTGGTCATGTCCTTAGCTAGCCCTATGAAGCTAATCTCTCTATCGGCACACAGGGCCAAGCCGTTTTTTGAACCAGGCTGTAAACATGTTTATTAATGCTGCAAAGATCGTCTTTTTCCCATTCAAGTCTATGTGGTTTCCGGTGTTTCTGCAGCCAGCCTCAAGCAGATTCTCCATGTATTGCAGTTTATAACACTTCCACATGGGCTTCATCGTTTGAGACCGGAGGTTGCCGCTTGATAGTAGTGCATTAAAATATTATGGAAGTAGCTATAAGCCCAAGTGGCTGTGTTACAGCTTATACACACAACATTTTGAGCCTACAATTATAAAATATGAATAATTCGCTTAACCAACTACTTATTAGTGCGACTAGCAAGGGTGATGAGAATAATCATTTTGTTGACCCTGTATAATACTCTTATAAAGAGACACAAAGCCACTTTAAAAACATGCAAAGACACTGAATAGACTATAAATAGGCAGGCAACTAGACATACTGTAATACTGTAATGGAATTCAGAGTAAAAAATATGCACAATGAATTCAAACATCACCCATTATGGTCATTTTTGTCACTGTGCTTATGATATACGTCAGTGCTCCTATCTTAATCAGAAAATGCAGCGTGTGTGTAGAACTCATATACTAAGTGATGGTTTAACATACATTATAGCAGATGTATTGTCCTCACAGAGCTGTTTGCACCATGTTCACTCTGATGCAGCATGTGTGTAGAACTCATATACTAAGTGATGGTTTAACATGCATTATAACAGATGTATTGTCCTCATAGAGCTGTTTGCACCATGTTCACTCTGATACAGCGTGTGTGTAGAGCCCATATACTAAGTGATAGTTTAACATGCATTATAACAGATGTATTGTCCTCATAGAGCTGTTTGCACCGTGTTCACTCTGATGCAGCGTGTGTGTAGAGCCCATATACTAAGTGATAGTTTAACATGCATTATAACAGATGTATTGTCCTCACAGAGCTGTTTGCACCGTGTTCACTCTGATGCAGCGTGTGTGTGTGTGTAGAACTCATATACTAAGTGATAGTTTAACATGCATTATAACAGATGCATTGTCCTCACAGAGCTGTTTGCACCATGTTCCCTCTGTGTGTGCAGCCTCTGAATGAATCACAGTCTGCAGAGCTGCACGCAGCAAAGGTAGCCTCTGGTTACAAACTTTGGACCAATCAGAGCGCAGCGTTTCCTTCCTGCAGCAGGAGCAACAGGAGTTCAACCTGGAGCGTTTCAAGAGGAAACTTTCTGCTCCAAATTCAAACATGACATGATGATCCACTTCCTCTGACACTTCTGATATCCAACGTGTTGTCATTGGAGGAGACATTCCCCTGTAATGACAATGTTGGGTATGTACGTGCCAGACAGATTCTGCCTGAAGTCGTCAAAGGTCCAGGATGGGATCGGGCTGTACACGGCGAGGAGGGTGAAAAAGGTTTGTAGTTCCCGTCCGGGATACTTTGTAACCGACTGTACGCGTTTTCTGCTACTTTCTAGAAACTTCTGAGCGGTGTAGGAAAGTTTTTCTGTTCGCCTTATTCCTGATAGTCGCTGTCAAAGTCTCGCACTCCAACCAGGCTGCTCTGACGTGAAGTGCCACGTAGATACATGTCTCCAGTTGTTCTCCTGCACTACATTACACTGTTGGAAAGAGGGTCCAGAGCCTGTTTTAGAGCAGACACAGTCTGCAATGAATGCACAAACTCTCTGCTTGAATCGTCATTTTGTAAAAGTGCTAAAAGTTTCCCTCCACGGTCAGTGATAACAGAGGAAGTTATTCATGTAGCAGAGGATGAATGCCCTCATGTAACAGCAGAGATGCGTTCACGTTCAGGAGGATTATTTCAATCTGTGCAGCTGTAGTAAAACAGTATGAACATGAATACAACACACATGTTGACCACGCCCCCCCTGCAGTTTTTTGGCACTTTGAGATGGTCATAAAGGAAAAAAGAGTCCAACACTGAGTGATGCATTCACATGTCATACCATAAATGAAACCTCTGATGAACACTAAACCATAACAGTGTCATACCTGTCAGATAAATACTCTCTGTAAATATACATGTAGATATACAATGCAAGAATTCTCCAAGCAGAATTCCATATTTCTATTTTTTTGTATTATTTAAAGCTGGGGTTGGTAATCAGATTTAGATACACTTTTTGTCATACTGGTTAAAATGATCTTTATGTCCTGATGGCAATCAATACATGATGTGTTCCTAAAAAAGAGTGGAAAAAAACTGCTATCTACAGCCGGTGTAAACCTGGGAAAACACTAACCAATCACCGTTTTTTGGCTCCCCAAATTTTAAACCAATCAAATCCCGTCCAGCCGTTCTGCCCTCCTCCTGCGCGTACATTTCCCCGGCGTGCACTCCTCTGAGTCCCCGTCTCCTGCCTCTACTTCCCCTGACTCTATTTACTGCCCCTCTCGCTCGTCCTCGGGCCTGTCCCCTCTGACCTGATGAGGTGCTTTGCTTAGGACTGTAGTCCAGATCAGAATCTAAAAAGCTCTCACCAACAAGCAGAATAATTAATGATGTTCAGTAAGTCCTACAGAAAATATATATGTATTGTAGCGTCCGTCCGTCCGCTGTAGGGATGACGAGCCGATTCGTGAACACGTTGAGCTTTAATAACCGGTCACTGTCGGCCGTGATCACGCCAACCAACAAAGCAACAATCAATGTTTGAATGAATGAAAAACTTCTCTCCTCTCTCTCACTTGCACACTCTACACCTCTCCTGATGCCTTCACTGACCGTCAACACTGTAGGAATTAAGAACATCTACACTGAACACGTTTAACAAACAGTAGAGCTGTTACAGTGTTATATATGTGTTATAACTTTTCTCCTGATATCATGTCACAGATACAACTGGATAATGCTAGCATGATAGTTGTGAGTGCTAACAGCAGCCATGTTTGTTTGTGTTTTTAACTTTCACTATGATAATGTTTTGGTGAGGACCGGTTTTGAATCAGTCACGATCATATGGAGCGGCGCTCGTGCATGTGAGCGGGGGGGGGGGTGTCGTTTTGGAGGAGTTCCCGAAGGAGGAGGGGAGGGGTTAGACGGAGTCATGAGGAAAAGCTACATTCAAATTCATGCTGGTTTTCCGAGACTACCAACCCCAGCTTTAACTACTATTTTTTTTAATGTAAAAACTACCTCTGCTACTCACCACTGCACTATCATCATATTATTTTAGCCTGTACATATTAGTCATGCCTATTTGTTGTTCTTTTGTATTTATAGCTGATGTTATTATATTTTTATTTTTATTTGTAGGTCTTATTCTTATGCCTTGTACAAAGAGAGCACAGTTTACCAAAGTCAAATTCCTTGTGTGTTCAAGCATACCTGGCCAATAAAGCTGATTCTGATTCTGATAAAGTAGGCGTGCACCCTCACTTACACTGTGAGCATGATAGTTTAGGCAGCCCTGCTATGTTGTGTAAAGTTGTAATATTCTGCAGTAAATCCACGCTGTTGTAAAATGGCATCATGTTTGACCAATGATTCCTGTGTTTGTTTTCAAGGGAGAAAAGTTTGGCCCCTTCGCAGGAGAGAGGAAGCTGCCAAATGAGCTGGATGAAAGCTCGGACACCAGGCTCATGTGGGAGGTGAATTTCTCATATTTTACTACTTTTTTTTTTGCATCCAAGAATTTCAACAAACAACTGCTTTCCGTCACATCTTGACACAATCATTGAGGATTTTATGTGAGCAGGGAATGTAGTATCTTTGAACCTGAGATTTACATGTTTGTGCATGTTTAATTGCTCGTAGCTCGTAAAGTTAGATCACCTTAGCCGGCAATTAAAGAGCTGTAATGGCTGCATTCTTTAAAAGTGATTGTTTTTTGGCACATCTTCAGACTGAGAGCCGAACTGATCCTCACTGAGGTAGACCTTTTAGTAGAAGAGTAAGGTGGTTCTTTTGAAACCAGGAACATGCATCACTGTCCTCTTTCTCCAGATCCTTACAGAACACAGGAGTTGAATGTAGACATATATATTTTTATTATTTTTTTTTTCTTCAAAAAGTAGGTAGAAATCACAGTGTAGTTTAGTACAATGGTTTTTGTTTTTCTTAAAGCTGGGGTTGGTAGTCAGATTTAGATACACTTTTTGTTATACTGGTTAAAATGATCTTTATGTCCCGATGGCAATCAATACATAATGTGTTCTTAAAAAAGAGCCAAGAAAAGCTGCTATCTACAGCCGGAGTAAACCTGGGAAAACACCAACCAATCACCGTTTTTTGGGTCCCAAAATTTTAAACCAATCAAATCCCGTCCTGCCGTTCTGCCCGCCTCCTGCGCGTACATTTCCCCGGCGTTCACTCCCCGTCTCCTGCCTCTGCTTCCCCTGACTCTACTGACTGCCCCTCTCGCTCAACCTCAGGCCTGTCCCCTCTGACCCGATGAGGTGCTTTGCTCAGGACTGTAGTCCGGATCAGAGTCTAAAAAGCTCTCACCACGGGGGCTCTGACAAGCAAAAGAATTAATGACATTTAGTAAGTCCTACAGAAAATGTATATGTATTGTAACGTCTGTCCGGACGCTGTAGGGATGACGAGCCGATAGTAGGCTGACTTTGTAATTGTCTTAATGTGGCTGCTGAGATTAAGGTCTGAGTCTAAGACTACACCAAGGTTTCTGGCTTGTTTTGAACATTTCATCTTTGCAGATTGGAGCTGAGCAGTAACCTTTAACCTTTCCTCCTTGGTTCCAAAAACAACCATTTCAGTTTTTCCTTTGTTTAACTGAAGAAAGTTCTGACAAAACAAAAACATCAACATCATTGCCAGGCTTTGTAATATTCACAGTTTGAGACAAGTTCAACAGTCATAAGTTTTGTACAGCATGTTTTCAGACTTATGCTTCATTATCATAGAACAAAGTGAGATAGAGGCTGGTAATGTTTACAACAGTAAGAAGGGGAGCAGCCACCACAAACAATCCTCTAATCCAAAAAGTATAGTGTCCATTATTCCCACCTTGTAATGTACACATATTTTCTTAACTTAGCAGGAAAGTCATTTTTTCCATCTAATGAATTTATTTTATGATTTCAAACCAATTTTGTACTGTGGGTGAATCTGACTGTAACCATTTGCGGGTGATTGCTTTTTTAGCAGTGATACTTAATATTTCCAAGAGACATTTTTGTGTTTTAAATGGTTACTCAATGTTTGAGTAAAACACACAACCAAGTGAGACAGCAGCAGACCACTAACTCCCATGTTCTGTGACATTTTAAAGCCCTGTTTTTTGTCAATGAGCCTGGATGCTTTAAAGAGAGAAACGTACAAAAACATCTTACCCTTCAACAACACAGGTGTATTTCTGCAGCAGTCCTCTCTGCAATGTTGATGGACAGATTTAACAGCACTTTGAGGACGAAGGATGTTCTTTGAGAAGGTGCAGGGATTATTCTGCAGCAACTATGGTACAAATCTTGTGGAGCAATTTTAAACAGATGTGCACTGCAAGTCATTTTAATTTATTTAATTGCTAGGGTCAAAAAATACCTGAATTCCTGATTAAGATGCACATACAACAACATGATTACACCAGCCATACACCCGTCTTGCAGTAAGATACAACATGCATCCTTTATCACAGGCCAGCTGTAAAAGGAAGACAAAGCTGCTGCAGTTGAGTCCAAATATAGGTACGTTTAGACCAAGAGTTCCAGGGTCTTTTAGCCCCCAGAACTACTTTCCCCAGAACTAAAGGGTTCCTGTGCCCCCATTGTTGTCTGCGTTTCGGCAGTGGGCTGAAGTCCCGGGTAGATTGTGCAAATCAGGCCAGTGGCGTATGGAGAAAAAATAAATGTAAATACAATTTTGAAATCTTAATAAAAAGCTAAACTAGTATGCATTCCCAGGAACTCCCTCTGTGTTTCAACAATTGTGTAAACTCCACAAACACTGTAACGGTCAACCAGAAGTCCCAGGACCTTTGAAAAGTACTACCCCCCCAAGCAGGGGCTTTTCAGGGGGGAGATTATCTACCCCTGAGTTAAATTTAGACCCTGGTTCCTCCGGTCAAAACGCACGTAGTTCAGGGGTAAAGTCCCTAGTTCTGGGGTGAAGTCCCTGCGGTGGAAAAACGCCATCTGTTCCCATTCGTTCTGTTATTCAAAACATTGAATTAAATGGCAGATACATGCACAAAGATGGACTCAAATGGACCGTCATCTCAGGTTTGGAAACCATTGTAGAGTTATCTGCAGCTGTCACATTGTGAAGTATGCGCCTGTGCACATGATGAGGTGTTCATATGTAAGAACAACTCTCTTGGATGCACTGACAACAAACCACCTCTTCTTACGTCTCATGCAGCGTGTTGTATGTCTTTCTTCCAGGTGCGTGGCAGTAAAGGAGACGTGCTGTATATTCTGGATGCAAGTAACCCACGCCATGCCAACTGGCTGCGGTTCGTCCATCAGGCGCCGTCACAGGAGCAGAAGAACCTGGCAGCCATTCAGGTACATTTCCTCTCTGCGAACAATGAATCCCTCAGACGTACTTACAAGGACAGACGAGAAACACTCTTTAAGGCATTTTAAAGTCAAAACACATCCGTCAAGGCTAGCTTATAATCTCTTCTTTCAAAGCACGGCTGTAAAGTGACCACTAAGAGAGATTTTGTTTGAATTGGCTGCAGATAGAAGATGTTTGAGTCCAGTTACTCGGAGTAGACGGACTGTTTTCAGCTTGAAATCCTTCAAAGTAGATCTGAAGGTTTATTTTTGACAGGAGGTCAAAGGGGCAGCGTTTTATTGTGCTTGTTCTGAAAGACATCCCAGATGTCCACATGAATTGAGTTTTACATACGACAAAGATAAGTTTGAATATGATGAGAAAAGGCTGGGACATGGGGACAAATGTGGAGAGCTTTTAACTGAACTTTAGAGGGAATTTACATCAAGAATCATAAACACAATCATGTGCAATAACCTTTAAAATGTAAAACAAAGTCTTGTTCAAGGGAGCTTGATGCATGCTTAATAAGATCAGATAAGATAAGATACTCCTTTATTAGTCCCACAACGGGGAAATTCATGGAGTTACAGCAGCAAACAAGAAGGTGTACAGAACAAGAATTTCAACAAGAATATATATAGATTAGAAAAGTCCATCAGAGACGACAGCTTGGCCATAATTCTCCTGTCAGCCTCCACCTCCACAGGGTCCAGGACTGAGCTGGCCTTCTTCCCCAGTTAGTTCAGTCTTACTCTCCTGTATCCTGTCCGCCCACAGCAGGTGAAATCCTTCCAATGTGGCGTTCGTGTCTGGTGTTAGCTCTGTTAGCATGATGCTACTCTGCCAGTATTCCCTATGGTGCTGGGTTAGCTCGTCCACCTTATCGTAGATAGATCTTACATTCCCCATAACGGTGGGTGGAAGGACATGTCAATGTCATCTTTCTGAGCTTGCACCTCAATACCAGCACGTCGTACTTGCCTCCTTCTCCTCAGCTCACAGGGAACATCGGGCCTAGCATCGTTTAGCATCGACATGCTACGGGCTGCTAACAGCTGATCTCATATGTAAACAATGTTACCATGGTTACACTCAGGATCTCTGGACTCACACAGGAACAAAAATAGTGAAAACACCACTGCAAACGTAGCCAGTTTGGTGTCCATGGCCAACAAATGAGTCATTAAAAGTCATGACAGGCTCCAAATGGGGGTGGCAGTAGCTCAGTCCATAGGGACCTGGCTTGGGAACCGAAGGGTCGCCGGCTCGAGTCCCAGCATGGACGAAGTTTGGCAAGTGGACTGGTGGCTGGAGAGGTGCTGGTTCACCTGCCTGAGCACTGCCGATGTGCCCTTGAGCAAGGCACCGAACCCTTCTAAGTCTCTAGAGACAAAATTGAGATTCTCACTTCAGACTCATTCAAGTTTCAAATTGTTCTCATTCGTTTCTCATTAGTTTCTCTTAAAATTCACTAGGAGAAATAGTTGAGACCATAACATGAGTCTTATTTGAGAATGCTCGGGGTGCGCTGGTTGACGGCAGTATCCTCACTCTGACATCTCTCCCTAAACATGTTCACTGCATGTGTGTGCATTTGTATGTGTATACCAAAAAACTGTATGTGTAGCATGTCCAAAATAGCACGAGTGAAAAAATTGAATTTCCCCCCTGGGGATTAATAAAGTACCTTAATAAAGTACCTTTCTAAATAGAAAGATAACTAAACAGATATGAAAAAAGAGTCAAAAAAAGAACAACGAAAAGAGAGCTGCTGCAACAAGCAGCCACTCGAGCGGCGCTAAGCATGGGAACATCACAAAAAGCAAGAGACACAACTTTCTTTGTTGACAGAATCTGCAAAGTTTTGCAAAATGAAGTAGGTCTGCACGATGGGAGGGAAATCTGCAATCGGCATTAATATTCATCAGCATGCAAACACATTATTACAAGCAACACATAAACAAACATTGACATTTTTGTGCCTCTAAAATAAAACAGTCCTCTTAGTCTCTCTGCTGATCAGCATGTTTTATACCTGTGCCTGTTTTGAATGTCACCTCATGAATCCAACCCAACCCAAACAGCTGAAGGCTGTCTCTTTTTCACCACAAGATCTTTATCAAACACTTTTCTCCCACTCTTTCTGTCTTCCTCATTCTAGCTTACCTGCAGTTACAACCAAATTCACACCTAACCTGTTTCATGTCATTATGATGGTGCAGTGCAAAGCATGTAAAGACAAGGAGGAGACAGCATTTAAATAATCTAAAATAACGATGCCACTTTTCAGCAACAAAACAAAACAAATGTACAAAGTCAGCCGACAGGGTAAAAGCCATGTACGTTTTTTTTTTTCAGTTTACAAATAGTTCATAACGAGTACGGTCATGTTCAGAACATGATTTATTGATAAATGGAAGATTACAGCTCTGTGTCTGTTCTCCTGTTACCTGTTTGTTCTTGTAGGGGTCAGCAGCCTGTTGCACCAGCTGTGCGTAAGTTGTGTCCTAAGTTAGGGTGTAAACCCAGAGGAAAATTTTACTTCTCAAGGCTTTCTCTTCTAAGTCTCCGGAGACAAAATTGAGATTCTCACTTCAGCCTCATTCAAGTTTCAAATTGTTCTCATTCGTTTCTAAAATTCACTAGGAGAAATAGTTGAGACCATGACATGAGTCTTATTTGAGACTTAAATGAGAGATCTCATTAATGGCTCATTTTCTTCTCTTTTTTTAAAATATATTTTTGGCCTTTTTGCCTTTATTTGACAGGACAGCTGAAGAGAGACAGGAAATGTGGAGAGTAGTGAGCGGGGGCAGACATGCAGGAAATAGTCAACTGGTCGGGAATTGAACCGGCGACCCCTGCGACGAGGACTGTAGCCTCTGTATGTGGGGCGCTTAGACCGCTAGGCCACCAGTGCCCAAAAGAATCCACCCCTTTAATTGTAATAATCTGGCTAAATCTGGTCAGCCCTTTTGCGGCCCATATGTTAAATAAATGGTCTGTCATACCTGGTATGAAATCTCTATCTGTAATTTCTCTCAAATCCACTAAATCTTTGTGAAGTTGTTTTGTTCCAAACAGACTTGTAAAGGAAGGACCATATTGTGAAGTCAAAGAAGAGATCATTTGACATCCAAATAGCTGATCTTGCAAGTGGTTCAAATGTTTTAATGATAATTGTAAGTTTGTGGACAATTACATTGAAATCTTAATTTTGCAGGGCACTATAAATGTTCATGAAAAGATGAGCTCAGGCTCTTTCTTTGCTCCATCTGAGCTCAACTTGAGACACAAAAACTGAGTCTGACAAAAACAAATGGATGAGGTTAGATTGAGAGAGCTCCCTGATTTCTCCACCTGAGCTCAAAAGGAGTCACAACCAAGCGGCAACCTCCGGTCTAAAAATATGAGTCAATGCGGAAGTGTTAAAAACTGCAGTTCATCGATGATCCGCTTGAGGCTGGCTCCGGAAGTACCAGAAGTCACATACACATGAATGGGAAAAAGACGATCTTTGCAGCATTAATAAACATGTTTACAGCCTGGTACAAAAGATGAGTGTAGTCTGAATAACTCATGTCTCGATGTCCTCTCACTGTGAGGGGGGTGAATTCTTTTCCAATTCGGAAATTTCGAAGATATTGAGATTACTAGTCTTCCAATGAGAGGCTCAGCTGCCTGCAGGAACACTGCAGTTGTTGGCTAGGAGGCTCAAAGCCCGCCCCTTTACGTCACACTGGCTCGACAGAAGCAATATGGCTACCACTGCTGATTGGCTTTAAAAGATCTCCTTTGGAACTGAAAGGGAGACTAAGCTGAGACTTTTTGCAACTTTTTTCTGGAGGCAAGAATGAGAAACAGGAGACACAAGCTATAGTCTCATTTTGCTTTCAAACAGATCTCATTGTTGTCTAGGAGACATAAATGAAACACTTTTGAGATCTCCTATGGGAAGTCCTCACTATACCATACGTTGAAACTAGGGATGTAAATTTCATTTTATTTTTTTTTCGTGATCAATCTTTGGATCAAATTTGATTCCCCCTGAATCAAATTTTCCTTCTCGACACAGTGTATATAACTGACAGTATTGAATATCTACAGATCATATTGAGGTGCTCAAAACGTTATGATTAGGGTTAGGGTTAGGGTTAGGGTTGTGATTAGGGTTAGGGTTAGGGTTAAGGTTAGAGTTGTGATTAGGGTTAGGGTTGTGATTAGGTTTAGGGTTGTGATTAGGGTTAGGGTTAGGGTTGTGATTAGGGTTAGGGTTAGGGTTGTGATTAGGGTTAGGGTTAGGGTTAGGGTTATAATTAGGGTTAGGGTTATGATTAGGGTTACGGTTAAGGTTGAAATTAGGGTTAGGGTTAGGGTTAGGGTTAGGGTTGTGATTAGGGTTAGGGTTAGGGTTAGGGTTGTGATTAGGGTTAGGGTTAGGGTTGTGATTAGGGTTAGGGTTAGGGTTGTGATTAGGGTTAGGGTTAGGGTTAGGGTTGTGATTAGGGTTAGGGTTAGGGTTAGGGTTGTGATTAGGGTTAGGGTTAGGGTTGTGATTAGGGTTAGGGTTAGGGTTGTGATTAGGGTTAGGGTTAGGGTTGTGATTAGGGTTAGGGTTAGGGTTATGATTAGGGTTAGGGTTAGGGTTGTGATTAGGGTTAGGGTTAGGGTTAGGGTTGTGATTAGGGTTAGGGTTAGGGTTGTGATTAGGGTTAGGGTTAGGGTTGTGATTAGGGTTAGGGTTGTGATTAGGGTTAGGGTTAGGGTTAGGGTTGTGATTAGGGTTAGGGTTAGGATTAGGGTTAGGGTTAGGGTTAGGGTTTTTAGGGTTAGGGTTAGGGTTGTGATTAGGGTTAGGGTTAGGGTTAGGGTTGTGACTAGGGTTAGGGTTAGGGTTGTGATTAGGGTTAGGGTTAGGGTTAGGGTTGTGATTAGGGTTAGGGTTGTGATTAGGGTTAGGGTTATGATTAGGGTTAGGGTTAGGGTTGTGATTAGGGTTAGGGTTAGGGTTGTGATTAGGGTTAGGGTTAGGGTTGTGATTAGGGTTAGGGTTAGGGTTAGGGTTGTGATTAGGGTTAGGGTTAGGGTTGTGATTAGGGTTAGGGTTGTGATTAGGGTTAGGGTTAGGGTTAGGGTTGTGATTAGGGTTAGGGTTAGGGTTAGGGTCATTAGGGTTAGGGTTAGGGTCATTAGGGTTAGGGTTAGGGTTAGGGTTAGGGTTGTGATTAGGGTTAGGGTTAGGGTTGTGACTAGGGTTAGGGTTAGGGTTAGGGTTGTGATTAGGGTTAGGGTTGTGATTAGGGTTAGGGTTAGGGTTAGGGTTGTGATTAGGGTTAGGGTTAGGATTGTGATTAGGGTTAGGGTTAGGGTTGTGATTAGGGTTAGGGTTAGGGTTGTGATTAGGGTTAGGGTTAGGGTTAGGGTTGTGATTAGGGTTAGGGTTAGGGTTGTGATTAGGGTTAGGGTTGTGATTAGGGTTAGGGTTAGGGTTAGGGTTGTGATTAGGGTTAGGGTTAGGGTTAGGATTAGGGTTAGGGTTAGGGTCATTAGGGTTAGGGTTAGGGTTAGGGTTAGGGTTGTGATTAGGGTTAGGGTTAGGGTTGTGATTAGGGTTAGGGTTAGGGTTGTGATTAGGGTTAGGGTTAGGGTTAGGGTTGTGATTAGGGTTAGGGTTAGGGTTGTGATTAGGGTTAGGGTTGTGATTAGGGTTAGGGTTAGGGTTAGGGTTGTGATTAGGGTTAGGGTTAGGGTTAGGATTAGGGTTAGGGTTAGGGTCATTAGGGTTAGGGTTAGGGTTAGGGTTAGGGTTGTGATTAGGGTTAGGGTTAGGGTTGTGACTAGGGTTAGGGTTAGGGTTAGGGTTGTGATTAGGGTTAGGGTTGTGATTAGGGTTAGGGTTAGGGTTAGGGTTGTGATTAGGGTTAGGGTTAGGATTAGGGTTAGGGTTGTGATTAGGGTTAGGGTTAGGGTTATTCGGGTTAGGGTTAGGGTTGTGATTAGGGTTAGGGTTAGGGTTAGGGTTGTGATTAGGGTTAGGGTTAGGGTTGTGATTAGGGTTAGGGTTGTGATTAGGGTTAGGGTTAGGGTTAGGGTTGTGGTTAGGGTTAGGGTTATTAGGGTTAGGGTTAGGGTTATTAGGGTTAGGGTTGTGATTAGGGTTAGGGTTAGGGTTAGGGTTATTAGGGTTAGGGTTAGGGTTATTAGGGTTAGGGTTAGGGTTAGGGTTAGGGTTAGGGTTGTGATTAGGATTAGGGTTAGGGTTAGGGTTAGGGTTAGGGTTGTGATTAGGGTTAGGGTTAGGGTTGTGACTAGGGTTAGGGTTAGGGTTAGGGTTAGGGTTAGGGTTAAGGTTGTGATTAGGGTTAGGGTTAGGGTTGGGGTTAGGGTTGTGATTAGGGTTAGGGTTAGGGTTAGGGTTGTGACTAGGGTTAGGGTTAGGGTTAGGGTTGTGATTAGGGTTAGGGTTGTGATTAGGGTTAGGGTTAGGGTTAGGGTTGTGATTAGGGTTAGGGTTAGGGTTAGGGTTGTGATTAGGGTTAGGGTTAGGGTTAGGGTTAGGGTTGTGATTAGGGTTAGGGTTAGGGTTAGGGTTAGGGTTGTGACTAGGGTTAGGGTTAGGATTAGGGTTAAGTTTAGAACCAGAACTAAACTTAAGCATACAGAACCAGAACCGAACCAGAACCGAACCGGAACCCTACCAGAACTGAACCGAATGGAACCGGAACCGGATCAGAACTGAACCAGACCCGAATCAGAACCATAACAGAACCGAACCGGAACCGAACCGGACCAGAACCGAAACAGAACCGTACCAGAACCGAACCAGAACCGAACCAGACTTGAACCAGTACCGAACCAGAACCGAACCAGAACTGAACCGGAACCCTACCAGAACTTAACCGAATCGAACCGGAACCGGATCAGAACTGAACCAGACCCGAATCAGAACCATAACAGAACTGAACCAGAACCGAACCGGAACCGAACCGAAACAGAACCGTACCAGAACCGAACCAGAACCGAACCAGAACCGAACCAGAACCGAACTGGAACCGAACCAAAACAGAACCGTACCAGAACCGAACCAGACTTGAACCAGTACCGAACCAGAACCGAACCAGAACCATACCAGAACTGAACCAGAACCGAACCGAAACAGAACCGAAACAGAACCGAACCAGAACCGAACCAGACCCGAACCAGAACCGAACAGAACTGAACCAGAAACGAACCAGAATCAAACCAGAACCATATCGGAATGTAACAGAACCGAAATAGAACCGTACCAGACTTGAACCAGAATCGAACCAGAACAGAACCAGAACCATACCAGAACAGAACCAGAATCGAACCAGAACCGAACCAGAACCAAACTCAAGCAAACAGAACCAGAACCAACTCAGGTAAACAGAACCAGAACCAAACTGGAGCAAACATTATTAATGTCCTCAGGTTGGCATTGAGAAAAATCAGATGCCTCAGTTTGGATGGGCTGATCAGATTTCTCCTCTCAGTGAGTATTTGTCCTGTCTTCAAGAAGACTCTCTCTGAAGGAACAAATGAAGCCACGATACACAGCCTCCCCTCCATCACCTGTACCCTATATCCTCACATGTGATTGGCCGCATGGCCGCCATGCTGACCAATCAAAACAAAGTTCTGCTGTGAGCAGAGCTGGGGGACTGTGAGAGTTAAGCAGGGAAATGAAATAACTGGGAGCCGGCTCTCTCTCAATGCGAGCCGGCTCTTCTGATTCACTATAAAGCATCAGCTCTCAGAGCCGCAGCTTTTGATCATGACACATCACTAATGTGCTTAATCTGTGTTACAATTATGAGGGGGCCTTGGACATTTTTCTCACCTGTAAGGGGTCCCTGGCTCCAAAAAGTTTGAGAACCCCTGCTCTAGCTAGTAGGAGTGCAAACTCCCTATAGTGAAAACAAACGGAACAAAAAGAGCGACACAGCTGCACAGAAACTCAGAAACACAGAAATGATTTCATTGATAGCCATAGACTACATGTCTTTCAATGTAGACTTCCACTGAGAGGAACATATAAGACTATTTAGGAACTAAATTAGTAACTAAATTTAGACTGTCATACCAGCTTGATCATCAATGAAAATGTCCTGGAAATGTCCTGGAAAATGATCTCTGGAAAAGAGTGGGAACCTTGAACAAATAGGCATGACTAATATGTACAAGCTACTGGCGTGGCGTGGCATGACTTGACGTGAAGTGACGTGACGTGACGTGACGTGCTGATGGAATTGATCAATTGGACGTGACGTGGCGTGATGTGGCGTGGCGAGACGTGACGTGGCGTGGCGGGACGTGGCGTGGCATGGCGGGACGTGGCGTGGCGTGAAGTGACGTGGCGTGGCGGGACGTGGCGTGGCGTGGCAGGACGTGGCGTGGCGGGGCGGGACGTGGCGTGGCGGGACGTGGCGTGGCGTGACGTGGCTTGGCGTGGCGTGACGTGACGTGGCGTAGCGTGACGTGACGTGACATGGGGTGACGTGACGTGGCGTGGCGTGGCGTGGCGTGGCGTGGCGTGATGTGACGTGACGTGCTGTGCTGGGAAATTAATCATTAAGAAGAATCGATAACATTTGAGGTGTACAATTCTGATGGAATCGATCAATTGGAACCGGTTCTAAGTTGGATCCAGATTTTGATTCCCACCCCTACTATGCGGTCAGGTGTCAGCCGGGAGCGCAAACGGGTCATAACTAGTCCGCAGGCAGAGAAAAAGAGCGCACGGAGGTCTCAGTCTTGAGTCCTGTGGTTTTTGTTTTCTCTGGTCAACGTGTAATTTTGATCCTCTTCGTCAGTTTGTTGTTTCCAAAACCCTTAAAGTTCATGTTTTAAAGTCATGACAGCAAAATGAGCATCAACAACAGTAGCTGGGCCCACGAGTGTAGAGAAATGTGAAGAATTTCAAAACACTAACTCTTGCACACATTTCCTAAACACAACCTCAGCGGAGTGTATCTGGGTAACTTCACCTCCTGCCCTCCTGTTTAAAAGATAAAAGAGACTGATCTCATGATGGAAGAAAAATGAAGTTGGAGTGAAGAAGAGGAGATGAACAGTTCAGGTCTGAGGTCCAAGTTCCTGCCGTTAATACCCGAGTGCTCGCAGTGATTGGTCGTTCAGAGGTCGTCCATGTGTGTTAGAGCTCTGTGTTTCATCAGCAGTGACATTTATTGTGCAGCTTTCCTCTTCTTAATCATTATTTATGTATATTTAGAATCCCACAGTTAAAACAAAATGACGCTTTGATTTTATTAGCGTGACCTTTAAGGACGGGAGAGTTAATGACGACATTTTTTAGGGTTTGAGGTTTTGACCTGTGGCCTCAATCAGGCTGAACAGACTGTTGTCTGGGTGTAATGAGTTCAACAGTCAGGCAGGCTCGATGTACGCAGAGTGCAGCTCCATACATGGGCAAAACTGAATTCTGGGAAGGATGCTTTTCTCATTTACTTCATTACTCTCGAATGTTTCAGGTAGAGCGGTGCCAGTGTTTCATGGCATTGTTAATTGTGTGGTTACTGCTTTAAACCACGTTGTAGGCCTGTCCTGTCCTCGGTCTTGCAGTTATTTCACAGTATAACCATTAGGGATGGACATTTCAAACCAAAATACTATTCGATTATCATTGACATCTATTCGTCGATTATTCAAATAATCCCCCCCCCCACACACACACATACACACACACACACACACACACACACTAGGGCTATCAACGAATATTCTAAATTTGAATATATGTTACAATGTCATTTAGCAGACGCTTTTATCCAAAGTGACGTACATACGAGAACAAGAACAACACAAGCAAAGATCTAGACAAGAGGAAACAAGATCAGTACGAGTAACAAAGTGCTTCAAGTCAATTTGGGTGCAGGTACTGCCAAGCAGTGTAAAGGCACAAAATTAAATAAGGAAAAAAAAAAATCCCCTTAATAGAATAAGGAACATCTACAATGAAGCAACCAAACAATTTAAGACCTTCCATTATCATCATCAACAATTAACCTCACCACAATAATTACCAAAGTACCAAGTGCTGGGTCACTCCAGAGCTGAACACAGATTCCCAGAGTAGAGCAGGACAGTGTGAGTCTACTGTAGCTGGAGGACATGATCTGCCTCTGGGGACAACAGTGGAGAACAGTCTAGCTAAGTGCATAGTGCTTCCTAAAGAGCTGGGTCTTTAGCTGTCTAATATATATTTGAATATAAAAAAAAAAACGGAGATTCGATTGTAAAAATTTATATTCGACTGTGGAACAAAAACAGATCGGCGGCTGCTTTGCGAGTGGGCGCCCAGCATGACGATGGGACAGGTCAGGTCACAGGAGTCGCACATGCACAGCATGAAGCAGACGGCAGAGAGAAATCTTTCCATCCCCGGATCCTCAGTGCGCTCTGAACACGTCTTTTCCTCCGCTGGGAACATAGTGAATAAAAAGAGATCGGCACTGGCCTCTTCACATGTGGACTGTCTTGTGTTTTTGGCAAATAACCTGTCAGGCCTAAGACCCTACATTGACAGTGGACTAAAAGAGCCCAACAATCAGGGACACTGGGATAAAATGCAGTTTTTCCTCTTTTTTTTTATACAAGTGCCAAGAATGTAAGTGGACTACTTTTTCATTTTTAACTTTAAAGGTGACATATTACGCTCTTTTTCATCAAAATATATTGGTCTAAGTGGTCCCCAAAACATGTCTTTAAAGTTTATTGCTCAAAAAAACACTTTGAAATCAGATTTTGGTCTGCCTGTAAACCCCTCTTTTTCAGCCCTGCTCAGAACAGGCTGTTTTCTGTGTCTGTGCCTTTAAATGAGAATGAGCTCTCTGACCACGCCCCCTCAGGAAGTGGATGTTGCCTCGGCTCTCCATCACGTTGATCTAATGTTTACATGTTGGCTGCATAGACATGGCTGCTCACAGACCCGCGTTACTTCAACCCCCTGAATCTGATCCAGAATCTGATCCTGATGGAGAGGCGCCTGCAGCAGGACCTTTCTGAACGATTGGTCACAGATTTTGTGTTTCTTGTTGTTTTATTAATCAGTATGTCGACGTGTGTCTTGGTACACAGCTACAGCGACGAACATGTAGCTATGTATAGCTATATAGCTAGCACTTTTCCATGAAAAATAAAAATCATCCACTAGATCTTCAAATCTGCAGACGTGGGGAGTAAAACCAACCTTTGTGTTTATTAAGACAGCCTACAACTAGCATGCCTCCCTCCTAAGCTCCTTGTTAGCACACATGTGTGCAGGGAATGTAAAACGTATAATGATTTCTGGAAAAGAGTGGGAACCCTGTTTGTATTTGGAGCCTGTCATGACTTTTAATGACTCATTAAAACTGGCTACGTTTGCAGTGGTGTTTTTGCTGTTTTTGAGCCTGTGTGTGTCCGTAGATCCTACGTGCAACCATGGTCGCATTGTTTACATACCATCCAGCTGTTAGCAGCCCATAGCATGTCGATGCTAAACATTGCTAGGCCCGATGTTCCCTGCGAGCTGAGGAGAAGGAGGCAAGGACGACGTGCTGGTGCAAGCTCAGAAAAGACGACATCGACCTGTCCTTCCACCCACTGTTATTGGGAATGTAGAGTAGCATCATGCTAACAGAGCTAACACCGAACACAAACGCCACATTGGAAGGATTTCACCTGCTGTGGGCGGACAGGATACAGGAGAGCAAGACTGAACTAACTGGGGAAGAAGGCCACCTCAGTCCTGGACCCTGTGGAGGTGGTGGCTGACAGGAGGATTATGGCCAAGCTGTTGTCTCTGATGGACATTTTATATATATTCTTGTTGAAAATCTTTTTTTTTAATTTTAAACTTTGTTTATTGATTTTCACATAGCAAAACAGTCACATCCAAAATTAGAAATTGGTACATTTTCCTTTTTTTGGAACAAGGAAACACACAGATGACATACGAAATACAAAACAACAAATAACCCCCCACCCTGACACATACTCCCCCAGATTAGCTATATAGAAATCCAAAAATGGAAAACATATGTTGAAATTCTTGTACTGTACACCTTCTTGTTTGCTGCTGTAACTCCATGAATTCCCCCGTTGTGGGACGAATAAAGGAGCATCTTATCTTATCTTGCTGTCTGGCTGAATCCAAGTAAATGCAGAAGATAGACAGTAAGGAAATCTCTTAATGGATCCCGACGTAAATTCAGGCATCCGGTAGCTTACAGTGCACAAAACATGGCACATCTGGGAAATCTAAGTACAACAACGGTGCCAAAAATACTGCAGCATTTCTGTGAAACCTGTACAGATTTTCAACTCTTCTGCAATCTCTAAAATGTCTGCTGTCACCAGTAACGTCAGCGCTTACACAGGTTCATTGAAAGACAAATAACATGTCATCTCTACCATGTTCTTGTCTCGCAGGATGGAGAGAACATCTTTTACCTGGCTGTGGACGACATAGAGACGGACACAGAGCTCCTGATTGGCTACCTGGACAGTGATATGGAGGAAGAGGAGGAGGAGGAAGAGGAGGAAGACGACAAAGATGAAGATGAAAACAGTAAAGATGCCAAGCACCTTGTTAAGATGGGTACAGAGGCGTTAGATTTCCTTACATGTGATTATTTGTTAACTTGCGGACCACATGTTTAAACCCTGCTGATGTGTTCGTGTGTGTTCATGTGTGTGTGTGTGTCACATCTCCACAGAACTGGTAATAAAGAAGGAGGACCACCCCTGCTTGCTGTGTGAGAGCAGCTTTCCCAGCGAGGAAATCCTGGCGGCCCACCTTCAGAGTCTGCACCAGAGGCCCAGCACGGAGGAGAAGGAGTTCAAATGCAGGAACTGTGGCAAGAAGTTCCCCGTCAAACAGGCTCTGCAGCGGCAGTGAGTCTCTGCTCCTTCACTTAACTGAGCTTTTATTTCACGCTCCAGCGTTCTCACCGGCAGCCTGCAGGTCGCTAAGAGGTCTGACTTCAATATGCCAGACATTTAGGGGTTTGATTCATGTAACATACAGAGTGTTAGACAGAAAATGCATCGATGTATTCAGAGTGACGAGTAGGATGTTGTTTCCTCAAAGGTGAGGAGTTTTAACTGATTATGAAACAGTCTGAAAGCAATGGTGATGCCTTTTTATTGTTTGCAAAAGCAAGACAGACTTTTTTTGACTAATTCTTTAGTAGTGTTTATTAATGTTAATGTCTCAAACTACTGCTGGGGGAAGATTAAAGGAGGAATAATTTACAGCTCAGAAAAGAAACAACATTTTTTTTTTTTTTACAGATTCCACATCAAGTATCCCCCGAGTGATATCATTTAGTGTTTTGAATTATTCTTATTTTATTACCTTTAATGATCATTTTTTTAATTTGCTAAGTAAACTGTCATAGTCTCCTATCTCTTGCTGAAAACTGCTATAACAAAAATATTTCCCCTAATGAGGGATCAGTAAAGTCTATCTTATCTTAATCTGAGGGGAACTTAAAGCTGGGGTTGGTAGTCAGATTTAGATACACTTTTTGTTATACTGGTTAAAATGATCTTTATGTCCTGCCGATGGCAATCAATACATAATGTGTTCTTAAAAAAGAGCGAAGAAAAGCTGCTATCTACAGCCGGAGTAAACCTGGGAAAACACCAACCAATCACCGTTTTTGGGTCCCAAAATTTTAAACCAATCAAATCCTGTCCTGCTGTTCTGCCCGCCTCCTGCGCGTACATTTCCCCAGCGTGCACTCTGAGTCCCCGTCCCCTGCCTCTGCTTCCCCTTACTCTACTGACTGCCCCTCTCGCTCGACCTCAGGCCTGTCCCCTCTGACCCGATGAGGTGCTTTGCTCAGGACTGTAGTCCGGATCAGAGTCTGAAAAGCTCTCACCACGGGGGCTCTGACAAGCAAAAGAATTTATGACATTCAGTAACTCCTACAAAAAATGTAGATGTATTGTAGGGATGACGAGCCGATTCGTGAACACGTTGATCTTTAATAACCGGTCACTGTCGGCCGTGATCACGCCAACCAACAAAGCAACAATCAATGCTTGAATGAATGAAGAACTTCTCTTGTCTCTCCTCTCTCCTGCTCACACACTCTACACCTCTGCTGATGCCTTCACTGACTGTCAACACTGTAGGAATTAAGAACATCTACACTGAACACGTTTAACAAACAGTAGAGCTGTTACAGTATTATATATGTGTTATAACTTTTCTCCTGATATCGTGTCACCAGTACAACTGGATAATGCTAGCATGACAGTTGTGAGTACTAACAGCAGCCATGTTTGTTTGTGTTTTTAACTTTCACTATGATAATGTTTTGGTGAGGACCGGTTTTGAATCAGTCACGAGACTACCAACCCCAGCTTTAAGTCAGAACTCTTCAAATAGATTTATCCTGAGTACCTGACCTCCACAGTTTGATATTACTCTTCTTTGCTCTTCACTCTGTTGTGTTTTGTTTCCCATTTGGTGCTTATTTTGCTTTAATTTGAATTCTCTTTCAGTGTTTTGCATTGTTCTGAGTCACTGGATCCATCAGCTGACTCCAAGGCGCACCAGTGCTCGCTCTGCCACAACACATTCAGCTCTGAATCCAGGTACCCACTGAGAGAGTATAACCTGTATTAGATATAGTGCGATATACAATGCAGCACGTGTCATTTATTTCTTCTTGCCTCTTCATGTGTGTGCAGCTTTGAGCAGCATAAAGAGGCCTGCAAAGGAGACGCCAGGTTCATCTGTAAAGCAGAGAGCTGCGGCAAAAGATTCAAGAGCAAAGACGCTCTGAAGAAGCACAAAGGAAACGTCCACACAGGTACACACATCTGTCTCTCCCTGCAGCACTCCCACACTGACATGGGTAAAACTTTCCTCTTTTCAAGATGTCATATTATGAAGATGGTTGTCCATTAGCAGCATCAGCACTAAAGGAAGTGCGGGAACAGTACTTGACCTCGATCAGTTAAAATCTCTGCAATGTGGAGACACATCTCTAATTACTTGCGCTCCATAATTGCTGACCTGTGTGTTCTGGGGCGGCTCACTCCTTCAGATAATTGGACTTCCAAAGCTATTTATGATGGGATGTAGGGCAGCGGGGATCTGTGCAGCTGTACACGTGAATCAAGTATCAACCCGAGATTAAGACATTCATCTCAGAGGCTGACGGAGCCAAGAGCCTGGGTTTTATATTTTACAAATGTGGTCAGGACAAGAAGGGTGTGTGTGTGTGTGTGTGTGTGTGTGTGGGCGACGGGAAGTGGATCAGACTTTCAGATGTGGGGCATGGGATTGAGACAGGGATAAAGGGAGGGTCTTGAAATGGCAGGGTGGTGGGCCTGTAATGAGGAGAATTCATTTCCAGTTTCTCCTTTTAGGTTTTTTTTTTTAACTGTGTGAGGATTTTCTTCAAACTGTCGCCATGATTGCACACTTTTGTAATTCCCGTTGATCTGTTTGGTCATTCTTCATCCACTTTTCTTTGCTTTCCTAGGGAGTGCACGCCGGAAACTCACGTGCAACATATGTAACAGGAAATGCTCCTCCTCTCTGAATCTGCAGCAGCACAGGAAGGTGAGGTTCTGCAGCTCAAATTATCCCCAACCAGATACTTTGCATTGGATCTGAGAGGATTTACAAAAGCTTTAGCAGTTTTGCATGATCCATTTTTACAGTGATGTCTCTTTTTCCCTCCGTACAGTGGAATCCATCACAGTCTCAGAGTTTCTCACATCTTAATGTCGTGTTCGTCTCGTCTTCCTGAGCCTCTGAGTTCACTGTCTGTGGTGTTTCTGTCTCCATGCGAGGGTGTCTTTATGATGAAGTTGTTACAAATGTATTCTGAGTGACAAAGAGCAGAGGGTGGATTCTTTTTCACAAGCTCATCTCACTGGTCTTGTGAAACTTAAGAGGCTGCGTCGGCAGACAATTAGGTCTTAACCTTGGCGTCAGGAGCCTCCCTCTTACTGATGGCTCACAGATTGAAGTGGCTTCTTTAAACACTACATGAAAGTGTTTGTACATTAATAAATATTTGTTGTGGTACTGTGTAGTGCTATTATTAGCTGTTGACTACTTATAAAGAGTGGTTGTAGCCACCATGATGCCACCACATAGTATTTGACCACCGTTTTGAAGGCCCTTGGTTGGCATGTTGCCTTGTTTT
The DNA here is from genome assembly GCF_009762535.1 of Notolabrus celidotus. Taxonomy (NCBI): domain Eukaryota; kingdom Metazoa; phylum Chordata; class Actinopteri; order Labriformes; family Labridae; genus Notolabrus; species Notolabrus celidotus. The sequence continues at coordinate 7,590,609 of NC_048273.1, read as the reverse complement.
GACCTCATTTAGACAAAAGTGTAGATTCAGAGAAGAGGGAGGGGTTTAAAAACATTGAGACATCAGCTCACAATAGCACTCATCCACCCATAATTAACAGTTACTGTGATATTAATGGGGAGACTAAGGGCCTGTGTCCATTAACACATTTTTTGACACATAGCTCCTATTTTCTATACGCGCATTCTGGCGTTTTCAGTGTCCTAACAGCAAAAAACGTTCGTCCCTGTGTTCGCTGCACTCACAGTTGATGATAGTTTAACTTTTAGAACCCTTTTGTACTCATGGTATCACTGTGACTGTTTTAGCTTCAGGTCAGGGCGGCACTCTGGATTACACAAGTTGTCTCAAACAAATTGTCTTGGTCATTAACGGATGTTAATGAACGTCATTCATCAACTTAAATTCTTCATTAGTTATCTCAGCTGGTAATTTTGGAATTTAATTTCCTCTTGTCAACATTTATCATCCAGATAAGTCAGAGGGCATTAATCCAACGAGCCACCTCGGCTCTGTCCAACGTCTAAAGTCACCTGGAAGTGGTGACATAGTTCTGCAGTGCATCATTTAACCCACTTCACCTGTCTGTGAGTCCGTGCTCTACAGTTTCAGTCCTCAGGGTGTTTTAAAATAGGCGTTCTTCCTATGTGGCCTCTTTATGCATGTACAGTATACGTGTGTGTGTGTGTGTGTGTGTGTGAGTGTACATGTGTGTGCTAGTTTTGCTTTATGCCGCTCATGATGGCAGACATTATTTCCAATCATGCACTATTGTCTGGATCATTGTCTGTTGAGAATCAGGGTTTGAAAGAAAGAATGTTTCTCTAAATGTAGGTCAGTGTTACATTAGAGTTTGACAAAAGACGTTTCCCCAGTGACACATTTAACAAAGTCAGAAACTGGTGTTATAAACACGTCTGCCCCAGAAATAAGTGCTGTATTCTTAAACCCTAACAATTGAAGGCTTTGTAAGTATTATTGTTGCAGAGCGCCCAATCAAACTTTCCACAATAACACACGAGCTCTAAAGCAGCTTAAATCTGCCATTATCATCATTTAGCTGAACAAGCAGCTGTGACAAGGCGAGCCGCTCTGCATTAGCATATGCTTTTGTAGCTGTACGCCAGGGAACTGTTCGATGTTCAATTATCAGCGCCGCGCTCTGAAGCAGAGAAAGGACTGAAACTTTGCATCACTTTAATTACTTTTCTGTCTGGACACATCACTATGATGAAAATGGACAAGATTTACTTTCACAGGCCGGGATCCCTTCAACTTTTACATGCTCCCAAGTCAAAGTTTTAAGACTCAGCAGCAAGACCAAAACTTAAAGCCTCTGGAAACGTAAATGGAATAGAATATCAAAATGTGATGTGCAATCAAGCTTCAACAAAATCTGAGTGAAAATAAACATCCACGACTCTGAAAAAAACAGCTTATTTTACAGATTGATTGACAGGTCAAGAGAGAGTTCACAGCCTGCATGTTTGAGCCGTCTGACTCTGAATCTAAAGACATAAAAAACTCCAGAATCTGAAAATTATTCATTTCAAATGTTCTCTGAGTGCTGAGTCACAAAATACTTCAGAATCAGGACTTCTATCATTTATTAGTTTTATCACTTCTTAGTCTCCGGGGCATCAGGACCATGGGACGCCCAGAGCAGCGGAGGCTGGAGTGTAGTATGTGCACGCAGAGGAGCTCGGCTCCGGGTGTTTGATGGAGCTGTTTGTCTAAACTTTGAGCTGTTTGGGGAAAGTTAATGAACCAGTCCTGGTGAAAGTTAGTGAACCGGTCCTGGTGAAAGTTAGTGAACTGGTCCTTGGGATAGTTAGTGAACTGGTCCTGGGGGTAGTTAGTGAACTGGTCCTGGGGATAGTTAGTGAACTGGTCCTGGGGATAGTTAGTGAACTGGTCCTGGGGGTAGTTAGTGAACTGGTCCTGGGGATAGTTAGTGAACTGGTCCTGGGGATAGTTAGTAAACTGGTCCTGGGGATAGTTAGTGAACTGGTCCTGGGGGTAGTTAGTGAACCATTCCTGGGGAAAGTTAGTGAACTGGTCCTGGGGACAGTTATTGGTCCGGTCCTAGTGAAAGTTGGTGAACCAGTCCTGGGGAAAGTTAGTGAACTGGTCCTGGGGATAGTTAGTGAACTGGTCCTGGGGATAGTTAGTGAACTGGTCCTTGGGATAGTTAGTGAACTGGTCCTGGGGATAGTTAGTGAACTGGTCCTGGGGGTAGTTAGTGAACTGGTCCTGGGGATAGTTAGTGAACTGGTCCTTGGGATAGTTAGTGAACTGGTCCTGGAGATAGTTAGTGAACTGGTTCTGGGGATAGTTAGTGAACTGGTCCTGGGGAAAGTTAGTGAACCGGTCCTAGGGAAAGTTAGTGAACCGGTCCTGGGGAAAGTTAGTGGACTGGTCCTGGGGGAAGTTAGTGAACCGGTCCGAGGGAAAGTTAGTGAACCATTCCTGGGGAAAGTTAGTGGACTGGTCCTGGGGGAAGTTAGTGAACCGGTCCGAGGGAAAGTTAGTGAACCATTCCTGGGTAAAGTTAGTGAACTGGTCCTGGGGAAAGTTAGTGAACTGGTCCTGGGGACAGTTATTGGTCTGGTCCTAGTGAAAGTTGGTGAACCAGTCCTGGGGAAAGTTAGTGAACCTGTCCTGGGGAAAGTTAGTGAACCTGTCCTGGGAAAGTTAGTGAACCAGTCCTGGGGAAAGTTAGTGAACCAGTCCTGGGGGTAGTTAGTGAACTTGTCCTGGAGAAATAAGCGAGACTGCTTTAGCCACTCGGTTGCGGCTCAACTCAACCGGGTGCCAAAGTTTCCCCAAATCCACCGCAGTTAGGTAAACAAAAGAATGACAACAAACTGTCATCTTCAGCAGTGGATGTGCAGACAGGGACACACAAGCACAGCGGTGCAAAGAGCAGAGAGACAGCTATACAGACAGATTACAGACAGGACGTGATTAGCAAACAAGCTAACAGCTAAGGCAACACTGAGGGGAGCTGGCTGAGACGTCAGGAGACGGTCTGAGCAGGAGCGGAGTAGTTTTGTTGAACATGTGTGCACGTGACTCAGTGTTTCATTTCTGATTGGTTGGATATTTATTACATAATAGATATCAGGTTAGACCAGCCCCCTTAAAACCCAGTGTGAAAACGTGTTAAATATTGTAATTGAACATATTTGAAAATGGATCAAAGTTGAGTTCTAATATTTTTGCATATTTTTTTGTATTTACATATGGTCTGAAATATCATAGGTAGAACGTTTTTGTTGATTTGGTTTACTAGAGGCTTTAAAGGGTGAGTCCAGACTTTTCAAATATGGTCCCTGGTTTGACACAGATGGAGGTGGAGCGGCTGAGGCTCAGTGGTCGAGTGACTCCTCCTGGGAGTTCGACCCCAGCTCCCATCGTCCTCATGTCCATGAGTCTTTGGGAAAGACACTGAGAGGGGAAGTGACTAAGAATGGATTGTGGCTGCTTTCTGTTCACACAGCCGACATGATAATCTGCAGGGAGAGGGGAAGTCCTCAAGATTTAATTGTGTAGTCAATTCATGACAGATGTGACTCAAATTTCACAGTTTATATCCAGCTCACTTCCTGGAGCGAGCCAGCATGCTCGTTTGGATAAAACAACAAACAATAAAACACTCTGTCGGGTTTCTGGTTTTAAAGAGCATCTGATACTGAAACAAAAAGACTCTGTCTGTGCAGTAATCCTTTCTATTTGTGCGTTCAGACACCTTAAACAAGAAGTTAGTGGGGTAAAACTTCAACTAGATGAACTTTGTTTGATGCATTTGCTTTCAAAAATTACGTTGCACCAATTTCAGCTGCTGGCTACAGTTTGTGGAAGCTTTTCAGAACGTCTGTGCTTCGTATTCTGAGACCTCAAAGTATTTTTGATAAATAAAGCCCAGATTTAAAATAAAGAAATCAAACGTTGTCTCTTTTACTGTGTTTTTTCCAGGTACATGAAATATTTGAATGCCACGCCTGTGATAAGAAGTTCATCTCCACGAATCAGCTGAAACGCCACATGATCACACACTCAGGTAAGATGAATTTCACATAAATACATCACTCCTTGACTTCACCCTTCTTCTTCTCCTTACCTGAGTGTGTTTTTCCTGTGATGATTCAGAGAAACGACCGTACACCTGTGAGATTTGCAGCCGCTCGTTCAAGCGTCTGGACCAGGTGACGGCTCATAAGATCATCCACAGCGAGGACAAACCGTACAAATGCAAACTGTGCGGAAAAGAGTTCGCTCACCGCAACGTCTACAAGAATCACAAGAAGGTGAGGAGACGTGAAGTCACACAGGATCATTGTTGAACTAAATGTGGAGGAGATTCTTTTCTGAGGGAGATGACTTCAAAGCTTGAATTTATTAGCACGGCGGTAATCAATCAGGGTCTCGTTGGTGGCTGTTATCTGTGGGGTCTCTGGCCTGCTCCACCCTGAGGTCCCCCGTGTTTACTTTTGGGATTGCCGTGTCACTCAGATAGATAGGCTGGGCGCGGGGAGGGGGGGGCAGAAAAACAGGAGCACTTTGAACTTAAAGCCCCTCAAGCTGCTTGTCTTCATCAAGTCAACAAACCAAATCAGCCACGGAGCCTCGGAGTGATCCTCTCACATCAATTTAAGAAGCTTCATCAGGGTCCACGCTGAGGCAGGCGGCGGCTCTGTTTACTCTTTCTAAACATGCTGCTCTGCTTTGTTTCTCTGCAGACCCACTCTGAGGAGAGACCCTTCCAGTGTGAGGAGTGCAAAGCTCTGTTCCGCACCCCCTTCTCTCTGCAGCGTCACCTACTCATCCACAACAGTGAGTATTAGAGCTGAGTGTTAGCAAAGACAAAGTGAGATGATACAATGACATGATGCATGGGTCATGAATGTGCAAACCTGCTGTTTAATTGAGTCAAAAGTATTTAAATCAATATTTCCATCATAGCTTATTATAATCTTAAACTTTAATATGATATTAGTCACAATATCAGAACCTGTTTCAGTATCAGGTGAACAAATATAGAAGTCCTGGGCATCAAAGTAAAGAAAACTGTCTTCATTTGAAAACCTTGTGCCTTCAGAGCCATAAATCTACACACTGTCTGTAATTTTGACTGACTTTTAAAGTGTCTATATAATTTGTTTTAACCCCTTCCTTTAATTTAAATTCTTAACAATATTGGGACTTAGAAAAAAGTCCCCAGAAAATCCTTTAACTTGTACTAATCCCAAATATATGAAGACCAAAACATGGAGATTGTGTTAATTAGAGAGGAAAAGTAGAAAACAGAAAATAATTCAAACAATGAACTCAAGTGTGGGCTTCTTTCCCCAAACTGCAGCTATGTGCCACACTGTATCATTTTATCCATGTACTCATTTATGTAGCATCATTTGTGTCCTGATCCTGCTTATTTGTCATAATTCACATTAAAGTGAACAACTCCATTGAAAGTAAAGTTAACTGAGGTGAGCTGGACTTATTCAGAAATATTGATGTTGACATTTCTGTCCTCATTTAGCTCTCCTTCTTCTCTTTGACGTTGACTCACCTTTAAAGGTGACATATTATGCTCTTTTCATCAAAATATAGTGGTCTAAGAGGTCCCCAAAACATGTCTTTAAAGTTTATTGCTCAAAAAAACACTTTGAAATCAGATTTTGGTCTGCCTGTAAACCCCTCTTTTTCAGCCCTGCTCAGAACAGGCTGTTTTCTGTGTCTGTGCCTTTAAATGAGAATGAGCTCTCTGACCACGCCCCCTCAGGAAGTGGATGTGCCCTCGGCTGTCCAGCACATTGATCTAATGTTTACATGTTGGCTGAATATACACGGCTGCTCACAGACCCGCGTTACTTCAACCCTCTGAATCTGATCCAGAATCTGATCCTGACGGAGAGGCGCCTGCAGCAGGACCTTTCTGAACGATTGGTCACAGATTTAGTGTTTCTTGTTGTTTTAGTTGTCAGCATGTCGACGTGTGTCTTGGTACACAGCTACAGCTACGACATGTAGCTATGTGGCTATGCTAACTAGCGCTAGCACTTTTCCATGGAAAATAAAAATCATCCACTAGATCTTCAAATCTGCAGACGTGGGGAGTAAAACGGACCTTTGTGTTTATTAAGACAGCCTACAACTAGCATGCCTCCCTCCTAAGCTCCTTGTTAGCACACATGTGTGCAGGGAATGAATGAACGGAGGAGGAGTTGAGGACTGAACAAGCTCCGAGCTCTGACTTCTGTTACAGGCCGGATGTCGTTGTGACGTATGAAAAACACTGAAAACTGAAACGGCTCGTTTCAGCACACATTTACAGAAAGGAGGAGAAATCAGAACAGGGGCAGAATGGATTTTTTTCATTTTCGGGGGGTTTGTAGAGACATGCCAGGGACACATATTTCAGGTAGAGAACCATTAAAAGGTCGATTTTGCATAATAAGTCACCTTAAAAACACTTCCCTGATAGCTAAACGAAATATGAGACCACATGATGTTTGTTCCATGTGATAGAGAATTGAAACAAAAAAATGTGTTTGAGTAAGTTCTTAACAATCCATTAAAACATCCCTAATAGGGACCAATTTTAATATACTCCATCTCATTTATCCTATGTGCGATGGTGTTTGCATCTTCACAGACTCTGGCCTATGTCAGTACTTTTCGATTTCTTCATCATGTTGCTGTGTTTGGGACATTTCTCTGCAGGGATAGACCGATATGGTTTTTTCAGGGCCAATACCCGATATTTGGAGCCGATATTCATTTGCAGTAAAAGGGAAAATATTGGTGTCAAAATTTTGAATGATACAAACTCCAACACTTAACTTCGTTTAAAAGCCTTTAAGCATATGTCTATTAAACAGCTTTTCAGATTTGCAACATGTTAAAGTTGTTTTTTAATCTTAGACTATAGACATCTTTGTTTTAAAATTCTAACACAAAGTGCAGGGAGCTCCCAGGCTCAGCAGCATGTCTTATAAAGTTCAATGAAAACTTAAACAAATAAACAGCTCCCTAAAGTTTTCCACAGTAAATAAAGTTTTCCAAAATTTCAATATAACTGAAATGTTAATCTTTCACTTATCTTTATTTAAAGGGATATTTCAGTGTTTTTGAAGAGGGGGTTGTATGAGTTTTTAATCACTAGTAATTGTAGGGGCCACAATGGATGCAGCTCAGCTCGTCCCCTGTAATGAGAAACTGCAGCCCGAGAAATGAGCCAAAATAATCTAGGTTTAAATTGACCTCTTATCGACCGTCGGATTTAAAAAAAATAGGCCGATGCTGATATGCGTCAAAATGCCGAATATCGGTCGATAATCGGTCTGTCCCTATTTCTCTGTCAGTCATTGCACAGAAGTGTAGAGCTCACATAGCAGGCCGAAAAGAAAGTAACCAGGTGACATCGATGTCTCTCCTCTGCAACAGACGCAAATGCAACCTGTGATCTTCATGAGTCGCTGAATGCTTTTAGGAAAATGTTGGCATTTGCTAATTTGTGAAATTGTAATGTCTGTCTTTGTTGTAGCTTTGTGAGAGCTGCATGTGTTGCAGAGAGCAGAGCAGAGACACACACATCAGGCGGTATGAAGAGCAGCTGCATACAAACAAAATATAGCTGCTTCTTGCACGTTTGTCCAGAGCTGTGGATGTGTTTATTAGGCTTACTGAGCCGTAAAAGTGTCATCCTTTCTGTGATTTACCACTTATTTTTTTCATGAACAGCTTTAGCTCTTTAACTTCCCTAAATACTCTATCTTTTGCTCGCAGCAGTTTGAGGCTCAAGAAGCAGCCTACTAACCGAACAGTAATATCAAAGGTTGATGTGATTACAGGAATTAAAGGGAAAGAAAAGGACATTTTTCATCCATTAAATCTATCAACATGAAGGGCAGGAAAATGTATATGTTATTGTGACAACAAATATTACATCACCCTGCTGTGTCTCTATTTGTGCACAGCCCAAGTAAGTACAAGACTCTCACCAGGGACACATTAGAGCGTGTTCAGGTTGTGTGGTAATGCCGGGTCTCTGTAGCACAGACAGTGGAGTCTCTGCAGGATGCAGCGCTGGTCCTCCCATTGAGACAGATAACAAAGAGATTGTAAAGCTCAAGGCATTTCCTGCCGCTGTCTCAGGAGGAAGGCTATATAACACCAGAACTCATGTAATGTATCAAGTTCTGGGGCGGAGGCTGAATGTGTGATTTCACTGTAGGTTGGAGAAAAGATGGGCAGTCTGTCTTTGTGAGTTCACACTGAAGCAGCATGTTATCTCTGTAGGGATTGGCTTACAGGGAGAAAGGCCGAGCATTTTCAGGTGACAGCTCATGGGTGCAACAGCAGTTTCACCTTTTTAGCCTGAGCCCCTGGTAGGTTTTTTAAAGCTTATTTTGGGGCTTTAAGTGCCTTTTATTAATCGTGGATAGGATAGTGGATGCTGCTTGTTATGTGAGATTTGCTTGAACATAGCAACATTTCCTCATCACTCATTTAAAGTGACCAAATATTTGAAAATTGCTTGTTTAGGCCAGATGAATCTTGAGGAGGTGCATTCATGACAGGTTCATGATATTAGTTGCACAATAAATGCACGAAATAATGTTATACAAGGCTGTATTGTTTAAGTTTAATCCACAAAATAGTGACCAGGACTTTAAAGGAGACTCTCCCTCTGCAGATTTGACTCCAGGCGTATGAAATAAGCAGACAGGGACACACACTGATGTAACAGTAGATCTTTTCACTTTGAGCTTCTAGCTCAGCTGTCACTCTGCCTTTCTTACCTTTTACATTTAACCCCACAGTCGCATAATATCAGTGTGCCAGATCATGAGACATGCAAACAAACTACTGGAGCCTCACATAAGCCTCCTTCACATTTGTATCGCTGAGCATTTTCAGAAATGTTCAGGAGCTCTACCCCTGAAATAGCTCACATGCTCCACACATGTCCCTCACAGTGTGAATTTTTCCTGTCGGATGAGGGGGGGTGGGTGGGGGGATGAGTCTCGAGAGGCCTGATTATTTAAAGCACGCTATGAAAGCCACAGTGTAATGTTTACAACGTGATTGAGGACGAGACGGCAGAGACCTACGCTGTGATGGCAGTTTTTGCATTTGCAGGTCGATCAATGCTACATGCAAACGTACAGACGTGCAGTCATCTTTGCTCTCTTCTTGAAAATTCAACCTCAGAGGTCTTCTTTTGTTTTTTCCTGCCCAGTTATGTGTTGCTCAACTCATCTTTTTGCAGTATTTTCTAGGGGATTGGTAGGAAAAAGACCAGACAGTGTGGGGGGTGAAGTGTTCTGCTGTTTGCATTCACACATAGAGCCCTCCTCACAAGTTTTCCAGAAGTTTTAAATGTGTGAATACAGCTATTTGTTTCACAGTGATGGTGCTTCACATCTGTACCTTAACACAGGACTTCCACCAGATACATGTCCGGTTCGTCTCTAATCCGCTGCGGTCCGGCTCTGTGATCCCTCGTCCGTCAACAACCACTGGTTGCATTGCAGAACACAGCACGGAGCAGGACCGCCGGACAGGTGAAGTCATGTGACCGAGGTTTCCCCGCCAGTAATTACTGAATCAAGGATTCTCCTCCTCCTCTCCTCATCCATGTTGTCTTTATCAGCCTCTGAAAACCTCTGACTTGTTGACTCCAGGCCTGCCTCCGCTCAAAATATATATATTTTTTCATAGTTAAGTGAAATACGATCTGGTGATAACACAGAGTGTTTTATTCTGAAAATTAACCAGATGTTTTTATTTTGTTTTGGTGCCTGACTTCCTGTCCCGCTCCATCTGCTCTGTTGAGATTGATGCGTCGTGCTCCGGCATCCTGCAAAAATAGAAGTCTTGTGTATCTGATCCTTGAGGTCTCCGACCTGCCGGATCAGAGACGCAGCCGGAACACAGTGTAGTGGATCCAGTGGAAGTTAACACATTGACTAGAATAGAAACCTATCAGATCCGGTGCTGTGACGGATCGGAGACGAGCCGGACTCGGAACTGGTGGAATTTGGTCGTAACACTCTGCCTCTTGACAGCAAGGCCTAAAAGAGCTGTAACAGTCCCGTCTTAAGCATGCAATGTAAAAGGAGTTTGTTTCTATAGTTAGTGTTTCCAACAAACTGGCTCAAGGATGGTAACAAGAAGGGAGGCCACACACTGTTAAAACTTTCAAAAGTAATATTTATTCAACCTAAAGGTCAGACAATCATGTGAAATGTCAGTATCTGAGTAATCAGTGATGTCTGTTATGTGTGGATGAATGAAGATGTTGTGTGATGGTGGTGATGCATGTTTCAAACCAATACAGACAGGATGAGGCAGGAGTAGCAGGCCCAGCTGAGAGAGTGAGAGCTCAGAGAGGAAGGCCTTTTATATCTCCTGAAGGTCCTGCCCAGCCGGGCAGGTAACTCAGACTACCCCTCCCAGCTCCATCCACATGCCATCTCCAGACACCTGAAAGCCTGAGGAAACACAGGGAGACTGAAACACAAAAAGACATGCAGGCAAAGGTGGTCGTCCCAAACGTGCACTGTAAATAAAAGCCAAACCACAGCGCCTGCTTACATGAACTCCTGACAATATCCAAACATTCAGGTGCTTAACTTTTCTGCACTTGTCTTTTTAAACATGCACCTCACAGCTGGAGAGTGTCTGTGTCGAGTATGCTCTCACCCTATAAGTCAGGGCGGCCTGGGTAGAGCATGCAGCGGAGGAGGAGTCTTCAGTAATGGTGTCTGATTCTGTGTTATTATCATCACAACATGCAGGAACAGATGTTTCCAAAATACAAATGCAAAAAACAACACACTGGCGGCTGAGTGCACTTACTTACACATCAGCCCACCTTAGCTTCATGTGGATTATGTCACCACATCATGTAGGACGCTGTGAGAAGAATCAGCTGTAAGCCGGGCTGAAAGGATTTTGTCATTTGTGTTCACACATGCAACCCAGCCTTTTATTGTTTAGAGATTCCTGGAGTGCAGTGCATGTGTGAATGGAGTTTGCAAGACATTTTGTCCCATGCAGTTCTTGTTTGAATCAGCTCAAGGTGCACCTATCCTTAAATCTCAACAGGATCATGCACGTACAAAATATAAAGCTAAATATAAAGTAACGCAGACGCAGATTCACCTGCTACTCAATTGGATTTACAGAACAGCAGAACTTAACTAATGGAAACAACATTTTGTCAAAATACATCAACTAAAAGTTCCTTTAACATTCTCAAAACATTTAAAGAGGATTATTTATCTCTCCTTGTTCTCATCCTCTCTGTCGGTCTATCCTAATAATGATATAATTTCCTCATAGATAGTAAAACTATCAATCAATCAATCAATCAAACTTTATTTATAAAGCGCTTTTCATACAATAACAATACAAAATATAGAATAAAAATACAAATAAAAAAGAACCCCCATCCTAATCCCAAATCCACCCCACAATCCTAGGGTTAAGAACATAATATACGCAACAATAATAATAATAATTATAATAATAATAATAATAACAAAATAAATAAATGAATAAATAAATAAATGAAAAATAGAAAAGAAGTTGCTGAACGAGCTGAGGAAACCATCTCATGATATCTTAATGAGGAAACACTGGAGGTAAAATAAGATGTTAAAACTCAACACAGGAAATTAAATTCACCAAAATAAAATACATTTCTAAGATGAAAAAATACTAAAATATTAAACCATTTAAATCAATAATAATTATATATATATATATATATATAATAATAAAATACATATCGCAGGTCTTTTCTTCCTGCAGTGGTCAGACTCTATAACCAATAATTGATATATATATGTTGTAAGATATGCTTATTTTTTACCTCTTTAATTTTAATTTTAATTGCTAATAACTTTTTAATAATTGATATTTTATAGGCTCTTGTTTGCTTTATATTTTTTTCACTGTCTACTTTGTTACTGTGACACTTACATTTCCCCATTGTGGGACGAGTAAAGGACTATCTTATCTTATCTTATCTTAACTTAAAATAAAATGAATAAATACATAAATTAAATTAAATTAAAAGTGACTAAAATTTGAACTAGTAAATAAATAAATAAATAAATAAATAAAGGAAGGTGAAATAAAACTGTTATAAGAATAAAACTCAGTTAAAAGAGAGACAAAATGTGTATGCTCTGTGCAGCCCTCAGATCTTCAGGTAGGGTGTTCCCCAGGCGTGGGCTGTGATGATAAAAGGCTGCCTCACCGTGAGTCTTTGTTCTAACTTTTGGTACAAACTAGCAGCGTTATATTTAGATTTAAGGGGTGCTTTAAGTTCATGCTGTTCATTCCCATTACATTCATTCCTGTAAGCAGTAATCAGATTGCCTGCTCTGACATTTAGTGGATTAGTAACAGTGTTGCTGGTGGTGGTGGCTAGGTGGACCGGCCCATCTGGCCTTTACCAGAATCACCAGATTGCCAGTCTGAGCCTGCTATCAGGTGTTAGGAGGGATAATTATCAGGGAATGATATTTAACCTAGATATGGATCCTCGGGGCAGCTGTCAGTCGGAGAGGATTTTCCAAACAGCTGCTCAGTTTTAACCATCAAATATCAAAAACAAAGATCTCACATCTGTCGGTGAAATGAAAAGCAAATAGTTATTTTGGAGAATGTTCATTTGTGGTTGATTTCTGTGACGTAATTAATCTGTTGAAGATCAAATCTAAACATTTGGTTTGGTTCCAATTTTTAAAAAAAAGAGCGTCAAACTGCACATCTGAACACGAGGGATCTGGACTAATAAACTAATGAGTGCATGAAGCTGTCCTTCACTTTAACTCTTAATAATCTACTACAATGAGGCGTAAACATCTCTGTTTTGGATTTTACTGGTATTAAAGTTCCCACAAAACCAGAAGCAGCATCAGGGGTGTGACTTTTCAGCTCTGGATTAACCTGCAGATTTAAAACAACTCAGTTGTTATTTAATTATATTTTATTTATTTTAAGTTATAGATTTTTGGGCTTTTATACCTTTATTGACAACTTTACCATTAGGCTAAGTCAGCGCCCATTAAGATTGTTTTTGGGGGGCTTTGTGCCTTTATTTTGATAGGACAACTTGAGAAAGACAGGAAATGCCATACAGTAGATCATGCTGGGACTAGGAATTAATCCAGCGTGATGCGGACTGCAGCCTCTATACATGGGGCACATGCTGTACTAAAATAACTAAACAGGCACTCCAAAATTATTGTAACTTAGAGTTATATTTTTGGGGCTTTTTGCCTTTATTCCATAGGACAGCTGAAGAGAGACAGGAAAGTATGGGGAACAGAGAGAGGGGGAAGACATGGAGGAAATGGTTAACTGGTCGGGAATCGAACCGGCGACCCCAGGAACGAGGACTTAAGCCTCTGTATGTGGGGCGCTTACACTGCTAGTCCACCAGCGCCCCAATTATCGTAATTTAAAGGCAAATTTCCAGAATCAAAAATCAAAGTCGGTACGTTTTGATTCCAGAAATGCACGCCCTTTTGCATGAAAGAGGAAGCTGGAAAGTGTAAGCTAGGGTGGATACTAATGAGGTACAAAGAAGATCCAAAAAGCACTTAATGCAAGAACAATAGACCACAAATTCAAACAAGCCAAAAGGTGCAGGATGACTGATTAATTTATTTATGTTTTTAATGATATGACAAATCTAAATCAGCTACAACACAACTTTTCTGTCACCATGGGTGCTTAGCTTTCAACCTGTAATCCTTTTCATCAAGTAAACATGTGTGTGTGTGTGTGTGTGTGTGTGTGTGTGTGTGTGTGTGTGTGTGTGTGTGTGTGTAGGCTCATGCATGGATTAATATCGTGGTAATGAAATCTTTATGTGAGGGTGTTGTTGACATTAATTATCGTCAAGTGAAAACGAAACATCACAAACTTCATCTTTCGCTGGTGTTCATTTTATTAAGCTGACCATCATCGTCCTTGGTAATACGAGAGCCAGCACAAGCTTGTAACCATTTGCTCCCACCAACCACACACACGCACACACGCACACACACACACACACACATACACTCAACACACTCGAAGCTCCTCTGTGGAAATTGAATGATCTCCATATAATGGAAACAACCACTCTCCAACAATAGAGGCTGTTGTGCGGAGCGGGGAGCAGAGGCGTGAAGGGAAACATCAGGCTGCTCTCTGTGAACAGCTGACACTGTCTGAGGACTGTCTGTCTGCACTTTTAGTGCTTTTCACTGAAGGATTAATAAAAAAGCCATGTTTTTCACTCTGACGTTTGGATGAAACATGTGGCAGAGCAGTTAGTTTTACTGCATCCCCTGGGATGGCAGCTCCAGATTCACAAAAAGACAACTTCTGCCCCAAAAAGACAGGAGCAGACTTTTTCTATAGACCATTGTTTGGGGTTGTCTGGTGCAGTGAAATACCCCTCTTTGTATTTTTCTGCCTGCACAATCGGCCCTGTCAAATTGGTTCCTCTCTTGCTGTGCGTGATGACTGAGTGTTTACAGGCTCCACAATAGATAACTGGAAATGGCTCTTCCAAATGTTCCCGCAGGTGAGAGGACATTCAAGTGTGACCAATGCGACGCCACCTTCAAGAGGAAGGACACGCTCAACGTACACATCCAGGTGGTGCATGATGGCCATAAGAAGTATAAGTGCGACCTGTGTGAGAAGGCCTTTGTCACTCCGTCCGTCCTCAAGAGCCACAAGAAGGTAAATCTGAAAACACACTCCAGCCAGACGACCTCAATCACGGTCTGTGATTGTACGTCTGCAGAGCTGTTATTTTGTACAGAATTGAGTTCAAGCTCTAGAATTGTTGTGTTTATTTAAATTTCAGACATAACAGTTGGAAAACAACTTCTCAAATGATGTTGATAGTTAGAATTATCTTTGAGTGCAGCAATTATGATGCACTGTTTCTAGCCTCTCTTGCATTTTAAGAAAACGTGAGGCTTTAAATTAACTCAAACTCAGTCCTTTCTGTGAGAGGATTTTTAACCTCTCAAGGGGATAATTATCCCTAATTGAAAATATTTGTTCCTATATCTCTCAGTGAGATAATGAAGACATTTAAGCCGTTAAAAAAGATTTCCAAAAGCCTATCATTGGATTTAGTTTTTTGAATATTGAGGGTTAAATTGGTCTAAAATAAATCGCATAATACCAAGAGTCAGAATCAGAATCAGAAGTACTTTATGTATCCCAGGGAGGGTTTTTTTTGAAGTGGGGTCATATGAGTTACAGTACACTATTGCTCCTGCTAGCCACAGTGCGTGCCGGTGAGCTCTTCCCCTTTAATGAGAAAATTCCCAGAGGACCAGAATGTAAGCTAGGCTATTTTCTTTGCCGACTGGGCCACCTATTTCGCGTAATTTCGCTAAAGTTGAGAAAATATGGTCCAGGGACTCATCATGGTGCAAATGCATGGTGTTCTTCCGCTGCATGAGCACGGATACACGCCGATCAGCTGTTTGGATCAACAAGCACGTAGCATTTTTAGCAGACACCTTTAGGAACAAAAACTACAAACTGCAGAAATGAGTGATTCTGACAGCGATGATGACATGCCGTTAACTGTGGACACAAGAGGATACCTCTATGAACCAGAGTTTACAGAGGAAGAACTCCAGATGCAGACCCAACGTACCAACGAAGAAGAGAGGGGAGAAAGTTCTGTGCTAACGAGTGAGCAGGAGAGATCCCACGTTACCTGGTGGTGCCGGTGTGTAAACTGGTCGCCCATGCCAACGAACCCAGAGAGCTTCTGCTGTCAGGAGAGGGACTTAGTGACAACAATACTTCAGTGGAAGAACACCGGTCTGCGAGGTGCGTCTGAAAATAGTGCCAAAACAAAGGGGGTTTCTGACGGCAAACTGAATAGCTCCAATTTTTTCTACTGGTTTATGCATTTGCACAGTGATGAGTTCCTGGACCATATTTTCTTAACTTTAGCAAAATAGGTCCTCTGGGAATTTTCTCATTAAAGGGGAAGAGCTCACCGGCACTCACTGTGGCTAGCAGGAGCAATAGTGTACTGTAACTCATACGACCCCACTTCAAAAAAACTGAAATATCCCTTTAAATTCTAACTCACATAACCTTTAAGTTGTACATATTTTTGGAATATAAAGGGCAGAGAAACTGAATGCTTGTTTTTCCTGTTTCAGTTCGAACACGAGGAGCAGAAAGATACAAAATGTCATTTGATCGTAGGGCAAGAAAAGTGCATAAATAAGTAGGAGCCAAGCCAAGAAGAGCCTTATAAACCAGAGTCATCCAGTGTGTATATCTCCTTACATTTGAGGAAGGCATGCCAGCTTTAGCGTACAGTTCGCAGTGGTGGGTGAGGCGGCTACAACCAGTGATAAACCTCAGAGCACAGTGGTAGACCGGAACAAAGGTCTGGTTCATCCCATAGACATTTGTTTTTTGTCTCCAGGATGGTTGGACAATGTTATTCTGCAGCCCTGCTTAAAACAACAGAAGCCACTTGTTGCACATTCTCAATCTTTAATCAGCTCCATCACTCTGAGTTTGAAATGCATGTAATAACAGCCTGACCATCATGCGTATCAAAAACCTTTCACACATTTAAAGTGACTCCTCCTCCCGACGAGAGCGTAGCAGCTAACAGTGCTAATATCTTTCCTGTCAAACCTGGCTGAGACAGCCGTCCCGACCGTTGCTGCCCGTGAAGGCTTGGAAATCCTTCCTTGTGTTGATTAGAAATGGCAGTTAGTCCATTAGCTCTGCAGGGTTTCAAAGCACCAAACAGATCTGGCTGCAGATTACGAGCCCTGAATCTGACAACGTCCGGTGTGGTTACGGATCCGGATTGAAACCAAACAGCTTCTTGGCACACGGAGAAAGAAAACGTCTCGGAGGTTGTCTCAGAACAGTAGGGCTGAAGACTCGGGCATGTCGAACTGTCTCTCTGCTCACGGGGAGCGGAGGCTGCCGGGAGATCTGGTATTGATCAAAGCCAGGTTGCCGAGGAGACGACATCTTGCAGGCTGTGTTTACATGCGCCGTAACCTCGCTTCAGGCCAAAGTGATGTTGACGTCTTATTTAATGTACACATAGATAATCTGAGACTGTTTGTCTGAGCAAACTGGAATAATCACGTATACTCCTCTCAGACATGTGCGGTTTGGATCAAAGTCCAACAGTAGCTCTGTGTACCTACATTACTTCACCTTATGATATAATACTCTAAAGTAAACAGGGTGAGATAAGAACTGGATGTTATGAAAGCTAAACCTCTGATCTGACTGTCTGATCAAAATCTGAATCAGCCTTCACATTTGGGACTAAATGAACACACGCTGGGATAGACGTGCAAAATACAAGTTTTATTATAGAGGAATCTGTCCTTTTTATTATTCATCAATGATTATTCATATAATCAATCAATAGTGTATATGCTTGTTTCCACAGCTGCCATTCAGATCTGTCCCTGGTGAATCTCTCAGGTCTTCTTTGCTAAAATTAAGCAACAATACGTTAATACCCTCATCTAAGAGTCAAGCTGAAGAGAGACGATCAACCTGAACGAGGAGTCAGACACAGGAACAGCATATCAAGTCAAGTCAAGCTTTATTTATAAAGCACATTTAAAACAACCTCAGTTGACCAAAGTGCTGCACAGTTATTAAAATACAATATAATCATACACAAATATAATGAGAAATAAGAACAATAGAAGAAAAGTAAGAGCTCAATTTCGGAAATAAAAAGAGTAAAAGTAAAAAGCTAAGGATTCTTTTTAGCTGGGACTGAACGCCAAGGAGAAAAGATGTGTTTTCAGCAGTGTTTTAAAGTGATCCACAGACTGTGCAGCTCTAACCTGGAAAGGTAGGCTGTTCCACAGCTTTGGGGCCGCCACTGAGAAGGCTCTGTCCCCACAAGTAGAGAGTCTGGACCGAGGCACTGCCAGGAGCAGCTGGTTTGATGACCTAAGTGCTCTGGAAGTACTGTGAGGCTGTACAAGGTCTGATAAATAAGACGGTGCCAGACCATTTAAAAACAATAAGACCTTGAACTGGATCCTAAAGTTTACAGGCAACCAGTGCAAAGATGCAAGGACAGGACTCTATGTGATCCCGCCGTTTCTTTCCAGTCAGCAGGCGGGCGGCTGCATTTTGGACGACCTGTAGACGGCGCTAAGCTGTCTTTTTTTGTTTCCCTGGACTTCAGTCGGTGTACCGCTGCAGCAACTACTCTTATAAATCTGCAGTAGCTCGGCCTATACCCAGCAGAAGAGTACGGTGTTATGTCCTGCTGTTGTTTTTTTAGAGCTGATGCTTTCTCCTCAGAGAGCCTTTGTGTGTCAGCATGTGTGTGCATGTATTGTGTGTGTTCTGTAGAAGATAGTGTTGCCTCCGTCAGTGCTCAGCTGGAAGAAGATTACATGTTAGAGTCTGAGACAAACAGATCTTCATACAAATCTGAAGAACAATGCATTTCCACTTTCTGGTTTGAAGTGTGAGATTTCAAAGTGGGGTTGTTGAAGTTAAATATCAGAGATGTTTTCTCTGTTGAATAAACAGCAGACTAAATAATGCAGCACAGCTCCACCTGGTCTCCATGTGTGTATACGTGCAGGTTTGTTTGTGCAGGATTGTATGTGAGAGAATTAGTGAGTGTGTCTGCATGTGTTTGCCACCAAGCATGTGTGCGTGTGTGTATGTGGTGTATGTGGTGTGTGTGTGTGTGTGTGTGTGGAGCCTTTGTAACGAAACACCCGAGGTGTCAGAAGGACACAGTGGGGTGATGGAGGAAAGGATGGGGGCCCAGAGAGGAGGTGTTCCTGTATTGTTGTCCTGCTGTTGAAACTGTCGCTCTGAGTTTGAGCTTTTCAATCTCTGGATTATTCTGTACGAGCATCCGGGGGGGGGAGAGACTTCAACGGAGACTCTTCAACAAGGAGAGAAAGGAGGGGAGGGAAAGGTAGAGGAGGCAGCACACTCTTTCCACACACTCCTCTTCCCTGTGTGCATGTGCAGACCGTATGAGCCTGCAGAGCTGGGAGGTAAACAGGAGTGGAGGAGGAGGGAGGAGGAGATGAATGCATACGTGCACCCTGGCCTTTAGTCCCCGGGGCTTTGGACCCTGGCAAATCTGCATCGTCTGTGTTCTTTGATCCTGCCTCCAGGGCAGCTCAGTGGATCCACTGTCATGCGAACATGTGCATCTCCATTTAGAGTCCATTACTTAGTTATCTCTGCATTTACAAATATGCTCTTAGGACTGCTTTAAAGTGCGACCTTGATTCTGAAGCTGCTTTTAAAGAACAGAGATCAGATCATGTTTGAAGATAAAGTTAGATTTTCTGTGTTTCTGATGAGAGAGAAAATGCCTGGTGTTGAGTTCCAGCTATCACAGCAGATCACATTTTACTTTCTAATGCAGGACGGATGAAGAGGATGAATGTTACAAATGTTTTTCCTAACATCAACCACATGTGTGTGTGTTATCGTCAGACTCACACGGGGGAGAAGGAGAAGATCTGCCCGTACTGCGGACAGAAGTTCGCCAGCAACGGCACGCTGAGGGTCCACATCCGCAGCCACACAGGTTAGTGCTCCAGCCGCCTCTAAAATCAACCTGTTTTATGTCACTTATCACCCTGAGATGATGAATCCTGTATTATTCAATCCTTGTTGTTATATGCTGCATCATCTCTGCCTAGAGGCGGTTTTTAAAAGTGCTTGTTCAGAACAGTAGATGGTATTCCTGATGACAGAGGAAGGCCACTTTGGTGTACACGTAGGCTGATAAGATCCCATCTGCAAAGCTCTGACCACCTTCTCCTCAAGAACACGAACACCACACCTTTATGCATGCGTGCACGTATCAAAGATGAGGCCGCTGACTAGAGCTGCTCCCCATGTACCGACTTTACACCACTGAACGAGTGAAGCAACAGCTCAGTGTGTCAGGATGAGAGTCCAGCCTGATGAAGCGCTCCTTGGTTTCTCCAGTCTGTGCACAGCCTCAGAGATAGAGCCCAGGATGTTCATTAAACTGCCTTAAACTGGAAAGATACACATTCCTAAGTGTTTCCTTACCAACAGACTGGTGCAGAGCCCTGGCACACAAGCACACACACACACACACACACACACACACACACACACACACACACACACACACACACACACACACACACACACACACACACACACTCTCTCACACACACACACTCTTCTTGGCGTCCAAACTCCTTCCCTCACTCTCTCTTTCATGTCCTCTTTCTCTCTGCCATCTCCTGGCTGCGTCCCTCTTCTCCTCACTCCCTCTGAACTCCTCTTCCCTCTCTCTTCTTATTGTCCCCTTGTTTTTTTTTTATTTGGAGGGGGATTGAATCGGCACTTCACTCTTCTTGCTCTCTGGCGTCAGGCACTAAAAGGCCCTTAAATGGAAATCTAGTGTTTTGAAACCTGGACCGTGTCATTTTTTAAAGATATTTCTGGTCTTTATGATCGGCCTTTTCACAAAGTTTTGGACTGTTCTTTGGCAGGAAATCTGTAGAGCTCAAATGTGTTCACTAAATTTCTCAAGTGTAACTTTAAGTGCCTGAAAACATGACAGAAAGGATGCCTACAGAGACAAAACTTGGAGAAGAGCAAGATGATTTTTATTACAATAAAGCAGCAGAGACATTGCGCTCTTTGAAGCCAACAGACTCATGGACACGAACAGAGAGTTAAGCAGATCTGAGGAGTTGCAGATTTGTTAGTTTCAGTCAGGAGTGCTCTCATCATACATTTTTACCATTCATCAGCAAGTAGAAATACCGTTATGCTTGGCAATAAAGTCCTTGCTTTTTAAAAGTGCTCCAAGCAGCTATGGCATTGCAAAATCCCCTGCAAGGGTACAAATCACTGTGACGTTCAGCTGAAGGTCTCCAGTTTACAGGGTCAATTTTAAAACCGTAACACCGGGAGAGACGCATTCACGGTGGGCTGAGAGAAGACTACTGTTACAAGCTGCTAAATCAAGAGAATCACAGCTTCTTCTTTTGAAAAGTACACACACATACAAAAAAGATAAAACAAATAAAAACTAATGAAAGAAAGAGAAATCAAGTGAATCAGACACGTTCAGCATTGCAGGCCCTGCCCCCTGAAAGTCCCTGGACCTTTGAAAAGTACTACCCCCCCTAGCAGGGGCTTTTTAGGGGGGGGGGGATTATCTACCCCTGAACTAAATTTAGACCCTGGGTCCACCGGTCGAATCGCACGTAGTTCCGGGGTTAAGTTCCTCTGGTTGAAAAACGCCTTAAGCACGTGCTGTGAAGAAGAGACTGTAGTCACAGCGACTCCTGGTCCCGACCATTTGCTGCATGTCTTCCCACACTCTTTTCACCCCCGTATTTCTTGTCTCTCTTCAGCTGTGGTATCCATAGATGCATTTCGACCAAGGGTTCCAGGGTCTTTCAGCCCCCAGAACTACTTTACCCTGAACTAAAAGGTTCTGTGCCCCCCATTGTTGTCTGCGTTTCGACCGCGGGGTCGAAGTCCCGGTAGATTGTGCAAATCAGGCCAGTGTCGTATGAAGGAAATTAAAAGTAAATGCACTACACCGCCAGACCAGTAGAGGGCAGTAAAACAAAGACAAAGGCCATTCATCACAGATGCCACCACAGAAGAAGGACCGGCAGGTATCACAACAGTTAGCCTGTTAGCATGAAGAGACTCAGCTGGCGCTGTTTTAGATGGTGTTATATTTCATCACAGATGGATTCACTGAATCAACACGTGAGAGGAGATAAGCGCGAGTAGCGAAGACGTTTCAACACGACTTTAAAATCCTTTTGAACTCAAAAAGCCGTGGCAGAGATCGCCGGTGTTTTGGTTTAAACTGCAACCCTGTTAACTGGAGACTTTCAGGCGGATGCATCCCTCATAAACGTCTTCAGACGATCATTAAATACTTATCTGATGAGGATATTGAATCTTAAAACTCCCTCTGTGTTTCAACAGCTGTGTAAACTCCACAAACACTGTTACATTCAGCTGAAGGTCTCCAGTTTACAGGGGAACTTTTAAAACCGTAACACCGGGAGAGACGCATTCACGGTGGGCTGAGAGAAGACTACTGTTACAAGCTGCTAAATCAAGAGAATCACAGCTTCCTCTTTTGAAAAGTACACACACATACAGTAAATATAGAACAAATGAAAGAAAGAGAAATCAAGTGAATCACAGATGTGTGTGATGTTATTGTGGACGATGGGCGGAATAAACACACTGCGGTTAATCTACCAATCAGACCCGTTCAGCATTGCAGGCCCTGCCCCCCAAAAGCCCCGGGACCTTTGAAAAGTACTACTCCCCTAGCAGGGGCTTTTTAGGGGGGAGATTATCTACCCCTGAACTAAATTTAGACCCTGGGTCCACCGGTCGAATCACACGTAGTTCAGGGGTAAAGTTCCTCCGGTCGAAAAAACGCCTCATACAGGTGAAAATAGACAAAGTTTCTCACTGCAGCTCTAACTGAAGATTAGTCCCTGTAGCAGTCTTTGTAATAACAATCTGAGCCTATCATTTCAAACACAAACACTTTAAATGGATATACTTTCATCATGTGGATCCACCTCAAATAATTACAGTGCAATCATTACAGCCTTTTTTTGGCTGCTAAATCAAACAATTACAGGATAAGATCCAAAATCTCTTGCAGATAAAAGTCGTACAAACTGCAAATATTTAAAAATTGAGCACGTACTGAAAACACATAAATTATCAGACCTACTCCTGAAGATTAGTTGTTTTTGAAAGACACCAATCATGCTTAATTGTTGTGTTTTTGTGACCTTTGTGTGAAACACAGTTGGAGCTCTGTCATCATTAGCAGCCTGCATGGATCCTGAATCAGTTACTTAAAGAACCAGAGTTTAACTCTCGCCTCAGTCAGCTTCCTATCAGCTGTTGATTTTATTTTTTCATACCTTAAATAAATGAAAGATATAAAGTGTCCGTCAGTAGTTGATCAGTTTAAATTGTGTCAAAATATGTGTGTGTGTGTTTGCATTGTGGTCGGACGGTGGTCCCTTTACAAGCCTACCACACTCTGTCAACAGCGTCCTTTGTGTCAGTGTGTGTGTGAGCTGTGTGTTTGTGTGTCTCCGTACATGTGTGTATGTGTGAAGGACAAACCAGCAGAAAGAGAGAATGTATGCCCGTGTGGGCCCGCTCTGATTGTATTTATGTAGAATAAACAAAAGAGAGGAATGCTGGGGGAGGGGTGGGAGCCGAGGGGACACCTCAAAGAAAGAAAGGAGGAAAGAGAGAAAAGACCACTCCAAGAAAGCATCCAGCCGGATGACCCTTGACCCTGACTGGCTGTAAATCTGTCCCCTCATTCTATAGAAAGAGCTTTTTTTTGTTTGTTGTGTTTTTGTGTGTGCGGGGCAAAAATAAGCTCCCTGGGCGACAGTCCTGACATCTTGTTCTCAAACTGTTAGGAGTTCATGGGTACACAATTTGTGGGTGTGAAGATTGTGTGATACATGTGGAATTTTTAGTCAGCATCGTAAAATGACACTGTTGATGTAAGTAACACTTTAAAGACGGCTGGTTTGTCTGTCAGAAGCCTCTTAAAGACGGCGACCAGCTGAGGTACAGACCTTTAAATCCACAGCTTGTCCTCAGCGTCGACAGGAAAGCTTCGTCTTGTTTGTCTTCCTGCTTCACAGGAAAAAGTCAGCATTGATTATTTACCTGCTAAACACAGAGGACTTTGTGAGAAGTCCTCTGAGACTTCTTTCCCTGTATCACTTTACCGTCAAACACAAGGGAGCGAGGTGCTGCATCTGAGCGTGAGAGAAAGATGAAGACCTTTAAACATCAACTTGAGAGTGTGAAGAAGCTGGCAGGACATGTAGTGTGTGTTTGGCTTTAATTTTCATACAGTGTTATTGAGTCAGAACATCATGCCACAGAGGCAGGCGTCTTCAGAGCGGCCTGCATGAGATCACCACAAAATGAGAGCTGTCAAAAAGTTGGACGTGGACGTCGAAGACGTTGGTGAACTCAGGAGGCATGATGGATGTTTCTGTCATCTTTAATTCTTCTTGGCCGTCTCGTGTTGTAAATGTGTGCGTCTCCACATCACAGCGCAGTGAGAGGAGATTTTCCCACCATGTGTGCCATGATGTGGTAAATAACGCGAGTGGGTTCATGAAGATTATTTGTGCCCGGGGAGATGTGACAGAGCGCAGAGCCTCGGTGTCACACTGACATCATACGACATGTCATGTTTGGGCACGGGGATTAGTGTGAAGCCATGAGCTGTGTTACAACGAATTGCTGTGGCGTTTTAACCCTTATAACATGACTCCAGCGGGCACAGCACGATGACGTCGTGTCTGAGATCTCATTCTGCGGCTTCAAACCGCACACAGGGTTTGAGAAGAGGAGCGTCTTGCCTTTCTTATTTAATTGCATTCCTCAAACTTTGTTAATTTGGTCATCTTACCTGTTAGTGTTGGTTTTAGGATCAGGATTTTTATTTAACTGATGTTTTATTTGCTATAATTTATAAAAGATGCTGTTCTTGAGTTTTATCCCTGTTTTAAAACAAGGTGACATTTTGATTGTGACCAGCCAAGGGACTGCCTTAAAGCTGGGGTTGGTAATCAGATTTAGATACACTTTTTGTTATACTGGTTAAAATGATCTTTATGTCCTGATGGCAATCAATACATAATGTGTTCTTAAAAAAGAGCGAAGAAAGGCTGCTATCTACAGCCGGAGTAAACCTGGGAAAACACCAACCAATCAGCCTTTTTTGGTTGCCAAAATTTTAAACCATTCAAATCCCATCCTGCTGTTCTGCCCGCCTCCTGCGCGTACATTTCCCCGGCGTGCACTCCGAGTCCCCGTCTCCTGCCTCTGCTTCCCCTGCCTCTACTGACTGCCCCTCTCGCTCGACCTCGGGCCCGTCCCCTCTGACCAGATGAGGTGCTTTGCTCAGGACTGTAGTCCGGATCAGAGTCTAAAAAGCTCTCACCACAGGGGCTCTGACAAGCAGAAGAATGAATGACGTTCAGTAAGTCCTACAGAAAATGTATATGTATTGTAGCGTCCGTCCAGACGCTGTAGGGATGACGAGCCGATTCGTGAACATGTTGATCTTTAATAACCGGTCACTGTCGGCTGTGATCACGCCAACCAACAAAGCGACAATCAATGTTTGAATGAATGAAGAACTTCTCCTCTTGTCTCTCCTCTCTCCAGCTCACACACTCTACACCTCTCCTGATGCCTTCACTGACCGTCAACACTGTAGGAATTAAGAACATCTACACTGAACACGTTTAACAAACAGTAGAGCTGTTACAGTATTATATATGTGTTATAACTTTTCTCCTGATATCGTGTCACCAGTACAACTGGATAATGCTAGCATGACAGTTGTGAGTACTAACAGCAGCCATGTTTGTTTGTGTTTTTAACTTTCACTATGATAATTTTATTGTGAGGACCGGTTTTGAATCTGTCACCATCATATGGTCGCAAGTCAGCGGCGCGCGTGCATGTGAGCGGGGGGGGGCTCGTTTTGGAGGAGCTCTGAGGGAGGAGGGGAGGGGTTAGACGGAGTCCTGAAGACATGCTACATTCAAATTCATGCTAGTTTTCCCAGACTGTGGCACAATAAGATAAGATAAGATAAGATAAGGTACTCCTTTATTCGTCCCACAACGGGGAAATTCATGGGGTTACAGCAGCAAACAAGAAGGTGTACAGTACAAGAATTTAACAAGAATATATATAGAAAAAAAATGTCCATCAGAGACGACAGCTTGGCCATAATTCCCCTGTCAGCCACCTCCTCCACAGGGTCCAGGACTGAGCTGGCCTTCTTCACCAGTTAGTTCAGTCTTGCTCTCCTGTATCCTGTCCGCCCACAGCAGGTGAAATCCTTCCAATGTGGCGTTCGTGTCCGGTGTTAGCTCTGTTAGCATGATGCTACTCTGGTGCTGGGTTAGCTCGTCCACCTTATCTTAGATAGATCTTACATTCCCCATAACGGTGGGTGGAAGGACAGGTCCATGTCGTCCCTTCTAGCTTGCACCTCAGTACCAGCACGTCGTCCCCGCCTCCTTCTCCTCAGCTCACAGGGAACATCGGGCCTAGCATCGTTTAGCATCGTTTGGCATCAACATGCTACGGGCTGCTAATAGCTGATCTTGTATCAATGCATCACATGGCAAAATGTATGTTTGATGTTGTTTAACATGGTCCCCTTAGGAATGAAAAATAAAATAAAGATAAACAGAAATCACTCTAAAAACTGACTTTTAAAAAAATAAACCAGGCTCTTATTTTTTAAGCAGAACAAAGAGCATCTTCTCAGTCTCTGAAACACTTTAAAAATCCTCTTTTGACACAGATCCGGAGGAGTCACATGCCTTCAGAGCCATAAATCTACACACTGTCTGTAATTTTGACTGACTTTTAAAGTGTCTATATAATTTGTTTTAACCCCTTCCTTTAATTTAAATTCTTAACAATATTGGGACTTAGACAAAAGTGCCCAGAAAATCCTTTAACTCGTACTAATCCCAAATATATGAAGACCAAAACATGGAGATTGTGTTAATTAGAGAGGAAAAGTAGAAAACAGAAAATAATTCAAACAATGAACTCAAGTGTGGGCTTCTTTCCCCAAACTGCAGCTATGTGCCACACTGTATCATTGTATCCATGTACTCATTTATGTGGCATCATTTGTGTCCTGATCCCTGCTTATTTGTCATAATTCACATTAAAGTGAACAACTCCATTGAAAGTAAAGTTAACCGAGGTGAGCTGGACTTCTGCAGGAATATTGATGTTGA
This sequence comes from Notolabrus celidotus, assembly GCF_009762535.1. Lineage (NCBI taxonomy): Eukaryota > Metazoa > Chordata > Actinopteri > Labriformes > Labridae > Notolabrus > Notolabrus celidotus. Next base: position 7,563,706 of record NC_048273.1, on the reverse strand, counting down.
CATTTCTGTCCTCATTCAGCTCTCCTTCTTCTCTTTGACATTGACTCACCTTTAAAGGTGACATATTATGCTCTTTTTCTTCAAAATATATTGCTCTAAGAGGTCCCCAAAACATGTCTTTAAAGTTTATTGCTCAAAAAAACACTTCGAAGTCAGATTTTGGTCTGCCTGTAAACCCCTCTTTTTCAGCCCTGCTCAGAACAGGCTGTTTTCTGTGTCTGTGCCTTTAAATGAGAATGAGCTCTCTGACCACGCCCCCTCAGGAAGTGGATGTGGCCTCGGCTCTCCAGCACGTTGATCTAATGGATGAGTAATCCTGAGTTTTGCACTATGTTCATTGAAGTCAATGAAAGATTAAAGGTGCCATATGTGATTTGTAAGTCAAGTTTGTAAGTCCCCTTAAAAGTGTCTCAGGCAACAGTTTTGAGTATTTAAACATGCCTATTGTGACAAAGGGAACTTATTTAGGTTTTTTAGAGTTTATATTAACAGGACAAGGAAATGCACTGAATGTGAAATTTAAATAGGTTAAAGAAATTAAAGGACAGAATCTGGAGAAAGATACGAGTGCTTCTGTTCTTCTTGCTCTGAGACTTTGCTTTTATTCTATAGATCCGTTCTTTTTGTTATTATGGTCACCATGCCCGGGACCTGTAACACCTGTAAACCCCTCTTTTTCAGCCCTGCTCAGAACAGGCTGTTTTCTGTGTCTGTGCCTTTAAATGAGAATGAGCTCTCTGACCACGCCCCCTCAGGAAGTGGATGTGGCCTCGGCTCTCCAGCACGTTGATCTAATGTTTACATGTTGGCTGAATAGACATGGCTGCTCACAGACCCGCGTTACTTCAACCCTCTGAATCTGATCCAGAATCTGATCCTGACGGAGAGGCGCCTGCAGCAGGACCTTCTGAACCATTGGTCACAGATTTTGTGTTTCTTGTTGTTTTATTTGTCAGTATGTCGACGTGTGTCTTGGTACACAGCTACGAACATGTAGATATGTGGCTATGCTAACTAGCGCTAGCACTTTTCCATGATAAATAAAAATCACCCACTAGATCTTCAAATCTGCAGACGTGGGGAGTAAAACAGACCTTTGTGTTTATTAAGACAGCCTACAACTAGCATGGCTCCCTCCTAAGCTCCTTGTTAGCGCACATGGAGGCGGAGTTGAGGGCCGAACAAGCTCCGAGCTTTGACTTCCGTTACAGACCGGATGGCGTTGTGACGTAAAAAAAAAACACGGAAACACATTTACAGAAAGGTGGAGAAATCAAAACAGGGGCAGGATGGATTTTTTTCATTTTAGGGGGGTTTGTAGACATGCCAGGGACACATATTTCAGGTAGAGAACCATTAAAAAGTAGATTTTGCATAATATGTGACCTTTAAACATAAATAAGTCAAATGTCTCATTTTTGAACATTGTTGCTGTTATCTCTACCTCTTCTGGTTTCTGTGACTTTGTAGAGATCAGCAGCTCAGAGATGTTCTCACATCTGCGCCTGCTAACTGTCATTATGTTCCCACCCTCAAGACCAGCCTGAGACCACACTGACGTTTTTACCACAGTGTCAACAGGCAGAGAGGGGAATGAGACAGACTACTATGAGTGGATAGATTTATGTGACATGTATGATCAGGTTGTCCCTGGCATCACTTTGGCTGACAATAAATAATTGTTATTGGTGTGATGTCATTGTCAGGTTTTGTACAGGTGAGAAAACGCACCTTGAACTCTATCAGTAAGGAGTCGATCTCTGTGTTGAGACATGACAAGTAAAGGTAAAGCCATGACAGACATCTTTTCAGTTGTTTTACATAAAATTTCTGAGACGTACAAGAAGAGAGGCTCAGAGCTCTTGTGTTTGTATGGATTTAACAGGGGGACAACAGCTTATATGTAAAAGACATCACTAACAGTATTTTTCTGTCAGTGCATATAAAAGAGAAACACAGATTTTTAACCGGCTCTTACGTACACTCCTGGCAGTGTACGGAGGAAGCTTATTGTCTGCATGGGGGTGTCATTTGTTACCGTAATTATACACAGCCATATTTAGACGATTCAAAGAGCTGCACATTGCAACATTAGCTGATCTCACGACACGACAACTGCCCTCAGATGGACATCTGGAAGAACTCTGGAATCACTGAACCTATTTACGTACAGATGATTTGTTTGTTGTCGCTGTGGTCATGGATACGATCTTGTACATAAAAACATGGTGTAGTAACTGATCGCCTGTCTCTCTGATAAATACCTTCTCACTAATGCGTCTTAAGCTTGTATTCGATGCAGATTCTTTAAGAGGTCTTCCATTGTTCTCAAACCTGGGTCTTATTCTCTAAATATTTGGGGGTGTAAATGACGAATAGACCCAAACAGATTTGGAAACACTCCACTTGATTGCCTCAGCTGTCTGCTGTGAGACAGGCTGTGATGGCTGCATTGTAAGCCTTTGGATTAAATACCTTTGATAAAAGTACATTCATTAGAAGTGCTGTTTTTTTCCAATGTCAGGCTCAAATGCTTTGAGGGTGTCACTGGGGATTACTTGGTTTTAGGATTCAGTCTCAATAACGATAATAATTAAAGCCGCAAGCGGCGATGAACGGGCCCTGGCACACCTGCAGCCACCGCCTACGCAAGCCGCTGCGACATGTAAACTGCCGCCTGATATTTGCCACCACACGATGCGAAAGCAAGATCTGAGAGTATGTACTGGCTTAGGTGGCGCATATGTTCAAAGTTTTTGGCAGATTGGCAAGAAACCCTCCAAACTTGACAGTGTGCCATGCCCACAGTTTTAGTCTGAACAGAATTCCTTTAACAATAATTGAATCATCAATATGTCTGCTATAGAATGAGCCTTGTTTGGACTGAATCAGAGAAAAACTCTTGGAGGAGCTCTCAAAAGTATGCACCCTTATTTGGGCGTCATTCTTCACATTTAAAGCTGTATGTGCGTTTGATGACCCGCCTCGACGGCTGTCACACCCACAATTTTAGTCTGAACAAAATTCATTTTATAATTTTTAATTGTCAAGGTGTCTACTATAATTTGGTCTTGGTTTGGAATGGATCGGAAAAATGCCTTCGGAGAAGATAACGAAAGTATGCACCCTTATTTTGGCCCCGTTTTTCATGTTCAAAGCTAGGTGGCGCTCTTCCTGTTGAGTTTGGGATATGGGTGCAAGAGGCTTTTTTGTGCGTCCTGATGCCATGAATATGCGGAAAAATTTTTGAAGCATGTAGCTCAAAATAACCACTACGGGGAGGGGTTTTGGAAAACTGTAGGGGGCGCTAGTGAGCAAATTTTTTCGACTTTTTTTGCGAAACCCATAAAATTTCGCAATTTTCCCCAGGCCTGACGAGTGTGTTGGATGAGATGAGATTACGTGCATTTTAAAGTCACAAAAATCTATTTTCCGACGTTTTTTTTTGATGCCCCGCCCCAAAGTCTGACATGCCCACATCTTTCGTCTGAACGGAATGCCTTTACTTTGTATTAATCGTCAATGGGTTTACTATAGAATGTGCCTAGTTTGGACTGAATCGGAGAAAAGCTCTAGGAGAAATGAGCAAAAGTATGCACCCTTGCACGGACCCATTTTGGCCCATTTATTCATGTTCAAAGCTAATTGGCTCTCTTCCTGTTGAGTTTTGAATATGGGTGCCACTGACTTTTTGGTGCGTCCTGATGCCATAAATATGTGTAAGATTTTTCATGCATGTAGCTCAAAAAACTTGATGCGTAGGGTGTTATTTTTACCTCTAGGGGGCGCTACTGAGAATTTTTTTGCAAGACCTATAATAACTTGCAATTTTCACCAGACCCGATGAGTGTGCAAAAATACTTGCGCTTTCATTAACGTTCAGGGGTCCAAAACTGCAATCTCCTATAATAATAACCCTTAGGGTTACAATAGGGCCTTCGCCACCAGCGGTGCTCGGGCCCTAATAATAATTCATAAAATTTATATAGCGCTTTTCTTAGTACTCAAAGTCGCTTTACATAAGGTGAAAACTAAAGAAAAAAATAAAATAAAACACAATAATAATACAAAACAAAACAGGGACAGAGGTAGGTCTTGAGGTTGTTTTTGAATGAGAGGAGAGAGTCAGAGTTATGGATGTGTGGAGGGAGAGAGTTCCAGAGAGTGGGGGCGGCGATGGCAAAGGCTCTGTCCCCCAAGGTGCGGTGCTTGGACTTGGTGATAGGGGACAGGAGGTTGGCATCTGATGATCTGAGGCGGCAGGATGGGGAGTGGTGTTTGAGGAGGTCGGTCAGGTAAGAGGGGGCGAGGTTATTGAGGGCTTTGTAGGTGATGAGCAGGATCTTGAAGTGGATTCGGTGCTGAAAGGGGAGCCAGTGGAGGTGCTGAAGGATGGGTGTGATGTGGGCTCTGGAGCAGGGTGTGGGTGAGTAATCGACAGCCCTACTGCCTAATTCTTGTACCCATGGTCTCTGCCCAAATGATCTTCATTTGGAGAAATGGTCTGCTTCTTTGCTTTAACCGTGCACCCCCAGAGTCCTGCGGCACTTCCTTTGTCATGTCACCAATTGCATTGTTTTCTTTTCCTTGTGTCTTCTGTGTCTGTGTACGTTTAGATTTTCATAGTTTGTTTGCTGTTTATGCAGTTGTTTTGACTTCTGCAGTGTGATTTTCCACTGGCAGCACATTTACACAGTTGCATTTGTTCTGTATTTAAGCTTCTAATGAAGACCATTCAGGTCAGTTAGTCTATTCAGCCACTACATTCAGACCCCAAACTGCAGAAATGTAGGACCCAGGTTTTAAGATACAGGGGCTGGCCTTTAATCGAGATGGTATAGATGTTTGAGATAGGTGTTGAGAGTTTCGATCAGCAGCATGTGAGGTATCAGTGTGTCTGCTACAGTTTCCCTCATGAGGGCAAGTTCAAGAGAAATGTTTGCGGAAGTATAGGAGTCCTCAGAGACCTCGGCTATAATGGAAAGGTCAAGTGTAAAAGTTGTTGGCCGTTCAGACGGCTCATCAAAGGCGATCCCTTATCATCTCCAACACGCTGATATCACGTTACCTCTGCGGCCCCTGTCGGTATGTGACGCAGGGCAGAGAGGAGGACAGTACAGGGCCACTGTCTGGCTGAACCGGAGGAAGTGGTGAATTAATTTCTGACGGACAGAGCTAATGTCTTTCAGACCGGAGCCCCGAAGCTACAAAGCTTTCTCCATAACACGAACGCTGTGCAGCAGGCAGATATGACAAAGCCGGCCATCTGCTAACCAGACACACAGCCGTACGCACACACACACACACCTACGACACACACAAGGGGTGCCAAACGGATCGATTAGCAGACAAGGAGTGTGAGGGCCACAGCAGGGGCCGGGGGAGACACCCAGGGTCAAAGAGATGGTGTTCTGTTTCAGCACATGCTAAATCAGTTACCATCTCCTCACACATAAAGCCCCGGCTCAGAGCTGCAGCCACCCCTCATAATCCCCAAACAATCTGGCTCAATCTGGAGAATAAGTGGAGGGTTTCCAGTTACAGTAACACTCAGCAGAACAGACACCGAGCCCCTTCGCATGGATAACACGGAGCAATGCTGCCAGAAAGTTACTTCTTAACTCTCCAAGTAGCGTTTGTTTATTTCCTGTCCCACTAAAGGATTGAGTTTCTCTTATTTAACTCTGAGCAGGATGAGGATTTGCAAACGCCAAGAATTCCTGACTTAAATGTCGTTTTGAGTCGATAAGTGGCTGTATTTATGAACGGCCTCTCTTGGAATATCAAATACCATCGCTGTGTCTCTTTTCCAGCTGAGGCGCACATGTCCGGACCCAGAGAGCGCACAGGTTAAGTAGGTGAATTGGTGTGCACTTATGTGTTAGCAGGGCGTGGTGGTCTGTGCGGTGTATTACCCGACAATAGCCGGCTCCTGGGAGGGATGTGATCCAAGCCGCAGAAGTACACTGGCACTCTGTGCACCGGTGCTATTAGCACACTAATGCCTTCCCCAGGACTCCCCAAGGCCAGCGCGGGGCCTTAACCCGATACCACACATGCTACACAAGACATAGGATTTGCTCTCCTCTTTCTAAAAACACATCTGGGATTCAGATTTTCCTGTTTGTCAACAAAAGGCCTCCTACAGGCTGCGATCGCACAGACGTGGGGACAGAATGTCGAGCTGCCCTCTGCACATGTTTCACTTTGTGTAATCAGTCCACATATGTCACGTTAACCCTTTCTGCACCAATGTGAGGTTCAACGTTTTATGACTTTGTGTCTCCTCCTCGGGCTCCTCTGAACCCCTCTGGGGGGTTCTGGTGGGTTTAGACCCCGACGTGTACATCTGCTATATGACAGCTGTCCCAGCTTCTCAGTTAAAGACTCTGGATTTGTGGGATATGAATGCATTAAATATAACCATTGAATCCCTTTGACAATCAAAAGCTGGAATGAGAAGTATCTGGAAGGTCAGAGTCTCGGTGCATCAGCTTACTCTTGTTTTTTAACAGTTAATAAAACGGTTTTGAACTTCTTTAAGAGATGTGATGCTATCATTTAAAACTGAGACTGTATGTAGCCATGAAACTGTTGAGACTTTGGTCTCTAAAAAACCTCCTCATGGGACAAAAAATACAAAATGATCTCAGTTTATCCATGGCTGCCTTGACAAGTTCATGTTTTTGTTCATTGCTACTCATGTTGTGAACCAAACTCACCAATCAAGAGACACCAAGTCATCCAACAAACCGACCACTCAGGTAACAGTAGCATCAGTGTTAATTTTGGCAGCTATTTTAGATTTAGTCTTAGTCTTAGTCTTTAGACGAAAATACCTGTTAGTTTTAGTCACATTTTAGTCTCTTCAGCCCTTTTTAGTCTTAGTTTAGTTTTAGTCGGCGGAAACTCAAAACTAGGGGTGACCCCAAATAGTCGAATATTGGACGATTCGTTCTAACGAGCCTCAGTCGACTGCCAATCTCATAGTCGAATATTTGCATATGAAACATGGATCATTCCATTCAAACCATGGGGGTGCTCAATGTCTAATTTTACATTATTTTCCTGTTTCCCTTAAAAATAGTGTCTCATATATCCTATTTTTATAAAAATATAGACTTATTTAATGTAATTCTGAGAACAGCTCTTGAAGTGTTAAATCTCCTTAAAGTGGTAATTAAATCTCCCCTGGTAATTAAAGGTGGACTCTCCCATTTAGCGGGGACCTGTGGAGCAGACGTACCTCAGCTGGCCTTTAAATCTTTCTACGTTCATGGCAGCTCAAAATGTCAGAAAATAAAACATCAGTTGATCCTAAAAAATAGTAAAGAAGATGAGGAGCAGCTTCATGAAGAGGGCTGTGAGATCAAGGATTACCGGACCACACAAAAACTGTACGGGGCCAAAAGGACGAGCAGGAATACCCAAAGCTGTCCGAAGCCTCAAAAACAATCCATAGCATCCCATCCACCTCCACACCATCAGAGAGGATATTCACAAAGACAGGATTTACAGTCAACAAAGCAAGGAGTGCACTTCTGCCCGTACACAAGATGCTTTTCCTCGCGTACAGTTTGAAAAGACTCAAGCGGACAAAGACGTGATGAAAGACTTTTTTAAAAGGTTCTGTTAAGAGATTTAAAAACCCTTTAGCTGGTTCAGGTTTGATTTTGAACATTATAAAAATGTTTAGCCTTAAGTTGGACAAACTACCCTCTGCAGCGCTGCTCTCCGTGTGTGAACACTGTTTAAATATCTCCTGATTCCTTATTCTATAATGCCGCGTTGTTCCATGTTTAACGGATGGTGGCCTTATTTGAGTTTTCTCTCCTTCATCACCTCGTTGTTTTTGCGTGTTATATAGATTTAAAAAATCTAAGTTTTATATTTATAATATTCTGTTGTCCCTTTTACTTTAAGCTATGAGTCTCTTAATTGTAAATGGTTATGTGTAATATTGTCATGCGGTCACCATCATGCAGACTTTGGGTCAATAAGGAAAAACAACAAACATTCCACTATTCGTCGACTATGGGCAAAATCTGATGAATCAGTTTCAACTAAGCAAATCCTTAGGCGGGCTCACCCCTACTCAAAACATTTTAGTCTAGTTTTAGTCTTTGATTTTTGCCAAAACATTTCCTCTCTTTAAAATAATTCATGTAGTTGATTAGATATCAGTATCAGGGTTACCAAGTGTTCAAAAAGTCAATATTTCACTCTTTTAACACTTTTGTGTAATATTTGAAGTTAAATGATTTAGCCTGTAACTGCTAAAAAGTAAAAAGGAAACATTCTTGATGTGACCACTATGAAGATATTTGATTCTCTTGATTTAAATTAAAATGCCATAAACACAATATAAGGGCTGTATTGCACTTTTACGACGGTCCCTGAATGCACCTCGCAGCGACCGAGGCACTGGACAAACAGTCCGTTCACGGCACTCCGAAATGCATCTGCATCTTTCAACAAGGAGTTGATCAAAACTTACTAAATGTGTCTGGTGTATCACCAAACTGGATTAAATCAAGCTCTAGATGTGGAGCTTTTTACGGTAATGGCGGCAACAACGTCAAATAGTAAACAGATGTCCCCCGGTTGTGTCTTTGTTACTAACGCACACCGGGGGGTAAAAATCCTCAATGAAGATGAGACAGATGCATGGAGGTGAGGAGAGCTGGTTCATAAAGCACACCTGCTGCAGGTAGTGACCAAGGGAACACTGCGCCCCTCAGATAATAAACTGCCCTAAACTTCTTCCTTTGGGTTTCATTTATATTTTTCAGCTCGACTGCCATCCATCGAAACATTAGCGCTGCACATTTTCATTACTTTTGGACTGAAATGCTGGTAACTTGTTGTCTGAGTCACCACTAGCCGGGGCTGCAGCTCAGGTTTGTGCCTGCTGCCATAATGCTATAATGCTCTACTATCCGGATGTAAACAAGCACAGGTGACAGATGTCGTCTCACAGCACGCCGTGGTTTGTCAGTGTGTTGATCTAGTAAATGGAGATAAAGTTGTATGTAGGCTGCGTCTGGTTGAACTGACATATAAGCACTCCACCAGAGACATGAGGAACCAGCACAGGCATGAGGATGCTAACCTGCAAGGACGACTGAAGGCTGGTGGAGCTAGCTCTGCTAAGGGTAGCCACACTCTGCAAACCAATTTGATTCAGTCGTTTAGCCATGTTGAATACATTCTGCTCATTTTGAGTGTTTTCTTATCTTTAAAGTTTGAATTTGAAAACCGGGGGATTCACAGGTTTACATGGTTAGTCTGATCAAGTGTTAAAACTGCTGCAATCTTCAGATGAGATATGTTAATGTTTAATCCCCACACGTTCTGCAGATGTTCTTTTGTTCCTGCAGAGATAAACCGCCCTTCAACATTTGTGTTTGCGTGTTAACTCTTCATGAACTCGTACTCAGAGATGCCTTTTAATCACTGTAAGGACCAGAGGAGAACGCTTCCTTCTGCACAGCTGTGTTTATAGCAGTGGGATAATATTCCTCTCTCAGAGGTTCCCTAGATGGATTTTCTGATTTAATAAGCATCTTTGCGTTTTGAATCCCAGGGAAACACAGCTAATTAACCTTATTACTTAAAGGGACAGAGCATCTCCCCCATCAATAAAACTGCTCGTCTGCCTGTTCGACAATTAGTCACCAAAGACAGATTACGTTTATGTGAAGCAGATGAGAAATTAGATCGCTGAACTGGAGGAGTGAGCACACGTGTAGCTGTGGGTCCATATTTCCATTAATATTTGAAAGGGTACACATTTGAAATAAAAGATTAAACCCTCATCAGTTTTCTACTGTATTTCTCTCTCTGTAATTTCAGTGTGGTTCTTTAGGTTACCTCATATCCCGTCTTTAGATTAGTGCTCTTATCTGGCTCGTGGATCAGCAGGCGGTAAACAGATCCATGTGTCAGCAGCCTGTTTGACTGACAGCCCGTCACTTTCTCTTTGTCGTCATCGCAGGGAGCTCAGATAGGATCTGTTCGAGTTTGCTTGGACTCCTTTTGATCCAGTTTGGATAAGCCACATCGCCTCTGATGTGCTCCTAAACTGTTGGCCAGTCGGAGCTCAGATAGCGAGCCATGAAGTGAAGCCAACGTAAGCTTTTGCTGTGCAGTGGAAATTCAGCGTGCATACCGAATGAAAGGGGCTGAAAGGAGGATATCTGGTCGAGCAGTAGCTCGGTCAAAGCAGGTCAGGAAGAACACGGGACAGAGGCGGCAGCGCTTAAACTTTCTGTAAGACGAGACATCGCTCTCTGCAGCACAGCAGTGTTACGTTAATGTCGGTATTCCTCTGACTCTGAGGCTCTCTTTTCAAGTTGGTCTTGAAGTCAAACACGTAGTTTGATTAAAGGTGACATATTCTGCTCTTTTTCATCAACATATATTGGTCTAAGAGGTCCCCAAAACATGTCTTTAAAGTTTATGCTCAAAAAAACACTTTGAAATCAGATTTTTGGTCTGCCTGTAAACCCCTCTTTTTCAACCCTGCTCAGAACAGGCTGTTTTCTGTGTCTGTGCCTTTAAATGAGAATGAGCTCTCTGACCACGCCCCCTCAGGAAGTGGATGTGGCCTCGGCTCTCCAGCACGTTGATCTAATGTTTACATGTTGGCTGAATATACACGGCTGCTCACAGACCCTCGTTACTTCAACCCTCTGAATCTGATCCAGAATCTGATCCTGACGGAGAGTCAAACCAGAAGAGAACCAAAAAATAAGACTCCGGTTTTAGCTTCCTTGAACTGGCTCCCTGTATGTTTTAGAATTGATTTTAAGATTTCACTGATTACTTTTAAAGCTCTACAGAGACTTACTCTATAGTTATATAGCAGACCTTTTAGTGCCTTACGAACCAACGTGTTCATTGAGGTCCTCGGGCAGAGGTTTATTGTGCATCCCAAAAACAAAAATGAAAACAAGAGGGGACAGGGTGTTCGCAGTGAGGGGTCCGACACTCTGGAACCATCTGCCCGAGGAGATCAGGTCTGCTGAGTCAGTGAGCTCTTTTAAATCTCTTCTGAACACATACTTTTATCGCAGAGCCTTCTTTTATCTGAATTTAATTTAATTTACTTTTAACCGTCTTAAGAAATATATTTTAAAATATGTTTTATTTCTTTATCTTGATTTCTGTGTTTTTATGAATTGCCTGTTTTATTTTGCTGCCCATGTGAAGCACTTTGTAACTTGGTTTTTGAAAAGTGCTCTACATATAAAATTATTATTGTTAATATATCCTAAAATATGTTTTCTGACACACACTCTGCTTTCGTTCCCCAGGTGAGCGCCCGTACCAGTGCCCCTACTGTGACAAAGCCTTCAGCAAGAACGACGGCCTGAAGATGCACATCCGCACACACACTCGAGTAAGTTTCCCTCTTTTCTTGTGTCCTCATTTTGAAGTTCTTTCTCTCGAATCTGTCTCAGTTTTAAATGAATTGCTTAATTTGCACAACCCTGATTTTACAGAAGAATCCAAACTGATTAGGATTGTAACGATTCGTTTTTAACAATGATTCGATTCCTATCATGATTCGTGGTTGCAGATATGATTAAAGGTGACATATCATGCAAAATCGACTTTTTAATGGTTCTCTACCTGAAATATGTGTCCCTGGTATGTCTACAAACCCCCCGAACATGAAAAACATCCATTCTGCCCCTGTTCTGATTTCTCTACCTTTCTGTAAATGTGTGATGAAACGAGCCGTTTCAGTTTTCAGTGTTTTTCATACGTCACAACGCCATCCGGTCTGTAAGGGAAGTCAGAGCTCGGAGCTTGTTCAGCCCATAGACTGTATAAAATACAACTCAACTCCTCCTCCGTTTTTCATTCCCTGCACACATGTGTGCTAACAAGGAGCTTAGGAGGGAGGCATGCTAGTTGTAGGCTGTCTTAATAAACACAAAGGTCGGTTTTACTCCCCACGTCTGCAGATTTGAAGATCTAGTGGATGATTTTTATTTTTCATGGAAAAGTGCTAGCGCTAGTTAGCATAGCCACATAGCTACATGTTCATCGCTGTGTACCAAGACACACGTCGACATGCTGACAGATAAAACAACAAGAAACACTAAATCTGTGACCAATCGTTCAGAAAGGTCCTGCTGCAGGCGCCTCTCCATCAGGATCAGATTCTGTATCAGATTCAGAGGGTTGAAGTGACGTGGGTCTGTGAGCAGCCGTGTCTATGCAGCCAACATGTAAACATTAGATCAACGTGCTGGAGAGCCGAGGCCACACCCACTTCCTGAGGGTGCGTGGTCAGAGGGAAAACAGACCGTTCTGCGGAGGGCTGAAGAAGAGAGTTTTTCAGGCATGCCAAAATCTGATTTCAAAGTGTTTTTTTGAGCATAAACTTTAAAGACATGTTTTGGGGACCTCTCAGACCAATACATGTTGATGAAAAAAGCGTAATATGTCACCTTTAAATATATACTGAGGTTATGAAAGCAGTGATAACCAAATCAACCGATGCACTTGAGTCTTTTTGCACAGAGACTCCCGTGACACATTGAGGAGAACACAGGTGTTTCTTCTAACAGTCATGTTGGCTGAAGTCCAGTAAACTGCTTCGTTTCAGGGTCTTGGTTTTGTGCTGACTGCTCCGTCCTTGCTCACTCAGACACCTGAATGAAAAAAAAAAAAGAACTATTGTTGAGGTTATTATTAACACCTGTGCCTCCCTCCTGTGCGTGTCAAAATGTATACTGTAAGAAAGCCCTGTTATAAAAGAATAGGAGAACTCTATTAGTCCCTCATTGTGAGCATGTAATTGCATTTTTCAGTGGTATGAAATGAGCGCAGTGAATAGGAGTAGGTCCAGAGAAAGGGATGCTGACCCCGTGCCAGGTGTCTCACTGTCGTTATGATTCAATCTGGAGCTTTCTGCTTTTCTGTTTAACCTCCACGTGAACCGCACGCGTCGTCCACAGAGAACGGTCCCGTCTCCTCCATGTGTCTCATAGTTGTGACACTCCCTACCCATTTAAAATGAGGTAATTCCCACATTTGCAGGTTATTTCATGATTCATAATGCCTGAATAAAAAAATATAAATCACTGTGCTGCAACGAGAACATTCAAGGGAACGTTGTTTTAATTGCTTAAACATGGAAATGTTAAAGGAGAGTCTTGTTTCTTCTAATTTAGTGCTTTTTTAAAAAAAATGTATGGGCTCTAAATGACAAACAGGTTTATACAATTTGGAGCTCATCCAGAAGCTTGCTTCAGCCAGCACTGGACTCAACCAAATCCTTGGTGGCCAATCAGAGTTGCCCTCTGAATGTGCATGTTGTTGCTACTGACGGATTACACTGTCATGACAACTCTCCCACAACATTACAGACTGGAGCCCTACAGAGATAGAGTTTTTCTGTTGAAGAGAAGATGCTTTATTTGAAACCAGAAAAAGCACTCATGCCAGTTTCCATCAGGGCACCAGACACCGCTTTGCAGACCACAGCAGCTGCAGGTAGTTTTTTGTGTCATTGCGCGTTACACAAATATTGTCTTAGAACCAAACTTACCAATGGAGGCAGCTTTCGACCATCAAGTCCTGAGACCTGTGAGGTAAAAGTGGCATTTTTGTCAGTGGAGTGTGGCTCTTTGTTGCTGCAAAGAATGCTGTGTGATTGCTAAGACAAATGATGATTCATACATCAGAAAGTTTTTTTCTGTGGGATTATTTCTTTAATGTTGTCACACACACTGAAGAGAAATCTGAGCCTCTTAGATTAGATTAGACCAGGGGTTCTCAAACTTTTCAGCCCGCTCCATCTGTACTCTCTCCTCCTCCTCTCTATGCGGGTGTCAGAGAGAAGTCAGGGGGCTGGACACAGTGTTGTAGAAGAAGAGAGGGGGGCTTGATTTAAAGGCAGAAAGTGGACTTAAAGATTCATCCATCCATCCATTATCTTGGGGGCTGGAGCCTATCCCAGCTGGCTTCGGGCGGAAGGCAGGCAGGGTACACCCTGGACAGGTCGCCAACCTATCACAGGGCTAACACAGAGAGACAGACAACCATTCACATCCACACTCACACCTACGGGCAATTTAGAGTGACCAGTCAACCTGGTGAGCATGTTTTTGGACTGTGGGAGGAAGCCGGAGTACCCGGAGAGAACCCACGCATGCACAAGAAGAAAATGCAAACTCCACACAGAAAGGCACCTGCCCGGCCGGGGATTTGAACCAGGAACCTTCTAGCTGTGAGGCAGCTAATTGTTTTTTTGATTTATTTATTTGCTTATAAGTTCATAAAAACAAACCACATTCATCTGGTATTAAATCAAGTATTTTTATTTAATCTAGAATAAAGTATTTTATTTTATTCTAATCAGTGGCGGTTCTGGGGAGGGGCCAACAGGGGCCAGTGCCCCTGTAGAACTGAACCTGAACCCCCCTGTGGCCCCCCCTCCACACCAAACAAATATTTTACAATAAAAAAAAGCTTTGGTATGGCACCGATGTTACAGGTGGAACACATGCATGTGGCACTTGGTTCCAGTCCCTTAGAGCGCTAAGGGACTCATGTTGAGTGTAAACAGCCAAACAGCTGCTGTCAGTCTGCATTTTGATCTAGTACACAGTAGTATATATGTCTAGTATAAAGGGATGCACTGATGTTTTGCCAGTTTGTTCTCAGCCGGTTGAATGTGTCCCTCTGACAACATCCTTGGCCCCAGCCTGGCCCCCTTAGTAAATTGGTCTAGAACCGCCACTGGCTCTAATAGAAACATTGCGGTAGCTAATAAAACGTGTCTGCAGCTGACAGAGAACTTGTGATTGTTGAACGTCCTGATAGTCAAAACAGTAAAAAAAAAAAAGTCTACAGACATCAAAAGTCAGAGGAGCGAAGGAGAAGGAGAGTGAAATCTGGTGCACAGCCTCCTCACTCGATACATGCACACACACGTCTTGATCAGATCACTTTATTTAACGTTCATGTAAACACTGAATCAGCAGTCTCTGATCAAAGTGGTTTTAATCGTGTAGCTACTGGCTTAAAAAATACACTTTTAACTGATACTTTGATCACATGGCAGCCATTACCGCCTCCCCTCTCTGCTGCAGGCGGAAGTGAGCGACTGGAGCCGTTTGAAAAAATCTTTGGGCGCCTTTTAGTGATTTACAGCCTAAATATGTCAGAATACAGTCCAGGTTTAAGGCTACAGAGACTCCTGTTAAAGTGAGTCGGGGCTCAGGGTGGAGAAGGAGAAGGTAGGTCTCTCTGGGCATCATGAGGTCACTCCCTGGGCTGGGACTGCATTTATTTCTGCATTACTTTTGGACTTGTTGAAGTTCTGCATCGACCCTCTCTGTGAACATCTGGATGTGTGTGTGTGTGTGTGTGTGCGTGTTGTGATGAATGAGACTGAATGAGTGTTTCATCATCCCCTTCCATCATTGGTTCTTACAGCTCTGCTGTGACAGTGGCGGCCTGTCAGCACCGCTCATTTCAAAGATCGTTCTCTAACGCTGTCCAGAGCTCGGCGCTCTGTTTTTCGGCGTGCTGATAATGGAGCGCTCCGCCTGCCCAGGACGACGTCTCTCTGTACACACAGGCAGGTATAATTATGTTGTGTGCTGCTGATTAAACCCACTGATGTTTGGATCTTAATGGCCTCAGATCTGTCTTTGCTCACAGCGCTCTGAAGAATGGGCTGAACAGTTACAAACAGCAGAGCCAGATGAAGTCACTGTCGAGCAGAACAAATGTCATTGGGCTGAAAGAGCAGCGGCGCACTGTTAATGTACGCGATTAAAGATGGATGCTTTTGGAGTTTGTGCGTTTGGACCACAGACCACATGACAGGGAGGCTGAAATGGAACACGTTGCATGGTGATAGGAACTGATGACATTTTGGATATTAAGACATTTTTTAACCTTGTTTTTATCTCTAATGAGGATGGATGTGACGGCATGCTTTTTAAACATGTTGATGAAAGGCTGTTTTAGCCTCACAGTGGTGGTCAGAGAAAAACTTTCTCTGCTTTGATTGGAAAAAGTCTTACTTTTAACTGTTAGTGTTGCAACTTCTACAAGAAAAAACATCAAATCAGAAGAAATAGGAACTATGCTGAGGTGTAAAGTCTTGTAGAGTTTTTGCACATCCACTTTTCTTCCTGATTCTAATGACTGTGCAGATCTGCTTAGTTGAATTCTCTTCATTCCTCTTTCTTTAACGTCATTTTCAGCTTCACTGCAGAAGCTGTAACAGTAGATGCTTAGGGGAGTAGTCTATGTTTTGGTTGTGAACGACTCTTGTTAGAGCAAACCGTACTATGAGGAGCCATTGGAGCCGAAAGTGCTGGTTCCCGCTGAGCCAAATGATCTGGGTCACTAATAAAGGGCCTAAACTTGCATCACAAGGAGCATTTACTCTGAGGTTGTTGACCTTAGAATGAAAGATGCAAACTCTGCTCATACATGGCACGATAGATCACAGACAGATTGAACAAGAGCATTATAGAGGTCTTTATAGATTTGAAGCAAGCTGTGCATCTTTAAGGATGTAATGCGTTTGGATTCAATCTTTTACTGGACTTGGATCTTTAAGACCTTTTCTGTTGCAGGAGCATGAAAGAAGGATGGATCATCAGACTTCAACAGGTTTTAGCCTTAATGTTAACTTCTGTTCATTTCAAACTGGATTAACAATTCAATGAATTCTAAAACAGCTAAAGACCAAGCTCTTTAGGAAACACTATGCACTTATCTAGACTGTTCTCCACTGTTGTCCCCAGGGGCAGATCATGTCTACAGTTGACTCACACTGTCCTGCTCTACTCTGGAATCTGTGTTCAGCTCTGGAGTGACCCAGCACTTGGTACTTTGGTCATTATTGTGGTGGTGTTAATTGTTGATGATGATAATGGAAGGTCTTAAATGGTTTGGTTGCTTCACTGTAGATGTTCCTTATTTTACCAAAAATAAATAAATCCTTATGTACTTTTGTGCATTGCCTTTACACTGCTTGGCAGTACCTGCACCCAAATGGACTTGGAGCACTTTGTTACTCCTACTGATCTTGTTTCCTCATGTCTAGATCTTTGCTTGTGTTGTTCTTGTTCTCATATGTACGTCGCTTTGGATACAAGAGGGACAGTCGTCTTGGTAAGCTAATTGGCTAGTTAGCTGCTAACATTAACGTCAACAGTGAGCTGTTTACTTAGTATTCATAGTGCAACTATACATAGGGCATATTTTTTGGTTCCATTTTACATTGCACTAAACATTTAGAGCTAAAAAGGTTAAAGGCCAGAGTTGTGCCTTCATTTTATTTTGCACTATCACATTAAAAAATGTCAGAAATGCTGCTACAAGCTGCAAAGTTCATCAAAAGTTGAATGAACTATCATCTTAATTGTCTTTATTTTTAGTTAACATACCTTAAACACTTCAAGCTGGAAACGAATGATGGTTATATAAGAGCAGCTTCATGCTGGTGCGACAAGCTACAATTTACGTATGATCCGATTAGGCGACTGATCACAAAAATAATCGGTGACTAGTCGATTATCAAAATAATCGTTTGTGGCAGCGCAAATTGTAACATTGTAAAACATTATTTGTCCCAATTTATTGCAATTTAGTATTATTCTTTTCCATCACACAGTGCAGAAGAAACAATACATTGGGATACAGAACATTCTGTGAATCCCCTGAATTTAGAAAATGTTCACTCTGATACACTCTGATAGAGCCGTGGTGTAAAGAAGAAAAAAGCTGACTCAATAACTTCACAACAGCAATACTGATTAATAAAGTAGTCACACTGCATGTAGAATCAAAGTAGACAGTGAATAAGTATGTAACAGATATATGAGGTAACGGTTGTAGTGCATGATAACAAATTACACTAACAAAAGGAAGTTAAAGTGCAAGACATTTTTTACCTTAATGTATCATGCACTTAACTTTGTTATCAAAATAAATGTCTTTGTTACCAGATTACGGGTTAACATTATTTTTGATTAACTGTACCCACTTAAATTAAAACTAACACCATCTTACCTGTTCACAAAATGTATTTAGATACTGAAAATGAAAAACCACAACCATCCACAAAGAAGAAACAATGGACATGTGTCAGTCAGGACGAAAAAATGAAAGACATTTCTTTATGATTTGACTTAGTTTATAATAATAAAAATAATGATTGAAAATAATAATAATAATAATAAGAAGAAGAAGAAGAAGAAGAAGAATAATACTAATGATAATAATAATAACAATAACAATAACAATAATAATAATAATAATAAAAATAAAAAATATATAATAATAATAATAATGATAATAATAATGATGATGATAATAATAATAATAATAATAATGATGATGATGATGATGATGATGATGATGATGATGATGATGATAATAATAATAATAATGATAATAATACTACTACTACTACTACTAATAATAATAATAATGATAAAAATAATAACAATGATAATAATAATGATAATAATAATAATAATGATAATAATAATAATAATAATAATAATAATAATAAAACACTATTCAGATAGCACTTTTCAAAACAGGGTTACAAAGTGCTTTAAAATAAAAAAGGAGAGAAGATTAAACAAAAAATAAAACAAAACAAATAAAGGAGAAAAGTGAGGAATACAGTGATTAACATTTTTTAAAATAAATACAATTAAATCAGAACAGAAGAGTTAAAAAGCATAAGAGCTGCAAAATGAAAGAAAATTAGAAGTTTGAAAAAAAGTTCAACCAACAGGGATGAAATGGAATGAAACAAGTAAAAAAAAAAAAAAAGCTAAAACCAACAACAATACAATAAGAATAAATACAACTGTTTAGTTTTGCTAACACACTTCATTTATTTGTCTTTGTTTGTGTTTAAGTTCATAAACATTTCTAGTTTTCATTGATGATAAAAAAACTCATGAAGCACTTTGTTATCCAGCTGGAGGAAAACAAACCAAAAGTATAACCTCAATGAGGATGTAATAAAAGCGGCGGCCATTGTTGATATTGACTTGCATGATTCACGTCTTCATAATAAATCCATTGTGCCCACGAGCCGTTTGTTGATTTGTAGCTGCACCTTAAAGCCCTGACGGGGCACAATGACTTCCTGTTGGTGCGCTGCTTTACAAACACGCACACATTAAACCCGACACATGAGACGAGAGGCCGGTCTGGAGTAAATAAACCCAAGTCCATCTCGTCATTAATAGACGTGCTCTCTGCTCGGAGTGGTCAGATTCAGACGAAAGGCCGGGTCAAAGGTCGCACAATGAACAGCTGCTGGAGAGTGAAGGGCACAGGTACAGATGTTCGATGTTACCGGGGTCACACTGATGCATTCTGGGTATACCCAGTCACCTAAGTCCATCCATGTGTTTCCTGACCTTTGACCTTCAACCTTGTGTAGTTTTTTCTTTGTCATACAGGAACCATTCATGCCTTATGGAATAAGAAGGGGTTCTTAAAAATTTGCATCACACAGATCATGACGGAGTGTTTCCTCGAGGTGGCTTTCTCACACACACACACACTCGCTGCTTTATTTCCACACACACACCCCTTCATTCAGTCACACAAACAGTTGCATACTTAAACACACACACACACGCAGTGAACCTGATCTTTACCTCCTTTTGTATCCTGTGTCATTGGGCGCTCCTTGCCCCGCCCACATGATAGCGCCTTTCCCAGGACCCTTACTTCCTGCATTCACCCCGCTCCCATGACAACTAAGCTTCAAATGGGGAGAGCCTTTTCGCTATCAGCCAGACTTGTCAAAAACAGCTTCCCAAAGAGTGACACTGGGAACAAACTCCTGCTATCTGCACACTTCTCACTTCTCCTCCAGTCTTTTAGGTGGCACCGCTGTTTCCCCTGACACACCCACACACACATTTACACACACACGCACACACACTCTGAGTTTTTGGTACAAACACACCCACAGTGAGATAGCTGCTTTGACTGACAGTGAGGCGGACCTCCAAACGGCACAGAGGAAATGTTCTTTGGTAAACTGATGAGGTGTGGAGACAGAGGAGTGATACCCTACAGCCGCAGAGAGCTTTCGCTCTGATATATGTTCAAAGAGGTTTTCTGCGCCCTGTTTTCCTTTCTCCTTTCAGGAATCCATGTGGTTTTGATGGCCCCTACGCCGGTCATTTCCTCCTTACTGCAGGGGCCGTACAGTCTTTCATTTCATATCTTCATGAGCTCCCAGGGAGAACACCGGGTGTGAAGTGAGAGAGGGGATCAGTCTCTGAGAATGAGTTAGAGCGCGGCAGAAAAATACGACCGAGACAAGTGTTTATGTAGCAGAAAGAAAAACATGTCACGGTGTAAACGCAGCTTAAAGAATTAAAGAACTTAGTTTTAAAATCCTAAACCTGGTCTACCATTAAATCCACATGATGTAAAGTCAGCTCATGTTCTCTCTATGGACTCTGATCACTGTACGTTTATTATCTTATGTTGAATAAATACAGACATGCTCTGTGCTCGTTTGGCCCCTGAAATATTAATCCAACACAATTTGAATCTTATATTCTCCTTCAATTTTTTAAAGTTTTGTACAGGGATGTAATTCTTCTGAATAAATAGGACATTTCATATTGTCCAGCCCAGTAAGGTGAACCACATCAGTTATTAAAATACATAAATGTACATCATAACTATGTAAACATGTTATTTTGCTCTTGATGTCTTGCTATGCGTTCTAGTACTTTGGAGTTCCTTTATTTATTTATTTATTTAATATTTATTATTATTATTATTATTATTATTATTATTATTATTATTATTATTATTATTATTATTATTATTTTACAGATATGTTTTTTTTACATATTTATATAGATTCTTTTATTTAATATTTATTATCATTATTATTATTATTATTATTATTATTATTATTATTATTATTATTATTATTATAAAATAAAAAAATATGTAATGTGAATTTCAGGACATCTACGAGCTAAAATTTGAGCTAATGCTACGTTCCCATGTTTCCATATTTATTTTTCCATTATTCTTTATTTATTTATATATTTTTTAAAATTCTATTTAATCTTTATTTAAGCAGAAACTTATTGGGATTAAAAATCTCTTTTCCTAGCAGCAGCTAGGAAAAGAGACAAATGTTTCCATCAAACAAAGAGCAGCATTCATACAGAATAATGTAAAGACTTAATTATATATATAATTATAATGATAAAATTTATGTTTCTGTTGAGCTTGAGCTCATCCTGTTGTCTTAAATTGTCATCGGTGAGCCATGTTAGCTGTCTGTATCTGTAGAGCCTTCCTCAAAGACTGGCATGCCGTTGGTAGCCAGCTAACTGAACAAATAACAACGTTAATGAAATATGATACATTTCTAATAAGCTCTTGTTTCTGTGTCTTTGTAATGAAGGCTGTAACCAGCTTGATGTCACAGAGGCCCAGAACTTCGTAGGACTTAGTAAACCTGTGCCCTCTCTCTCAAATTCAATTAAAAAAATTCAATTTGCTTTATTGGCATGAACAAAGACATGTTGTTGCCAAAGCACATACGATTTATACACATACATTACATATATATTCATTACATATTATATATATTACATATTTTTATACGCATTAAAACAATGGTGTCACCCATACAGCATATCTCAATGTCCTCACTTGATGCGGTATGCTCATAAAACCTTCACCTAAAATCAAACACCATGGGATGGTGCGTCCCTCAGGCTGTGACAGGCAGACACATATTTAGCAGCCAGAGGAGCTGCTGACCCTTCCCCCAGGAGAACTGACAGTTTCTCTTCTGGGGTTAATGTTGGGAAGTTTGGTACCATTTTAGTAATTTCCCTGTAGTGGGAATCTCTTAATAAAGAGAACTTGCTACAGTGGAGGAGGAAGTGCATCTCTGTCTCTATGTCCCCTGTAGAGCAGTGAGCACATAGACGCTCCTCTCTGGGCAGCCATGTCTGCCTGTGTCTCCCTGTCTCTACAGCTAGCTGGTGGTCACTCAGCCTGTATTTGGTCAGGATACGTCTTTGTTTTGTATCTCTGACACTGTACAGATATTCAGATCATTTATAATCACGGTTTAGGGTCAAATAACAATTCATTCTACTTTGAGTCTTTGAAGGTTTCTCCAGTGTTCTAAATAGAGATCTTTGGAGTGCTTCATGATGAGTTGTGTTTTGGATCAGTGCTGATGGGAGTCTGGCTGATTAGCTTCCTCACCAGCTGACTAAGGGGACAGTTTTCAGGGTTCAGCTCTTGGGTTTTTAGTGCTTTAAATTGAAGTGAGTCTTTCTCTCTATTTGGCATGTGCAGGTGCGAGTAAATTGCTTTGGTGACAGGGATGCTCTGTCACTTAAACTCTCTTTCAACCCCTCTTAGTTTTTCAAAACCAATATTCAGTCAAAACTTACAGAAACAAACAAGTCCATTCCTTCAATTTAGCATGCGCTGAATTATTCTGACACACATTTTAAAGGTTGCTTTTAAATTGGTCGTTAAGGGGGCTTCAAGCTGAGGAATCTTTAAGTGCTGCTGTAAGAAATGTTCAACCTTTATTCAAAGCGGTGTGCTGCTTTAAAAAACAAACTGTGATTCAGTTATTAGAATTTAAAAAACAACAAACAGAAGACGTTCAGGTTCAATTTAGTGTCTCACTGATACTCCTCAGTAAGACCTCAGAGGCTGCCAGCTGA
Source organism: Notolabrus celidotus (assembly GCF_009762535.1). NCBI lineage: Eukaryota > Metazoa > Chordata > Actinopteri > Labriformes > Labridae > Notolabrus > Notolabrus celidotus. The sequence continues at coordinate 7,540,955 of NC_048273.1, read as the reverse complement.
GCTGCCACTTCCTTTAGCTCGACTGTTTTCTCTCATATCTCAGATGTTTGTTGAAAGATGTTGTTAATAAAAGCTGACGTGACTTTGAACAGTAAGAAAGTTATGACTTTAGGCTGTCAGGCAGGTTTTCAGATTATTTCCACTTTGATTTTTCTGTATTCATAAAAAGTTTAATGATATAAAACTTATCACAGTCACAATGAAGGTCGTTTTAACGCCAAGCTGTGGCGTGAATGTTTGTGTGTGTTTCTCTGATATTTCCACATCATGTGTTTTCCACTGTGCTGTTTGTTTTCCCTTCGTGCACATGTGTGCGTTATTACTCTGCTGTTAGCCATAATGGACACAAATGGACAGGTTTGGTCCATATGTGATCAAACTGGGGACACATTGTGTTATGTATTGTTGTTGACCTCTGTGTGTGTGTGTGTGTGTGTGTGTGTGTGTGTGTGTGTGTGTGTGTGTGTGTGTGTGTGTGTGTGTGTGTGTGTGTCTTTGTGTTTTTGCAGGAGAAGCCGTATAAATGCAGCGAGTGCAACAAAGCCTTCAGCCAGAAACGGGGGCTGGACGAGCACATGAGGACCCACACAGGAGAGAAACCTTTCCAATGTGACGTGAGTGATCCCTGCATGTGTGTGTGGGTGTGTGTGTGTGTGTGTGTGATGGCACGAGGCCAGATGTGGAGAGTTAAAGAGGGGTTTGGGGGGCTCAGTTAGAGGCAGATAGTGATCTTGCTTCTCTTGAGGGGCCAGGCGGGCTGATCTCACGTAAACACATTGAGAGGATCAGAGGCAGAAATTACCGTCTGCTTATAATGCTGCAGGAGAATAATTACTCTCAGAGACTGGGTGTGTGTGTGTGTGTGTGGGTGTGTGTGTGACAGAAGATGTTGTCCATGCGAGGAGCAAACTCTTTGAAATCTGTGTTTTATCACCGCTTAAAGTTGGAAACGTACATGAAGGGCGATTAACACAGCTTTTTCTGCTTTTTGTTTTAAAAGCCTCGACTGCTTTTAGAAATCTCCTCAGTTCAAAATCAACTTTTCAATCTGAAGGTTTAATTATTCATCCAAAAGGATTGCAATGTTTTTATTCTAGATCAAAGGTGCTCAAACTTTGAGGCACACCTCCCCACACACGCAGAGGGATTGTAGGCACAGACATGTGACATATCTGTTCTTTGACATCAGGGGTGGAGAGAGGGACAGGTGCAGACAGCTGTTACAAAAACAACAGGTATTCAGTAATTGCAGTTTAAGATACTCATCATCATGTTCAGACAATTACAGTACTTTTATCATTCCTGAGTCATGATTTAAACAAGTCACAACTTTTACACAGTGTGACTTCCACTTTCTTATTGTGTGCTTATTGGTGATGTTCAGGGTCATTAGACAAGAAGAGGTTACAACTTGTTGCAGCCGTAGACATAATTTGTCTTTCATTGATGCCTTCAACTTAATTTCATGTGCATAAAAAAATAATTATATGACGCATCGTGAGAAGCAGTTTGATCGACAACCAAGAACACGAGGAAGTAATCATGACAGTCCAAACCGCTCTTAAATTTGAAGACAGTTTGAGTCCAAACATCTCGTAGCTTTATGACACAATCAAAGCAAGACATATATTCCACACCAAATGTTCAACACCCAAACAAACATGACCTCGCCTTGAGTTGTAAACGTGCACGAACCTCCGTGAACATTCTGTCGTCCATCCATCCATCCATCTTCTTCCGCTTATCCGGGTCCAGGTCTGGGGGCAGCAGCCTCAGCAGGGACGCCCAGACACTCCTCTCCCCGGCCACTTCCACCAGCTCTTCTGGGAGGATACCGAGGCGCTCCCAGGCCAGCTGAGAGACATAGTCTCGCCGGCGTGTCCTGGGCCTTCCCCGTGGCCTCCTCACAGTCGGACATGCCCGAAACACCTCCCCAGGGAGACGCCCAGGAGGCATCCTGACCAGATGCCCGAACCACCTCATCTGGCTCCTCTCGATCCGGAGGAGCAGAGGCTCTACTTTGAGCCTCTCCAGGATGTCTGAGCTCCTGACCCTCTCTCTAAAGGCTGATTTATACTTCTGCGTCTCCCCTACGCAGCAGGGGCTGACGCGGACATGAGCACCACATACTTGTGCGTCGGTGTGTCCGTGTCGCGCAGCAATTCTCCGCCGAAACGCCTGAGGGCAGTGCGGTCTCTCTGAGAGCCGGCCGCCTGCTTCCGGTCCCGCTACGATCTCTGTTTACTTTTCCACAGAGATTCAGAGCGTGTTATGTTAATCTACAGCTGATACATGTTGCTGTTTATCATACAGATATGATTACATGAAGAATAGAGAGGAGGAGATGAAATACACGGCCGATGTGCGGCCGATGTCCGGGATCCCGGAAGTGCTGTAAATGCGGGAAAGACAAAGCCGCCGAGCGGACCAATCACAGAGCTTGTGGTCCGCGTCGGCTCTACGGGGAGTTACATTTTGGAGGAGGTGCACGTCAGCTACGTGCGTAGGCCACGGCGTAGGTACGGGAGCTATGCGGACCCCCGGCGTAGGGTACGCCGTTGATTCAACGCAGAAGTATAAATCAGCCTTAAGGCTGAGCCCAGACACCCTGCGGAGAAAGCTCATTTCGCCCGCTTGTATTCGCGGCATTCTGTCGTCGTTGTACAAAACCACAGAATCAGCCTCCTAATCATCGTCACTGAAGCTTCACCGGAAAGCCTCTCCCTGTGACATCCAGCCTTCATGTGGATGCTTCCTCCAGCTGTGGGGGAGAGAGGTCTTCATGTAAATAACTCTGCGCTCATCAATTGAAGATAATAGAAATAACATGTGGATTTTATTTGGGGTTTGGATTTTGAGGCAGACGAAATCATCACATAGTTCCAGGAACATTTTCCAGACAGGCCAGAGGGTCTGTTTGAGCAGCGTCAGTCACACAGACATTAGAAACGTTGTAGAAGCATCCAGAAACATCTGTGCCGCGATGAGATGAGGAAGCCTGCCTCTCATCGGCTCCTGTCTTTGTTTCACTTTATCCGATATCGAACATTGTGCTAACTCTGGATCAGATTTGTAGATTGTTTGAAGAATATTTAACGCCCGTTTGATGCCGAAGCTCCGCAGTTATCAGCCCAGAACCATCGAGACAAAACAAATCCTGGAAAAACAGATATTTTCTAGTCAGAGTATGAAATAATGTCACAGGAATCTTCTTATTTTAGCAGTGATTTCATTCGCTCCAAAAGTCTTTTATTTCTGGCCACAGATGCAGACTGTCTGTGAGATTTTTATTTCATGGCGCTGCAGCTCTTCACAGATGGAGTGAGGGGGACACATGCTGTGATCTTCAAGCCGTGTGTTAAACTGCAGCTGAACAGCAGCCAGAGGCGGATTACGGTGATTGATAGAGGACGATGGAGTCATTTGTACAGTGTAAAATGGCTCATTTATGATGGATGTTAAGTTGCGTACATTCCCTCCCGCTGGTGAGGAAAAAAAAGATTCCTGTCTCAGAGGTCCACAGCGTGTGATTTACATATCACCCAGAACTCTGGCTGTGCCTGGGTAAACTTAATGGAGAGGAAAACTTGGGTAAAGAATCTTTTCTGCTCGGGCTGTCCCGTCTGAATCAGCGGATCAGATCACAGCAGAGAAGATCCAGAGTTGACTTTATTTTTTATTGGCTACATAATTTATCTCACAAAAAGGATGCCAGAGCAATGGCAGAGCAGGCTTTCTACTGAACATGTCCTAAAAAAAACCTACGTTTTCTCAAGGTTTTATCATCAGCTGAATCCTCTGACTCCAACTCATTCATGAAAAACTAAAATCAATGAATTAAAGCTCCAGTGAGGGACTTTTAGTTTGTGTTGATTTTGGCGCCCCCTGTGGACAAAGTGATGCAGCTTATCTCTTTGCTCCGAGGGGAGGGAGGGGGAGATTAGATGGGCTGTTTTCGAAACGGCGTGCTACATACTACTTACTAATGTAGTAGGCAGTAGGTATTGCCTACTACATATTGCGTTTGAATTTAGTATGTAGTATGACTGCTCTGTACGATCTGTGTTGCAGTATGCTGGGTCAGACGTCACTGGATTTCCGGTTTCAGAAAGCGGAAGTAAACAACGGCGAAGCTGATAGAGAAACTGCTTCTTTAGCATCCACTTATGATTTAAAAAGTTAGGAAGTGGTTTATATTTAATTTAATAACTTTCACAGCACCCAAAAATGGATTTCCTTTCGTTAAAAAAAGAAGGAAAAAGAAAAAGCGGAACGAGCGCTGTGCATTGTGGGAAACAGTACGTGAGGCAGACCAGTGTTCATTTCGTCAACGAAATTATGACGATAAATGTTCGTCAACGACTAATTTTTTCATGACGAAAACGAGACTAAGACGAGCTCAAGTGCATCACTGATAATAAAAACTGACGAAAATATGTTTAGATTTCGTTGAAAGACGCAGATCAGTCCCTCCAGGATTTCGCGGGATTTTTTTGTGATTGTTGCGGCCCAAAAAGCCTGATTTTGCGACAGCTTTTTGAAAAAATTGCGGTGAAAGTTGCGATTTTTTTATTTATTTTTGCTTTTTCCCCCCAATAACATCTCAGGGGCAAGTAAATACGCTAAATTACAGTTGTTTTTAGAAAACATTCTTGATGTGACCACTGACTGTATTTTGATTCTCTTGATTCACAGAAAAATGCCATGAAAGGTCTTTATTGCACATTTACGACGGTCCCTAAATGCACCTCGCAGTGACAGAGGCACTTGACAGGCAGTTCACGCACTCTGAAATGAATCTGCATCTTTGATGACTAGGAGTTGATCAAAACTTACTAAATGTGTCTGATGTATCACCAAACTGGAATAAATCAAGCTGTAGACGCAGAGCTTTTTACGGCGAGAGCGGCAACAACGTCAAACGTCAAATAGTAAACAGACGTCCCCCGGTTGTGTCTTTGTCACTAACACACACCGGGGGTAGAAATCATCAATGAAGATGAGACAGATGCATGGAGGCAGGGAGAGCTGGTTCATAAAGCACACCTGCTGCAGGTAGAGACCAAGCTAACACTGAGCCCCTCAATCTATAAATAACAACGTTGTCATCATCACTTGTCCTGCTGTCCATTCTCTTCACCCGTTCTCCATGCATGTTTTGCTGTTGAAAAGTGCCGATCAAGTGAGGACTTATGGTCATGTTCCAAGGAAGTGAATTGATGACAAAACCGATGACGTACAGGGGCTGAGATTGAGGTAATTGGTCAAAGTTGCGATGATTTTATAAAATTGCAAGGCCGCGAAAAAATCACGCTGATTGGTTGAATTTGCGTTGATAGTTGCGATCGCGAAATCGCAACTTCCTGGAGGGACTGGCAGATGCATTTCAGAGTGCCGTGAACTGACTGTTTCTCATGTGCGCCTGTCACTGCAGGTGCATTCAGGGACCGTCGTAAATGTGCAATACAGTCCTTTCATGGCATTTTTCTGAGTCTAGAGAATCTAAATACAGTCACAGTGGTCACATCAAGAATGTTTTCTTTTGACTTTTTAGCAGGGCCAGGCTGAATTATTTAACTTAAGATATTACACAAGCAAAAGTGTTAAAGGAGTGAAATGTTGACGATTTTAACACTTGGTATAACCCTGATACCAATATCTGATCAACTACATGAATTATTTAAAGAGTGAAGATGTTTCTGCAAAAATCAAAGACTAAAATGTTTTGAGTTTTCGTCGACTAAAACTAAATTAAGACTAAAAAGGGCTGAAAAGACTAAAATGTGACTAAAACTAACAGGCATTTTCATCTAAAGACTAAGACTAAGACTAAATCTAGAATAGCCGCCAAAATTAACACTGAGGCAGACTGGTCTGATGCATACTGAGTCAGTAGAAATCCGGGTAGTTTTGGCATACTGCAGATCTTGCTCTTGTTCACATACTACTACAAATCAGTACGTAGTGCTGGTATAGTGGGCGGTTTCGAAAACAGCCATGGAGTCCTGAGGAAATGCTACATTCAAATTCATGCTAGTTTTGCATGACTACCAAACCTAGCTTTAACTATAATTTGATGCTTACTCATAAAAACATCCTGACATTTCTTGAATTGAAAGAAAAGCATTTAGCGATGCATGTTTTACAGTCAGGTTGTCATCCGGCTCTTTGATAAACTTTGCTAAACATGTGTCATTAATATAAAACCTGAGGCTCATGGCGCTGAAGTGTGAATTAACGAAAGCTAACAGTTGTCCTCTTTTGTTGTTGTTGAAAAGCCGGACGTAATTCAGCCTGACAGCCGGGGCACGGCCCTGTTATTTGCTGTAATCGCCGCTCCTTAACTCCTGTGTTTGTTTGTGCTTCTTAGGTGTGTGACCTTTCATTCAGCTTGAAGAAGATGCTCAGCAGGCACAAGCTCACACACAACCCTAACCGGCCCATGGCGGAGTGCCAGCTGTGCCACAAGAAGTTCACCAGGAACGACTACCTCAAAGTGCACATGGAGAACGTGCACGGGGAAACAGAGAGCTAAGAAGCCGGGTCTGAAGAGAGTTATCTGATGCTTCAGATAAAGCTCCGTCTCTGCCTTTACATACTGTATATGCAGATGGCTAGATAGCAGAGACTCTGTTATTAAAGATACATACATGTAGAATATGGGAAACATTTGGGCGAGTGTTTCATGATGGAAACATGGCTGTACATTTGTAATGTTTTTGTCATACTGTTGAGATATTGTTGGAGATATGTTGGAGCAGAGCCTCTCAGTCTGCTCACAGAAACGTCTGACCTTTTTTATAAACTTCAAACCGGTGTTACTGTTCAAACTGTTCCAGACAGACCTCTTCCTCTGTGACACTCTCTGACCAAACATACTGTACACGAGTCCAGGGTCCCTAACTGAGAACACCTCAGACCATGGATTCACAGTCAGTACCTCCCAGTCCTATCTGAGACAGTCTCTGTGTGCTGTCCTTCATTTCTTTGAAGTATTTATGTGTCTCTTTGTGGTTGTGTTTGTCCTCTTGTGGTGTCTCTGCATCACTTCATCAGTGCTCTAAATCTCTTAAAATCTCCTTTTTCCTCTTTAAAACTCCTTGTAGTCTCTTAATGTCATCATGTTTATCTTTGTGGGTGTTTTGTGTCTATTTGTCATCATTCAGGCTTTGTTTTTAATTGTGTTCCATCACTTTTTAATTGTGTTGCTTTATTCCACATTTTTTCCAACTCTCTCTTTGAACTTTTGGTTTCTCTTTGTGCATTCCTTTGTGTTCTTTCTGGTCATTTCATCATTTATGTCACATAAAGGTGCAGTGTGTAATATTTAGCAGCAGCAGAACAGACTGTAGAAGTGGAAATGAAGTATGTCTAAATCGCTTTTATCTGCCTTGTATATTGACAAAAGAAGAGGTTCCCCCTTCCACGGTGGCAGCCATCTTATACCGCCATCTTTCAGACAAACTACCACAGGTGCTAGCAGGTACACGTGATCGTATTCATGCACAGGTTGGAAGATGATGAAGAGGAAGAAGAGAGTGGTTGTCGTGCACAAATGTATGCTGTAGACGTTTTTGATGGTGAAAATACTTGACATACGGAGGATCATACTCGCAGGAGCTTCTTGTCCTTTAAGGCTGAAAGGAGGGGTGCTCATCACCTGGAGGGGTGAGCAAGGGAGCGTTTCAATCAAGTGTCTGACTGTTAGCTGTCACTTAATGCACACATTTCTGGACACTGTACCTTTAAAGCTGGGGTTGGTAGTCAGATTTAGATACACTTTTTGTTATACTGGTTAAAATGATCTTTATGTCCCGATGGCGATCAATACATAATGTGTTCTTAAAAAAGAGGGGAAAAAAAGCTGCTATCTACAGCCGGAGTAAACCTGGGAAAACACCAACCTATCACCGTTTTTGGGGTCCAAAATTATAAACCAATCAAATCTCATCCTGCTGTTCTGCCCGCCTCCTGCGTGTACATTTCCTCAGCGTGCACTTCCTGTCCCCTGCCTTTATTTACTGCCCCTCTCGCTCGACCTCGGGCCTGTCCCCTTTGACCCAATGAGGTGCTTTGCTCAGGACTGTAGTCCGGATCAGAGTCCAAAAAGCTCTCACCACGGGTCCGTCCGGACGCTGTAGGGATGACGAGCCGATTCGTGAACACGTTGATCTTTTGCCGTGATCACGCCAACTAACAAAGCAACAATCAATGTTTGAATGAATGAAAAACTTCTCCTCTTGTCTCTCCTCTCTCCCGCTCACACACTCTCCACCTCTCCTGATGCCTTCACTGACCGTCAACACTGTAGGAATTAAGAACATCTACACTGAACACGTTTAACAAACAGTAGAGCTGTTACAGTATTATATATGTGTTATAACTTTTCCCCTGATATCGTGTCACCAGTACAACTGGATAATGCTAGCATGACAGTTGTGAGTACTAACAGCAGCCATGTTTGTTTGTGTTTTTAACTTTCACTATGATAATGTTTTGGTGAGGACCAGTTTTGAATCAGTCACCATCATATGGTCACGGGGGCGTCGTTTTGGAGGAGCTCGGAGGGGAGGGAGGAGGGGTTAGACGGAGTCCTGAGAACTCATGTATCTTCAAATTCATGCTAGTTTTCCAAGACTACCAACCCCAGCTTTAATTCTTTGTTTTACTTTAGACTCTGTTCCCTTATGATCCTCTCTTTGTGTTTGCTTCATGTCATCTGGTGCTCACATATTTTTCTCATGATGTGGTTGTTAATGTGTGTTTGTGTTGATTATATGTCCTCACTCTGACTTTGCATCAACAAAAACTAACAGTTACTGTACACAGATGCTGGTGTAGAACCCCCCTGAGCCCTTCAGTCCTCTCGGCCTGTGCCACAGAAACACGCTCTGTCACCCATCCACACCTGAGACCAAAGACCTTTCAGCACACTTTCCTACTTTAACCTCTACCTGATTCTTCCATGTGTACACCTTACTGTTCCATTTTACACCTGCTCTGTTTCCAGACATGCTCAATATTTAGATTATGAGTCTTAAAGCGTGTTATTTCACAAGAGAAGGATTGATACAGGAAGAAATATCCAACTAGAAATTATGAAAGAGCCCATCAAGGCATGGTTTTATTCCAAAGTGGCTAAAAAGTCACTCTGTCCAAAGAAACTTTGCAAACCTGTGCCCATGTTGTTCTGTAGAGCTGATTTAAACAAATGTAAAATATGCCTGTGTCAGCTTTTACCATGTATTTAAAAAACCTGTACCCATAGAACCATGTTTTTGTTTTAAGTTGTAATCTGGTAAACAGATTTGAAATGTTTTGATGTTTGTATTTAAGTCGTGATGAAAGAGTTCCTTCATTTCGCCCTGTCGGGTTGTAAAGTCTTACTGTGTCTGCGTCCCAAACTGTATCAGGGACGGACAGAAAATCCAAAGTACTGTGTGTTTACTTCAGTGATGAGCTGTTGAGTCTGTTTTCATATGAATGGCCCAGGGTTATTGTGCCTTACAGTGTGTGTTTACATTCGTCTTAATCTTTGTTCACTTGTATCTGAATAGAAGTGCAATCCTGTCCCGTTAAACCTGTTTGCTGCCTCATTTCCTCGCCTCTGACTGATGCTCATTTAGCTGCTGTTTATTCTGCATGTGTCGACTGTGAACCGTCGCTTCACACGTTTATATTTTGAAAAGTAGAAAACCTCATCACCTACCAAACATCCACTTCCTCCGCTCGCTCTAATTACGTGTTTGTGATCTGTTGACGTTGGGGGGGGGCGGGGAGGAGGGGGGGTTGAAAGGAAAGCTTGGAGAGTTGATTAAAAGTGTTGGGTCGGTCTCTGTTAATCTAACCTCTATTCTTGGGTTGGCAGTCTGCTGGGAGCGAAGGCTAATTAAGGCTCTCTTTTACAGAGGCCACAGTCACCACCCGCCTGATCTGTAGAGCCACACACCAAAGAGCCTCTGATGGTTTCTCTCTGGGACTCGTTCTCACGTCCGTCCCCCTGCAGAGACTCTCAGGGTTTGAACTCTGTGAGAATCTGATGAGCTGTGAGTCATTCAAAGTCCCCAGAAAGGCCGCAGTTTAGATCTCGCCATGTGTGGGTTTGGCTTCCTGATAAAAACATCACCAGCCCAGTGTTTATGCGAACATTTTGACCATGTGCCGTTTGTTTAACAATCAACAAACTACTGCTCTTCATGTTTGAAGACATATCTGCTCCTTTCTTTGTTGCATGATGTCTCTGTCTCATAGATCAGGAGTGTTAACCAGAAACTGTAAAACTAGGACGTAGCCGCCATTATGTCACTGTTTGGTTGTCATCTCTCCTGAAGAAATCTCAAGTTCAGCCTTTTGTCAGCTGCCATGTTGGTTTTCTGGAGCCAAAAGTGACCATATTTGGACAGGAAGTTGGCGCTCTGGAGTAGTGAGGTTAGGAAACGGCAAGTTATCAAAGCTTCACAGTCCGTGCCCGTGGCTAATTCATTAGCCGGAGAATGAGCAAATCATTTTTCCCCACACAGAAAGATTCTTTTTGTGGCGGTGGCTGACCAGAATTGTTTTATTTATAAGACCGACGTATCTAAGAGAGCATGAGGAGCGTGGACAAGTGAGGGAGAAAATCTGGTAAGTTAAAAGAACTAATTCTTACAACTATGGATAGATTTTTTCTCTGCAAGGAAATCTAAGATTCTTGACCCCATGCACAAATCACAGCAAAGAAATCACTGCATGAAAAACACTGAAAGAGCCAACAGGGGGAGAATAGACTCAAGTACCAGCTGCTCAATCAAAAATCCACAAAAGGCACCGACCATACAAACATGGTCAAGAGGGCAAAGCTGTCACTCAAAACCACTTTCTTTAAAGGGGCTATGAGGACTATCCGTCTGGCGTTGTTTACAGTGACTAGTGATGGGAATTCCAGCTCTTTTTAGAGAGCTGGTTCTTTTGGCTCGGCTCACTACAAAGAGCCGGCTCTTTCGGCTCCTGAGTGGCTCCTCAGATTTTTTCTTGTTTAAATTAATGTATGACCTAAAATTATGTAAAATTAGTAACTAATGTAAAAAACATTCATTATATCAAATGTTTATTATTCATAAGGCTTTATTTATATACTCAACACGGAGCAGTGTTCTAAAAAAAATAATTATAAAGTACAAAAACAAGACCCATCTCAATTAGACAAAAAGGTCCAATCTCTGATTGCATGTATATTATTCATAAACTTTTAAACACCTTTATTAACAGCAGGTTCCCTTCACTGTCTTTATTCTTCCAATTGCACTGATGGATAAACAGTTCTAATGTCCATGACCTGGATGACTGAGATCCTTCACAGACAGTTCTAATGCCTTTGCAGGTTTTTTGTGGACCCTGATTGATCACATTTTCACTTTGCACAGTCTACACTCTGTCTTTAAAAGTGACATATTATGCTCTTTTTCATCAATATATATTGGTCTAAGAGGTCCCCAAAACAAGTCTTTAAAGTTTATTTCTCATAAAAAACACTTCAGATTTTGGTCTGCCTGTAAACCCCTCTTTTTCAGCCCTGCTCAGAACATGCTGTTTTCTGTGTCTGTGCCTTTAAATGAGAATGAGCTCTCTGACCACGCCCCCTCAGGAAGTGGATGTGCCCTCAGCTGTCCAGCACATTGATCTAATGTTTACATGTTGGCTGCATAGACATGGCTGCTCACAGACCCGCATTACTTCAACCCTCTGAATCTGATCCAGAATCTGATCCTGACGGAGAGGCACCTGCAGCAGGACCTTTCTGAAGGATTGGTCACAGATTTAGTGTTTCTTGTTGTTTTATTTGTCAGTATGTCGACGTGTGTCTTGGTACACAGCTACAGCGACAAACATGTAGCTATGTGGCTATGCTAACTAGCGCTAGCACTTTTCCATGAAAAATAAAAATCATCCACTAGATCTTCAAATCTGCAGACGTGGGGAGTAAAACCGACCTTTGTGTTTATTAAGACAGCCTACAACTAGCATGCCTCCCTCCTAAGCTCCTTGTTAGCACACGTGTGTGCAGGGAATGAAAAACGGAGGAGGGGTTGAGTTGTATTTTATACAGTCTATGGGCTGAACAAGCTCCGAGCTCTGACTTCTGTTACAGACAGGATATTGTTGTGACGTATGAAAAACACTGAAAACTGAAACGGCTCGTTTCAGCACACATTTACAGAAAGGTGGAGAAATCAGAACAGGGGCAGAATGGATTTCTTTCATTTTCGGGGGGGTTTGTAGACATGCCAGGGAAACATATTTCAGGTAGAGAACCATTAAAAAGTCGATTTTGCATGATATGTCACCTTTAACAGCAGGTTCCCTTCACTGTCTTTATTCTTCACTTATTGCACTGATGGATAAACAGTTCTAATGTCCATGACCTGGATGACTGATATCCTTCACAGACACTTCTAATGTGCCTTTGCAGGTTTTTTGTGCAGGACATTTTCACTTTGCACAGTCTACACTCTGTCTTTAAACAGTCTATGCTTTTTAAATGTGTCCAAAGTTTACTGTGTTTCCTGCAGTCACTCGTTTTCTCACTTTTCCAGCATGTATCTGTCACGCACATCCTCCTTCTCGTCTTCCCCCCACCTGTTGGTGTGCTCACTGTGCTGTGTGTCTGTGACCCCTCCCCTCCCTATTCTGCTCAATGAAGACACCTGATTGGTCAAGACGCCACCACATGTCTTGAGCAATCACATGAGGCTTTAACAGAAGAAGATGAGGAAAAAAAAACCGGCTCTCATCAGGAGCCGGTTCCCCCCATTATGCATGAGCACCCTCACCCACTGTCCCAAAGACGTGCCTCTTGCCAAGGCGTGCATTTTTTTTCGGAAGATCATCATCAAGTGTATCTAAATCTGACTACCAACCCCAGCTTTTATATAGAGTTTAAAAAAGGTCACCCCTTGGGGCGCTGGTGGCCTAGTGGTCTAAGCGCCCCACATACAGAGGCTACAGTCCTCGTCGCAGGGGTCACCGGTTCCATTCCCGGCCGGTCGACTATCTCCATCTCTCCCCCCACTCTCTACTCCCCACATTTCCTGTCTCTCTTCAGCTGTCCTAAGAAATAAAGGCAAAAAGGCCAAAAATATAACTTAAAAAAAAAAAAAAAAGGTCACCCCTTTGCATTTTTCATGTACAAAGAGAGGAACTCACGGACACTGTTTGTGTGCCGGGCTGAGAACATGTTTACTTGTGGAAGTGAACAGCTTTCTGCAGTTTAGTATTTACTTCACTGGGATCGATTTGCTTTATGAGCCATCCCCAGGTGGCTGATTTAGGTACTGCAGTGTTGCTCCTTGCGGTTAACCTGTCCTCCCTCTGCAGCTCGGTTCACCACACTGCCCTACAGGGCGTGGCTGGAGTCTCCCGGGCCCCGCCGAGCCCACGCTGCCCACCGAGCTCGTGCTGCCCACATTCAGCTTGTTAGTGGTGAAGCCCTCAGGACAAAGTGACGCACTCTCAGAAACAGAGGCATTTAAACTGCATCTTGTAAACAGTAGTAAAGAGAGAGAGATTTCCAGCAGCGGGATATCATTGTCTGCCACAAGTCTGTCCTAAACTAACTGACAGGTCAGATTAGGTGTTGAGCTGTCTGTTTTGGATTAGCACTCTGCTCTCTCTGTCTCTTTCTGGCTCTGTGTAACGATGTGTCTTGGCTGTCCCCGTCCATGTCTCTGCTTTTCCATTTTTATCTCACAACATTTGCTTTTCTCATGGGACTTTCCCACCGAAGTGACCCACTGATCTCTTCCTCCGCTTCTTCTGCTGCGTGCAGACCCGTCCTGCCGGGTGTATCAGGCCCAGAAGCTCCCAGTCAATGTGTTTCTAATTACATGTTTTTACTGGAAGCCCTGGTTTCCTGTGTTGCCTCCACGTTTGTGAGTGTGACCAGACCGGCCCCGACCAGCGTCCACAGAGCCCAACGCCAGCCCCTCCCACTGCCCTGAGCATCATTGCCACGCTGTGTCGGTTTGCGGCGCACCGCTGTCACGTTAGGAATGACACGGACACGCTTGTCTGACCTCTGTGTTTGCCAGTGTTTCCACAGCAACAGGTAGCTTCCCCTCAACTTCCCTTGACCGGAGTAACGTGGAATGTGCCCGGCGCAGAGTGCCACACGGAGGAATTTTAACGGGAGTGGGCAGGGCGCGTTCGGGTAGTCTGGATCACCCTTTCAGCTGTGATGGATGTTCCCTTAAAGCCACATTTCCATGGAAACAGACTGTGGTACTCAGGCACCTAAAACGCCTCGACACTGAAACCAGTTAAAGGTCAAATGCTTGACACAAGGCCATTGGGCTTGAGCTGGAAAACTTTCTGTCTGTGGAAGACACACACACACACACACACACACACACACACACACACACACACTTCTGTTTGGCTGCTGAAACACAAGGTGGTTCTAATTTAATGTCCAGACTTCACTCCAGGCGAGACAGCGGAGCATCAGGTCAGGTAGGCAGGGATTATTTCATTAGGAGGAAATTGGTAAAGGAACCATTATTGTCATGCAACTTATCCCCTCCCCCAACCGGCCTACAGACAAAAACATACACACATTTTTTAACCCTCTTGTTATGTTGCGGGTCAAATTGACCCTTTTTAAAGTCTATTTTAGGCAATATATGCCTTCCAAACCAGCTAAATGCAGCATAAAAATCTGGGCAGCATGTTACAGAAGAGGTGTCATGTTAATTTATCAACATCACTTCATAAAAAAAAAAAAATTCAAAGTGTAAACAAAAATCTGTCATGTAAAACTATTGTATTTATATTTAGGGCTTTCCAATGTACATTAAAAAAAAGTTTTAACATTAATTTGAATGAAAAAGGAGTGAGTTCTCCTCATTTAACCATGATCTGAGAGAACTAAAGAACACCAATGGACTAATTTTGATTTAAATGTTTAGTAATGGAGTTAAAAATTAGATTAAAAAAATGTTTTGGATTTTTTGGGTTCTGACACTTTTGGATAACTGAATATTTCCTGGGTATAATTGACCCAGGAACATTATTGCTGTTCCAGAGAAAAGAACAGAACAGGAGGGTTAAAAGAAACAACTCTGAAACTTGTAATGAAAAGTGCTCGGTTAGGAAACCCTTCATCACAGTTACGCACCGACACCCTTTTGATAAGTTATATAACCATTAAAGACATCAACAGCCCACAAAAGACCAAAGTTTAGACAAGCACCATAAATCAAAATGTAATTAAATGCATACAAGTAACTCATTTTAAAGACCTATCATCCAGGCGTTTTTTAACACTTGAGAAAATGCCTATCTGCAAGGGCCTGTGTCCACTGATGACATTTACAGCACCTATTTTCTGTGCAAAACCAATGCACCAATGCATAATTGGAAGAGCCCACACAAACCAGAGTTTAAAGAGTGGTTAACATCATGTATTTGAAAGCATGATTGCCAGATTAGATATTGCACAAAGCAAAACTAGCCAATTATGGAAAGCTTTTCTGACTTCAATGGGGGATGAAACATCCTCGAGAGGACACAATGTATTAAGGGGGCGGGGCTTATCTATCCAAGGTTTGTATATAATGTCAGAGAATGTGTGTGCAGGTGTGTAGATGAACTTAAAAATATATAAGTTATTGATCAGTGTTACTTATTGACACTTAATGTCTTAATGTGGGGCTGCCTTTTAGTGTTGTTTCTTGTTTGTTTGTTTGTTTCTGTCTCTTTTGTTGTAAATAACAAAACCAATGCACTTCAGTGTTGCTAAAGCAAAGTCAGCTGTTTTCAGTGGATGCACTCACAGCGCTCTCAGTTGAAAATAGTCAAGCTTTGAGCACACCACCAACAGCTCATCAATTCTACTTCTCCCTAAATATCAAAATCAAGAAGGGGCGGGACTTCTGATATCAGTCCGATGTTCCTTAACCGCTTTCCTGATGGAAGCGGTACAAACAGTTTGTTGCCTGGATGGGTGGGATCGGCTACAATGCGTCCGTCCCCTCTTCTAGACTCGGGCAGTGTAAACCGAGTCCAGATCTGGTAGACGGCAGCCCACAATCCCCTGTGCTGTTCTCACCACCCGGGGTAAGTCCTTCCTGTTCTGTTGCATGCAGCTACCGTACCAAACCGTCACACTGAGACACAGGATGCTCTCAATAGTGGCTCTGTAGAAGTTTTTAAGCAACTGAGAAGAGAGTCCAGTCCGCTTCAGCTTCCTGAGAAAGAAGAGTCGTGGTTGGGCCTTCTTAACCAAGTGTGAAGTGTTCACAGTCCAGGAGAGGTCAGAGGAAATGTGGATGCCCAGGAACTTTATGCTGTTTACACGTTCCACTGCCTCTCCGTACACACAGAGAGGAGCAGGTCTTGAACTTGCGTGGGAAAAACAGAAAACAAATGCATGAATCTATTTTTTGGTTCCTTGAAAAGCAGCTGTTCCAACTATTTGGAGGTGGAATCATCTTCGGATCACCCTTGACACTTTCATGGTGTTTCCAGACACAGGAGGCCTCTGTTGTCAGCAGTTTAAGCTCCTAGAAAACCCACTGTGCCTAACCCTCAGTACCAAACAGAGCAGATTAACATCAGCAGGCTTGCATAACCGAAGCATTTAGCACCTAGAAAGCAGCACAATTCCCACAGGAGAGGGAGAAGATCTAAAACCAGAGGAGTTATATGACTCGTGTTCAAAAGGTAACCAGAAATACATCTTTACACAAGTGTTGCTAAAGAATATCATCAATGAGCTGTTGTGAAATGATAACTTCTCTCTGTTGTGTTGACAGTTTGTTTCTGCCGCCTGCAAATAGCCAAAGTCATCAGTTAATGCTTCTTTTCAACAGCTTCTTCACGCCAAACCAACAAATGTTTCCTTCTGGGAAATAAAAATTAGGAACACATTTGACCAAATGCCGTTTTCCATGTGGAGAGAGCTGCGAAATCCAAATGGATGTGTAGCGATGGGGAAACAGCATGGCCTGGTTGTTTATGTTTAAGTGCCTGCAGGAAATGGAACCACATTTAAAGCACTGGAGCACAATGGATCCTTGGACACAGACTCGTGAGAAAGACGAGAACTCGACAGTGTGCAGAGGTGAAAAGCTGGCCAGGAAACGCTCCAGAAGAATGATGGAGAATTGTCCTCTTTTCCCAGTTTTGTCCTCTTTGGGAGGTTGAGGCTGGGAGAATGACTCAGCCTGAGCCAAGTATAGCTGCTAACTCCAATAAACAAGACTGTTGACTTTTTCTGACTGTGAGGGGGGACAGGAGATGAAAGGCCCCTCACACAGAGGCTCACTCTGAGAGACATCAGTCAGTGTGGCGGTGCACCTCTGCAGCGTTGGTGTTGGTCACTTCTGTCAGCACGTTGTAGCTGTGGGACATCACTCCTCGGCCTCATTAGAACAACAGCGCTGTCCTCACTTTATCCTCTCCGGGTCCATGTCTCGTGTCTCTTTTCATGAGCATGTGCTGTAACAACAGAGCAGAGAGAAGAAACTGGACAAAGTGCTCATTTACAATCTGAGATCCTAGAGGATGCAGACAAACAGCAGCAGCCTGAGAAGTGACGAAGGAGCTGCTTTGAAATCTTTGCAAAACATGGAAACACCTCACACCTGAAAATAACAAAATACACCAAGGCAGGGAGACTCAAACTTATCTGTGCAGAGAAGAGATCTTGTTGTGAATGGGCATGGGATGACATGTTCCAACCATATCTATAAATGTTTCATCCATGCAAAATATGCCGTCCATTAAGGTTTATCCCAAAAAGTGCCCACATGTCTACACCTTAAACAAAAGCTCCCTTCTTGGAAAGTGGAAAGAGTAAACCCATTCAAGTTTAGTTGATCAAATTCAGCTCCCTGAAGAACACCTGAGACATAATTCTGTCCTACAACCAGTGCTTTAAGTTGGCCTGTACACTTCAGTACGTCGTTCCACCTCTCCTGAAATTAACTCTTGATCGTACCGGGATGTTTTCAGGCTGCCAGCATCTTTTCCTGTCCTCTCCATATCTTAGTTTCTTTATGATATTCATAATAGCACCTAAACTACATTACCCATGGTGCAATATGTGACACTTATCTGTTGGTACTGGAGAGTAACGTCAAATTGACTTTAAACTGTTGGATAAAAAAGGATTAGGATTCGATATGAGCATGGTGATACAGAGATGCAGAGGTTCTTTGTTTCTGTGACACACTGGTCAGCGTGGTGCAGTCTGTGGCCTCCGTTACTGTTCAACAGTCTGATGGCGGTGGGCACAAAGGAGCGCCTGAAGCGTTCAGTCTTGCACCGTGGTGGGATGATGCCCTGACTGAACGAGCTCCCCATCAGCCACAGCTCATCATGGAGAGGGTGAGAGAGGTTGTCCAGGATTGCTCGCAGTTTGTCCATCAACCTCCTCTCAACCACTGACTCCAGACTGTCCAGTTCTAGGCCAACCACAGAGCGGGCCTTCTTTACCAGCTTGTTGAGCTTGCTGGCCTCACCCGTCTTGATGCCTCCACCCCAGCACGCCACAGCAAAGAAGAGAGCAC
Source organism: Notolabrus celidotus (assembly GCF_009762535.1). Lineage (NCBI taxonomy): Eukaryota > Metazoa > Chordata > Actinopteri > Labriformes > Labridae > Notolabrus > Notolabrus celidotus. The sequence continues at coordinate 7,522,407 of NC_048273.1, read as the reverse complement.
TGGCCACCACAGACTGGTAGAATGTCTTGTAGCTGGAAGACATGATCTGCCACTGGGGACTACAGTGGAGAACAGTCTAGTTAAGTGCATAGTACTTCCTAAAGAGCTGGGTCTTTGGCTGTCTTTTGAAAGTAGAGAGGGACTCTGCAGATCGAATGGAGTTGGCCAATTCATTCCACCATTTAGGGGCAACAGAAGAGAAGAGTCCAGCTCTTGATTTTGAGGCCTTGTGTGCTGGAAGCACTAGGCGCTTTTCAGAGGCTGAGTGTAGCGGGCGAGAAGGGGTGTAGACCTGGATGAGGGGTTCCAGGTAAACTGGAGCGGTTTTGGTTACTGCTTTGTAAGTCATGATTAGAGTTTTGTATCTGATGCGAGCTGCAACTGGAAGCCAGTGTAGTGAGATGAGCAGGGGAGTGACATGAGCTGTCTTAGGCTGGTTGAAGACCAGACGTGCTGCTGCGTTCTGGATCATTTGCAGAGGTTTAACTGTGAATGCAGGGAGGCCTACCAGTAGAGAGTTGCAGTAGTCAATGTGTGACATTACAAGAGCTTGAACCAGGAGCTGTGTTGCGTGTTCTGTCAGGTAGGGTCTGATCCTCTTGATGTTATAGAGGGAAAAACGACAGGACCGAGCAATCGAGGCAACAGGAACCTTGAAGGTTAGCTGGTCATCGATCATGACACCCAGATTTCCGGCAGACTTATTGGGCATGAGGTTTTGTGATCCAAACTGGATATTGATCTGTGGGTCCATAGTGGGACTGGCTGGAATGATAATAAGCTCAGTCTTGGACAGGTTGAGCTGTAGGTGACGTTCCCTCATCCATTTACAAATGTCAGCAAGGCAGGATGAGATCCGGGCTGAGACAGTTGTGTCGTCAACAAGTGATTAAGGGAATTACCAGCACTTATGTTTTCCCACTTAAAGCCTTGCCTACAGCTTAAAAGCAAAACAGTCCCATGATTGCTACACAGGGACAAAACTGCAACAGTATAGAAACTTTTTTAGATTTAACCTTTGCAGCTTTTTATGGCCCAAAATTCAGCTGTTTCTAGTTTCAGAAATTAGCTACAGAAAAAATTAGGCCAAAAAAAATGTGAACTCCTATGAGGAACTTTTGCTTTGTGTTGAGTTTGGCGCCCCCTGTGGACAAAGTGGTTCCTACAACCGATCCGTAAATGTTCCTGTATTTGTGTAAGTAGTGTTTTGAAACAAAAAATCTCATCTTGTTTTGTCTTGACCGTCAAATATCACTCATCAAGAATCTTTATCACCACATCTACTCTGAGGCAGAGGTTGCAGACATGAAAAAATATCTATAAATAAATATAAAACTTTTATGCACAGTCTTTGTTGCTTTTGTGGGGCTTAAAAATATATTTCTGTTCATTTCAGTCTGTTTCATTCGCAACAGGAGCTTCAACTGCTTGAGCTGTGATGCAACAGTAAACATAACTGAACAACCTGCAAGTTTCAACACAATGTACTGAGTTCAACTACAAGTGTGCTCACATGTAGTTCACTACACGAGCCTGCAGAGGTAACAGAGACTAAGCTGACGCTGACCTCAGCTTCAGAAACTCAACTTGGCAGAAAGTACACAACAAAACAGAAAATCCAATAAGAGATCGAAGTTTGCCAAGGTTCAGTTTTACCCACAAAGCAGAAAACGTCTCTGAGGATCTGCCAGAAACCAAATCAAACCCATTCCTTTTATTAGTCTGTGAATATTCGAGCGTGCCGTGTTAAAAGCTGCAGCCAGACTCGTCTTTCTGGTTGTGTCCTTCCCACCGAGAGCCGCTCAGGGATTTATTGTTGGGTGATTAGTGATGACAGAGAAGACTCAGCCAGTCTAGCCAAAACATTTGTGCAAATGTGATGATAGATGCACCATAATTCCTCTCTTTTCTCTGGCTCATCCTCCCCTCCTCCCCTCTGCTCCCTCTGCTGTTATTGTGTCAGCCCTCATAATGTTGGCGGTTTGTGGAGACCTGCGTTACACACACTTCACACGGCCCAACACAAATAACACCAAACTCCTGCTGGGCTAAAGAAACAAGAGTAATGACTGCAAGAACACACACAGAGGGGGATTCACTCTGTTTAGACTGTCACCAAGAGAAATTAAGGTTTGAGTCTTTGCTTTAAATCCTCTGTGAAGTAAATATGAAACAGCAGATTCTCACATAAAAGAAAAGTGCATTCACATAGATGAGACAGAAATCTTCATTTCTTTGTGTTTGGAACAGCAGTGAGCAATCTGAGGAATTAAATGGAACTGGTGACATAACATTGGCCTTATTATCCCCTCTCATGCTACAGCTCTGTTTTGAATTTGGCCCCATGTTTGAAATGGAGTCCTGTGTGAGTGTGGAGAAACCAAATACCACAGCGAGGGTCTGTTTCCTGTCAGAGAGGCGGGAGAAGCAGCACAGAGATACACACCTTTCATGTGCTGATTTAGGTTTTGGTCCAACGAGCAGCCAAACACACACACACATGCACACACAGATGAACATGCATCAGGATGCTAACTTGCTGCAGAAAGGCCTCCAGTGTCTGCAGCCCTGCTGAAAGTGCGAGGTGGGACCGGGATCTGTCTGAGCTCACTGAATTAGCCACGCTGAACCTGTTAACCTAGACCACACACACGCACACAGGCCAATGCTCACACATATGAGCGTGCGCTGAATGATAATTCCCTCGCCGCGCAGGGACATCATGCGAGGGGAGTGACTGTTGTCAGACGGAACAGCTGCTGGAGCCAAAACCCATCTATCTTCAACAGGAAGTTATTGGTCAAAGAAACAGAAAGAGTGTGTTGTTCCTGTCATGTTGACCGTGAGCATATCTGCCTCCCACTCACACACACTCACACACACTCACTCCACCCTGCCTGCACACACACACACTCTGTAAAACAAGCGTGCACGTTTGTGTGCTCACTTTCTCTTCCTCACTCCTGTTAACAGAATCCATCGAGAGGAGAGACAATCAAGGCCGTGGAGCTGTGGAATAAAAGATGACCCGCTCACTCACACATCCGTTTGGTTTCAGCTGTCTGCTGGATGTTGTGTTGATTCTGGCGCCCTCTCTGGATGAAGTCGGTAGTGGGGTTTTTTTCTGGGATGAAAACAGCACTCTACATGAGCAGTGGCAGCTCTAGACCAATTTTACTGGGGGGGCCAGGCTGGGGCCAAGGGTGTTGTCAGAGGGACACATTCAACCCTGACAAAAGAGACTGAGAAGGGCGAGGAATGGCTGAGAACAAACTGGAAAAACATCAGTGCATCCCTATAAACTAGACATATAGACTACTGTGTACTAGATCAAAATGCAGACTGACAGCAGCTGTTTGGCTGTTTACACTCAACATGAGTCCCTTAGCGCTCTAAGAGACTGGAACCAAGTGCCACATGCATGTGTGCCGCCTGTAACATCGACGCGATACCGAAGCTTTTTTTATTGCATAATATTTGTTTGGTGTAGAGGGGGGGGCCACAGGGGGGTCCAGGTTCAGTTTTACAGGGGCACTGGCCCCTGTTGGCCTCTCCCCAGAACCTCCACTGGTCTTTAGCACCATCACCCACTGTGTCGAAGGTGTGTCTCATTTGTTGTGATGCAAATGAATGAACAAAGATCTTCTTTTTAATCCAACTTTTCTTTTTCAGACACTTTTATCAGGGTGATGATGTCATGTGTTGATGTGTAGCTCCATCAAACCATGAACTGTAACGTAACAACAACTAAACTTTGTAAACTCTGATTTATTACTGTTAGCTAGCTTATAAAAGGTAAGCAGAGGTGTCATCAATCAATCAATCTTTATTTGTATAGCGCCAAATCACAATAAACGTTATCTCAAGATGCTTTTCCAAACAGAGCAGGTCTAGACTGTACTCTATGTCAAATTATGAACAGAGACTCAACACCATTCTTGTTCACAGCCTCGTCACCTCCTGTTTGGACTATTGCAACTCCCTTCTGTTTGGTCTCCCCCACAAAAACCTCCATAAACTTCAACTGGTTCAAAACTCAGCGGCCCGTATCATCACACGCACCGCCTCCTTCCACCACATCACACCCATCCTGCAACAGCTCCACTGGCTCCCCATCACACACCGGATCAACTACAAAATACTTCTCCTCACCTTCAAATCCATACACAACCTCACCCCTCCATCTCTCTCTGACCTCCTCCATACTGCCACACCCGTCCGCACCCTCAGATCCTCCTCCATCCACCTCACTGCCCCCCCTGCTCACCTTGTTACCATGGGGAGCAGAGCCTTCAGCCGCTCTGCTCCCCAGCTCTGGAACTCTCTCCCACCTGACCTCCGTAATACTGACTCACTCCCACATTTTAAATCCAAACTCAAAACCCATCTGTTTAAACTGGCTTACTCCATCTGACCACAACTCCTCTGTCCATTCACTTCAAACTTTTTAAATTGTGTTTTATTGACTGTTTGCTATTTAAACTCTGTTTGTTTTTAATGTTGTAAGGTGACCTTGAGTGCCAAGAAAGGCGCCTATAAATAAAATGCATTATTATTATTATTATTATTATTATTATTACCAAGACAGGGTAAGACTCAGTCTGACCCCACCATAATCCACCATGAGCATTGCACCTTGCAGTATTTAGCTAGTTACAGAGGTGAGGAAAAACTTCCTTTTAACAGGCAGAAACCTCGAGCAGAACCAGACTCATGTTAGACAGCCATCTGCCTCGACCGAATGTACAGGTTTAACGTTACCCGTCACAGCCCCAGTGTCATGATGTGAGCTCTGGTGTCCCAACAAATGTCCACCAGGGTCTGATCATACATATCTAATGGGCTTAATATTTACTCTTTCAAATTACTGCAGCCATGATGTTCTTCCAAGCAGATCAGGGAAGAGAAATCACTCTTAACACGCCTCTCTTCAAAGGAGAATCTAGATAAACATGACAACCATAAAAAAGTCAGGACTTTTCTGACTTTTGTACGGAGGAGGGAATGGGACGGAAAATCAGCCTGATTATTTTGTAGTGTGTAGCTTCTTAAATGAAGAGCGCCCCATTTAGTTGGGAGAGACATCAAACATGCGATATGGAAAATAAGGAGTGGATGGAGTGAAAGTGAGGAGTGTTCAGTTTCAGAAAGTCAGTGGTTCCCAAGTGATGCACTGATGACAAAAATAAGCATCACTTTTAATGTTCCTACCAGAAGAAGTGACATTTTTTTGACACTGTTGTTTCCACGGACTGTTGTATAATCCATCCAGCAAGTGTGTTGTCATGATTTTAGTTACTATGTGTAAATGTGTAGGCAGATGTGTGTCTAACATGAGTCTGGTCCTGCTGGAGGTTTCTGCCTGTTAGAGGAAGTTTGTCCTTGCCACTGTAACTTGCTAAATGCTGCAAAGTGCTCTGCTCATGGTGGATTAAGACGAGATCAGACTGAGTCCTGTCTGTAAAATGGGACTGGATCTGATCCTGTCTTGATGTTGGGTCTTTGTTAATAATAGAACATAGAGTACGGTCTAGACCTGCTCTGTTTGGAGTCTGAGGAGAACATTTGTTGGGATTTGGTGCTTTATAAATAAAGATTGATTGATCTCATTCTGACAGCCTCACAGTAGGAAACTGTTTCTATGTTTTTTTTAAGGGGACTGAGACTCAACTTTCTGAGACTGTAAATTCATCCTGTAGTGAAGTCTATGCTTGGTGTGTGCAGCAGGTCGCTTAGATCGGAGGCAGAAGCTAGAGGTCTGAAGTGACAAGAGGAGGAGCAAGAAGCATCTTTGAGTCCTGTGTCTGGTTCTTATGTTTCATGTAGACCCTACGACCTTGAGTTACTCAGATTACAGTGAGAATCATTTGGCAGTGAGACATTCAAGGAATTCAGAAATTCATACAGCTCATTGAGAATACAAAAAATGGACCCACATCCTCTTTACATCTGAAAGTGAGGAGGGTTCAGTTTCAGAAAGTCAGTGGTTCCCAAGTGATGCACTGATGACAAAAATAAGCATCACTTTTAATGTTCCTACCAGAAGAAGTGACATTTTTTTACACTGTTGTTTCCACGGACAGTTGTATAATCCATCCAGCAAGTGTGTTGTCATGATTTTAGTTACTATGTGTAAATGTGTAGGCAGATGTGTGTCTAACATGAGTCTGGTCCTGCTGGAGGTTTCTGCCTGTTAAAGGAAGTTTGTCCTTGCCACTGTAACTTGCTAAATGCGGCAAAGTGCTCTGCTCATGGTGGATTAAAATGAGATCAGACTGAGTCCTGTCTGTAAGATGGGACTGGATCTGATCCTGTCTTGATGTTGGACATAGAGTACAGTCTAGACCTGCTCAGTTTGGAAAGAGTCTGAGGAGAACATTTGTTGGGATTTGGCGATATATAAATAAAGATTGATTGATCTCATTCTGACAGCCTCACAGTAGAAACTGTTTTTATGTTTTTTTTAAGGGGACTGAGACTCAACTTTCTGAGACTGTAAATTCATCCTGTAGTGAAGTCTATGCTTGGTGTGTGCAGCAGGTTGCTTAGATCGGAGGCAGAAGCTAGAGGTCTGAAGTGACAAGAAGAGGAGCAAGAAGCATCTTTGGTTCTTATGTTTCATGTAGACCCTATGACTTCGAGTTACTGAAAATACAGTGAGAATCGTTTGGCATTGAGACATTCAAGGAAATCAGAAATTCATACAGCTCATTGAGAATACAAAAAATGGACCCACATCCTCTTTACATCCTGTAAAGGCTCTGAAACTAAAATAAGCACTACCTATAAAAAGCTTCTGTCCCGTCCTGTAGCCGAGGCTCTCTGCAGGTGATCTTCATCCTCACAGAGGTAAGAGGCGAGCTCGCTCTGTCTCGCTACATTTCTTCTCAGGATTTAAAAAAAAAGAAGCAAAGATGGCACACATGTACGACATCAGACGGCGCTCCGCCTTGCTGCCTCCGGGCTGTCATCAGGAGAAGATGATTTATAGCGGCCGTGTTCATGTTCACTTGTTGGAGAGCTGATAAAATAAGGAAGTGCAGATACCTGCTCCCCCGAGCTGCTCTGTTAGACATCAGCCTTGATCCCATAACTCCAGGAGCCCGGCCCTGTCACGCTGAAGAATGAGTGAGTCGGGCCGGGTTATGGATCAGTCAGGGCCTTCAGATTCTCATAAATTACAGCCTTGTTATAAATAAAGTCCTGACTGAAGAGTGGAACGAGGAAGAGAGTGTTGAAATCCAGCAGCTCACGAAGCAGAGCAGAGAAAATACAGAGACAATGTTTCTGTCTGCTGTTTGATCAACTTCTCAAACCCAAATCAAGCTTTTCTGTCTCACAAATGAAAACAAACCCGGCATTTCTATTCTCCTGTTTCAGCTTGTGTTTGCTTTGAGACAGTTTACCTCCATGTCCATGAAGAAGCCTTTGATGCCCTCACCCTCAGTCTTTGTGCTCAGTTACACACAATGATGTTTGCGTTGGACTTTCCGCTTGTTTCTCCTTCAAAATGTGGGCAGCCCGTATATTTAACCTCTGCACCAAACCTCTACAGTCCTCCCTCTCTTTCTTTTTCATGCAGCACCGATTCAAGCTGATACCATCACTGAGTTACTCGTGCATGCCGCTCACACCAAAACACTCTATCTGAGACTTATCACGCTGGAAGTCACTTCAAACCTTTTGATCTTCACGGCGAGTGAGCGAGGCGGCTCTTCAGCTCCATTTAGCAGAGGAGCAGTTATTTATTTACCAAGTTTGTTTTTCTTTCCTCCAGCTCGGGACTCGGCCGGCCACAGGTGCAGGCTGAGCTCAGAGACCACCGAACACAGAGTCTCTGTGAGGAGAGTAATGAACCTTCATACTGGTCAGACTGGGAGAATGGACTTCACCTCTGGGACGAGGATACGGTCCATTTAAGAGAGATTTGTGCTGAGTGTGTGTAGTCTCATGTGCTGAGCTCAGGATTAAGTCATTTATCAGAAACATTTATGATGTCAGTAAATGCAGCATGCATGAAGATGGAGAAGTGTTATGTTGGCTAAAGCAGGAACATCTTACTGTCGTATTTTGGAACACTTTTTGAGACATGCTCATGTTTGCCGTCTTGTCAACAATACAAAGAGAAGATCTTTACGACTCTCGTCCATCTGGAAGATCCCAAACTTCAGTGCCTGCACTGGAAAAAATGCCCCTCCAAAAACAACAACAAAAAAACGTATTCAAGGTACTTTTACCTGGAAATAAGCAAAACAGTCTGCCAATAGAACAAGTGAAAATTTGCTTTGTAAGATTTCTTAAAATAAGACGTAATATTTAGAAAACTGTGATCTTAAAATTAGCAGGGAAAACTTATTTTAAGCAATATTTTACCAGTATTTTAAAGCTTAGTGTCTCAGAATAAGACAGGAATGATAACAATTAGTATTTTTTCACTCAAAAAAAGATTTTTCCACTAATACATTTCATGTTAACTTCTTCATTTGAGATATATTCACTTTAATTTGAGTTGTATTATAGAAGCACTTCTCTAGGTTTAAGACCATCTTGTACTTGAAATAAGATTACAAAGTTTAATTTGATCATTTTGAGATATAATGTCTTCTCATAGTGAGCTGGATATACTAATATTCAGTCATGTTGTTTTTTAGGATAAGCCAGCTATGCTCTAAAGTAGGTGTTTCATTGTGTGCATGTAGTTTGAGGATGTGTATTTTTATCTGATTTAGAAGAAACAGTGTCTGAAAACTGAAACCCACCCTTAAAAACAACAACTTCTCTTTCTTTCTTTCTTTCTTTCTTTCTTTCTTTCTTTCTTTCTTTCTTTCTTTCTTTCTTTCTTTCTTTCTTTCTTTCTTTCTTTTATCAATGGAGCTGTTTTCTGATAGATTCTCCAATAAAATGCATTTACTAAAATCAAGTAAAGGGTTTGTCTTAAATCAAGATTATCCGTCTTCTACAAATAAAATCCCAGCTTGAAAAATGTCTGAAATGTAAAATAAACCTTGTTTCTTCTAAATTACAACTCAAAACAAGATCAAGATATTTAAGATGTCTTAAAACAAGTCCCTCTATCTTGCTCAAATGTTACTTGTTCAGTAAATGTATCTTAAATCAAGTGGGAGAAGACATTTGTACTAAAAATGAGACAATTTCACTTCAAGATTTTGAGTTTTTGCAGTGTGGTCTGAGAGCCTGATTTATACTTCTGAGTTGAATCTATGCTGCAGGTCTGGTTAGGTTAGGTTAGCCATAGAAGCTTATGTAAGTAGCCTGAATTGCACCTCATTAAAAAAGTAACAAGGTGTTGGAACTATGCAGACCACAAGCCCTGTGACTGGTCTGCTGGGTAGAATCATAATGTCCTGCAAACCTTTCCCATATCTCCGCCTTCACGGATTCAGCAACCGTGAATTCTATCTCCTCTTCATTCTCCTCTCTTTTCCTCTTTGCAATAATTGTAGTGTGCTCATCTGCTGCTCAACATTTATCAGCTACAGCTCTGACATAATGTGCTCAAATTCAGTCGCCATCATAGACTGTATAAAATATGCACGTAGTATCTGTAACGTCACCCATCTGTTCCTGAGAGCTGTTTTGAAGCCAATTGACGGCGGTGTTTAGGTGGAGTACTGCAGAGGGATGCCGATACTCCATCGTTTTGTTTGGACGTAGACAATTAGGATGTAGCTAGAAAATATGTTCCTTAGATCTTCAATCAAGCAAGCAACCTTTATTTGTATAGCGCCAAATCACAACAAACGTTACCTCAAGACACTTTTACAAACAGAGCAGGTCTAGACCACTCTATGTCAAATTATGAACAGAGACCCAACTTCAAGACAGGGTAAGACTCAGTCTGACCCCACCTTAATCCATCATGAGCATTGCACATTGCAGTATTTAGCTAGTTACAGTGGCGAGGAAAAACTTCCTTTTAACAGGCAGAAACCTCAAGCAGAGCCAGACTCATGTTAGACAGCCATCATGCCTCGACCGAGTTGGGTCTTGAAAGAGGGATAGAGGAGAGTAAGAGAGAGAGGTGATAGTGATGAGACAAGTAGTAGAAGCTGTTGCTGCTGGAGTCCATAACGTCCGTATCAGGAGGATGCCTACGGCAGCTCAGAGGGACCTACGAGACAAGGGAGCTCAGGGACTCCAGAAAGGTCTATGGTTAGTAACTTTAATGGGACAGGTAGAGTTAAAGTAAGAGATGGGGGGAAGGCGGTGAGCTAGGATCCCAGTGTGTCAGTGCGCCAGTCCCCCGGCAGTCTAAGCCTATAGCAGCATAACTAAGACCTGGTCCAAGCCTGATCCAGCTCTAACTATAAGCTTTATTAAAAAGGAAAGTTTGAAGCCTACTCTTAAAAGTGGAGAGGGTGTCTGCCTCCCGGACCCTGACTGGTAGATGATTCCAAAGGAGAGGGGCCTGATAACTGAAGGTTCTACCTCCCATATGTACTTAGGTACGACCAGCAGGCCTGCATGTTGGGAGCATAGTGTTCTAGAGAGCTAATAGGGTACTATGAGCTCTTTAAGATGCAAGGGTGCCTGGTTTTTAAGGGCTTTGAAGGTTAGAAGAAGGATTTTAAATTCTATTCTAGATTTTATGGGGAGCCAGTGCAGGGAAGCTAACACTGGAGAGATGTGATCTCTCTTCCTAGTTCTAGTCAGTACTGGAGCTGTGGCGTTTTGAACTAGCTGAAGAGTCTTTAGAGACTTATTGTGGGAGCCTGATAAGAGGGAGTTACAGTAATCTAACCTGGGGGTAACAAATGCATGGATCTTAACAGTAAGCTCCTTTGAATAAAGCCAAAAACAAGTCGTGTTCTGGTTATTTTTTGCAACTTAAAAATTAGGAACTTAAATGTTGAAAAGGTGCGAGCATGCAGATTTTTGCTGGCAAAAAAAAAAAAGGTCTGAATTTTTTGTCATACGTGAAAATAAGACTTTTTTTCTCATCCAAGAAACTTGAGGTAATTTAGCTTACTAAAAGATGCAAATATATTCCCTCTTTACAAGCAATTCCCATCATTTCTGCAAAGTTAGCATGAAATAATATCATTGCTAGACCTTGCAGGCAAAATTTGCTGATATTAAGTGTAAAGAGAGATTTTTGACAAGAAATAAGACGAATATGTTGCGTAAGATTTGAGTTTTTGCAGTGAAACTATAGCTTTAGACAAAGCATACTAATATTCAAAACTAACACAGAAGTTGATGCACAGATTAAGCCTTTATCTGCTCCTTTTCTTGATCATTTCTCCTGTATTCCAGATTTTCTCTGGACAATTTGAGACTTCTTCTTCTTCTTCCACTTGCTGGATTTCGAAAATGTTTCTGGTCCTCAGAGTTTCCAGCGTCTTCAGTAGTCTGAGCTTTTGGCCTTTACATCTCTGGAAGTCATAAGCAACCCTAAGCTTTAGTTTATCTGACTGTCAGAGAGTTTTCAAAACAAAATGTAATGTGAGATAGCCGAGGTCTAAACTCTGGTTACGTCTGTCAGCCTGCTTTGGAACAGGATGCTTCAGAGGGGTCTTTGTTTGGAGTTGGTGTTCTGTGCGGAGCCGGTGTTTGGAGCAGTGAGCACGCTCTCTCCCAGGTCACCTCTGCAACGGCTTTTGATTCTCCGTCTTTGTTCTCCAATCACAAACGTGTTTCAGTTTGAGTTTCATTAAAAGCATGTCCTGAAATCTGATCCATCTCTTTGTACAGCCGCCCAACAGGAACAGCGTGCGACCTAACTGGAAGCAGATCATCCTGCCCTTCATCAATGCACTGAGCTGCATGTGTGTGTGTGTGTGTGTGTGTGAGTGGTGTTCTGTAACACACCTATGTTGTTGTGTGCAGGGTAAGTTACAGTATGTAACATATCTGTTCTTGAGAAACACTAGAGTCCAAAGAGTCACTCTCTCTGCAGACGTCTCATCTGACCTGACAGCTACGTTTGTACTCTGAGCATGACATCATTCACCCTTCAGACGTATTAATGATTATTTCACTCTCTCCTCATGCCAAGGTAACACCCTCGCCTCTCTAAAGAGCACAGCGGCACACTTACAAAACTTTTTCCACAGGAAACAGGCGCTTTAGGTGGCTGTGTTACCGCCTGTTCAGTCGACACGCGCCAAGTGACCAACAAACACGTTCGAGAGCTGATGATCTGCTAACAAGCTGCGTCATTATTTTCCACATCCAGGATGCCGTTCTAACATCAAGTTCATAATATTACGTGTTTTACATGTGCACTCGTTTTCTTTTACTACTGTGAACATGAACAACTTTCAGTCTTTATTGAAGAGTGAAACTTTAAAGCACTGCACCTTTAAAATCACAAATCTCTCTACATTTTCTATCTAATTAAGGTACCAGCATCCAAAGTGTAAAGAGAACAACAACAACAACCCCCCCCCCTCCCAGTAAATCATGAACACTTATCACCTTCAAAAACTGCTTTGGAAACATTCAAAAAAAAAAGGAAGAAAGTGAATCACAAGCTTTTAAATGTTTACTGGCATCAGTCCAAATCAAATTAGATAAAGCAATATTGTTTTTACTACCCTAGCATTTTCCTATATTGCCTATGCCACAGGCCAGCCTGACCTCACTGGAAAAAAATGCCCCTCCAAAAACAAGAAAAAAACCTTATTTAAGGTACTTTTACCTTGAAATAAGCAAAAACAATCTGCCAATAGAACAAGTGAAAATTTGCTTGGTAAGATATCTTAAAATAAGACGTAACATTTAGAAAACTGTGATCTTAAAATTAGCAGGGAAAACTTATTTTAAGTAATATTTTACCAGTATTTTAAAGCTTAGTGTCTCAGAATAAGACAGGAATGATAATAATTAGTATTTTTTCACTCAAAAAACGTTTTTTGCACTAATACATTTCATGTCAACTTCTTCATTTGAGATATATTCACCTTAATTTGAGTTGTATTATAGCAGCACTTCTCTAAGTTTAAGACCATCTTGTACTTGAAATAAGATAAGATAAGATATTACTTTATTGATCCCCCGGGGGGGAAATTCAGTTGTTACAGCAACCCAGACATAAGTACAATCAAGAAGAAGTTACAATAAGTAAAAAATAGATAAATAAAGATAAAAATACAATTTAGATATATACAATGTTACAAATGGAATTTAGATTAAATAGCAGTAATTACAGGCAGTATTAAAAATGTTTTAGTAGTGACAGGTTGACATGGTGTGATTATAGTTGGTAATGACAGATTGACAAATAAGATGACAAAGTTCAATTTAAGCATTTTGAGATATAATGTCTTCTCATAGTGAGCTGGATATACTAATATTCAGTCATGTTGTTTTTTAGGATAAGCCAGCTATGCTCTAAAGTAGGTGTTTCATTGTGTGCATGTAGTTTGAGGATGTTTATTTTTATCTGATTTAGAAGAAACAGTGCCTGAAAACTGAAACCCACCCTTAAAAACAACAACTTTTCTTTCTTTCTTTCTTTCTTTCTTTCTTTCTTTCTTTCTTTCTTTTATCAATGGAGCTGTTTTCTGATAGATTCTCCCATAAAATGCATTTACTTAAATCAAGTAAAGGGTTTGCCTTAAATCAAGATTATCTGTCTTCTACAAATAAGATCTCAGCTTGAAAAAATGTATGAAATATAAAATAAACCTTGTTTCTTCTAAATTACAACTCAAAACAAGATCATTTTAAGATTGTTTGACTTAACAAGATATTTAAGATGTCTTAAAACAAGTCCCTCTATCTTGCTCAAATGTTACATGTTAAGTAAATTTATCTTAAATCAAGTGGGAGAAGACATTTTGACTAAAAATGAGACAATTTCACTTGGTAAGATTTTGAGTTTTTTCAGTGCTGCGAAAAGAGCAGAAGAGATATTATCAATGAAAACTGATCAAAGTCATTTCTGAAAGTAAAAAGGTGTGGCTGTAGTAAGCCCTCAAATATGCATGTATCACCATGAATCAGTGAGTGGTCTGTGATCTGATTCAGACTCTACATGTGTGATGATTTCCCTGTCCTAAATACATCTATATGATCATATTTATTTCAACATTTGAAGATAAATCCATAATCAACCAGTTTTCAGACAATCATTTAAATCATGCCTACATTTTTTATAGATTATTGCTATCCGAACGCCACAAAGCCTCTCATCCTTGGCGTCTGAAAATAGGTTCCACTTCTCTGACCTCACACGGAGCCTGAGAACAAACTAGGTGTTAAAGACTTCGTCAAATTGCCTCCATTTTGATCTCCTTTTATTCTCCGCCTATTAAGGAAAGTGATCCCGTAACATGGGGGCGAGGAATGTGTCCAGAGTGCATTCATCAGCTCAGAGCCGTGGAGCAGAACTCTCTCTTTTCACATGGTTACAGGAGCTTCACATCAGGCCTCCTGGGAACGGAAAGTGAGCAGAGAAATGTCTAAGCAGCACATGTCGGGAAGAGCTTCCAGATGTGACATGTCAGCATCAACGACACTCAATGACGAGCTGGAGATGTGGGGAGGAGGGTGTGGGGGGTTGATTGACTGACTGACAGGCTCTCAGTGTGAATGAGAAAATCACTCAAGGAGGAGAGAGACAACAAACAATCATGTCTTCAGAGGTAACCTGTGTTTGTATCTCCAGACTGAGGGAAGGTGATGTTTACACGAGGAGGCCTGTGCTCAGGTCTGTGGGAATGTTTTGGTGTCAACATGAACATGAGAGCTGGTGTGTTTGGAAGAAAGTGAGAGAGAGACACACACACACAAACATAAATATTGTATGTTTGCATCCTTTAATCACAGACCTGCTTCACATTTATGAGTTTGTCAATATGTGCCAAGACAACAACACCAGTTATGTGATTCTGTGCCAACGTTTCAGTCCCGTGTGTTTGTTAAGGTTGGAAAAAGTTAAAACCTCCAGATATTCATGTTTTCATAACCTTTGGTCCCATTAAGAGTTATTTAGATGATAAGCAAAGCAACTGTGTGAGTTCTTCGTTTTCAGACAATGATTAGATACTTTTATTTTGAAAATCCATTTAGAAAATGTTGTAATTTTTGCCTCCTTTTTACCCTTTGTTTACAGTAATGTCATTAGCTTTGTCCCAGTTCAAGGAAGAACACAACCTCCAAAGGATCCAGCCTTGGTACCCTGGATTTCCTGTTTGCATGTCCAGCTGTTACAATTGCATCACATAAAGCACCTCCATTGCAAAACAACAGGTAGCTAAGTGGCTAACAAGCTTACAAAGCCAGCATCACATAACTTATCATAATTTTGAACATAATTTCAACTTTGAAGGAGTCAAAAAGGATGATAGATCAGTATTATTTGCCAGATTATCTTACTAACTTTACCTTGAAGCTTGAGACAGGATGCAGACTCCACCCTCCTCCACTTTCAAACCCTCACTTTCTACCTAGCTTCATCCGGTCTGCACAAAACGTTGTCCATGTTTGTAAACTGTGAAGTGCATTCATCAAACTCATCCCAGGATTCTATCCAGTGTTAGTGCATGCTGAATCTGTGTGTACGTTTCTGCATGCATTCACTGCAGTGCAGTATGTGTGCCCGTGAATACCATCACTGGGTCTGGGGGCCACATGTTGTGTACGACACAAGAGAGGGGAAGCCCAGCTGGAGGAGTGGAGGCTGCTGGATTCCTAAAGAGAACATTTTCCAGCCAATCCAGACGATGACACACCTTCAGAGCGGATCAAACACATGTGGAAGAAGTGCCGGGGTACCTCGTCCAGCTCCTTCACCAGGCTGGCTTCATTACCTTTAAAAGGCACGGCTTGGATTCAGGCTCATTCAGGCTAAATGGACGCTGGAGAGCCGATCAGGCCCTCGGTTTCCTGCTGCGCACAAAGTCACTCACACATGCATCGCTCCATATGTCAGCCAGATGCTGCCGGCCTCGGTCCCCTTCAAAGAAACAATTAGGCACAATTATCGCAACATATAAATGAATTTCATCCATGATTAAAATGTTTGGGGTGGAGGGCGAGCTGGACGCTCAGCCAGGTGGTTGTAATCTGGATGGCGGTCGCAGTGGGGCTTCATTCAAAGGAAACCTGCAGAGCTGTTTATTCAGGCACTTGTACGTCTGGTCAAGTGCTCACCCCCTCCTCCTCCTCGCTGCATGTTCACCCCACCAGCGAAGGCATCTGTCCCTTAATACCACTTTAATGAAGGTCATTCATTTTAATGGAGCCTCATTTCAAACTCCAGTAATTAACGTGAGCACTGCACTTGACTGGGAGGTTGTTGAGACAGTTTGAGTGCCAGTTCTGCAAATAAACATCCCCCCCCCTGCAAGCCAACGGGCATCCGTACAGCTCAATCCGGCTCACACAGGGCCGGCCTGAGTGCGGTTCAGCTCTGAGGAGAAATGGAAACCATGTTCGAGAGATGAAAACCACATTTAGCTGAGTGGCAAGAAGGATGACAGGTGGCCCGAGCATGTTCAGAGGATAACAGAACAATCAGGTCTAATCGGGTCTGAAGGGCTGAGAACATGAGGAGGAACTGAGGAGTGATACGGTGAGACTCTGATGTCAAGTGTTTGTCAGACTGCAGCTGAAAACTGCTCGGCTCAGTTAGGGATCAAGCTGCATTACGCTCAGTGTAACAGTGTGTGTGTGTGTGTGTGTGTGAGCCTGTGAATGTGTGTGCGTGTGTGTGTGTGTCATTCTGAAGAGATGAAGAGAGTGCCTGGATTGATACAGAATCTATTGTGTAAGAAAAATGGTGTCCAAAGCTGAAGTAAAAGTTACAGCTTTTAGTGTAATTCTTCCATCTCCTTTACGATGGTGTGGGGAGTTACAATCAGATTAAGATCACTCTGCAGTTAAAGGGATATTTCAGTTTTTTTTGAAGTGGGGTCGTATGAGTTACAGTACACTATTGCTCCTGCTAGCCACAATGCGTGCCGGTGAGCTCTTCCCCTTTAATGAGAAAATTTCCAGAGGACCGGCCGGCAAGCTAGGCTACAATTCTCTGCGGATGGGGCCGCCTATTTCACGTAATTTCACTGAAGTTGAGAAAATATGGTCCAGGAACTCATCACGGTGCAAATGCATGCACCAGTAGAAAAAATATCTTTGGACGCACCTCGCAGACCGGTGTTCTTCCGCTGCATGAGCACGGATACACGCTGATCAGCTGTTTGGATCAACAAGCACGTAGCATTTTTAGCAGACACTTTAAGGAACAAAAACTGCAAACTGCAGAAATGAGTGATTCTGACAGCGGCGATGACACTCCGTTTACTGTGGACACAAGAGGATACCTCTATGAACCAGAGTTCACAGAGGAAGAACTCCAGATGCAGACCCAACGTACCAACGAAGAAGAGAGGGGAGAAAGTTCTGTGCTAACGAGTGAGCAGGAGAGATCCCACGTTACCTGGTGGTGCCGGTGTGTAAACTGTGAGCCCATGCCAACGAACCCAGAGAGCTTCTGCTGTCAGGAGAGGGACTTAGTGACAACAATACTTCAGGACCTTTCTGAATCAGAGGATACCAGCGGCTCACATACGGCTCCAGTCTGCATCACTCATCATCCAGAGTTCCCTGCCTTACAGGAGGTTTGCTTGTGAGTTTAATTCACTCTAAAAACCGATACCGCTACTTGATCCTGCTACGTGCTTGTTGATCCAAACAGCTGATCGGTGTGTATCCGTGCTCATGCAGCGGAAGAACACCGGTCTGCGAGGTGCGTCTGAAAATAGTGCCAAAACAAAACAAAGGGGGTTTCTGACGGCAAACTGAATAGCTCCAAATTTTTCTACTGGTGCATGCATTTGCACCGTGATGAGTTCCTGAACCATATTTTCTTAACTTTGACAAAATTACATGAAATAGGAGGCCCTGTCTGCAGAGAATTGTAGCCTAGCTTACCTGCACGTCCTCTGGGAATGTTCTCATTAAAGGGGAAGAGCTCACCGGCACGCATTGTGGCTAGCAGGAGCAATAGTGTACTGTTTTTAAGATTATTTTTGGGGCTTTTCATGCCTTTATATTGAAGAGAGGACTGTGGATAGTGTAGGAAAGCGGAAAGAAAGACTTGGGAATGACATGCAGCTACAGGCTTTGGGTCAGACTCGAACAAGGCTATGACTCTGTAAATGTGGCTCGTGATTCAACAGCTGAGCTAAACTGGTGCCCCATTAAATGCAGTTTAACTTTATCATTTCCCAAGATAAATGATTTAGTCATCAGATATCTGGAAGTCGAGTAAGAAGAAATTGAGTAAAAGTTAAAGGCAGCTCAGCTCAGCCCCAGAAGCTCTTCTGAAACAATAATACTGCATGAAAATGGGATTAACTCCATGTTTTTATTGGCTATAATGACCTAGTCTGACTCTTTACAAAGAAACATTGTGTTACATGATCACAGAAAGGCTAAATATGTTCTTTTTTTTCATACTGGTCTGTCTGTGTACAGTCAGTCTTATAAAGATGCGCCTCAGCTGTACCCTGCAGCACTCAGGGAAGACGTGAAGATGATGTTTGAATTCCCAGGTGAGAGTGAGAGGAGGTTAGCCGCTGTAGCTGGTGCATGAAGCGCTGCGGTCCCAGCAGGATTGTGAGGTATAGTGACATGTCCCTGTCAAACACACACACACGCAGTAATTTATTACACCCAGGTTAAAGGATTCTCTGACATATATTGTTTTAAATTTCTCTGCGCCTGCTGCTGTCGTGTGAGATAAATCCAAATAAATATGTAAATGTTGGGAATCTCATGTGCTACATCTCAGCAAAATTGAAACCAACTTCCCGTGCACATGCTCGAATATTTCCCCGGATAATTTATGAGCTCAGATTGGAGAGATCCATCTTTCTAGGTGTGTCATCTACCCAGCATGCTTTGCTGCTTCCTGGCGTCAGATGGTATAATGTTGATGTATGATCTGTGAAAGAGCAGCCTTGTTTTATCTCCTGCGTGGTGACATGGGACGGTTGTTTTATCTCCCGCACAGACTCATGGGACGCTCACCCTGCTCCTCTCGGCCTATCAGCCGGCCCGCTGAGGGTCTGATGAAAGCGCACGGCCACCTTGTCCAGATGGCAAACATCCATCAGAGGAGCAGCACGTCAAACTCCGAGGGCAGGGCAGAGTCATCCTCAGGGCGAACAAAGGGTACCTGCTCGGTCAAGCAGGGTTTAAGTCTGACAAACACCTCAGTGGTGCTGGAGATGTTTGGATCGGAGCTGTCTGCTCTTCTGCATTAGTGACAGATGTATAATGTTTGAAATACAGCAGTGATTTAGAGCTTTAGTCTCAGCACAACAACCTCCCTGTGCAAAATAATTAGCAGAATATCAAACGTAGGATGAGAGCTGTCTGTGAGCTTTCTATTTTGAGATTTTATGAGCTTCATCACGGCTGATAAAGAAGCAGTCTCTGATTTGCATTTATCAGACTCTACCTCTAGACCTGTTTTCATACTAACAGGTTGCTTCCCCCAACATTTCCCTTCAGCTCACAACACCACGCAGGTCAGAGTTTCTACCCTCTACCCTGACCCTCAGGTGTGTTTTCCTACACGTCCTTGAAAAACATGTGGGACTCATGGTCTATGTTGTGAAGCAGTCCCAGTTATACAGTGAGGCTCAGGCCCCCAGACTTCTTAGATTAAGAAACAAAATCTTAGTCTGGATTGAAACCACTGCACTGGTTCAGTTTGTTGTTTTTAATATGTGGGCTTTGTAACATGTAGGGGTGACTGAGAGCCTCAGCATCATTTACTTAACCCTCCTGTTATGTTGCGGGTCAAATTGACCCACTATGAAGTTCAAAAATCTAAAAAAAAAATGTTTTAAAGGTATTTTTTCGGTATGAAACTTCTTCTTCCTGCCTTAAAGGGATATTTCAGTTTTTTTTAAGTGGGGTCGTGTGAGTTACATTACACTATTGCTCCTGCTAGCCGCAATGAGTGCCGGTGAGCTCTTCCCCTTTAATGAGAAAATTTCCAGAGGACCGTAAGCTAGGCTATTTTCTTTACCGGGAACAGGGCCTCCTGTTTCGCGTAATTTCGCTCAAGTTGAGAAAATATGGACC
This sequence comes from Notolabrus celidotus, assembly GCF_009762535.1. NCBI lineage: Eukaryota > Metazoa > Chordata > Actinopteri > Labriformes > Labridae > Notolabrus > Notolabrus celidotus. The sequence continues at coordinate 7,502,340 of NC_048273.1, read as the reverse complement.
AGGAACTCATCACGGTGCAAATGCATGCACCAGTAGAGAAAATTGGAGCTATTCAGTTTGCCGTCAGAAACCCCCTTTGTTTTGTTTTGGTAATATTTTTGGACGCACCTTGCAGACCGGTGTTCTTCCGCTGCATGAGCACGGATACACGCCGATCAGCTGTTTGGATCAACAAGCACATAACAGGATCAAGTAGCGGTATCGGTCTTTAGAGTGAATTAAACTCACTTTTCTGCACATTTAAAAGATGGGACGTACCTGTCTTTATCCCGGCTGTTCAAACAAGCAAACCTCCTGTAAGGCAGGGAACTCTGGATGATGAGTGATGCAGACTGGAGCCGTATGTGAGCCACTGGTATCCTCTGATTCAGAAAGGTCCTGAAGTATTGTTGTCACTAAGTCCCTCTCCTGACAGCAGAAGCTCTCTGGGTTCGTTGGCATGGGTTCACAGTTTACACACCGGCACCACCAGGTAACGTGGGATCTCTCCTGCTCACTCATTAGCACAGAACTTTCTCCCCTCTCTTCTTCGTTGGTACGTTGGGTCTGCATCTGGAGTTCTTCCTCTGTGAACTCTGGTTCATAGAGGTATCCTCTTGTGTCCACAGTAAACAGCATGTCATCGTCGCTGTCAGAATCACTCATTTCTGCAGATTGTAGTTTTTGTTCCTTAAAGTGTCTGCTAAAAATGCTACGTGCTTGTTGATCCAAACAGCTGATCGGTGTGTATCCGTGCTCATGCAGCGTAAGAACACCGGTCTGCGAGGTGCGTCTGAAAATAGTGCCAAAACAAAACAAAGGGGGTTTCTGACGGCAAACTGAATAGCTTTTCTACTGGTTCATGCATTTGCACCGTGATGAGTTCCTGGACCATATTTTCTCAACTTTAGCGAAATTTCTTGAAATAGGAGGCCCTGTCGGCAGAGAAAATATCCTAGCTTACCTGCCGGTCCTCTGGGAATTTTCTCATTAAAGGGGAAGAGCTCATTGGCACGCATTGTGGCTAACAGGAGCAATAGTGTACTGTAACTCATACGACCCCACTTCAAAAAAACTGAAATATCCTTTTAAGTAGCGTTATCAACACATAAAATGTAAATGGATCATTTTAAGTATTTGAAACCCCCCTGAATGTTTATATTGCATATATACTGTTAGGGTCAATTTGACCCGGCAGTCAAAGTGGAGGCTATAAGGGATCAGAAGTGTCAAATAATAATTGTTTCTTTGGGATTGTGGGTAGATGAACTTCTACTTCTGTATAAAACTCGGCCCTAATGTCACAGTGGATGAAAGGATTGCAGTATTCAGAGGTCGCTGCCCATTTAGGCAATATGCGTTCCAAACTAGCTAAATACAGAATAACTACCTGGGCTTCACTTCATAAAAAAGAAAAAATTCAAAATTTTAAATAAAATAAACAAAAATCTATGTCATGTAAAATTATTGTATTTATATGTAGGTCTTTCTACGGAGCCCCTAAAGTGACATGTGCAGAATTTTTTTTTTGGAAAGTATCTTGTGCGCACGAGATACTTTCCAAAAAAAAAAGAGATACTTTCTCATGCGCTCTGGTCTCGGGCATGGCTAAAGGGATCGCTTCACAACCACATACCCTGGAGTCTACACTATGATTGGCTGCATAGGAGTGAGACATCTGACTGGTTACAGACATTGCCCTGCAGTCTCAAAAATTCCATTCACAAATGCAGTGAGGTTCACAAATTACAAACAGTTCGTAAATGCAGACTGAACAGTTCGTATATAAATGTAACAAGATACAAGGCAGCCCAAGGTTGAAATAAAGCTCAACTAACTGCTGTACTGTCATTTTTAGATCAAAACTGGATGATCTCCAGTGCTAACTTGGTATCTCGTGCGCACCAGATACTTTCCAAAAAAAAAATTCTGCACATGTCACTTTAGGGGCTCCGTATCTTTCCAATGCACATTAAAAAAGATGATTTTTTTTATATAAACAAGTGAACTATCCTCTTTGAACCATGATCTGTGAGAGGTAAAGAAGACCACTGCACTAAATGTTGACCGAAATGGTCAGTAATGGAGTTAATAATGAGTATAAACAATGTTTGGTGGATTTTTTGGTTTCTGACACTTCTGGATAATTAAACATGCCCCGGGTTAAATTGACTCAGTCCTGAGAAACAAACATAACAGGAGGGTTAGAGACATTTGAGATCCTCGGCTTTAATCACAGCACTGATTTCACTTTATTGTGTCTTGTGATGTTAAGAGGAGGGACCACTCTTACAGTATTGTTTATTGTCTTTCTTTCAGGAGACTGACCTGTTTGAAAAGTACTAACAGGCCCATTTGACTCTCTCCTGAGTCCATTAATGGTGATCATGACATCACTTTCAGTCGGGTCGTGCAGAGTTTGTCTCCTCTCGTGCAAATGTCTGATCAGATATTTTACTCTTTTTGCTCTCTTGATTCTCCACAAACAAAGACATGCAACAGTTTGATTAAGACAGAATTGCACAAGTAAAAACATTAATGTAAGAAAGAAAAATCCAGACATGACGCAACACTTGTGTGTCTGATAACTTAAAACAAACTCGACACAAGGGCACGAAACATGTCTGCACTTTCTCTTGAACTCCTCTCAGCAGTCGGTGTCGGCTTGTGAACGATCATAATTGCATTGTTGCTTGTTCTCAGATCAAATGTGTATGTTTATGGCAAAGTGACCTCCACTTCAGCAAACAAAAACAAAAAGAAACACCCAATCTAAGAGAATTATCCCAGCAGTGTGATCAGAGCTTGTTTCAAGACTCCTAATTTTAGTAATTCATTCCCCTGGCTCAGTGACATTTGGATCTGTAAACATCATTTCTCTCTCTCTCTCTCTCTCTCTCTCTCTCTCTCCCTCCCTCCCTGATTGCTTCCACACTCTTCACTCGAAGCCGGTCCAGCTGGAGATTGTAAAAATAAACTTCATGTTTAAAACTGTGCAGATTAGCCTTTTCAAATTGGTTTCTTTTCATGTTTTTGAATCGCTGTGTCCAACCTGGCAGGAGCAGGTTGAGAGCAGGGTCTGGGAGAGTGTGTGTGTGTGCGTGTGTGTGTGTGTGCAGGGGAAGCACTAATTGGAAAGCGAGTGGAAGGTAAGACCTGTCGCCTGCCAGATGTTTCTGTAAAAGCCGTTAGTGCGGTGCAGGTCCTCAGCGAGGTGTCGGAGGCCTGCACATGTATCAGAGGAGCCGTCAGGATCCCGGGCCGCTCTGCTGCAGGACACCTGGCTTCCTGCTTCCCTCACAGCTGTGCACCTCCACATGCTCCATCATGTTCAGCTTGTTCCATCTCGCCCTTTCATGTTGTCGGATTATGTTTACAGTTTCACAAGAATATCGTGCAAGAATCCTTTTGTGGCCGAGTGGAACAAAAGAAGACGATTAGTGAGAAGGAAGGAAGCCAGTTTTATTACATAATGACACGATGCACGTTGACTTGTGTGGACAAAATGACAAACAGAGTGAGGAGGTATTTCTAACCTCAGCCTGGATGCTTTAAGATCCACTCTTCTGTTTGTTTTGCACAGACTGTACGCAGGGTTCTTACACACTTTCGTACTCCATCATTCATAATGCCATACACTTTCCAGACGCAGGTTTCCAGACTCCTCTGTAGAGTTCTAAAACCATATTTCCACTTTTATTTATAGAGTCGTGAGGTCAGCCTGCAGGAAACTTACATTTTGTGGCTGTTCAGCCCACTTTCCCGTGCAGAATGATAAATGATCGTCAAGTATCCACAACTTCTGCCCAGACACGAGCATGAGCACAGCTACAACTAGTACTCTTTGTCTTAAATATGTGAAGTTAATAATGACACACTATTATACACTAGAAGTGGATGTAATCATCAAAATGTTGGTATGTGCACGTCTCTTTAAAAGCCTAGAGTTTGACTGAATACCTCAATATGGTGGCCTTAATGAATGACCATTAGGCAACGGTTGAATATCATCACTTTATCCCTCGTTTCGGGAACATATTCCTGATATGAAGGTGTCTCCAATAATTGCAGCCGTTCTTTAATCCTGAGCTGTCAGATCAGGTGGTCCTTGTCATTTACTTCTTGTTTTTTTTTTTGCGTCCACTTTAATATCAAACCGTTTTTTTCTTAACCTGAGCCCCGGTGTGAACCTCAGGAGACGCAGCATTAACAGCCTCAGTAATTGAAACCCAGGCTTAATATTTTTGTTGTCATGGTGACTCCTGCTGATGCGCTTTGGAAAAGTGTTGGTTTTCTTGCCTCAACCTCCACAACAATTACCTCTCTTACCTCTGCCCCTCCAAAAAGAAGGAAAAAAACCTTCAAGGTACTTGTACCTTGAAATTAGCTAAAAACCTGCCAGTAGAACAAGTGGAAATTTGCTTGGTAAGATTTCTTAAAATAAGATGTTATATGTAGAAAAGTGTGATCTTAAAATTAGCAGGGAAAACTTATTTAATGCAATATTTTACCAGTATTTTAAAGCTTAGTGTATCAGAATAAGCCAGGAATGATAATAATTAGTATTTTTTCACTCAAAAAAAGATTTTTGCACCAATAAATTTCATGTCAACTTCTTCATTTGAGATATATTCACCTTAATTTGAGTTGTATTATAGCAGCACTTCTCTAGGTTTAAGACCATCTTGTACTTGAAATAAGATTACAAAGTTTAATTTGAGCATTTTGAGATATAGTGTCTTCTCATAGTGAGCTGGATATACTAATATTCAGTCATGTTGTTTTTTTAGGATAAGCCTTCTTTCTTTCTTTCTTTCTTTCCTTCATCAATGGAGCTGTTTTCTGATTAATTCTCCAGTAAAATGCATTTACTTAAATCCAGTAAAGTGTGTCTTAAATCAAGATTATCCGTCTTCTACAAATAAGATCTCAGCTTGAAAAATGTATGAAATGTAATATAAACCATAGACTGTATAAAATATGGACGTAGTATCCGTGACGTCACCCATCTGTTCCTAAGAGCTGTTTTGAAGCCAATCGACGGCAGCAGCCATATTGGTAATGCGGAACTCAACGAGGCAGAGTGTGACGTAGTGTGAGTCTCTTAGCCAATGGCTGTGTGTTCCCGACTGGGAGTCACGTCAGTCATGTCCTTATTTGGGCAAAACTCATAATCTTAATATCTTCTTAACCGTCACGTTAGAAAAAAAATTCAGCCCCCGTACAGTGTGTGCCATTAGAGAGATTAGCGTTGTAGGGCCAAGCCGTTTTTTGAACCAGGCTGTAAACATGTTTATTAATGCTGCAATGATCGTCTTTTTCCCATTCATATCTATGTGGTTTCCGGTGTTTCTGCAGCCAGCCTCAAGCAGATTTTCGATGTATTGCATTTTATATCACTTCTGCATTGGCTTCATCGTTTGAGACCGGAGTTTGCCGCTTGATATAAACCTTGTTTCTTCTAAATTACAACGTAAAACAAGATCATTTCAAGATTGTTTGACTTTAAAAGATATTTAAGATGTCTTAAAACAGGTCCCTCTATCTTGCTCAAATGTTACTTGTTAAGTAAATGTATCTTAAATCAAGCAGGATAAGACATTTTGACTAAAAATGACACAATTTCACTTTGTAACATTTTGAGTTTTTTGCACTGCAGATGTCCTTATATAGATACATTGGGGCGTGGTAGTATGCTGATTGCTGGTTGCGGGCACGCGCCTGTCAATTTAGAATGATTCTGAATCACTAATATACTCAAGGTGGTCAGAACAAACTTGGCTGGTACGCACGTGTCATGAATCCAACAGTGATTTTGCGTACGCACTTATTTCATGTGCAGAGTAAGAACATCTCTACGCATGTATTAGTGAATGAGGTCCATTGAGATTGGGCCTCTGAGTTTGCTGAGATAATCATCACGGTTTAGAGTCAGGTGTGTGTGCCTGATTGCCCCTGATCTGGAGCAGGTGTTGGAAGCTTACATATACTCCTGGGCTCCAGTTCCCTGCGCTGACTCATTCTGTCAGGAAGGGGGGGAAACTGGGACACAATTGCAGACCAAGGGGTTCTTTAAGTCATCCCGAAGGAATAACCACAAAAAAAAAACCGATACGCTGCAAAAACTCAGAATCTTACCAAGTTGTCTCATTTTTAGTCAGAATGTCTTCTCCCACTTGATTTAAGATAAATTGTCTTAACAAATAACATTTGAGCAAGATAGAGGGACTTGTTTTAAGACATCTTGAATATCTTGTTAAGTCAAAACAATCTTGAAATGATCTTGTTTTGAGTTGTAATTTAAAAGAAACAAGGTTTATTTAACATTTCAGACATTTTTCAAGCTGAGATCTTATTTGTAGAAGATGGATAAAAATCTTGATTTAAGACAAACACTTTACTTGATTTTAAGTAAATGCATTTTATTGGAGAATCTATCAGAATACAGCTCCATTGATAAAAGAAAGAAAGAAAGAAAGAAAGAAAGAAAGAAAAGTTGTATTTTTTAAGGGTGGGTTTCAGTTTTCAGGCACTGTTTCTTCTAAATCAGATACAAATATACATCCTCAAACTACATGCACACAATGAAACACCTACTTTAGAGCATAGCTGGCTTATCCTAAAAAACAACATGACTGAATATTAGTATATCCAGCTCACTATGAGAAGACATTATATCTCAAAATGCTCAAATTAAACTTTGTCATCTTATTTCAAGTACAAGATGGTCTTAAACCTAGAGAAGTGCTGCTATAATACAACTCAAATTAAGGTGAATATATCTCATATGAAGAAGTTGACATGAAATGTATTAGTGCAGAAATCTTTTTTTGAGTGAAAATTAATAATTATCATTCTGTTATCTTATTCTGAGACTCTAAGCTTTAATATGCTGGTAAAATATTTCTTAAAATAAGTTTTCCCTGCTTATTTTAAGAAATCTTACCAAGCAAATTTTCACTTGTTCCATTGGCAGTACCTTGAAATAAGGTTTTTTTTCTTGTTTTTGGAGGGGTATTTTCTCCAGTGTAAGAAGGGGAGCAGGAAAAGACCCAATAATAATGAGCAGAAACACACAGGCTACTCAAACAAACATAGTTCAGAACAAAACAGGAGCAGCAGTCTGAAAACACAGATCATTTTCTATACTCTCTCCAGAATTATTGTGACCTTGCTCCTAATCCAGAGTTTTCCATGGGAGCATGAAGTGCTGCAGTTATCATGTGTTACAGCACTCTTCCTTGTAGCTCTTCATTCTCTCTCAGGGTTATGTGAAGGACACCGATCACTGCGGCTCACAGAGGACTAGATATGAAGTGTTTGGTTTACTTCAGTCTTTTGAGCACACACTCTCTCACGGCCTCCTCTCGTTTTTCAACAGTCTGTCATTTTTCGATGACACATTATGAAACGTATTACTCTTCTCTCATCACTTTCAGAGAGACAGACGGAAAAAGGAGCTTAAAATGAACCTCAGCAAAACCCATCTGGGAGGCTTAATTACAACTAAGCTCTGTTTAATAAGCAGTGGATCATATATCCTCGTTCAGCGTGTCGGGGAGCAGAGAGGAACCTCCAGAGGATCAGGAATGTCAGTGTTTGTGGATGAACGTTACGCTGTGCGTGCAGGACGTGCAGCGCTGAGGAGCTGTTTCAGGCTGGCACCGAGATCCACTGTGGTCGAGGAAATGTGGCTGCAGAGAGTGTCTGAATGAGTAACTCTCTCCCCTCCATCAATGACCGCTGAAGAGGCGCTATTTAATACGACACTTTAGACACAGCTGCCAGGAAGGTGTTCAAATGTAGAGAGAAGCAGACTGTTGTTAGAAAATGAATAATATTTGAGCTTGACAGATTTATTCAGAGTGTCCCTGCGGTGTTTTGCATTTGATCAGATGGAAAAAACTACATCCAGACAGTAACAAATCAATTTGTAAACATCCTTCTGCATCATATCTCTGTGTAGAAATGGTTGCACCATATTCTTTGTGTTGCATGGAGGTTTTATGGTGGCTGTAGCCCAATTGTGTCTCTTTGAACTGGATTGGACATTATTTTGTGTCGTGTTGCATGTGATGCTAAAAACTGACTTTCAGCTTACGTCGTTTGACTCAAAAATGAAGCGTCATCAAGCGAAACCGAACCTGATTTAAAGGTGACATATTATGCTCTTATTCATCAAAATATATTGGTCTAAGAGGTCCCCAAAATATGTCTTTAAAGTTTATTGCTCAAAAAAACACTTTGAAATCAGATTTTGGTCTGCCTGTAAACCCCTCTTTTTCAGCCCTGCTCAGAACAGACTGTTTACTGTGAAAATGTGCATTGTGCCAAAACACTGCTCGTAGTTTCTAATACTTGAATATCAGAATTTATAATTCTGGAAAATTGTTAAATCTGGAGTCAGTTCATCTATTACTGTGTCAGCTGCACAATGAGTGTGTGCTCGCAGGGATTCAGCAAAGCTTAAAGGTGACATGTCATGCAAAAATTGACTTTTTAATGGTTCTCTACCTGAAATATGTGTCCCTGTCTACAAACCCCCCGAAAATGAAAAAAATCCATTCTGCCCCTGTTCTGATTTCTCCACCTTTCTGTAAATGTGTGCTGAAACCAGCCGTTTCAGTTTTCAGTGTTTTTCATACGTCACAACGACATCCGGTCTGTAACTGAAGTCGGAGCTTGTTCAGCCCATAGACTGTATAAAATAAAACTCAACTCCTCCTCTGTTTTTCATTCCCTGCACACATGTGTGCTAACAAGGAGCTTAGGAGGGAGGCATGCTAGTTGTAGGCTGTCTTAATAAACACAAAGGTCGGTTTTACTCCCCACGTCTGCAGATTTGAAGATCTAGTGGATGATTTTTATTTTTCATGGAAAAGTGCTAGCGCTAGTTAGCATAGCCACATAGCTACATGTTCGTAGCTGTGTACCAAGACACACGTCGACATGCTGACAAATAAAACAACAAGAAACACAAAATCTGTGACCAATCCTTCAGAAAGGTCCTGCTGCAGGCGCCTCTCCATCAGGATCAGATTCTGGATCAGATTCAGAGGGTTGAAGTAACGCGGGTCTGTGAGCAGCCGTGTCTATGCATGCAACATGTAAACATTTGATCAACGTGCTGGACAGCCGAGGCCGCATCCACTTCCTGAGGGGGCGTGGTCAGAGAGCTCGTTCTCATTTAAAGGCACAGACACAGAAAACAGCCTGTTCTGAGCAGGGCTGAAAAAGAGGGGTTTACAGGCAGACCAAAATCTGATTTCAAAGTGTTTTTTTGAGCAATAAACTTTAAAGACATGTTATGGGGACCTCTTAGACCAATACATTTTGATGATAAAGGGCATAATATGTGACCTTTTAAGTATATAAAATTGGTGATTTCTGCAAAAATGCACCGAGCTCTGCTGCATGAAGGAACTCTGAATAACCTGCTGATAAGAAACGCACGCACATCGTGTCGTGTTTATCTTCATCTTTCATACCTGATGTTTTCTTTATGCCCAAACCATCTTTGTTTTAAGTGAAAGATCTAAAGAGTTTTTCTGAATGCACGGTATCATTTAGTTTATTTTCTTAAGATTGAGGTCTGGAGGTTGTGGTTGTGGTGCTGACATCATATAAACGCTGGTTTTAGCATCAGCCAGCTGAGCCTGAACGGTTCAGCCCTGTATTCTGACAAACATGCCGACCCTGATGACGGTTTCTGAAGCTCTGAACGTCACATAAACAAGACGAAGCCTTTCTTCAACCACCAGCATGAATGAAATCACAACATGAAACCATCTTATCAGCAGCCAGATTAAACGAGTGAATCATGAGGGCTGAAACGCAGCGGAGCTCTCACAGGGGGAATTATCCAGAGAAACAAAAGCATGGAGGTTTTATAAACTCTGGAGGATGTGATGTGTGACAGGATGAGAGATGACATCATTCCTGTCCTCCTTTCTTTATCTCTCTTTTCTCAGAGTTAGTAATGAAGCACAACAACTTCAACCACCACTGCTGCACAAAGCTGCTGAATGCTAATTCAGCCTTTCAGTCTGTTCTGTGGCCGTCAGTCTCCTCTTAAAGGAAGTCCTGGCAGCTCTAAAGAAGCACCTGGACTCTCAGTGAGCCTCAGTAGGACCAATGAAGACAGTCTGACTTTTAGATCATATGTTTATCATTACTCAAATCATAGCAAATCATAGGGGCGGCTGTGTCTCAGTGTCAGAGTGATAGGTGAGCGTGTGACAGTGACGAGTGGTGTGAAAGCGCTTCAAGTGCTCAGAAAGACCTATATAGAAGCGCTATATATGCAAGCTGTAGGTCACGACCATAGACTGTATAAATAATGGACGTAGTATCCGTGACGTCACCCATCTGTTCCTGAACCTTATTTTGAAGCCAATCTTTGATGGGAAATGCTGAACTCATCCAAGGGACGAGGTTTGAGCCTCCTAGCCAACAGCTATGTGTTCCCGCCGTTCAGTCAAGTCAGTCATGTCCTTATTTGGGCAAAAACTCGTCATCTTAATATCTTCTGAACCGTCATGTTAGAGAAAAAATCACCCCCCGTACAGTGTGTGCTGATAGAGAGATTAGCGATGTAGTTTTTTTGAACCAGGTAGTAAACATGTTTATTAATGCTGCAAAGATTGTCTTCTTTGAGTGTCTATGTGGTTTCCGGTGTTTCTGCAGCCAGCCTCTAGTGGATGCTCCATGAATTGCAGTTTATAACACTTCCACATGGGCTTCATCGTTTGAGACCGGAGGTTGCCGCTTGGTCACAACACAGAAATCAACATAATTAAAGTTGGCACATGAAGTAAAAACTGGAACACGGTATGGGATACAAGAAAATGTCACAGACTCTGAATGTGATGCAAGTTTAACCTTCCTGATTTGAACTTTTGCTGCAGCTACTCTAGTGTCAAAAGGCATTCTCTAAAATCATTGCAAGCCATAAAGACTTGCAGTAACAACCAAATAAAAACAACACAATCACAAATGAAGTCTTATCTTAAAGAAGGTTGTATCATTGGGCTGTACCTGGTTTCACTTGCCTCACAAGGAAAGTAGCAGCTTTTTCTAATTTTGCTTAACTATGAGTGGAACTAGTCTTCTGGAAAAATGGCTCCCCAGGTAGAAATAATGATAGGTTAGTTGTTTTTTTCACATTGAGAAGGCAAATACTTTGAATAAGAATCCAGAATCCAGAATCAAGAAAGCTTTATTGCCAAGTGAGCACACACACAGAAGGAATTTGACATGGTGATTTGAACACTGGTACTTCACAACAAGACAGTGAGGACAATAAATATAGAAACCTTAATTCTAATCTAAAAAATCTAAATAAAAATAAGACAAGAATCATCATATTACTTCATCCGATTGTTGACCTGTGACGAGCAAACAGAGAAAAAGTGTGTTTTTGTTGTGCACATTCAGGCCCTGATGTTAGAGCAGCTTGTTGATTAAGGTGACCCTCTGTTGGCTCCTGTTGGGCCGCTATCAGGCGTACCTGTGTATGAATATTCTGTCGTCCAGTCGGTGCATTGAAGGCTGTAAAAGTGCAGGTGAACTGTTTGGACTTGTTCCGCTCTCTGCTGAGCGCTACAACTTTTATCTGAAAGTTATTTCAGCTTCACCAGCGTCTCTGATAATCTGTAATAAGTCAGAGCTCTCTCTTTGTTGTCTGCGGGTCAATTCAGTCTGCCAGCACTTCAATTAGCCCGCTGAAGTTGTGCTGAAGGAGAGATGAAGGATTTCTGACTCCACTAATAGCCTGAGCTCTAATCTGAGCTGCTGATTGACACCGTCTTCAATGAGCGTGTTTGAACGAGGTCCTGCCGTTAGCGTCTGTCATCCAGTCACCTCTCATACATGTCAGAGGCTCCCTGTGTCCCCCGCTGTCTTTTTCTGAGTCAGATTAACAAACACAAAGAGCAGCTTCTCTCATCGCTTATAAAACTCCACGTGCTCATCAAGTCAAAGGCAACAACATAGTGAACGTAGTTTAAATTCTTTAACAGTTTGAATGTTTCTGATGGTGTCTGCTTGTTTTCCATGGATTCTTGGAAAGCACAAAACTGGGAGGGGCGCTGTTCCCTGCAAGGAGCAAGGTGTTAGAGTCAAAGGTAGAGCAGCAGGAGGAGGCTGCTCCACTTTTCCAAACTTGGCTTTCACTGCAATTCTCTCAAAAAGTCTGACAATGGATACAACAGCTTGGGAAACAAGTCATTGTTTTCGACTAAATCTGAACCACTTTGCAAAATCTAAGCTTGGTTACAGATTTTCAGGTGGCTGCTGGTTATCTTAAAGATGACATATTATGCTCTTTTTCATCAAAATATATTGGTCTAAGAGGTCCCCAAAACATGTCTTTAAAGTTTATTGCTCAAAAAAACACTTTGAAATCAGATTTTGGTCTGCCTGTAAACCCCTCTTTTTCAGCCCTGCTCAGAACAGGCTGTTTTCTGTGTCTGTGCCTTTAAATGAGAATGAGCTCTCTGACCACGCCCCCTCAGGAAGTGGATGTGGCCTCGGCTGTACAGCACGTTGATCTAATGTTTACATGTTGGCTGCATATACATGGCTGCTCACAGACCCGCGTTACTTCAATCCTCTGAAACTGATCCAGAATCTGTTCCTGATGGAGAGGCGCCTGCAGCAGAACCATTGGTCACAGATTTTTGTGTTTCTTTTTTTTTTATTTGTCAGTATGTCGACGTGTGTCTTGGTACACAGCTACGAACATGTAGCTATGTGGCTATGCTAACTAGCCCTAGCACTTTTCCATGAAAAATAAAAATCATCCACTAGATCTTCAAATCTGCAGACGTGGGGAGTAAAACCGACCTTTGTGTTTATTAAGACAGCCTACAACTAGCATGCCTCCCTCCTAAGCTCCTTGTTAGCACACACGTGTGCAGGGAATGAAAAACGGAGGAGGGGTTGAGTTGTATTTTATACAGTCTATGGGCTGAACAAGCGCCGAGCTCTGACTTCAGTTACAGACCGGATGTTGTTGTGACGTATGAAAAACACTGAAAACTGAAACGGCTCGTTTCAGCACACATTTACAGAAAGGTGGAGAAATCAGAACAGGGGCAGAATTGATTCCTTTCATTTTCGAGGGGTTTGTAGACATGCCAGGGACACATATTTCAGGTAGAGAACCATTAAAAAGTCGATTTTTGCATAATATGTCACCTTTAAAAGCAGAGGTAAGGTAGTTTAGAAACGAAGGAAATGTGTTCATGATTTATGTTTATGATGTTTGTTCCTTTGCTAGTTTTCTTCCTGATTTTAAACACAAGTACAACAAGCAGTACAAGTGTCATCATCATCCTCTCAGCTGGTTAAATTAAATATGTTTGAGGTGAAGTTGCAACAAACTTTTTTTTGTACTTAACTGTAAAGATGCTGCAGCATACAAACACCACTGTTTGGAACAAAACAACTTCACAAAGATTTAGTGTCTTTGAGAGAAATTGCAAAAGATAGAGATTTCATACCAGGTATGACAGACCATTTATTTAAAATATGGGCCGCAAAAGGGCTGACCAGATTTAGCCAGATTATTACAATTAAAGGGTTGGATTCCTTTGGGCGCTTGTGGCCTAGTGGTCTAAGCGCCCCACATACAGAGGCTATAGTCCTTGTTGCAGGGGTCGCTGGTTCGATTCCCGGCCGGTTGACCATTTCCTGCATGTCTTCCCCCGCTCACTACTCCCCACATTTCCTGTCTCTCTTCAGATGTCCTGTCAAATAAAGGCAAAAAGGCCAAAAATATATTTTAAAAAAGAGATGAAAATTTGCCATTAATGAGATCTCTCATTTAAGTCTCAAATAAGACTCATGTCATGGTCTCAACTATTTCTCCTAGTGAATTTTAGGAGAAACTAATGAGAAACAAGTGAGAATCTCAATTTTGTCTCCGGAGACTTAGAAATAAAGCCTTGAGCAGTAAAATGTTCCTCTGGTAAACCTCAGTTCACACTTTCTGTGCATGTGGTTTGACTTACAAACTGACTTGAGAATAACTGTAAACATAATAAAACTCTGAATGTCATGATCAGAACATACAGTCAGATCAACCTTCACATTTAGCAGCAGTGACACAAACACTTCCTTTATCTGTCTTTTTAATCACATGTTTCATGTTGTGATCTCAGTGCTGACCCTGATATGTCTGTGGGGTCTGAGCTCTATAATGAACTCTATATTTCAGTCCTGTAATTACACACTGAGGTGCTCCCTGCAACCCTCAGGATACGCCGCACGCCTCCATGACGAGGCGGGAATTTCCCATCCCTCTCTCCCGCCTTCTATTTCAGGTGTTCAAGCTTTAATGTGAAAATCTCCCAGAAGCCTTTGCTTCAGCCTGGCTCCTGTAAGGTAACGTTGTTAGCAGAGATCTTTGATGACTTATTTCGAGCACTACAGAGACAATGCGCTGTTAGTCATCTGGTGCCTCAGAACCAGACATGCATGTTCACGACTGTTTACCTCTGATACAGGAATGTTTAGGAGGGAAAGTATGAAGGTAAATATGTTGCAAAATGCAGGAGCTTGTAGACTTGATGTGAGAACCTGCAGAATATGATTTGAGAACTTGTGGATTAAAAATCTGGTGGTGGTCTGGGGTTGAGAGATGGGGTGAGGGGTTAGCTATCAGAAATCAGAAATCCCCACAGCTATAGTATCTAACAAAAATGAGTACACCCCTCGCATTTCTGCACATATTTAATTATATCTTTTCATGGGACAACACTGAAGAAATGACACTTTGATACAATGTAAAGTAGTCAGTGTACAGCTTGTATAACAGTGTAAATTTAATGTCCCCTCAAAATAACTCAACACACAGCCATTAATGTCTAAACCACCAACAACAAAAGTGAGTAAACCCCTAAGTGAAAATGTCCAAATTGGACCCAAAGTTCCAATATTTTGTGTGGCTACCATTATTTTCCAGCACTGCCTTAACCCTCTTGGGCATGGAGTTCACCAGAGCTTCACAGGTTGCCACTGGAATCCTCTTCCACTCCTCCATGACGACATCACGGAGCTGGTGGATGTTAGAGACCTTGCGCTCCTCCACCTTCCGTTTGAGGATGCCCCACAGATGCTCAATAGGGTTTAGGTCTGGAGACATGCTTGACCACTTCATCACCTTTACCCTCAGCTTCTTTAGCAAGGCGGTGGTCGTCTTGGAGGTGTGTTTGGGGTCGTTATCATGTTGGAGTACTGCCCTGTGGCCCGGTTTTTGAAGGAAGGGGATCATGCTCTGCTTCAGTATGTCACAGTACATGTTGGCATTCATGGTTCCCTCAATGAACTGTAGCTCCCCAGTGCCGGCAGCACTCATGCAGACCCAGACCATGACATTCCCACCCCCATGCTTGACTGTAGGCAAGACACACTTGTCTTTGTACTCCTCACCTGGTTGCTGCCACACACGCTTGACACCATCTGAACCAAATAAGTTAATCTTGCTCTCATCAGACCACAAGACATGGTTCCAGTAATCCATGTCCTTAGTCTGCTTGTCTTAAGCAAACTGTTTGCAGGCTTTTTTGTGCTTCATCTTTAGAAGAAATGTTGTCTCATAGTCCCTCTGAGCTGCCGTAGACGTCCTCCTGCTGCAAACGTTCTGGACTCCAGCTGATACAGACGTTCTGGACTCTAGCGGCAACAGCTTCAACTACTCATCTCATCACTATCACCTCTCTCTCTTACTCTCCTCTATCCCTCTTTCAAGACCCAACTCGGTCGAGGCATGATGGCTGTCTAACATAAGTCTGGTCCTGCTCGAGGTTTCTGCCTGTTAAAAGGAAGTTTTTCCTCGCCACTGTAACTAGCTAAATACTGTGATGTGCAATGCTCATGGTGGATTAAGGTGGGGTCAGACTGAGTCTTACCCTGTCTTGAAGTTGGGTCTCTGTTCATAATTTGACATAGAGTGGTCTAGACCTCCTATGTTTGTAAAAGCGTCTTGAGATAACGTTTGTTGTGATTTGGCGCTATACAAATAAAGATTGATTGATTGATTGATATCAATATTTTGTACAAGTGAAAATTTCAAAATACAAGTTCACATTTTTTCCACAAGCTCCCATGTAGTTATTTTTTTTCCTGTAACTTCAAATTCAAAATGAAACATACAAGTTCACATTTTTGATCCACAAGTTCTCAAATCGTATTCTGCAGGTTCTCACATCAAGTCTACAAGCTTGTGCATTTTGCAACATATTTACCTTCATAGAAAAGCAGCAGCTCTTCAGAGAGAGCAACTTTAAACCGACGTGGCAGGAACAAATGCGACCAAACCAGAGTGACGACAGGAGAAATAGATTTGGTTTCAAACGGGAATAATTTCACACTCCTGTAGGATTTCACGTCAAACACTCAGTCCAGGCAGCGCTCCTCTGGGGGAGAGTTTTATTTCACGGACCTGTACCTGTGCTCAGAGCGCTGCCATCACTCTTTCCCTGCTTCAAACCAACAACCACACACACCCCACAGGTTCATTTCACCTCAGGGCACCACAAAACACCTTTGTGCACTGTACATGCTTTGTGCGAGCACGCAGTCGTAATGCACTTGATTCAGAGCTGGCAGGATATCCAGCGGGTCCCAGTTTTTCCAGGCCGTGTTGAACTCCACAGACATGACATCATGCAACAGACGGATGCATGTAACAGGCAAAACTCGATGACAGCATTTCATTTCAGCCATCACTTTAAATGTCTTTCACATTACCTGAGTTTTAGATTACTTCAACTTAATCTTTTCAAATCAAGCCCTGAACACAGGCGGACTGTAACATGTCATACTGTTTGAATCAAGTGAATGAGCTCTCTCTGCCTGTAATGTGAAAGGGTTCTCAAGTTACAGTCATTGCAAAGGCTTTGAGCAGGACTTGGAGTTCACTGCAACTACAGAAACTGTTTATGTCTCAGAACCAAAAACCTGCAGAAGGCTGTCCACCAATGAATCTGGCTCTGCTCAGGGTTTCTGCCTATCAAAAGGGAGTTTTTTCCTCAATTTGATTGCAAAGTGCTTTCTCATTGGTGGATTGATGTTGGTTATCTTTACATATTACTATGCAGAGTATTGTCTAAACATGCAGTGTTGTTATGGCACTGTGCCTCATTTTAATGCTGTGTTGGACTTGTGCAGGTTGGATCCCTCTTATAATAACAAAAAACAAGATGGTGATGAATAATGGTCCTAGTCTCACTTTACTGTGAGCAGCACTTCATCAGACTACAACACTTCTTTGTTATCCATCACGTCACTGAACTCACCAATTAAAGGCTAGCACTTATGCTGCATTCATGTGGTGTCAGACATATTGGAAAAACAAGTGTCAGAGTTGGAAAATGCACGTGAACGCCAGCTCAAGTCGGAACAACCACTCAGAAACTTGGGCAAGAAATTGGTGCACATCAATTTTTTGCTCAAATGTATCTTGTAATATGCTATCCCCATTGGTTGTTGTCCACATACAGTGACCAAGACTTGTTATAGAGGTTATTTATCAACATTAATTTGGTGTTAAACCCTTAGTAACAAGTGATATGTGTTAGCTACAGCAGTATTTTAGTATTTATCAGCATTCCACATCAATTAACAGTCAATTTAAGTCGAACCAGACTTTCTGAATTGAAGGCACGTGAACACTCCAAGCTCTTGAGTGCAGTGTTGGGTCGATGTAAACTTATGGATGATCACAGATGTAGATTTAGCATATTTTTTGTCACAGGTTAAAGGATGCCAACATGTAAATTTACACTGACCACCTATTATAACATGTAGCCCAGGGGCAAATCAGCCTCAACCTGATGAGACATGGACTCATCCAGACCTCTGAAGGTGTGCTGTGCGTCTGGCAACAAGATCCTTTAAAGGTGACATATCATGCAAAATTGACCTTTTAATGGTTCTCTACCTGAAATATGTGTCCCTGTCATGTCTACAAACCCCCCGAAAATGAAAAAAATCCATTCTGCCCCTGTTCTGATTTCTCCACCTTTCTGTAAATGTGTGCTGAAACGAGCCGTTTCAGTTTTCAGTGTTTTTCTTACGTCACAACTTTCCTTCCCTGCACACGTGTGTGCTAACAAGGAGCTTAGGAGGGAGGCATGCTAGTTGTAGGCTGTCTTAATAAACACAAAGGTCGGTTTTACTCCCCACGTCTGCAGATTTGAAGATCTAGTGGATGATTTTTATTTATCATGGAAAAGTGCTAGCGCTAGTTAGCATAGCCACATAGCTACATGTTCGTAGCTGTGTACCAAGACACACGTTGACATGCTGACAAATAAAATAACAAGAAACACAAAATCTGTGACCAATCGTTCAGAAAGGTCCCGCTGCAGGCGCCTCTTCATCAGGATCAGATTCTGGATCAGTTTTAGAGGGTTGAGGTAACACGGGTCTGTGAGCAGCCATGTCTATGCAGCCAACATGTAAACATTAGATCAACGTGCTGGACAGCCGAGGCCACATCCACTTCCTGAGGGGGCATGGTCAGAGAGCTCATTCTTATTTAAAGGCACAGACACAGAAAACAGCCTGTTCTGAGCAGGGCTGAAAAAGAGGGGTTTACAGGCAGACCAAAATCTGATTTCAAAGTGTTTTTTTGAGCATAAACTTTAAAGACATGTTTTGGGGACCTCTTAGACCAATATATTTTGATGAAAAAGAGCATAATATGTCACCTTTAAATCCTGTGCATTGTGAGGTGGGGTCTACATGGATTGGATTGTCCAGCACATACCACAGATGCTTGATTTGATTGAGACCTGGGGAATTCAGAGGCTTCTTTCTTCAAGCGGTCATATTTACAACTGGAAACTAAACAGACAATGTGAGGTGGTGAGAGGAATGTTACAGTCAGACTATCATGCCATCACCATCAGCATTTTCCATCTCTAGACTCTTATCACAATCTGATCAGAGGGATGATTCACAGAACAAGGTGCTTTTACGAGCACATGAAAGACAACTGAACTTTGTTACAGCAAATTTCCACAGACCACTAATTCACCAGATGAAGCGTTTTCAGCGTTGGTGCTAGACAGGTGCGGTTGTTTCAGACGAGGCAAAGAGAGAGTCATTTGAACTGACATCAAGGTAGTGATATTAAAGTAAAAAAAATTGTGTTGCTCTGATTATTGTTTTAAAAGGTTGAAACCTGATAATCCTTTTCCTGCAGCCTCTCCTCTCCTCTCCTCTCCTCTCCTCTCCTCTCCTCTCCTCTCCTCTCCTCTCCTCTCCTCTCCGTGAGTTTGTCTCTTCCCTCATCTCTTCTTGCAGCAGCACTAAAGATCTTTTGCAAAGTCGACCTCTCAGCCGTGAAAATCATTCCTGTGTTTGGACGCAGCCCTGTGACACGAGCTTTTAGCACTGTGAGAGCGATGAAGCGTTATCGCTGTCCAGCCTGGTCTTCGAGTTCACAGATACTGGAACACTGAAGGCAAAGTTAGAGCTCAGTTCATATTCAGGAAGAAGAAACACTAGACAACAGGGACACGTATTTATGGATCTGATAGATATTCCATTTTAACATAAATACAAGGAAACTGTATCCTTACCAGATGCTTAAAGTTATAGTGTCACCTCATTGTTTCTGTGACATATTGCTTTTATTCCTTGTTATATTATAAAAACATTGCAGATCTGAAAAACTCTGGATTAATAATAATAATAATAATAATCCATTTTATTTATAACACACTTTTCATTTCAAGAAATCTCAAAGTGCTAAAGGCACACAGTAAAAACAAACTTGAACATTTCTTGAAAGCAGTACTTAAAATAAGTTAAAAGCCTCTTTAAAGAGGAAGGTCTTTAAATGTTTCTTAAAAGCATCCACAGTCTGTGGGGTCCTGAGGTGGCTGGGCAGGGAGTTCCACAGACGTGGTGCAGAAGCACAAAAGGCCCGATCTCCCATGGTCCAGAGCTTGGTTCTGGGAGGGTGGAGGAGGTTCTGGTGTGCAGAGCGTGAGTTCTGGATTGGGATTTGCTGGGTGAGGAGTTCTTTGAGGTATGGTGGGGCGTTTCCATAGATGCATTGATGGGTGATGAGTGCGACTTTGTAGTTAAATCTTGCAGTGACGGGAAGCCAGTGAAGTGTGCGGAGTACTGGGGTGATGTGTTCATGTTTTCTGACTCTGAGTAAGATCCTAGCTGCTGTGTTCTGGATTAGTTGGAGCTTGTTGAGACTTTTGCTGGGGGTCTCAATGAGGAGGGCATTGCAGTAGTCGAGCCTGGAGGAGATGAAGGCGTGGACAAGCTTTTCGGTATCGGATACGGTGAGGGAGGGGCGGAGTCTGGCAATGTTCCTTAGAGGGATATTTCAGATTTTTTGAAGTGGGGTCGTATGAGTTACAGTACACTATTGCTCCTGCTAGCCACAATGCGTGCCGGTGAGCTCTTCCCTTTTTAATGAGAAAAATTCCCAGAGGACCGGCAGGTAAGCTAGGCTACAGTTCTCTGCGGACAGGGCCTCCTATTTCAGGTAATTTCGCTCAAGTTGAGAAAATATGGTCAAGGAACTCATCATGGTGCAAATGCTTGCACCAGTAAAAAAATTGGAGCTATTCAGTTTGCCGTCAGAAGATACACACCGATCAGCTGTTTGGATCAACAAGCACGTAGCATTTTTAGCAGACACTTTTAGGAACAAAAACTACAAACTGCAGAAATGAAAGATTCTGACAGCGACGATGACATGCCGTTTACTGTGGACACAAGAGGATACCTCTATGAACCAGAGTTTACAGAGGAAGAACTCCAGATCCAACGTACCAACGAAGAAGAGAGGGGAGAAAGTTCTGTGCTAACGAGTGAGCAGGAGAGATCCCACGTTACCTGGTGGTGCCGGTGTGTAAACTGTGAGCCCATGCCAACGAACCCAGAGAGCTTCTGCTGTCAGGAGAGGGACTTAGTGACAACAATACTTCAGGACCTTTCTGAATCAGAGGATACCAGTGGCTCACATACGGCTCCAGTCTGCATCACTCATCATCCAGAGTTCCCTGCCTTACAGGAGGTTTGCTTGTTTGAACAGCCGGGATAAAGACAGGTACGTCCCATCTTTTAAATGTGCAGAAAAGTAACTTTAATTCACTCTAAAGACCGATACCGCTACTTGATCCTGCTACGTGCTTGTTGATCCAAACAGCTGATCGGTGTGTATCCGTGCTCATACAGCGGAAGAACACCGGTCTGTGAGGTGCGTCTGAAAATAGTGCCAAAACAAAACAAAGGGGGTTACTGACGGCAAACTGAATACCTCCAATTTTTTCTACTGGTGCATGCATTTGCACCGTGATGAGTTCTTGGACCATATTTTCTCAACTTTAGTGAATTACGCGAAATAGGAGGCCCCGTCTGCAGAGAATTGTAGCCTAGCTTACCTGCTAGGCCTCTGGGAATTTTCTCATCAAAGGGGAAGAGCTCACCGGCACTCATTGTGGCTTGCAGGAGCAATAGTGTACTGTAACTCATTCGACCCTACTTCAAAAAAACTGAAATATCCCTTTAAGTGGAAGAAACAGGATTTGGACAGATGTTTGATGTGATTGTCAAATGTTAGGTGAGGGTCCAGTCTCACATGGAGGTTGGTGACAGCAGATGAAATGGGGATAGATTGTCCAGAAAAGGTGATGGTGGTTATGTAAATAGAATCCTTTAAATCTTCAGAGTGAAATCGTGTGAATGTCATCTGATTCTTAGATCAGCACAAACTTATCCCCTTCTGGAAAACTGTGTCTGTCAATTGATTCAAGTGCAATCTTTGGAATATGAAATTAAGTAGTTAACAACTTCCTCTTCAATTATCAGAAAGGAAGTCACCTAAAATCAAACAAGAAGTTAGATAAATTAGCACAAAAGCACATTTTAAGTTTGTTTTCTAATGATTCTGGGCTCTTTAATCATTCCTCTTGCATAAGAATTTAGTCCCACATTTATTCTTTATCCGTCATCATAAGACATTTCAGAAGATAAAGGATGCAGAGTGCAGAGGCGAGTCCGTCACAGAGCAGGCAATGATCCATATTTCTTCTAACACTGATCGCCTGTATTCAACTGCGGACAAAAAGCCAAAAGTGACTAAGTGTTTCTGTTTGAGTGTGTGTGTCTGTGTGTGTGTGTGAGTCAGTGAGTGTCCCCCCGGCGGTACAGTAGATAAGAAAGGGCAGTGAGAGGCTCCAGGGTATCCATTACTCACTGGATGCCTATGGAGAGCAGAGGAGCAGCACCTGAATCGGGTTTAATGGTGGAAATGGATGCACCGTCTCCCCGCAGAGTAATCCTTTTTATGGCCGACGCTCACCTGTGATATATGGACAGAAGACGGATGCCAGCGAGGGCGGCAGAGGGACACGGAGCTGATTGGACAGATTCTTCTGGATGATGTGGAGGCCGAGTGTAGCTTTGAACTCGTGCCACTGTTCAGGGTCAGGCGGGGGTGATTGAGTGCCGCTTCGCTCCCAAAGGAGAGAGGAGGATGAGAACTTATTTTCAGTGAGCCAGCTCGAAGAGGATCACCTTAATGGACAAGTTTGTTACAGGGCGCCTGGACATCAACCCCGGCCATAAAAACATCAACTGCAATGAGTCACTAGCAGAACGACGCGTGTAAAGTTTTATAACAGTCGCTTGGAAATATACGAGTCCTTGTAGAGGAACAGAAACCACAAGTTTTATTTTATGTTTCTATCAGTCATCATTTTTATTCATAGAAAGCATGACAAAAGTTTCTCATGAAACTTAAAATGAAGGACAGATTTTTCACTTCACTCTTTAAAAATGATTTCAGTCCATCATGAGCCAACACTTGGCGACAGCGGCGAGGGATATCTTGCTTTTAGCAGGCAGACACCTCGAGCAGAACCAGACACATCTGCCCTGAATGACTGGGTTGAGAAAGTTTGCTGTTCTTTGCAAGACAAGTTTGTCTCACCCACTGACTGAATATAAATATGGACAGTGTGCCTCCATCCCTTCTCCATTTTGAAAAAAGATGAAGCCAAAACACCAGCATGATGAGCACTGATACTTTGGAGTTACAGTATCTCACAAAAGTGAGTACACCCCTCACATTTCTGCAAATATTTAATTATATCTTTTCATGGGACAACTCTGAAGGAATGACACTTTAATACAATGTAAAGTAGTCAGTGTACAGCTTGTATAACAGTGTAAATTTAATGTCCCCTCAAAATAACTCAACACACAGCCATTAATGTCTAAACAACCGGCAACAAAAGTGAGTACACCCCTAAGTGAAAATGTCCAAATTGGGCCCAGAGTGTCAATATTTTGTGTGGCCACCATTATTTTCCAGCACTGCCTTAACCCTCTTGGGCATGGAGTTCACCAGAGCTTCACAGGTTCCCACTGGAATCCTCTTCCACTCCTCAATGAAGACATCACAGAGCTGGTGGATGTTAGAGACCATGCACTCCTCCACCTTCCGTTTGATGAAGCCCCACAGATGCTCAATAGGGTTTAGGTCTGGAGACATGCTTGGCCACTCCATCACCTTTACCCTCAGCTTCTTTAGCAAGGCAGTGGCCGTCTTGGAGGTGTGTTTGGGGTCGTTATCATGTTGGAGTACTGCCCTGCGTCCCAGTTTTTGAAGGGAGGGGATCATGCTCTGCTTCAGTATGTCACAGTACATGTTGGCATTCATGGTTCCCTCAATGAACTGTAGCTCCTTAGTGCCGGCAGCACTCATGCAGACCCAGACCATGACACTCCCACCACCATGCTTGACTGTAGGCAAGACACACTGTCTTTGTACTCCTCACCTGGTTGCCGCCACACACGCTTGACACCATCTGAACCAAATAAGTTTATCTTGGTCTCATCAGACCACAAGACATGGTTCCAGTAATCCATGTCCTTAGTCTGCTTGTCTTAAGCAAACTGTTTGCAGGCTTTTTTTGTGCATCATCTTTAGAAGAAATGTGAGGGGTCTACTCACTTTTGTGAGATACTGTATATTGTGGAGCCAAGGCATGTGCAGAGGTAATCTGGCTGGTGGGGCCATGAAACTGACGTCACATCCCTTCTGCAAACCAAAGCAAACATTTAACTCGCCAATAAAACATAAAAAATCCATTGAGCTGGTACGGTCCAATTTGCTGTCTCCTTTTACCATTTCTGCTCGACTCTGCAAGTCCTGCTGAGAGCGCTGCAGGAGCTGCATTTAGAGCTGCTAGTCATTACTGTCAATCATCGCCTCTTTTAATATCAAAATACTGATCAAAACTAAACTTCTCAGAAAAGTTAACACCTGCACATTTTGATCTTTTTAGTTTAACTCATGTCCCATCTTTTACCATGGAGGAGGCGGGCCTTATTACCTGTTGTTGCAGCCAGCCACTAGGGGGAGCTCTCAATGTTTTGGCTTCCCTTTTGGAGAGCTGTCATGCCAACCATCTTATAAACAGTCTGTTGGCAAGCCAGAAAGAAATACTTATTCTCTTCTTAGAAGGGACAACAATTTTCAACTTTCAAGGTTGGCATGTTGGAATCAAATCCAGGCTTGTTCGAGGTATGCAGCCCTGTACAAGGGGCGTACAATTTAACCCCTAGGCCAAACTAGCTCTCTGGTTTGCATGTCTCAAAAGATAGACTGTATAAGACATAGCTGTAGTCTCAGTGACGCCCCCTATTAGTTTCTGAAAAGGTGCTTAGAAGTCCAACAACAGTGGTCTTCATATTGATACTGCTCCTGTCAAACAGCTACAACACACCCACCTGTCCGTCCACTCGTCATTTTCTTCATTATGCACAACTCTTAGAATAATATCATCAAAACAGATACATTTAAAGAAAGTCAACCAATCAAAGTGAGCTATTCAGACCAAAAGCTTTGTTTGTAGCAGGCTGCTTACCTCTTCTGTAAAAATAGACATTTGAACATGGGTGTCAATGGAGATTCATGGGCTTTTGGAGTCCGCCTCTAGTGGACACTCAAGGAACTGCAGTTCCTTTTTGCACTTTTTCATGCCGTACATGTTCAGCCTTCTTATTTCTACATCAGAGGTTGCTGTCAGTGCCTATAAGCCCATAGGTGAGCAAAATCCATATAATTGGATGAGCCCACCAGTTTTCAAAAATCCTATTAAAGCACATTCTGCGGTTTGCACAACAGTAAAATGTACAAATGCCAGAACTGAGTACCAGTGAGAGCTGGCCAACTTTCTGCAATGATCAAAGTTTTCCTGTTGGAAAGTAGAGGCTCTAATAAAACTAAAGCAGAGAGAAAAGTTCAGAGCAGGTAATAAACACACAAATGAACCAAGAAAACAGATGAAAAGGTTGCAGCTCAGAGGGAAAGAAAGGTTTCCTCAAGGCCATGAATGAAGCATTCATTCAAAAAACACAGATGCAGTAATGATGAATGTTGGAGGAGCAAAATGTTTTTTGTTATTTTGAATGAGTTTCTGAGTTATGGCCTCAGAGAGGGTCGTACCTTTCTTTATCTTCAGCTTATAAAACTCAGAAATGAATAAAAGCGAGATGTTTCCAGCTGATTTTTATGTGTGTCTCAAAGTTTAAGCATTTCCGATCATATTATCTCATAAAGAATTTATAACAAAGCAATAAAGTATAACGAGGCCGAGAGAGTGTTACGACATTTGCCTCCAAACTTTTGAATTCTGATGGACTGCTCTGGGATGCAATAAATGAAACAAAGGAAATAAACAAAGATGCTCACAAAGGTCCTGCAGACCAAATCAAATACTGCATAAGATAAAGGCTCATATTCAGAGCCAGGCATACATATAAATCTGCGTATATATGTGTGATTGTGTATGCACGGTGATGACACTTGAACGTGTTTAATAATTTAAATGTTTATTCCATACTCACCGTTCATTCTGCATCATACAAAGATTAAAAAGTTAATATTTGAGGTTTTGCTCAAGGGATGTGATAATGTTTGGTACAATCAAGAGGGAATAAAGGACTTCTGAACACACACTCACACACACACACTCACGCACACACGCACAGATGCCTCCTTGTTGTTTGTGGTTATGATGTGTCACAGGGCCTCCTCTTTCACACTGAGCGTGGGGAGAGTCAGAGCACAGAGGACTCAACTAGCGAGGCTTTTTATTGCTTTATTGCTTCCTCCCAAAGAAAAGCAGCACAAAGGACTGTAGAGCTGACCCTCCCTCCCCCGACCTCCCCTCAGCCCCCCCACAGACCCCCTCCTGCTGGGAAGAACAGGCCCGCGGTGAGCAGGAGGCCTCCTCCTTTTTGAAGGCCGGCCTCTGAATAGCCGGCTGCGGTCATCGTCATCCTCCCAATTAACACTCGTTTGTCTGCGCTGAATTCAATTAGAGGCATATTCATGAGTGACCAGCAGGGGAGGCGTGCGTGTGGGAGGAGGGGGTCAGCGCTCTACACCACATCAGAGCTCTGTAGGTCAGCTGAGGTTCAAACAAGACCGCCTTACAATTTGCAAGGTTTCCTCAGTCTCCAGGAAGGAAGAAGGCAGTGATGAGGGGATGATCACAGACAGTTGATGCTTATTTATACTTAAAGGATGTAACTAAACAACATGAAAATAAGGTTACTATGCTTGTTCCATTTATTTGTAGCAAGATAAGGAACTTGGAATTTATAAAAGACAGTGGACAAAAGGGGAACTTGTGTATTTCATCCAATCAGCAATGATTAAAGGTATTCAAGACAAAAGACAGACACAAAGCTCATATTCTTTTCACCAGACTTTGATGTGAATCATATTTTAGTGTCTTACTTCCATCAGCCAACATTGACTCTAAAACCTGTGTCCTCAGACGACAACTAGCAGCTCAGCCAGGCCCCGCCCGTGGCATAGGCAGAATAGGTGAATACTAGGGGCGCCGGCCGTCCATAGGGGGCGCCGCTACATGAGTGAGGAGTAAAATTTGAAGATAATAGGAAAAACAATATTGGTTTATCTAATGTTTATTGGCCAGTAAACATTTAAAAGCTTGTGATTCCCTTTTGGTTTTAAAAATAATGGTATGCAAAGCAGTTTTTGAAGCCTTTAAGTGTTTATGATTTACATGTTTTTGTTTTGTTTTTGTTGTTTTCTTTACACTTTGGAAGCTGTTAGTTTAAATAGATAGAAAATGTATAGGTTAGGCTTTTTTTATTATTTATTTTTATTTTTATTATAGTACAGTAATGAAAAAACATAACATTTCTCATCATTCATATGCAGACGATACACAGTTATATATTTCCTTCTCATCCAATGATCTCAGTCCTGTAAAGAAACTCATCTACAATCAAACTACATCTGAGTTCAATTTAGTTAAAACACTGTGAGCAAGTCAGATATCTTGGTGTAATTTTAGATTCCAATATAAAAAGAACATAATTTTACCATTTAGAAAACATCTCCAAACTCCCATCATTCATATCACAAACTGAGGCAGAGAAATTAGTCCATTCAGATTATTGCAACTCACTGTAAACAGGTCTATCCAAACACTCCATAGCATGGCTCCAACTCATCCAGAACACAGCAGCTAGAATCCTGACACACACAAGAAAATATGATCATATCACCCCGGTTCTCAAAACACTTCAGTGGCTCCCCGTTTAATACAGAATCCATTTCAAAATCCTTCTATTAGTCCATAAAGCTCTCAATGGTTCAGCTCCCCAATACATCTCTGACTTGCTCACAGTGTATAACCCGACCAGGATCCTTAGGTCAGCAGGTGGAGGTCTTTTAAATGTACCCAGGGTCAAATCAAAGTACAGTGAAGGGGCCTTTAGTTACTGTGGTCCATCTTTTTGGAACAAACTGCCAGCTGACCTCAGGTCCATAATAACTGTCTCCACTTTTAAAAAAAGACTGAAAACATATTTATTTTCTCAAGCGTATGAATGATATGATGACTGTTGTGACTGGATGCATGCGCAGCAACAATTGCTGTTTGTCTGATTGCTGTGTCTGATGTATGTTGGGTGTATGTGTTGTTTTTCTGTTTTTATTTATTCTATTTGGAAAAATGTTTTTATGTTTTTAATTCCCCATGTAAAGCACATTGAACTTATGTGTAATAAAATGTGCTTTATAAATAAAATTGCTATTGCTCTTGATAGACCAGACCTCTGTTGGACTATTCCTGTGGTCAGAAGGTGTTCTAATAATCCTGAAAATAATAAATAAATAAATAAAATTGCTATTGCTATTGCTTAGTGAGTACATGTACTGACTAAGTAGTCATTTGTTTGATTGTTTGTTTCTCCTAATAATCCCCCCTAAGCTTAAAGAAACAGATGCAATGGCAGCCAGAATTAAATGAGTGAACACAGCAGCCCTGATGGATTTAACATAACTTTCCCTTGATGGTTAAACTTCATCCCCGGGTATCGAAATGTCTCTCAAAGGTCTATTTCACTGCACCAAATTAAGCTCAGCAGTTGGTCCCCATTTGCACATGTGCATGTCTGAGTGTGTGTGAAGCAGGGCATCAAATAATGCTAATTAATAAACAAACATGAACATGAAAATAACTTTTAGCTCACAGTATTCCTCTTCTTCCTTATTTAGCACAAACTATCAGCCTTTTAGTCAGAGGCATGAGCATGCTTCGTTTATGGGATAATGGAGCCAACATTTTCAATGTCATCAGATCATCAGTCAGTAGAATTCATCCTCTGAGGAGCATGAATGCATGGACTGAAATTTTACAGCATCCATAAAATATTTGAAGTATGTCAGAGTTGATCAAAGTGAAGGACTTTGTAGATGTTTCAAAGATTTTACAGAAGAGACTCTGAGGAGTTGGGTGTCGTCATGAGGAGTGATGTTACAGACGCTGCAGTAATCCAGCCCCGCAGAGGAACGCTCAGGTTTCCGTCTGCTGTCTCTGCTGCTGTCCTCGCGTGCGTCGCAGACAGGATGTGTCAACAGATAACACCAAATGAAACACATCTGTCCGGTAGTCTGAGCCTGCTCCTCGGCGGTCAGCGCTGTGTCAGCATGAGGACACGCTGATCGCTATAGCAGCTCTGAGTCAAGACCCCAAACTCCTCTGGGAGGGGACGGGGACATTTCTGAGTGCTGAGGCAGAGAGAGTGAGGGTCTCACCCCTCTGTGTGTCTGACACTGAGGGCGGCGAGGGATCAGATAAGATGTCGCTGAGTCTGAGCGACTCTGACGCTTTAATTGAGCGGCCTGGGCTGCTGCTGCTCGACATGAGTCATATGAGGGGGATCGGGTTATGAGTTTTCACTTCCTGTCTCAGCCTAAACCTGCAGATGAGTGACATGAATCAAAACAGGCAGGCATGTTTTCGCCCATTTCCTCACCTTCAGCACCTCTTCAACCTTCTTTCTTTCTTTCTCTGTGACATGGTTTCTGTTAGATCTTGTAGAAGCAGCTTCAGAGAGTAGAAACATGCTGTGAAATCTAAACTGACTTTACAAACTGGAGCAAACTCTCACACGTCCAGCAGAAGCAGAGCAAGGACGCATATATCTGGAGTCATGTCTCTGGTTAGTGGGCAATTTATGTCATATGTATCCCCTCAATGTAGCTTGTTTTTAGTCATTACTATCAAGGACAAACTTCCTTTAACAGGCAGAAACCTCCAGCAGGACCAGACTCATGTTAGACACACATTTGCTGAGACCGTGTTGGAGAGAGGGAGATGAAGAGAGAGAGATGATAGTAGTAGTTGTAGCAGCTGGAGTCTAGGACGTCCACAGCAGCAGAGATCCAGAGGAACCTACGAGACAAGGGAGCTCAGGGACTCTATGGTTAGCAACTTTAATGGGACAGGAACAGTTAAAGTAAGAGACAGGCAGACAGAGGAGAGAGAGGGAAAGACAGGATCCCAGTGTGTCAGTTTAAGCCTATAGCAGCAGAACTAAGAGCTGGTCCAAGCCTGATCCAGCTCTAAATATAAGCTTTATCAAAAAGGAAAGTTTGAAGCCTGCTCTTAAAAGTAGAGAGGGTGTCTGCCTCCCGGACCCTAACTGGTAGATGATTCCAAATGCTGCTGGGTAATGTAGTTGCTCTGCTTTTCTTCTGTGCTTGTAGTCAGTAGGAGCAGTGGAGACTTCGTAACAGCAGCTATGATAGTGTGTGATACTGTCCAGAAGTCAAGTCTCATGGTTTAGGTTGAGGAACAGGAAGTTGGCGTTTGCATTTCCAATATGGCAACTGCCGTCATTGGGCTTCATGACGCCTATTCAGTCTGTCACAACGTCCATGTTTCCTAAAGTCTAACAATCTGCATTATTGTCATTTAATGACCTTTAAAGTCATATCTGTCATTTCTCTTTACTTA
The DNA here is from genome assembly GCF_009762535.1 of Notolabrus celidotus. Lineage (NCBI taxonomy): Eukaryota > Metazoa > Chordata > Actinopteri > Labriformes > Labridae > Notolabrus > Notolabrus celidotus. The sequence continues at coordinate 7,472,029 of NC_048273.1, read as the reverse complement.
TCAATAATCAATAACTCTTAACTCTGACATCTTTAGTGTTTGAGTTCGATGTGCAGAGTGTTTCAGTAAGTTTTGAAACCCCGCCTGGTGTTTGGGCCGCTGCCTAGAGCTCTCATTGTGACTGAAGGACGAGCGAGTTCACTGAATGTGACGCTGGACTAAAAATCATCACGCTTCAAATGTTCCTGATGAGACGATACACTGGTCCACTTAGAGACGAGTGTGTGAGTGTGTATCCGCCTGAACATGTATCCATTCTTAAGTAGGGCTGATGCACATTCATGTCATTAGCCTCCAGTGGGAGGTTGTGCGTGTGTGTGTGAGGTCCGCCCTGCTTGGAGACCCCATCGGCCTGCAGCCTGGGCACACAGGCCCCAGCGTCTCCTGAAATCACCTTCATGTGGAGTGACTTTCAGCTCGAGCAGCGACAGGGCAATCCCACTCTTCATTTAATGGCTCATAATTACTTTGGAGGAGTTTAACGATCGCACTCAATTCAAGCTGAAGTGTTTAGGCCTCTTGTCTCCGGGATACAGGGCAGTGGGAGAGGGAGAGTTTCACTACAGCGTCCAATATAATGAACCGAGCATCAGAAAACGTCTCCACTGGTTGAAAGTATTAGGAAAAAGAGGATTCTGACATAGTTGTATTGATTTCAGGGCATTTTGGCCAAAACAAAGAAGCACGATTTCCAGAGATGGGATCAGTTTGGCTTCATTTCACTCACAGCATTAAATATCAATACTCACATCCAGAAGAATGAAAGTATTTCACCCGCAGGACTATAACAGCCCGCAGTCAGACAGTTTTAAGAGGCTGGAAAGTTTTAGATTTCTGCTCTTTTTATGAAAACAAACGTAATTCATTCTGAGAGACAGACCTCCTGTGAAGTGTTTTTCTATCCTATAACCCCTGTGTTCTTATATTTCTTCAATGTAACAAGGCCAGGAGGTTTTAGAAAAAGAAATAAAGAGAGAAACAGAGCTGAATATATATTTTCAGCATTATGCAACCCGTCTAAATGCTGACCGCGCCGTCTAAAACCACCAGATGTGAGGAGGAGCATCGTAGTAAAAGGACGAAAGCATCTCCTCCTTAACAGTTGGGTCACCCTGCACCCTGCACCCTGCACGCTAATACGCTCCACTGATGAGTCCATTTATGTGAAAGTATGATCTCACTGCAGAACTGGTCCTCATGCAAACCCAGTCAAAACACCAGGAAACGGGTCCAAAAACAAAAACAAGCCTGTGCTCTGACTTTTGGGGGTGTTCAGGGATCACACGCCGTCTCCGCTGTCCAAAGGTCACAAGGTTCTGGAAAAAAAAGCCCATCTGGAGGAACCTGTGACACAGGGGTGCAGAATATCAGGTAACAGTTGAGCTGTATTTTTCCCCCAAATGTCAACTTTGGAAATGTTAAGCTCTTGTTCGTGCGTATGTGTCTGACAGGGCTTTATTTCTAAAGCTCCCCAACAGGGATGTCTCTGACTCTAATATTTCACTTTGTGGCTCCAGCGGTGTCGCTGCTAAAAGGCATGAAAACGGGGAAAAGGCAAGAAGTTGGAGAAGATGATGCTTCAAATAAGAAAAGTGTTTGCTTTAATAAAAAGGGACATTTTACTTGCCAAGCTTTTTAAATCAGAAACAATTTTCCATTGGAGGAGAAACTTAGAAGCAGTGCATCAAGACTGACTACAGGTAAAATGGTCTGACACAACAAGGCTCGTTCACAGACACACTCCCAAATAGTTGCTGGATATCTGTACCTTGAAATTTACCAACGTTGCTTCCCATAGGAAAATAAATTTAGAGAGGAGATCTCAAAAGTGTTTCATTTATGTCTCCTAGACAACAATGAGATCTGTTTGAAAGCAAAATGAGACTATAGCTTATGTCTCCTGTTTCTCATTCTTGCCTCCAGAAGAAAAGTTGTAAAAAGTCTCAGCTTAGTCTCCCTTTCAGTTCAAAAGGAGATCTGGTCAAAATCTGAAATGATTCTCAGGTATTTCTCAAGTGTTGTGACTCCTTTTGAGCTCAGGTGGACAAATCAGGGAGCTCTCTCAATTGTCTCAATCTAACCTCATCCATTTGTTTTTGTCAGACTCAGTTTTTGTGTCTCAAGAGCTCAGATGGAGCAAAGAAAGAGCCTGAGCTCATCTTTTCATAAACATTTATAGTGCCCTGCAAAATTAAGATTTCAATGTAATTGTCCACAAACTTACAATTCTCATTAAAACATTTGAACCACTTCAAGATCAGCTATTTAGATGTCAAATGATCTCTTCTTTGACTTCACAATATGGTCCTTCCTTTACAAGTCTGTTTGGAACAAAACAACTTCACAAAGATTTAGTGGATTTGAGAGAAATTGCAAAAGATAGAGATTTCATACCAGGTATGACAGACCATTTATTTAACATATGGGCCGCAAAAGGGCTGACCAGATTTAGCCAGATTATTACAATTAAAGGGGTGGATTCTTTTGGGCGCTGGTGGCCTAGCGGTCTAAGCGCCCCACATGCAGAGGCTACAGTCCTTGTCGCAGGGTCGATTCCCGGCCAGTCGACCATTTCCTGCATGTCTTCCCCCGCTCACTACTCCCCACATTTCCTGTCTCTCTTCAGCTGTCCTGTCAAATAAAGGCAAAACGCCCAAAAATATGTTTTAAAAAAGAGAAGAAAATTAGCCATTAATGAGATCTCTCATTTAAGTCTCAAATAAGACTCATGTCATGGTCTCAACTATTTCTCCTAGTGAATTTTTTGGTAGAAACTAATGAGAAACCAATGAGAACAATTTGAAACTTGAATGAAGCTGAAGTGAGAATCTCAATTTTGTCTCCGGAGACTTAGAAGAGAAAGCCTTGAGCAGTAACATTTTCCCTCTGGGTTGTCCAAACATGTTCCTCACAGCGGGAGGTTCTTTTTATGTTTTAATTTATTTTATTTAACCTTTATATAAGCAGGTAAGTCATTAAGAAATAAATCTTATTTCTAGTGACGACCTGGCAAGGCCGCAAGTGCAATTTTTAACTTTCACTTTTGTTTTTGGAGCAGTTCTCATATTGGCACTTTGCCAGCTGTAGGACCCTAGAATGCATGTAAACGGCGTGTTCCAAGTTTGCTGCTCAAAGAAAACTCCCTACGTGGGTCAGTTGAGAAAAACAACAAAACTTGGTCACTATTTCTTTCACATGTCCAAAGCTTAATGCTACAGTCATGGCCAAAAGTTTTGAGAATGACACAAATATTACATTTTCACAAAGTCTGCTGCTTCAGGGTTTTTCTGTGTTTTTGTCAGATGTTTCTATGGTATAATGAAATACAATTAGAAGCATTTCATAAGTATCAAAAGCTTTTATTGAGAATTACACAGAATTCATGCAATAAGTCAATATTTGCAGTGTTGACCCTTCTTTTTCAAGACCTCTGCAATTCTCCCTGGCATGCTGTCAATCAACTTCTGGACCGAATCCTGACTGATGGCAGTCCATTCTTGCATAATCAATGCTTGGAGTTTGTCAGAGACATTTCCTCAAAATTCAGAGGTAAGAACTACAAAATAAATGCACTGAAATCATCAGATCAAGCTGCAAGTAGGACTCTTGACACATCTATGACACAAAAACACACACAACAACATTTACAGTTGTGCTCATGATTTCTTGGGTAGTTTCTAAGAGATAAGATAAGATAAGATAAGATATTACTTTATTGATCCCCCGGGGGGGAAATTCAGTTGTTACAGCAACCCAGACACAAGTACAATCAAGAAAGAAGTTTCAATAAGTACAAAATAAGTACAATAAGTACAAAATAAGATAAAAAAATAAGTACAAAATAAAAATTTAAAATAAAACAAAAAATAAAACAAAATAACATAAAATAAAAAATAAAATAAATAAAATAAATAAAATAAATAAAATAAATAAAATAAATAAAATAAATAAAAATAAGTAAAATAAAATAGATTAGTTGTTTGATATTAATTTGCTTCACCCAACCACTAACCATGAGTGAAAAAAAACTCAATCACAAATTCTGCCAGGGTATGTAAACTTTTGAGCACAACTGTAGTTCATATTTTTGTTGTTGTTTTGAACGAAAAGGACATTTTGTTTTGAATATTACAGTATTATTGCATATGGTCTGACCGACCTCAATAAATTGACCTTTGGCTCATTGAAAAAATTATTTGTGGCCCTTTAAGATTTGTATTTGAGTACCCCTGCTCAAGCAGATCCTTGATGAACTGCAGTTTTTAGCACTTCCACATTGGACTCATATTTTTAGACCAGAGGTTTCTGCTTGATTTAAACTTCATTTCACTTATTGCAGTGTAGAATTTCTTTCAAAAAGGTGTTTCCTGCACGTGTGGAGGAAACATCAGCGATATCTCTAATGTGTCTGTTTCACTGCAGCTGTGACAAACTGCTCTGGTAGCTGCGACAGCCAGCAGCTGAACAGGACATTTTGATTGTATGGAATTAAAAGGCGAGCAGCTGCGGGCTAATCGAGGGGATATAACATTTGGCTTTAATTACTGAAATGTCATGAAAGCAGCGCGCTGACACAATGGAGCTGAAAGAAAGGAGGAATAAAGAGCACAAGAAAACCTAGCAGAGGTTTCCTCAGGATGGAGAGAAAGAAACGGAGAGAGCTCTCTGCTCTTCATCTTGCATTTGACCTCACACTGGAATGCTTTATGAGGTTAATGCATTCATTCCTCTCAGACGTATACCTTGCTATGCTTCACTTGTGGCTTTAAAACATGAAGGAATATCTTTTTTTTCATGAATCATTTCACTGAAGGACGGTTCACAGGACAGTTTTTTTTAAAAGCACCGTGGGAAAGAACGTTTGAGTCAGAAATAAAAGCTGAAATGAAAGATTATGAATGTAGAGGAGTTATTGATATACTGTGTAGTCGTGTTCTGTGTTCCTGCGTTCCCTCTCCATCAAAAGAACATTGAACCCTTCATTTTCCTCTTTGCCAAAACACAGCATGCCTTGTGTGATAGCAGGAGAGTATGGGAAAGAAGTAACATGTTTTCAGCGTGTGAAGTCAAACAAGACGGGTTGTGGGATCACCCTTAAACAGATGCCGTGGATGAGAAGTGGAGCGGGCCACACCCTGCAGGACACAGACTCATTACTGGTGATTGATTAGTGTGTAATTAGTTTGGTCACTGATCACCGGTTGACAAAAATAAGCATCACATCCTGTGCGCTGTGGACAACAAGTCCACACAGAAGCCTGCAGAGGAGTGAGAGTCTGTAAACTTTCCTTTTCCAGACGTGACATTTAACCAAAGCACGGGGGAATTCCCTGTGGTTTGTGTTCACGGCTGTAAGTGGGCACGGATCACATCAAGCCAAACAATGACGCTCACTGTTTCCTGATGGTGATAAAGAGCAAAGGTACAAGGGTGGCAGATAAAAGATAGGGACTGACTACAGGCTACAAATTAAAAGAATATGAAAGCCTTTGTCTTACTCACTCACTAAAACGTATCCATCATCATCATCGCCGCGTTGTTTCAAAGTAATCCCAGAGTTTGTTTAGAGCTGGATCAGGCTTGGACCAGCTTTTGTTATGCTGCTATAGGCCTAGACTGCCTGGGGAACTGGCGCACTGACACACTGGGATCCTATCCCACCCCCTTCCCCCCAACCCCCCATCCCTAACTAACTCTGCCTGTCCCATTAAAGTTACTAACAATAGACCTTTCTGGAGTCCCTGAGCTCCCTTGTCTCGTAGGTCCCTCTGAGCCGCCGTAGACGTCCTCCTGCTGCAAACGTTCTGGACTCCAGCTGATACGGACGTTCTGGACAGCAGCAACAGCTTCTACTACTCGTCTCATCACTATCACCTCAGAGGAGAGACAAGAGGAGAAGTTCTTCATTCATTCAAACATTGATTGTTGCTTTGTTGGTTGGCGTGATCACGGCCGACAGTGACCGGTTATTAAAACTCAACATGTTCACCAATCGGCTCGTCATCCCTACAGCGTCCAGACGGACGCTACAGTACATCTACATTTTCTGTAGGACTTACTAAATGTCATTCATTCTTTTGCTTGTCAGAGCCCCCGTTGTGAGAGCTTTTTAGACTCTGATCCGGACTACAGTCCTGAGCAAAGCACCTCATCAGGTCAGAGGGGACAGGCCCGAAGTCGAGCGAGAGGGACAGTCAGTAGAGTCAGGGGAAGCAGAGGCAGGGGATGGGGACTCGGAGTGCACGTCGGGGAATTGTACGCGCAGGAGGCTGGCAGAACGGCAGGACAGGATTTGATTGGTTTAATATTTTGGGACCCAAAAAGGGTGATTGGTTGGTGTTTTCCCAGGTTTACTCCAGCTGTAGATAGCAGCTTTTCTTCACTCTTTTTTAAGAACACATTATGTATTGATTGTCATCGGGACATAAAGATCATTTTAACCAGTATAACACAAAGTGTATCTAAATCTGACTACCAACCCCCCCTCTGACCCGATGAGGTGCTTTGCTCAGGACTGTAGTCCGAATCAGAGTCTAAAAAGCTCTCACCACGGGGGCTCTGACAAGCAGAAGAATTAATGACATTTAGTAAGTCCTACAGAAATGTAGATGTACTGTAGGGATGACGAGCCGATTCGTGAACATGGTGATCTTTAATAAAGGCCGTGATCACGCCAACCAACAAAGCAACAATCAAAGTTTGAATGAATGAAAAACTTCTCCTCTTGTCTCTCAATTATGCAAATTGATTGTAGACCTAATTTAGCAACTTTTAGGACAGCCAACAGTTACTTTCATGACAGAGGAGTTGGCAACACTGCAGGTCATTGAAGAGCACTTTTTTCAAACGTCAAAGAGATGGTTGGGGTTTTGTTTTAGCAATAATTTAGGATGCAACACATTCAAACATGTTGCAGTGATATGAAGACAGAACCAGTCACCATTAGTGAAGATTCCACCTACTTATCTTTCTGCATGCACCACCACGCCACCCCCTCACCAAGTGGAGTATTACGAGGTGTCAGAGCTCATCCGACACAAATAATCTCCTGCTGTGAGCTACACAAGTTCCTGAAAACATCAGTACCTAAAATGATCAAAAAAATGTCAGGAGTTCCTGTGTGAAAGAGACTCACTGAGTGATGCTGGAGTGTCAAGTGTACTGAAGGCAGCTGCGTCACAGCTGCTCATGGTTTCCTCTATAAGAGCTGCGGCTTTGGCAGCCACTTCTCCAGAACGGTTACAGTGAGGGGAGGAAGGAGGAAAAAGCTGACCACCCTTCCCGAGCTGAAGCACAGAGCTCTTTTCTTAAATATTCAGCTTCTCCTCTCACGCCCAATCCATCCCTCCCCCGGTACATTCACATGAAACCAAGCTGTCGTCACCAGCCGGAGCGTACTTTCCTCTCCGTCCGTCACGCATGGCCAGAGGTTAGCCGGTCTGGTCTGAGGGTTCCTGCTGAACCCAGGCGGCAGGTGAGGTCCCGCTGAGCGTTGAAACCCAGGAATCCACCTCCATAAATAACAAACTGTTTAAATGTGTTGGAATAACAAAACCATGTGACCGCATTCCACATTCCTCTGAATAAACTGATTCCATATTCGCCATGAACAGGTCAAGCTTTTATTGCTGAACGTAAACCACAGTAATGGCACTCCGTTTTACTATACAGTATATCACCCGTATAAAGATTTTCACAATAAAGCTGTGTATGTGTTTTTCAGAGGATTCACTGAGTTAGAGTTACAAGTGTTTCCACGAGTGGATTAAACCATCAGCATCCATCGAAGACTTGCAGTGTTCAAGATAAAGTAAGAAGATAAAGTAAGACTTGTGCTTTTATTTCAACCTAAAGTATATTCATGCACCTTTAGATATTATAAGTCCTCCATTATTGCAGATCTCATAAATATAATGCACATTCCAGGACTTCCAGGAAACCACTTCACACTGAAGGTGTCGAGCAGCAAATCTGGAAGCTCTTATGAACGTCTATTATGGTGAATATATTTGAAAAGGTTTGGGTTATTACTTCAGCAAGAGGTGATGCAAAGAAGCAAAGGTGCAGAGAGTCACATACATTTTTAATGTGCAGCTGCAGGTGGAGGTCTGCACGGGTGGGGGGGCTCTGCGTCTGAAGAGGATAAAAGAAAAGGGGCACAAGCTGAGCTCACGGTTCATCACGCAGCCCTCTGTAAATACTCTCCTTCATCACAGGCCTGGAAGTTTCACCCACACTCTCACTCTCTTTCACTCGTTTTTCTTCTCTTGTGTAAATCGTGGGCACAAAATATCTCAAATAAACCGTGCATCCTCTTCTCCAGCCTGAAGTTTGTAAATCCATCAGTGAAGTATTTCCAAAGCATGGTTCTGTTTATGGCAGCTACATTTTCTGGAGAGCTCACCTCGCTCTCACCTCCTGTCAGACTCTCAGCAGCCTCCTCTTTAGGTGAACAGACACTTTAGGTAACCATGGGGGGTCTCTGCTGCTTACGCTAAAAACACAAGTTATTTAAAAATGTCAGCACTCACTCATTACATTTGACTTTTTGAAAATTATTTAAATTTCTGTTTTACTCAGCAGCTAAATTAATTTATGCATGAGTCAAGGCAAGGGAAATTTATTATATAGCACATTTTAACTCAATGAGCTTCTCACAATGACTCATACCCACATATCAAACAGTGAGGAACATTTTTGGACTCAGTTTAGAACGATCGAGGCAGCAGTTTTCTTTTTAAGGTTGAGGAAATGATCCTGGTTTAAGAGACAGTTAGTAGAGGAGAGTGTGGTAAAACACTCTCGAGTCACCAAACCTTGAGTCCAAGTCCTCAGTGTTCAAGAAGGACAGCTGTATCACTCTGAACTATTGACAGTCTGAACCTGGACTGACTCTGTGTCACCCTTACACTGCAAAAACTCAAAATCTTACAAAGTGAAATTGTCTCATTTTTAGCCAGAATGTCTTCTCCCACTTGATTTAAGATAAATTGACTGAACAAGTAACATTTGAGCAAGATAGAGGGACTTGTTTTAAGACATCTTAAATATCTTGTGAAGTCAAACAATCTTGAATTGATCTTGTTTTGAGTTTTAATTTAGAAGAAACAAGGTTTATTTTACATTTCATACATTTTTCAAGCTGAGATCTTATTTGTAGAAGAAGGATAATCTTGATTTAAGATAAACACTTTACTTGATTTAAGTAAATGCATTTTATTGGAGAATCTATCAGAAAACAGCTCCATTGATAAAAGAAAGAAAGAAAGAAAGAAACATTGTTTTTTTAAGGGTTGGTTACAGTTTTCAGGCACTGTTTCTTCTAAATCAGATAAAAATATACATCCTCAAACTACATGCACACAATGAAACACCTACTTTAGAGCATAGCTGGCTTATCCTAAAAAACAACACGACTGAATATTAGTATATCCAGCTCACTATGAGAAGACATTATATCTCAAAATGCTCAAATTAAACTTTGTCATCTTATTTCAAGTACAAGATGGTCTTAAACATAGAGAAGTGCCGCTATAATGCAACTCAAATGAAGGTGAATATATCTCAAATGAAGAAGTTGACATGAAATGTATTAGTGCGAAAATATTTTTTGGAGTAAAAAAATACTAATTGTTATCATTCCTGTCTTATTCTGAGACACTAAGCTTTAAAATACTGGTAAAATATTACTTAAAATAAGTTTTCCCTGCTAATTTTAAGATCACAGTTTTCTAAATATTACGTCTTATTTTAAGAAATCTTACCAAGCAAATGTTCACTTGTTCTATTGGCAGATTTTTTTGCTTATTTCAAGATAAAAGTACCTTGAATACGTTTTTTTTCCTTGTTTTTGGAGGGGCATCGTGTGTAAATGTGCATGGGTATACACACTCATCTTTTACGGTCTCAGCAGATGTGTGTCTAACATGAGTCTGGTCCTGCTCAAGGTTTTTGTATGATGGGATCCTGTCTTTCCCTCTCTCTCCTCTGTACTTTAACTCTTCATGTCCCCTTAAAGTTACTAACCATAGACCTTTCTGGAGTCCCTGAGCTCCCTTGTCTTGTAGGTTCCTCTGGATCTCTGCTGCTGTGGACGTGCCAGACTCCAGCTGCTACAAATACAACTATCCGTCTCACCACTATCATCTCTCTCTCTCTCTTCATCTCCCTCTATCCCTCTCTCAGACACGGAAGGTCTCAGCAGATGTGTGTCTAACATGAGTCTGGTCCTGCTGGAGGTTTCTGCCTGTTAAAGGAAGTTTGTCCTTGCCACTGTAACTTGCTAAATGCTGCAAAGTGCTCTGCTCATGGTGGATAAAGATAAGATCAGACTGAGTCCTGTCTGTAAGATGGGACTGGATCTTATCCGGTCTTGATGTTGGGTGTTTGCTGATAATAGAACATAGAGTACGGTGTAGACCTGCTCTGTTTGGATAGAGTCTTCAAATAACATATGTTGGGATTTGGTGCTTGATAAATAAAGATTGATTGATCTTTAGCTGCTATGATTACCGTTATCAACCGTCCAAGTAGGCTAACTTTAGCATCTCTCACTTCTCTGTGTGCATCCTGGACAGATGTTCTCCTTGTTGGATCTTTTAAATATCAAACATGTTGCACTGCTGTTGTTTGCATTTGACAAAGAAAGTCTGTAAAACCTAAATACAGACATTTTTTTAATTGTCTCACGTACGAATGCTCTCATCCTGTAAGCCGAGTCAACGTCTCTGTAAAGTTGAACCTCTTAGGTTGTGCAGACTGTGCATGTAGATGAAGAAAGAGGGGGATAAATCTACTGTATGAACCTCACTCTGCACACGACCCCCGAAGAAATACGATACTCGCAAATCTCAGAGAGAAACAATGTGACACACGACTTTAATATCCACTCAGTGACAGTGCATGTGAGCCGGGCGCAGAGCCCCTGAAACCCTGCTCTCTCTGCCACTGAAACCTTTGGCGGCTATTCTTGTCTCCAGCACCATGTAATTAAGTTCCTGTCGTTCTCCACTCTCTAACATTGCTTAACATAAACGGAGGCCTAGATGGTTAATTAGTTCCAGTGTGTGATCACGAGCTCTCAGACGCTGAGATGGACCCACTCCCTCTCCGTGTACAGCATGGTGGTGGTGGTGGTGGTGGTGGACGAGGAGGGAGGGCTGTAAATGAAAGTGGAACATCAATCCTGGGGATGGGATGGGAGGGAGTCCATGTCACGTTAATGAAGAGAGCAAGTTAAGCCGGTTGTAACACTCGCCCTGACTCTGGATGTTGTGACTTCCTCCCTTAACTCCCCTCTCTGTTCTTTTAAACTTTGTCCTGTCTACATTTAATTTATTTCCAGCCCTTAAAAAAAAAAAAAGGTGGAGAAATCTCAGTCTTAGCTCCCATGAAATTATAATTCTCAGCGAATATGTGACACGACTGAGCTGTTTAAAAAAGGGTTTCCAACAGGAGACACAGTTTAAGGAAGAGCTAATGTCTGTCAAAGCATAATTAATGCAGCCTGAGCTCATTCACTGTTAACACTTATAAAACTAAGAACAGAAGTGCATTAAGAATAGTGTAACCCATATTATTGTGATTGAGGTTGGAGGTCTTATGGACACCATTGGACGCATCAGAATTTTAACTTCCACATTTAGCTCCAAAACGTCATAAAAATGTAGAGTGATTTTTTAAAAGTCACTTTTTAATCACATTTAGAGGATTATTTGTGATCTTCTTCACATTTAATTTTGTTGTGAAAAATATATTAAGTTGAAATAATTGTTAAATCTAAATGTTAAATGTAAATTTAAATGTTAAATCTAAATCTAAATGCTAAATATAAATATAAATGTTAAATCTAAATCTAAATGCTAAATATAAATATAAATGTTAAATCTGAATGTTGCTCTGCGATCCTAAGTATTTAGCTGATATGCAAATTCACACTGCAGCCTAGAGGAAATACCTAAATAAAAGCTTCATAAAGAGATACATATATCCCAACCATAGTCTGTCAGTATGACTCCTACGTTACTAGCAAGCGGCAAACTCCGGTCTCAAACGATGAAGCCAATGTGGAAGTGATATAAACTGCAATACATCGAAAATCCACTTGAGGCTGGCTGCAGAAACACCGGAAACCACATAGATATGAATGGGAAAAAGACGATCTTTGCAGCATTAATAAACATGTTTACAGCCTGGTTCAAAAAACGTAACAACAATATCCGGTCTGTCACGGAGTCAGAGCTCGGAGCTTGTTCAGCCCATAGACTGTATAAAATACAACGCAACCCCTCCTCTGTTTTTCATTCCCTGAACACATGTGTGCTAACAATGAGCTTAGGAGGGAGGCATGCTAGTTGTAGGCTGACTTAATAAACACAGAGGTCGGTTTTACTCCCCACGTCTGCAGATTTGAAGATCTAGTGGATGATTTTTATTTATCATGGATAAATGCTAGCGCTAGTTAGCATAGCTACATAGCTACATGTCATAGCTGTAGCTGTGTACCAAGACACACGTCGACATACTGACAAATAAAACAACAAGAAACACAGAATCTGTGACCAATCCTTCATAAAAGATCCCGCTGCCTTTCTGGCAGAGGTCGGTTTTACTCCCCACGTCTGCTGATTTGAAGATCTAGTGGATGATTTTTATTTGATAAGGGCTAGCACTAATTAGCATAGCCACATAGCTACATGTTCATAGCTGTAGCTGTAGCTCTGTACCAAGACACACGTCGACATACTGACAAATAAAACAACAAGAAACACTAAATCTGTGACCAATCCTTCAGAAAGGTCCTGCTACAGGCGCCTCTCCGTCAGGATCAGATTCTGGATCAGATTCAGAGGGTTGAAGTAACGTGATCTCTGAGCAGCCGTGTATATTCAGCCAACATGTAAACATTAGATCAACGTGCTGGACAGCCGAGGCACATCCACTTCTTGAGGGGGCGTGGTCAGAGAGAAAACAGAGTGTTCTGAGGAGGACTGAAGAAGAGGGCTTTTCAGACATGTCAAATTCTGATTTCAAAGTGTTTTTTTGAGCACAAACTTTAAAGACATGTTTTGGGGACCTCTTAGACCAATATATATTGATGAAAAAAGCGTGATATGTCACCTTTAAGACAGCCTCTATAGAGACAGGGGAAGCAAATACCAAGGGGTACCTTATACAGAAAGTATCAAATGTTAGAACGAAAATAATGGCCCTTAAAACAGATCAAAAAATATGATCAAACCTCTTTCTCTCTGTTCTGTGTTTGTGTGCACATGTGTGCTTGTGCTGTTGGGGAGATATAAAACATGCTCTTTCCATATATGGCATGAATCACATGTGACAAATCTGTGATGCGACGTATGGTGCAGGTGGAAAGATGAAGTTTCTCGGCTTCATCCTCAGATGCAATTACTGCGTTATGGATGGCCGGCGCTGATTAATGCAGCACCGTGATATATGTGGCACTGCAATATGGAAGGGCATATTTATGAAGTCTTTTAATCTCCCTTGACAACAGCCTCACATGAGCCAACGGGCTCATCTCCAGTGGCCACATTAGGGCCAACTGTTCTGCTCTGTGCCATGAATTACTGCTGTCACCTGTCAGAGATTTCAGAGGACCACGCCTCATTTGAGGTCAATTTCTGCCTTTCCCAGCAGATCAGCGGGTCCAGCAGAGAGGCAAGCCGATAAAGTTTGGGATTTTGAGGAGTGCGGATTATAGGATCAAAAGGCAATGGCGCTAATCCCTCCCCGTTATTAAAGATGATAGGGCTATAAATGACAACACATGCAAAACTTCTCCCAACTCCAAACTCTTGGTTGCGTATGTAAGTACTTAACGGAACCCAGCTCAAGGGATGGGGCCGCCTGCAAGCTGGATTAACATGGAGGGATGGGATGTTGATCCTAGAGTTACTCTCTAGTTTCTTTTTTTTAATTTCTCTTTCTCTGTGCGAGGAAGTGCTCGACTGTCTGAGGAGCGGAGACAGGAAAGAAGCAGTAGCAGCAGCAGCGAGGTTGTGGGAGCTCCTGTCTCTACACTGTACACTGCAATTATCTCCAGAAGCTCAGGAAGCTAATTGGAAGAGATGTGGGATAAATCCCAGCCTGGGGGAATTGTGCTAATTTTCCACTTTCAGCTGACCTAATAAGAGGACCATCCACTGCCACTGGAACGATGGAGCACAGAGAGAGAGAGGGAGAGAGAGAGGGAGAGAGGGAGAGAGAGAGGGAGAGACGCCACTCTCATTCCCTGTTAACATGCATACTTAATGACCCTCACACATGGGATCCAGCTCCACAGCACAGATTATATTACATCTTGTGGAGCCTTCTTTCACTTATACAGGCGTTCTCCTAATAACCATGTGCGCGGGTGTGTTATTTCTGGGAATTGAGCCCAGTACCTCTACAGCTGACACTGCCCTCATATTACTTTGTCTCATGAACATCCCAAACAGCACGGACACTCGCTCCACGGATTCCTCCTGAGCAGTGAAGTGTGCATGACCACAGTCAGGGCTCCTCTGTGCATATGACAAATCTAATCCTCCTCCTTCCAACTTCTAACAGGGAAGTCTCTATTCAGACACGACCTTAATCACATTAACCCCCTTTTTTTCCACTGTGTGCCAGACCTGCAGCTTGAACTCACTTCCAGGGTTCCTCATGGTTTCTGCGATGTTGGGTTAAGCCCACTGAGAGCTCGCCCAAGAATTCAAGCTCTGCTCCACTGCCAAGTTTTGAAACCACAACGTGGCACGTAACATTTTTATTAAAAATGACCTTTTGTTTGATGGACACATTAAACAGATAATTACAGTGAGGAGAAAGACTTCCAATGTAAGCTGACAATCATCGTAATGGACTTTGGAAAAAGTTTTTGTTAATGCACCACCAATCCAAAGCCATGTGCATTTCTAATCAGCAAACTCCTTTTACTTTATGTGCACCGGTGTGAGGTTGGCAGACTGGTGTTGAAACTTTGGACAAACACACGCACACAAACACTCAGTAATGGCACTCATGTCTGCACATATTAATCTTTTCCACTATTTGATTCCAGTTGCACCAGATGTTTGTCATTTTAACACTGCCTTGTTATAAACAAGCGTAAAGTCACTTCAGATTATTAAACCAGATCAAACTAGATTGCATGGCATGTGGAACTGCAGCTACACAACCACAGCTGTTTGAACCGTTTGGACGCAGGTGTGAGGAGAGATGTGGTTATGAGATTACAAAGTTCAGGAAGGATATTTTTTTTTTCCACTTTAATTCTCAGTTAAGTTACAATCCTGATGCTTTTTGAGTCCTGAGAAAAATCAGTGTGAAAAGAAAACACCTACACACTATACTTAATACATTACACTGTATATACATTGTGCTAAATAACATCCATGCAAGCGCTGTGATGGCAGATGTGGTAAACGCCATGTTTCCACTTCTACTTATTTCTAGACATACAGTACACAGGGCTTTAAAGCTGGGGTTGGTCGTCAGATTTAGATGCACTTTTTGTTATACTGGTTAAAATGATCTTTATGTACCGATGGCAATCAATACATAATGTGTTCCTAAAAAAGAGCGAAGAAAAGCTGCTATCTACAGCCGGAGTAAACCTGGGAAAACACCAACCAATCACCATTTTTGGTTCCCAAAATTTTAAACCAATGAAATCCCATCCTGCCGTTCTGCCCGCCTCCTGCAAAGCATACATTTCCCTCCCCGTCCCCTGCCTCTGCTTCCCCTGACTCTACTGACTGCCCCTCTCTCTCGACCTCAGGCCTGTCCCCTCTGACCCGATGAGGTGTGGACCACAGGGTTTCTTAAAGTTACTCCAAACAAGGAATAACCACAAAGGATCAGAAGCGATCAGAGGGAGAGGCGAAAACTATAATACAGAAGGCTGCAACCAAGATACACCAAAACCTAAACAAGGCGGTGATACGATAATAGAGAAACAAAACCACCGCTGCAGAGCAAGTGACAGGAACAAAGAAATGAGGGAGACCCAGGAAAACCTTTTAACAAAAGCATAAGGGCTGCTAGAGATGCCTTCAAAGAAAACCAAAGAGCCTGGGGTAAACGAGAACAAAACTCTTATAAGAGCAAGAGAGCAGGAGCAAAATGCTGGAGGGGTTTTTATGATGCTTTCAGAACCAACACACTGCAGAGAACATGCAAGAGATCCACTCACTACTCAGAGGGAGAGCTAATGAGCCTGCACAGGGAACTGGAGCCCAGGAGTATATATATGCTTCCCCCACCTGCTCCAGATCTGGGGCAATCAGCCACACACACCTGACCCTGCACTGTGCTGATCAGTTCACCACACTCAGAGAGTGGCAAACTGAGTGCCGCTCACATATCCCTTACGTTTGGCTGAGGTGAAAAAGAGTCTGTGTAATGATGAAAATCTTCTAGTTACAACAGATTTTCAAACCAAAGTTCCCGTACTGTAGCTTTCCCAAACAGTCCAGTGATTAAATACCAAATCCAGCTATTTGTGTTTCTGATTGGATGAAACAGCAGCTGCTCTCCATGAACCAATTAACTCCTGACTCAACCATGAACTGCTTTCCTTCCAAGTCTGACCGAGCAAAATTCAAGTCACTGAAAACAAACTGAAGGAGTTCAAAACTGAACAGTAAGCTGTTGTCACTGTGTCCAGAGCGCTTGACCTAGAAGGAGCAGCTTTGAGGAGAGCCCCCTCCTCACCACTGAAACCCTAATCCCACCAGTGTAACCTGCAGAACATGTGATCATAGTTTGACAGTCTGACATGGCTTTGGATGGCTCGGATCATGGGATGTGCTGTGTTTGCAGGGAAAGTCTTTGAAGTATTTCCGAGAAATGTGTCCGTGTTGATCCTTATTTCTCAGCCCTGGACGTCTTCATACAGATTATTTCTCATAGCGCTGCTGCTTAGCATCAAAAACAGTGGGTGTCTGATGGACCGTAGTTGATCCTCGACCCACAAAGATCACTCCTGAATGTGGACTGTGGATTAAAACAAATTCAACATCATGTTGTTGAAGGTTTTCTGCACTTGATTATTGAAAAAGACAAAAGGTGTTGACATTTAGAGAAAAATGTTGAGGAGCTGCTGGATGAAGTTGTGAAGTTAGTTTTAAGTTGGAAGGTTGGCAGACATTCTTTTTTTTTTTATTGTATTTTTATTTGGAAAAGGTAACAATACAAAATTTTCAACACTTCGATAATTGCATTCATCCTTTTCCAGTCTTTTATATGCGTATGCATAGGGAGAAAAAGTATGTCCACATAGCCACTCAGTCCTGAAATCAGTCCCTCCAGGATTTCGCGGGATTTCGCGGGATTTTTGTGATTGTTGCGGCCCAAAAAACGTGAATTTGTGACAGCTTTTTGAAAAAATTGCGGTGAAAGTTGCGATTTTCTTTTTTGCTTTTTTCCCCCAATAACATCTCAGGGGCAAGTAAATATGCTAAATTACAGATGTTTTTAGAAAACATTCTTGAGGTGGCCACTGACTGTATTTTGATTCTCTTGATTCACAGAAAAATGCCATGAAAGGACTGTATTGCACATTTACGACGGTCCCTGAATGCACCTCGCAGCGACTGATGCACAGTCAGTTCACGGCACTCTGAAATGAATCTGCATCTTTGATGACAAGGAGTTGATCAAAACTTACTGAATGTGTCTGATGTTTCACCAAACTGGATTAAATCAAGCTGTAGATGCAGAGCTTTTTACGGTAACCACGGCAACAACGTCAAACATCAAATAGTAAACAGACGTCCCCCGATTGTGTTTTTGTCACTAACGCACACCGGGGGTAAAAATCCTCATTGAAGATGAGACAGATGCATGGAGGAGGGAGAGCTGGTTCATAAAGCACACCTGCTGCAGGTAGAGACCAAGCGAACACTGAGCCCCTCAATCTATAAATAATAACATCGTCATCCTCACTTGTCCTGCCTGCTGTCCTCTCTCTTCACCCGTTCTCTGTGCGTGTTTTGTTGTTGAAAAGTGCCGATCAAGTGAGGACTTATGTTTATGTTCCAAAGAAGTCAAATTGATGACAAATCCGATGACGTACAGGGGCTGAGATTGAGGTATTTGGTCAAATTTGCGGGAAAGTTGCGGTGATTGTAAAAAAATTGCAGGGCCGCGAAAAAATCGCGCTGATTGGTTGAATTTGCGTTGATAGTTGCGATCGCGAAATCGCAACTTCCTGGAGGGACTGTGAAATGTTTCTGTCTTCCATCTTTCCAGGTGAATGCATTCATTTATACTCTTGACATTTAAACACATACATATACATTAATCCTCACCTCTTCAGTCAGTAATCAACACTCATTTTCCTGCATACATGCATTACACAAACCATCAGATATATAACTATTTACATAACAGACATTCTTTTCTGTCTGTTAAAAATCCAAACTGAACCTTACTTCATGGAGGAACTTAACTTGGAATTGAACTCTACCCAATTTCACCAAATTTCTCATGAAAGAAATTCTCAAAAATGTGCAAAACAGGCCAATTTCTTTTACTGTTGTTATTACCCTAGATGACTGTCATCACTACTGAGAGTGTATCTCTGTCATAAAGTTTGAATAATTTGCTGAATATTCAAGGTTTTATTCATGGAGATGCATGGAGAACTGTTGTGCAGAGGGAAAGTCATGGCTAGCTGAAGAGTGAAAAAGTTGTGATTACATTTTTTCTCTCTCAGAGGAAAATTGATCAAATTCATGTCTCAAAAACTGATTTGAAACTAGACTTTTACAATAAATTGCTCCTTATAAATTAAGATATTCTCATAGTTGGTTTGAAACCTCTTTCCTACCGATGATGCTTTCTGCAGGTCAGTGTTGTCTCTCTTCACAACAGGCTCCACTGTTCCCCTCATTGTTTCTGCAGACTTCAACGCTTTGCAGCAGAATTACTGTATTTAGGAATAATCAGAAGAAACAAGAGAGCCCAGAAACACCCTCCAACAGATGCAAGCAATGACACGCAAAAGTCTTTCCAAAGGCCTGCTCATAATGCCTTTTAATGGTCTTGTTTAACAAGCATGGGAAGTGGTTTCTCCCCATTACCCACAAACCCCCAAATCTTCCCCAGTCAAAGTCAGGGATATCCCAGAGTTCAGCGGGAGCAGCATCAATCTTCTGGTCCCCAAAGACATGTGCTTATTCAATAGAGGAGGATCAGTGGAGATGTGGACCGTGGCAGAGCCTGCTAAACACGCATCACACAGCCTTTTCTCTGCCGGTGCAGCCAAACCGCTCGCACTAATCTACAACGCCACCACAACAATCCACTGGAACTGATGTTTTCTAGAAAGCAGTCTCAGCACCGCTGAATAAATTCATCAAATTATCTGCATGCTGTCTGGATTACCACAAAGGAACTTCAAACACTCGGATGGCATTATTCCCAAACTGTCATCTGAATGTGCTCCACAGTGTGACTGCAGAATTTCACACTGTGGAGGATTCAAGCTACAGAAAGTCAGAGGTGCAGGTAGCGTTTCCTCACTTCATGGGTTATCCTCAAACTTCCCATACTCTCCAATCAATCATTCCTTCGCTACACACTCATCCTTCCTCAGCAGTGTTTACAATCTAATCGGACGGATAGTTTGAGAATACCTTTGTTTTTGTCTTTTTATCAGGACAGACCTGCACTGATATTTCTGCAGATACTTTCTCCTCCATGTAGTGGAATCATTCAGACTCACAGGCAGGTGGGGCCGGCACCACATTGAAGCTACGCTCTGATGCTGACTGGCATTTATGAGAAGAGTTCATACATAAAATGCTTGTGAGCACACTTCCTGAACTTCATGTTCTGCCCGGTCGATCAGGTCCCCCTTCAGTACACCAGGAGGACACTAAATGTCTCAGAGCAGAAAGGGCCAGGCCTCGGCCGAGGTCATGGTGATAAATGTTTTTACACTTCAAATCTGCTCATAAAGATTTGATGTTCCAGGAAAATCAAGTTCAGGAGGGGATTTCTTTAAGACACAGCAGAAAGGTTTTTACCAGCCTCTCTTAAAACAACTGGAACTGACGTTTTATTTCACACCAACAACAGGTGAAGTTTATACAAGTAATGTGGATGCTTTTAGACCTTTATGAATCTATAAGGAATCATCATCCCTCGACATACATGCTTTTGTTTCCTGGAACTGGTTCATGTGTGATCCTTCAGGTGTTAGCAAACAAGTGTAACTTCTAAATAAGTGTTATTCCACAGCTTGTCCACCGGCGCAAACTGTCAAAAACTGTGACTGAAAAGAATATTTGAGCACCTCAAAATGCACTAGCATTTCCTTCAGTCTTTTATTTCCTGCTATATGTTGTACAATTAAGCCACCTGTCTTATGCTAAGCTATGCTAACTTGCTTTCACTGTATCGCGTTATAGGACAGATGTGTGTATGTGTGGTGTCATTCTTCTTATGTTACTCTTGAAAAGAAGGCAAGGAAGTGTTTGCTGTTTGTTTTACCACCATTTTTGGTCTAAGAGGTCCCCAAAACATGTCTTTTACAGTTTATTGCTCAAAAAAACACTTTGAAATCAGATTTTGGTCTGCCTGTAAACCCCTCTTTTTCAGCCCTGCTCAGAACAGGCTGTTTTCTGTGTCTGTGCCTTTAAATGAGAATGAGCTCTCTGACCACGCCCCCTCAGGAAGTGGATGTGGCCTCGGCTGTCCAGCACTTTGATCTAATGTTTACATGTTGGCTGCATAGACATGGCTGCTCACAGACCCGTGTTACTTCAACCCTCTAAATCTGATCCAGAATCTGATCCTGATGGAGAGGCGCCTGCAGCAGGACCTTTCTGAACGATTGGTCACAGATTTAGTGTTTCTTGTTGTTTTATTTGTCAGTATGTCAACGTGTGTCTTGGTACACAGCTACGAACATGCAGCTATGTGGCTATGCTAACTAGCGCTAGCACTTTTCCATGAAAAATAAAAATCATCCACTAGATCTTCAAATCTGCAGACGTGGGGAGTAAAACCGACCTTTGTGTTTATTAAGACAGCCTACAACTAGCATGCCTCCCTCCTAAGCTCCTTGTTAGCACACATGTGTGCAGGTAATGAAAAATGGAGGAGGAGTTGAGTTGTATTTTATACAGTCTATGGGCTGAACAAGCTCCGAGCTCTGACTTCCGTTACAGACCGGATGGCGTTGTGACGTATGAAAAACACTGAAAACTGAAACGGCTGGTTTCAGCACACATTTACAGAAAGGTGGAGAAATCAGAACAGGGGCAGAATGGATTTTTTTCATTTTCAGGGGGTTTGTAGACATGCCAGGGACACATATTTCAGGTAGAGAACCATTAAAAAGTCGATTTTGCATTATATGTCACCTTTAATATAGCCTCTTATGGAGTTTCTTTGGCTTTTGAAACCAGCCCCAAGTGGACACTGGAGGTACTGCAGTTTATTTTACCATCACATCTGCATAATTTTTCATTCATATTCGGTATGAAACATAGAGGTAGGCTCAGAGACGTCATCCTTTGGTTTAAGAAGAAGTGTTTTGAGAGTGTACAAGGACGGCCCCCATATTGGAAATTCTGACTCAACCCAACATCAATCAATCAAGAAACCCAAACAGGGAGAGAGCTGGGGTGATCCCCTTAAACTGATGCAAACATCAGTATACCCACCTGTTGATGAAATTAGCCTCTAATTCTGCATATCTCTTGTCTTTATCTAATAAAAACAGATGATTTTAAAATAAAAGAGGCAAGATTGCTGCTTAAAAATCGTTATAATGAGCAACTTGTTTATGGACTGATAAGTTTAACTTTTTTTTGTCTTATAGAAAGTTTTCATTTTAGAGAATTTAGAGAATATTTTTGATCTCAAATCAAAGACTGACTTGTTAAAAAAAGAAAACAGAGCAGAAACAGAATTTGATGATGTGTTTTATTTTGAAAAGAAAATGAGAACGCGTTTAATGAGA
Organism: Notolabrus celidotus; assembly: GCF_009762535.1. Classification (NCBI taxonomy): domain Eukaryota; kingdom Metazoa; phylum Chordata; class Actinopteri; order Labriformes; family Labridae; genus Notolabrus; species Notolabrus celidotus. The sequence goes on along the minus strand of NC_048273.1, from coordinate 7,450,044 downwards.
AGTTTGTTTAATAAATTCTGGTAAAAACAACTGAGAGCCATTACATTTCCTCGACTTCATTATTTCTCCTGTTTTATGGGCTTATTTTTTTTGTCCTCATCGCCGGTGTCGCTTATTTTTTTCCAAAGGGTTGCTTCGAAGGCGTTCAGCTTTAATGAATATCTGCAGTTCATAAACTTATTTTTGACCTTCTCTCTCAGTCTGGAGCCCAGCGTTCAATGCATCACTGAACAACATGAGTGGAAATCTAAGAGCTCACACAGCTCATAATCAGTGTGAGATTATATAAACTCGCTCTATGCTTCCAATCTGTAATATCCGCTCTGCCTCCGAGGACGCAGAGCGAGAAGGAAACATTAAAGAAACCCCCTGAGGAGTTCTCGCAGGCACCGAGACACCTGGGACATCCCTGAATGAGGTGCCGTTCTGGTAAAACTATTTCATATCTTTAAAAGGAAGCAGCAACCCCACCCTGTGAATTCCAGAGCTTTTATAAAAGATGTTTTTTTTTTCTCCATTAAATCTGAAACACGATGTGGTTTTAGTCATTTCTCATGTGCAGCAGGTTATTTCTCTTTAACAGAAACCGAACATGCCATACCCCTCACAGTGAGCTCAGCAGACTTGGATGTAGGAAATGGATCCAGGGGATAAAATTCTGCTTAGCATCAAGAATGTTTTCAAGAAAACACAATCCTTCCATTACACCTGTGCGGTTCACGTTTCACATGAGTAACAGCGCTCTTCCTCTCATCGCTCCTCTTCCCTCCTCTCTCCTCTCCGTCATGTTAACGATCCTCCCGTTTGGGGTTCCTGATATCCCGGCTCCTCTCAGAGGATCCTGCTTGGCAGAAATAGAGTTTAGAGCAGCAGAGCTGTTTCCTCATTGATTTTGGATCTGACCTTCCTGTAACCTCGCGTAAAACAATCGCCTGTGTGCCCAGGCAGCAGGCAGCAGGCAGCAGGCAGGAGGAGACCAGCCAGCCGACTGCAGGCAAACATAGAAACAGCGAAAGAAAAGGCAACTTTATCACACTTCCCTCCTGACAGCAGAGAAAACACCACAGAGACAATAGAGCTGAACAACATGAGAAACAAACTGCTGCTGCGTCCCACAGCTGATGAGTCACTATAAAAACACAGACATCCACGTCCTGCCTCAGACGGGTTCCTGTGTCCTAAAGAGCACCCATATTTCCTCCTGTCTGATCATCATGTCACTTTAAAGATAATACAAGTGTTAAAGTGTTTCATTTAAACTGTTTGCCTCAACCACAGAATGAACCTGATCACATCACATCTTATAGTTCTTTAAGAACCATGGATTGAGCTGCAGTAAAGACAAACAGTTTAACATGAGAATCTATGAGCAATGACTCACTTTTGGGAGCAGCCTCTTGTGGCTGTTAAAGGAACTGCAGGTTATTGCATTTCCACCCTGCCTTCTTTTTCAACTTCAGATGATGCTAACCACTTCATGGATGGAGGATTTGCATTTGTTTGTGTCCAACTGCAGAACTATATACAAACATGTAGGAGTCTGTATTCTATATATCCGTGCAGAACATAGGAGACTTACATGATTATAATTGACCAGAAACCACAATATTTAATAAACCTAACCAACCTGCCCCTGCTTTGTTTTGTTTTGTGGGATTGTGTTGGACAAAAAAAACTTTAGCTTGAGAAGTTTAATGTTTGTGCTGAATAATAAATCAGTCTTGTATCTAATTTGACGAGGGACAAGGCAGCGTCTTCTTTAAAGGTGACATATCAAGCAAAATTGACTTTTTAATGGTTCTCTACCTGAAATATGTTTCCCTGTCTACAAACCCCCCGAAAATGAAAAAAAATCCATTCTGCCCCTGTTCTGATTTCTCCACCTTTCTGTAAATGTGTGCTGAAACCAGCCGTTTCAGTTTTCAGTGTTTTTCATACGTCACAACAATATCCGGTCTGTAACTGAAGTCAGAGCTCGGAGCTTGTTCAGCCCATAGACTGTATAAAATACAACTCAACCCCTCCTCTGTTTTTCACTCCCTGCACACATGTGTGCTAACAAGGAGCTTAGGAGGGAGGCATGCTAGTTGTAGGCTGTCTTAACAAACACAAATTTCGGTTTTACTCCCCACGTCTGCAGATTTGAAGATCTAGTGGATGATTTTTTATTTTTCATGGAAAAGTGCTAGCGCTAGTTAGCATAGCCACATAGCTACATGTTCGTCGCTGTGTACCAAGACACACGTCGACATGCTGACAAATAAAACAACAAGAAACACTAAATCTGTGACCAGTGGTTCAGAAAGGTCCTGCTGCAGGCGCCTCTCCGTCAGGATCAGATTCTGGATCAGATTCAGAGGGTTGAAATAACGCTGGTCTGTGAGCAGCCATGTCTATGCAGCCAACATGTAAACATTAGATCAACATGCTGGAGAGCCGAGGGCACATCTACTTCCTGAGGGGGCGTGGTCAGAGAGCTCATTCTCATTTAAAGGCGCAGACACAGAAAACAGCCTGTTCTGAGCAGGGCTGAAAAAGAGGGGTTTACAGGCAGACCAAAATCTGATTTCAAAGTGTTTTTTTGAGCAATAAACTTTAAAGACATGTTTTAGGGACCTATTAGACCTATATATTTTGATGAAAAAGAGCATAATATGTCACGTTTAACGCAATTTAAACGTACTGGCTCACTGTTAGGAACGTTTAATGACTCTTGTGTTATTTCGTATTATGTTTCATCTCGCTGTTCTTCCTTTAATCTTATAATCGAGAGCACAGAGTGCTGCAGGAGCTGCTTTCATCAACAGATCTGCACTTTTATAGCATCATATAACTACTGAAAACTGAACTTTCATGAAAATAAACACTGGGACACAAATAAGCATGAGAAGAACTAACTATAATCACAGAAACCCTTGTTTGCAAAATATTAATTCAACATGTATCTTGAATTTATAGTTTAACGCATGTTCTATCTGTTAACATGGAGGAGGTTTATGGAGCTCCAAATATTTTGTCTTCACTATTAGTGAGCTGTCACGTTGTCCATCTTTTCCTACAGTTTAAAGGCGTCCTGGTTGAAAGAGAAACAACTCGCTTAAGCTTGCATCAAAACTGCCCCGTCAAGTTGAGGTACCTGGTCTTTGTGGAGTCCGTTTGAGTTACCAGTCCAGGGAACATCAGCCCACGTTAAGCGGTTACGACTTTCTTCATTACATGGAGTCAAAGATGTCGTTATTCTCTGAGGATGTGGATAAATTAAGCAGAGGGTAAAGAGGTGAGCCAGGAAAACCCAGCTGTGAATTGGCCTGAAAAGCGTGACTGTGGCAAAGCAGAGATGACAGACGACCTGAGGGTCATTACGCTGTGATTAAACACTGTATGTGCTAAAAGTCAAATCTGGAGGGGGGGAATATAATTGTAGTTGAGCTGTAGTGCCCTTCTCTTTCACTTCAAAAGTCCTTCTCCTCATGACTAATCCCCTCGATAAATAAAGGTGTTTGCTCACCTTATCCGTTCACACTCCGCTCTCCTTTGCTCACATCTGTTTCTGCGCGGTCTTGTTATCACGGTCCCTGACCACGGCAGGGAGCTCGCTCCATAATACAGATCACAGTGATGGATGAGCTGCAGTTTTAAGAGACCTCTGGAAAGAACTTCAGGACCCTGCTCATGAGGCCTGACGGGGATCCAAAAAGTCCTGGAGAGAGAGAGAGGCAGGAAAGGTGAAAACGTCAGAGTGAAAGGTTATAATCACGGCACGGCTAACTGCTTGTTTTCTCACTTTCAGGATTAAATACTGTACTCTGCTATCATGACGTGTACTCAGGTTTTCAATAAGCTTAAAGTGCAACTCAGGAGTACTAAATGTAGGCTCTGTGTCTTAGTTTGGAGTACTTTAACTCCACATGATAGAATAAGTTCTATTACAGACACAGCTTCTGTTTTAAAGCTCTCCTAAACTTAACTTTACCATCCTGTGACTGAGGTGAGACATTTTTTACCTCCAAGACGTCTCCATTTCTGTGTTCACTCTAAGGTAAGAGTGTCTTTGTGTGTGTGTTTGACATTCCTGTGGGCTCATTCCTGCTATTGTTGCAGTTTGTGGATGCAGAACAATGACTGAGCAGCTGTTCAGACTGAGTCAGTGGTGAAATAACAGGAGAGGTCTGCTGCTTCTTACACACACACACACACACACACACACACACACACACACACACACACACACACACACACACACACACACACACACACACACACATCTTTCATGACAGCTAATAAAGGTGAGTGTTGGTGTTCACCTTCGCTGTCAGAGCTTGTCTCATTAGCTGTTTTCACACATGCACACAACTCCTGAAAACTTCTGGATATTTGTGCTACATGTGTGAACCCAAACAGACAGAAATGTCAGCCTGACTCGACTCCTAACTCTATCTCGCCACTTCTATTTTTGCCTGATGCCGGAGCACGACGCATCAATTGAGCACAGAGCAGATGGAGCGGGACAGGAAGTCAGGCACCAAAACAAAATAAAAACATCCGGTTACTTTTCAGAATAAAACACTCAGAGTTAAAGCTGGGGTTGGTCGTCAGATTGAGATATACTTTTTGTTGTAGTGGTTAAAATGATCTTTATGTCCCGATGGCAATCAAAACATAATGTGTTCTTAAAAAAGAGGTTAAAAAAGCTGCTTTTTTACAGCCGGAGTAAACCTGGGAAAACACCAACCAATCACTGTTTTTGGGTACCAAAATTTTAAACCAATCAAATCCCGTCCTGTCATTCTGCTCGCCTTCTGCGCGTACATTTCCCCAGAGTGCACTCCGAGTCCCTGTCTCCTGCCTCTGCTTCCCCTGACTGTTCTGACTGCCCCTCTCGCTCGACCTCGGGCCTGTCCCCTCTGACCCGATGACGTGCTTTGCTCAGGACTGTAGTCTGGATCAGAGTCTAAAAAGCTCTCACCACGGGGGCTCTGACAAGCAAAAGAATTAATGACATTTAGTAAGTCCTACAGAAAATGTAGATGTATTGTAGCGTCCGTCCGGACGCTGTAGGGATGACGAGCCGATTGGTGAACACGTTGATCTTTAATAACCGGTCACTGTCGGCCGTGATCACGCCAACCAACAAAACAACAATCAATGTTTGAATGAATGAAGAACTTCTCCTCTTGTCTCTCCTCTCTCCAGCTCACACACTCTACACCTCTCCTGATGCCTTCACTGACTGTCAACACTGTAGGAATTAAGAACATCTACACAGAACACGTTTAACAAACAGGAGAGCTGTTACAGTATTATATATGTGTTATAACTTTTCTCCTGATATCATGTCACCAGTACAACCGGATAATGCTAGCATGACAGTTGTGAGTACTAAGAGCAGCCATGTTTGTTTGTGTTTTTAACTTTCACTATGATAATGTTTTGGTGAGGACCGGTTTTGAATCAGTCACGATCATATGGTCATGAATCAGCGGCGCTCATGCATGTGAGCGGGGGGGTCGTTTTGGAGGGGCTCCAAGGGGAAGAGGGGGAGGGGTTAGGCTGAGTCCTGAAGACCAGCTACATTCAAATTCATGCTAGTTTTCCGAGACTACCAACCCCAGCTTTAATCGTAAATCGTTTTTTAACTTAACTATGAAAACAAACCATCATGATGAGCGGAGCCAGGCCTGGAGTCAACAGGTCAGAGGTTTTCAGAGGACCAGAAAGACAACATGGATGAGGAGAGGAGGAGGAGAATCCTTGATTCAGTGATTGCTGCAGGAAAACCACAGTCACATGACTCTAGCTGTCCAGCTCTGTGTAGCATTCTGAAAACACAACCTGTGGGTGTTGACGGATGAGAGAGCACGGAGCCGGACCGGACATGGATCTGGTGGAAGTCCCAAGTCAGGCTTGTAGGCCTACATCCCCGACTGATGGGTTGACTTTTGCATGTTCCAAACTGCAAAGCACACCAGCTCTCTGAGCACACATTTCCTCTAAAAGAGAGCGAATGAATGGTTCTAGTCACTGAATACCTGAGATACATCAGGGGCAAAGTGCAGACACATGTGTTGCATTCGAATAAAAAAAGAAATCGCAGCTCCAAAAATGACCACAGATGAACATCTCACTGTCACAGGATTAACAATGTGCTGGATGTCATTATATTTCACACATTGTACCCTCCCTCTGCGTGAAGCTGAGAGTCCACAGAGCGGTTCATTTGTATCGTTCCACCACTGACGGTTCTGAAATAGCGACATCATACAGCTGAGCTCAGTTATTTCTCCTCTTCATCCTCCACAGTGTAATTTCTCCTTTTGTGTGGTGCTTCGCTCGGGCTGTCAAAGGTCTGTAATGAGAAGTATTAGCTTGTTAATTACTTTCTTTGTGAGAAAGGAGGAGATGGGAAATCGCTCACTCTGCACATTTTAGATAGCATCGCCTCCCTTCGCCCGACGCTCCTTCTGGTTTGCTGCTCATACAATATTTTTGTCTGCTTCTGAAAGGACGGGAAAGTCAGGACTCCCCTTTCTCTCCGCTGCATGTGACTGCAGACGGTAAACAAGGAGCGGTATGTGCTGAACCAACAACAACAACAGGAGCTGAGGTGGAGCCGGAGAGCCGGGAGGTGAAGGTTAGGAGAGGATCTGAAGAAGACATTCCAGCTCTTTATCAAGGACAGGAATAAGTGTGGAGGGAGGGGTGAGACCTCGACACAGAGATGCCCTTACCCCCGGCATGTCGAATTTAAAAGTGTCTCTAGCCTTACATAATGACAGCTCCAGGGTTAATGGTGTCAAGGCCGTTCATATCTGTCATAATAACTGAGTCATAGCTCAACAGGCTGTGTCAGGAGTGACAGTAGATCCATCAGCAGTGTGTTGATAGATGTTGGGAGACACGTGTTATCTAAGAGGACAAACATTCAATCCAAGTTCATCATCATCCAGTTTCTTTAACCCACTGATTTCCAACCTTGTTTTGATTAAAGTCAGTGTTATTTCAACACCTCACGTGAACATTAAAGTTCCATGATTTAAGATTTGGTTGCTGTAAATGCGACAGAGGATTCGCAGTGAGCTCTAAAGTCCAAATGGATTTTACATGCAAATGTTCCAACAATGACAATGTCCAGTTCATTTGATTCCGTAGTTTTTAAATGTTAAAGCAGGAATCTTTGGAAGGATTGTTGCAGATATTGGTTGGCATCCACAGTTTCCAATGACATGATGACAGAATCATGGTGTCAATCAACAGAAAGAATAAGTGTGCAATGAAGATGCAGGAAAACACTGGAAAAAACGCCCCTCCAAAAACAAGAAAAAAACAATTCAAGGTACTTTTACCTGGAAATAAGCAAAAAAAATCTGCCAGTAGAACAAGTGAAAATTTAGTGAAAATGATAGATTCTCCAATAAAATGCATTTACTTAAATCAAGATTATCAATCTTCTACAAATAAGATCTCAACTTGAAAAATGTATGAAATGTAAAATAAACCTTGTTTCTTCTAAATTACAACTCAAAACAAGATCATTTCAAGATTGTTTGATAGATAAGATATCTAAAATGTCTTAAAACAAGTCCCTCTATCTTGCTCAAATGTTACTTGTTAAGTAAATGTATTAAGACATTTTGACTAAAATTGAGACAATGTCCCTTGGTAAGATTTTGAGTTTTTGCAGTGAACTTGACGCACACAGGGCCTGATTCACATAATGGCGTGACTTATTGCAAACCTGTGCAAACCAAAAATCACCGTCTAAATCACGAAGCGCACACAAAGAGTTAAATGCTCCACAAACTGCGCTTTGAACAGATAGCATCTCTTTGCTACTGGTCTGTTTCTCTGTATTCAAATTAGCTCGTATGCTTCCATTTGGGGCAGTAATTACAAGAGATGTCAAATTGCACAGAGCCTAGACATTGCATAGGAATGTTTGTTCTTGAATATCATAGCACAATATTCTTTGTGAACTGGACCTTGAGATGGAGCTGGATCCATTCTCCATATATTCTTCCCACAGTCATCGCACGCTTAGTACAAACATCAGCTGGAGTTTTAAGGTCACCATCTTGATTGTATGAGTGAGCATGCTACATTTGTTCACTGGCACTAAACACAACTCACTGTGCTTTGAACTAGCATATTTTGTATTATAACAGGATGCACAAAAGTAAAAGTCATCTTTTTTATATCATTTATCCATGGACCAAATTTAAAGAAAGAATGCACCCAGTTATTTGCAGTGTTTCAATAGAATGCTGTCCCAAAAGAGAGAGGTCTCTCTTTAAATCTTTACACATTACTGATGTGCTTCCACAGAAAGCATGGTCAGAGTGAAATGCTCCTTCACTTTAGAAGTTGTAGGACACAATGGTATTGCATTGGCTGCTGCCATGTTGTAAAGAGTTGTTCACCTGTCATTACCAGGTTGCTGTTTTGTACACACAACTCTCAGCAGAGGTAGTTCAGTCAGACAACTCACGTTTAAATTGTTTATTGTAGCAGCAAATACATATTCATGTTTGACGCCCAGGCTCTGGCCTCATCACTCCCTGCAGATAAGTTTACATGCAGACATTGAGGAGTGATGAGCAAAACATACTAAACACCCCCCGGAGCCTGCAGGTGGAAGCTGGGGAGGCGGCGGGAAAGAAGAAAATATCAGCAATAGGCATGCAGCAGCAGAGGCGTTGACAGGCAGAGGGAGAGATGGGAGATTTTACCAGTTTAAATAGACCGCCAATTTGAGAGGCAGAGGGCAGGATTGGATGATGGTTAGGAGAGTGGGACATGTGACGTGTATAGCAGTGCAGCTCGAGTTGTCTGCCTGAACTAGCTCGCAGGCGTCGCTCCATTAATGATGTGAGATGGCTTTCTGCTCAGCAATTCGTTTCCAGAAAATGATGTTGTGTCCGCCAACAACATGAAAAAACCCATTGAAGCGCCTCAGCTTGTAAGGTGCCGCAGAGACTAAATGGGGTCGTGCTTGCGACGCATCTTGCCATTAAAGCTGGGGTTGGCAGTCTCGGAAAACTAGCATGAATTTGTAGCATTTCCTCAGGACTCCGTCTAAAGGCTGATTTATATTTCTGTGTTGAATCAACGGCGTACCCTAAGCCGGGGGTCCGCGTAGCTCCCGTACCTACGCCGAGGCCTACCCACGTAGCTGACGTGCACCTCCTCCAAAATGTAACTCCACGTAGAGCCGACGCGGGCCCCAACGTCTCTGAGGTGTTGGGACGACGAGCCCCAACACCTCAGATTCTCTCCCTCACTCACCAAATCCAAATCCGGACTCAAAACACACCTTTTTACAAAGGCTTTTAAACTATAATTGATTGATTTTTTTCTTGTTTTGTTTTAATTTGCTGCCTTGCTTTTCTTTGCTTTTTTGCACTGTTTTCCTTTGCTTTCCTATTGTATAATCGTATTTTCCTGTAAAGCGCTTGGAGAATCTTTTAAAGCGCTTTTATAAATAAAATGTATTATTATTATTATTATTATTATTAATAAAAGTAAACAGAGATCGTAGCGGGACCGGAAGCAGGCGGCCGGCTATCAGAGAGACCGCAATGCCCTCAAGCGTTTCGGCAGAGAATTGCTGCGCGACACGGACACACCGACGCACAAGTATGTGGTGCTCATGTCTGCGTCAGCCCCTGCTGCGTAGGGGAGACGCAGAAGTATAAATCAGCCTTAACCCCTCCCCTCCTCCCTCAGAGCTCCTCCAAAACGATTTGCATTTGGTATGAACGCACCATAAGGACTAAAAGTTAAAAAGCTAGCCTCGTTTGTTCTTGATTTCTGTCAACAACGTCAACTAATCCTCATGACACACAGTTTTTAGCACATTCTATATGGACTGAAAAGAGACGTCTCAACATGTAATATTAAAATAAAACAAGGAGTTCATACTGTGAGCAGCACTCCGCCCTTCAGGAGAAAATCACACCAACACTGAAATGAAAGCAGGTTTTAAAAACAGCTGCAGGTATCAAATGAGTTTCAGGGAGGGTCAGATCATTAAATCATAAAGTCGTTTTAAAGCATTTTATTGGATCTCAGTATCTCTGGCCCTGGAGTTCATATTTGGCTTCATTTAGTTTTTATCTGGGCTCTGCTGGGACCAAAACCAGGTTTAGCACTCAGGTGTTTCTAGATAAACACTCTGTCAGAGCCAAAGATAACAGGAGCTGCTGAGGCCACGCTCCGGCAGCCAAACCGTGTCATTGGCTGAAAGTACTCTGCTGTAAATCATTGATTAAAGGAATAAACTGTAGTGGTAGTACTGTATTTATTGCTCCACTGTGCTGTAACATCTGCTTTTATGGGGGCCACACACACACTCCCACACACATACACACACATGTGAAAGAGGCAGAACCACAGAAGGCAGAGTTTACCAGGCTTTATTTAGAAAAGTGTCTTCTCTAGATTTTCAGCAGTCAAGCAAATAAACCTAAATTTGCTGATCTGAGCTGGACCTCCCTGCCTGACGAGTGATCTGGGCTTTACATAGGAGCCGTTTCAGGAAGAGTTGCCCTCATAATCAAGAAGTTAAGCAGAGGGTTATACCACAGATTAGAGATGATTCAGTAATAAGACTCAAACCATGCTGGTCAGGGCCCTGGAGTTCTGCTCACAGTGACAATGGACTCTTTTAGACCCGCTCAGACTCTCAAGCAGATCCTCTGAGAAAGAACTCTTACAATTTAATTATTTTAAACCCTTTTCAAAAATAGAAGTCTTGCGTATCTGATCCGGAGGGCTCTGATCTGCCGGATCAGAGACGCAGCCAGAACGCAACCGAGCGGATCCAGTGGAAGTTAACACATTGACTAGAATAGAAACCTATCAGATCTGGTGCTGTGATGGATCGGAGAGAGACCGGACACAGATCTGGTGGAATTTGTCTGTAAGTCTCCTGAACAAGAGCCCTGTGTCTGCCCCCCCCCTTAACCTTCAACAAAGTGGACCCAGCAATGACTCCTGAGGGTTACCTAAAGTGTAAACAAACTTCAGTATGTAAGACACTACAAACCCACCCAAATGTAGTCCTAAAACAATCCTGAGATACTGACTGCACACAGTTCAAAAAAGATTCATCAGAGAAAGTATTGCCCCTGTTAGTGTAAGCATAATTTCAAAATGTAAGACCTCCCTGAAGCAAAAATAAACCTTTCATAGGGATGCAGGGAAACCTTGAAATCCTTGCATTAAAAATAATACAAACCTCACTGAAGAGATGATTTTTAAAGACAGCATCCAAACAGAACTGAACTCTTCTACTCTTTTTTTTTTACCATCTGGAGCAAACTCATCCTTCTCCGTCAACATCACATTTCAAACCGGTGAAATTCATCCATCTTCTCTTTCCTTTTGCTGCTTCATCACACCGTTTCTTCCTCCCACCCCTCCTTTTTCCACCCCTCCCTCGCTCAAGTCTGCTTTTCCCCTCTTCCCCCTCTCTTCAGTCTGCTCCTTGTCTTCTTTTCCATCTTCCCCCTCTCTCTTTTTTTCCCCTCTCTCCTGGACCTTTTCCACTGCAGCCGTATCACCTAACACTAATGACAGTTTGAATCATTTATACGGAGGAAGAGGGGGCTCGCACCCCGCGGCACAAGATACGGTGTCTGTGATGGTGTGTCTGCAGAAAAAGAAGAGGCAGAAAGAGAGAGAGAAACATGCTGCACACTTGTCATCCAGCCACTCCCTGTTTATGACTGCTAAATGGCCTTGACACTTCACCTACAGAGAGACAAACTGCCAGTAAGTCCAGTATCTTTCCATTAATCTGAACCAAACTCAACCTTTAGCCTTCATCAAAGCTGAACCAAAGCACAACACTTCCTTTCCCACCAGCTCACAGGGATACTCGGTGGCTAATGTAACCATGCAAAGTTGCACCGGTTCAATACAACCCCTCGACTCTGCGCTGTGCAAGATGATGAGCGGGAAACTTGTTTCTCTGTTAATGCTGCTGTTTAATCTCTGAGCAGGAACAGAATGAGCGCTGGTCAGTCATACAGCTGGTTTATTATGGGAGCTCACGTAACAGTACAAAGAAGCAGCAAGTGATATTAGCACAGAGGCTAGTTAGCTTGCTGATGAATGTAAATACAGACATTAATAAACGTTTTTGCACACAGTGCTGCGCTCTGCAACTCCCCACGGGCATGTCTCTCATATACTGGCAAAGCATGACCACTGCCGAATACATTAATCACACATCATGGAAATAACAGACATTATAAACTCTGTTGCACTAAGTGTGAGGTGATGAAAAGTGTATTAAAGTAGAAGACGGACTGAATGAACCCTGTTTGGAGAAGCTGGCTGGAGCACTGTGCATGGAGTTTCCAGCAAAAGTAAATTTTGTTTCTAAAAGGAAAATGCAATCTTACTAATTTCAGTGTCATAATGGAAAGGCTTTGTTTTTGAAAGGAAAAATTATGATATTGTCCTTCAGCAGATTGTTTTCTCAACCTTGTCTTTGGTCAATCAGTGGCAAACTGAACTAGACTCAAACTTCACTTTTCAGTCATTTCAAATATTCTGCATGTTGTGTTTCATGATCAGTGCTTTTAAGTGGAAAAAATAAGTGTACTCCTCTTATTCGTTTGATGGCGTGCGTTGTGCAGCCAGTATCGCTTAATCATTTAAGATAAGACAAGATAAGATACTCCTTTATTCGTCCCACAACGGGGAAATTCATGGAGTTACAGCAGCAAACAAGAAGGTGTACAGTACAAGAATTTCAACAAGAATATATATAGGAAAGAAATGTCCATCAGAGACGACAGCTTGGCAACAACTCTCCTGTCAGCCACCACCTCCACAGGGTCCAGGACTGAGCTGGCCTTCTTCACCAGTTAGTTCAGTCTTGCTGTCCTTGTATCCTGTCCGCCCACAGCAGGTGAAATCCTTCCAATGTGGCGTTCATGTCTGGTGTTAGCTCTGTTAGAATGATGCTACTCTGCCAGTATTCCCTCTGGTGCTGGGTTAGCTCGTCCACCTTATCAAAGATAGATCTTAGGAAGGACAGGTCGATGTCGTCTTTTTTAGCTTGCACCTCAGTACAAGCACGTCGTCCTTGCCTCCTTCTCCTCAGCTTGCAGGGAACATCGGGCCTAGCATCGTTTAGCATCGACATGCTACGGGATGCTAACAGCTGATCTCGTATGTAAACAATGCGACCATGGTTACACAGGATCTCCGGACACACACAAAACAAAAAGAGTAAAAACCCCACTGCAAACGTAGCCAGTTTGGTGTCCATGGCCAACAAATGAGTCATTAAAAGTCATGACAGGCTCCAAATACAAAGAGAACTAAACAGATATCAATCAATCAATCTTTATTTGTATAGCGCCAAATCACAACAAACGTTATCTCAAGACGCTTTTACAAACATAGGAGGTCTAGACCACTCTATGTCAAATTATGAACAGAGACCCAACTTCAAGACAGGGTAAGACTCAGTCTGACCCCACCTTAATCCACCATGAGCATTGCACCTCGCAGTATTTAGCTAGTTACCTTGGTGAGGAAAAACTTCCTTTTAACAGGCAGAAACCTCAGGCTGAACCAGACTCATGTTAGACAGCCATCATGCCTCGACCGAGTTGGGTCTGGAAAGACAGATAGAGGGGAGTAAGAGAGAGAGGTGATAGTGATGAGACGAGTCGTAGAAGCTGTTGCCGCTGGAGTCCAGCACGTCCGTATCAGCTGGAGTCCAGATCGTCCGCAGCAGGAGGACGTCTACGGCAGCTCAGAGGAATCTACGAGACAAGGGAGCTCAGGGACTCCAGAAAGGTCTATGGTTAGTAACTTTAATGGGACAGGCAGAGTTAAAGTAAGTGATGAGGGGGTTGGGGGGAAGGGGGTGAGCTAGGATCCCAGTGTGTCAGTGTGCCAGTTCCCCCGGCAGTCTAGGCCTATAGCAGCATGACAAAAGCTGGTCCAAGCCTGATCCACCTCTAACTATAAGCTTTGTCAAAAAAGAAAGTTTTAAGCCTACTCTTAAAAGTGGAGAGGGTGTCTGCCTCCCGGACCCTGACTGGTAGATGATTCCAAAGGAGAGGGTCCTGATGACTGAAGGTTCTACCTCCCACACTACTTTTAGAGATTTTAGGTACAACTAGCAAGCCTGCATGTTGGGAGCGTAGAGTTCTAGAGGGGTAATAGGGCACTATGAGCTCTTTAAGATACGAGGGTGACTGATTTTTAAGGGCTTTGTAGGTTAAAAGAAGGATTTTAAATTCTATTCTACATTTTATTGGGAGCCAGTGTAGAGAAGCTAACACTGGAGAAATGTGCTCCCGATATGAAAAAAAGTCGAAAAAAGAACAACAAAGAGAGAGCTGCTGCAACAAGCAGCCACTCGAGCGGTGCTAAGCAACAGAAGAAGTTGTGTTATAGTCTAAATTTCTGCAGTTAATAAAAGACATTGATTACCAAAACATAAGTTTACTGAAAAAAAGCTACTTCAGTGTGTCACACAAACAAAGAACCCCTGCATCTCTGCATCAGGTAGAAATGGACAGTCGAAGCCCTGGATGATGACACAGGCACATCTCCATGCCCTTTTGGAGCCAGGCATGCATTATTGACATCTTCTTTTACTCATATTTTCTCTTGTTAATCTAACTCTGTAGAGGCTTGCATGTTCAAGGTAGTCTGACTGACTCTTCAGTGAAAACAGACAAGTGAGAGTCATGTAAAAGCCTGCGAAAGGATGCGATAGTGCCCCATTGGTAATGTATTTTAGGCGCTATTATTGACCAACAAGAGGAACTGTAATATGGAGAGGACAGGAAAGAAGTCCCAGTAAAGTCCCATTTAAAGTACTGCAACCAATCAGATGCAGAAAAAGGGCAGTGACAGCTTTCTCAGGACTGGTGCTTGATGTTATAATATAAATGTTTTTATACCACATAACATGTAAAATAGTCTTTTGTCTGGGAAAGATCAAGTTAACTATTAAGACAATGAATTATTCAAGTAAACTACATGCACACATATCAATCATCAGTTAAAAATCACTATAAATGCCTGAGTTAATCAAAGACAAAATGGTAATAGAGAGCCGTTCCCAGAAGTTCCCATCACTACATCACTATGTTCCTGTACGTGTGTGTGTGAGAGAGTCTCAGGTCCACCGTGTCCATCCAAGCCCAGACACCACAGATCCAGATCCAGCGGGCTCTCATGGCCCCTTGGCTCTTGTAAAATTAAAAGTAGCAGGAATGTGGACACTCTGCAGAGAGAGAGAGAGAGAGAGAGAGAGAGAGAGAGAGAGAGAGAGAGAGAGAGAGAGAGAGAGCTGCGTCTGTGCTGCAGCTCAGCTGGGACGGAGCCGCCGAGGAGGAACACCTGTCTTCAGACCGGGCCGACCCACAATCTATGAGCTGACATCGTAAACAAGATTTTCTGCGTGCAATAGTTTCTCTCTGTGTCACCGTGTGTGTGGGTGCGTGTGTGTGCATACTTTAATAGAAATAGATGAACAGCAGGAAAAATAACATCTGCTCAGGCTCATAAAATCAGAATATCTGGCTCATTTTAGAGAGAGGGATTAAGTTTGTTAGTGTTAACTGTGTGACTGATGTTTCATTTTCAGAGCACTGACCTTTCTGCAGGAGTGGAGGCTGACGAAGTGCATCACATGTCATACGGGGAATAACTCTTGAGTGTGTAATTTTTCAAAAACATAGAACCTCGAGCAAATTTCTGGATTGTTGTAGAAAAAAGAACTTGTGATAGAAGCGATATTTCTTCATAGTGTAGAAGCTGAACTTGTGCACTGATAATCCAGGAAGCTGTGCAGACAACTTTATTGACTACAGCAGAATTGACACATTTTCCGCTCCTGCTGTTGGGAGTTCTCCTGCCCCTCAGCAATTACTATTGATTCCTGTGTTTCTGTTTTACTACCAGAGAGCACAACATTACTTGTTAACTCCCAACAAATGATGACATCTGCACACTACACAGCGTCCCACATGGCAACCCTCATAATGATTTAAAGCTGTAACCAGGACAGAAAATATTTAAAGCTGGGTTTATGTCTGTTTTTTGGTGGGGGGTGTTTATTATGTCACATTCTTTCACACGAAGTGAAAAGGCGTGATTTTGGGAGTCCTTGCGTTCATTCACTGGGGCATTACCATGTTCTTTGATGGACTTCATTGGGCCCAAAGGAGGAGGACGTAACCCTGTTTATTTAAATGCACAGCTTTGTGGGCCCTTAAATGCAGCTCTGTCTTCATTCCTCAGCCACTGTGCCTCCATTCAACGCAGAAACAAAAACCTTTGACCCCTTTTGTCTGCTCCATTTGTTGCTCCATTCGATTGCAATCTTTGTGCCTCAGATTTCACAATTTGACAATCTTCCAGTAAAATGAGGTTGTTTCACGTCGGGCCTGCCTTTGGCTTTCCTGGCTGGGCTTCTGGTGGGAATCTGCACCTAAAGAACGTTTCTCTATGATGCTCCGATGGGAATGCTCGCCCGTGTGACATTGGCATAATAGATTTCAGTCTCTCTGCTCTCTCCCCTCGGCTTGTTACAATTTAAAGTGCAAGCAAAGACACAAAACAGATTCCCAGCCCAGCAGTCACTGGGTCTGGCCGGTTGTTCTTATTAAAGATAATAGCAGGATTAGCTAATTCAAAACGGCCCATTATTTGAGCTAATATTGAGCCCTTGCTCAATACAGTGCAGGCTTGACAGGTCAATCTCTCCATACTCTGGCAGATTATAGTATCTCATCTCACAAAGGAGGTTTTAAACTCCATGTCTTAATTCAGCCGGCACTCACTCCTCTTTGTTGATCTTCAGCTCTTAGTCAAATTACTTTCGGGTGATTCATGGGTCACCTCTTAGAGCAGTGACAGTGTAAGTGCAGAACTTTTGGAAAGGCAGTTTAATATAAAGTTTTAATGCTGCAAAGTTAAAACATTTATCAGATTAAAGCCTCATTAATCATGCACGCTCTGATGGCTCTATTCAGGTGGAGGGAGCTGCAGGTGCTTCGACTTAACGGCTGCTCTCGACTTAAGATCCTGCAGGTTAAAGACTCAGCTGTTTGCAGCAGATTATTCTAAGATATTACACTGCACTGTAGCTTTTAGACTTATATTATAACCTTCTGTTTTATTTTTCCTTTGCTTTGATTTTGCTTGTTTTCATGACTTTTAAATGTATTCTATTGTTTTCTCTCAATGTGCTCCTGTTGACCTTTGTGATTATTCTTTAAACCTCTTGCAGGAAGCACTCTGAATTGCCTTGTTGGAGAAATAAGATAGTATAAATAAACTTGCCTTGACTAACTTGATTTCCTTGTAGACTACAATGCCCAAAATTTGTAAAAAAAAATATGACTTTAGAAGTACCTGCTATAATAATCAAAACAGGATGAAGCCAAGTACATCCACCCCATAATAATCTACAGGAACCTGCAAAACAAGGGAGAATGAAAACTCCCTGGAAGATTTTGGTTGGTGACATTAATGGGGCATGAATGCAAACTTGAGCTTGATGTCTCAGGTCCTGTGTTAGTCTAAAGGCGTTTTTTGACCGGAGGAACTTTACCCCGGAACTAGGAACTTTACCACTGAACTAGGTGCGTTTCGACCGGTGGAACTAGGGTCTACATTTAGTTCAGGGGTAGATAGTCTCCCCCCTAAAAAGCCCCTGCTAGGGGGGTAGTACTTTTCAAAGGTCCCAGGACTTTCGGGGGGCAGGGCCTGCAATGCTGAACGTGTCTGATTGGTAGATTAACCACAGTGTTTTTATTCTGCCCGCCGTCCACAATAACATCACACACATCTGTGATTCACTTGATTTCTCTTACTTTACTTTGTTCTATCTTTTTTGTATGTGTGTGTACTTTTCAAAAGAAGAAGCTGTGATTCTCTTGATTTAGCAGCTTGTAACAGTAGTCTTCTCTCAGCCCACCGTAAATGAGTCTCTCCCGGTGTTATGGTTTTAAAAGTGACCCTGTAAACTGGAGACCTTCAGCTGAATGTAACAGTGTTTGTGGAGTTTACACAGCTGTTGAAACACAGAGGGAGTTTTAAGATTCAATATCCTCATCAGATATTTAATGATCGTCTAAAGACGTTTATGAGGGATGCATCTGGCTGAAAGTCGGCAGTTAACAGGGTCGCTGTTTTAACCAAAACACCGGCAATCTCTGCCACAGCTTTTTGAGTTCAAAAGGATTTTAAAGCCGTGTTGAAATGTCTCTGCTACTCACGCTTATCTCCTCTCACGTGTTGATTCAGTGAATCCATCTGTGATGAAATATAGCACCATCTAAAACAGCACCAGCTGAGTCTCTTCATGCTAACAGGCTAACTGTTGTGATACCTGCCGGTCCTTCTTTTTCTGTGGTGTCATCTGTGATGAATGGCATTCGTCTTTGTTTTACTGCCCTCTACTGGTCTGGCGGTGTAGTGCATTTATTTATTATTTCCTCCATACGTCACTGGCCTGATTTGCACAATCTACCCGGGGCTTCGGTCCCACGGTCGAAACGCAGACAACAGTGGGGGCACAGGAACCTTTTAATTCAGGGTAAAGTAGTTCTTGGGGCTGAAAGACCTCTTGGTCGAAATGGACCTTAAGCCTATAGCAGCATTACTCAGAGCTGGTCCAAGCCTGAGCTAGCTAAAAGTTGTATAAGAAAGGTACGTTTTAAACATCATCTCAAAAGAAGAGAGGGTGTCTGTCTCCTGGACCCTTAATGGAAGATGATTCCAAAGGGAAGGGGCCTGATGACTGAAGGCTCTACCTCCCGTATTGCTTTTGGAGACTTAATGCGTCACAAGCAGATCTGCAGCTTGTTCCGATTTGATGTTTCCTCATCTTTCACATGTTTCTCAGTTAAAGAATGTTGGAGAACTCACTTCCCATAACAGACCGTCATGTTTATGTCATAGTGCCAACATTACCTAAGAGTTCAAGGTTTCTTTATTTGACCCTAAGAAGGTAAATTGGTTACCTACAGGGTGTCGAGGAACAGGCAAAGCAGGCAGGATTATAAATAGGTCTAAGTCTACCCAGCCAATTAAAACTCCTGACTTTGCCTCTTCTGCAGAACACTTGGTTGACCATGGGGAGGCAGACCTATTTGAGGTGCTGTTAAAGGCTCCTGTTAATGTGTTTGTGTGTTGCTTTGTGGATGCTTTATGAATCTGGGCAGAGCCGCCTCTGTTAGTGTCAGTTTATGAGTAGCTTTACGAGCCGGTCGCAGCTCTGCTCAGAGAGAATGATGGAGAGGCCTTGAACAGCGCCATTGACTGGCCTAACTGCAGACGGCTAAAATCAACAGCAGTATTATATGCTTTAGTGAAAGACGGGCCAGTAAAACACTCTGAGAAACACCGCTGTGGGCAGTCCCTCTGTGCCTTCTACCTTCCTTCTTTCTGCATCAGCATTACTGTCAGCGTCTGCTCTGCAACAATGTGTTGAACTGAAAGAATACCTCAATAATAGGGGAGGCTTTGGCCAACTCCCCGTTTTAATGACCAATACATCCAACAACCTTGTAACACATGCCAGTTTTGAATTTCAGAATAAAATACTGCCTCCTGAATGTGCCTCAAATTCTGACCCACCACAGTGAGGGTGTAAAATAGGCCTCGGCGGAGACAGACAGGAAAATGTGGTAATATGAGGTGTTTTATGGCGCCGCCAGGGATCGCCTGATAATCGTGAAATATTGTAGCAGCTCTGGGGCCAGAAATTCAGCCTTCAAGATCCTGGGCAGCGTTTCTCTTAACAGGATCGTAAATAAGTCTGATGGGTGGGTTCTAAAGTGTGGGCCACACAGGACAAGGACCTGAGCTGAAGTTGAGGCTTCAAACTTTTCACCAAAGTGTTGGACTAACTTTCCACATTTGAAAACCTAAGACAAGTAACAAAGATACACTCAATAAAGAGCAAAGTACATCTGTGCAAAAGTATGTCTGTGTTTTGTACAACCACAGAAACATCTAAAATATCAGAATAAGAACAAAGTGTTTGACCTTCCCTGTAGACACCTAACTGGGCTGTATTTATATTGTGTGTGTGCATGGGTGTGTGTGTGAGAGAGAGAAAGAGGAGGGGACAGCTTTAGCAAACCCCGGGCCCATAAAACGAGCAGGATTTATATGGAGTGAACAGTATGTCCAAGAACCTCTTGTGAGTTATGTGTGGAATAGAGACTTGTCTTCAGACACAGAGCAGGGAGGGGCACCGGTGAAATCCAATGATCTACTCTGAGTTCAGTTTATTCAGTTCACAGTTAGAGGCTCCTGCAGTGGTCGTCTGCATCCATTCACAAAACTGAGACAATTTAAGGCAATGAAAACAAATCTCTATAATGCAGGAGATACACACACGCGGTTCATAGCAGAGTTTACTTCTTGCAAACTTCACCCCGTTTGATTGAGCAACAAACCAGAACTCATGTCTGATTTTCTGTCACTTTTGTGCTATATTGTTTCTTGCTGTAGGGGAGAACAGGGTTGGTTGTCACACGGATTGGTTGGCACACTTGTTATATCTCGCCACCAGAGGGCGCTGTCTCTCAAATTGGGGTATGGACATTTCCAGAATTAGGATCAGAGCTCACCTACATAGTCTTCTCTGGAGTAAGACAGCTGAACTTGAGGTGAGAGGACTTTTTGTGTTTTTCATGTCAAATTGTAAATATTCAGCTCCTCAGTATTTTTCTTCTAGGCTTTTAAACGATGGGTTTATAACAAAACAAGTGTTACCCTTACAAAGTGTGAGGGGGAAGCTATAGTTTAGATTTTTATTAGCTAGCTAAGTAGTTGTTAGATGGTTGTTAGCCTTGATGCTAGCAAAAAATTCCAGTTGGGGTTGGTCGTCACATTCTCTTTGGGGTTGGTTGTCACATGTAACAACCAACCCCTATGTTGGCAAAATCATGCATGGTGAAATGAGTTGGAGTGCACAGACCCTACATTTACCATCACTGTAACTCAGACAGTGACTGCATGTAGCCTAGTTGAGTCGGCCACTATTGTTAGGCCTATTTGTTTTGTTCTTTATGTTGTTATATAGGCTGGCCTAAAGATGTGTTTCCTGTTCATGGTCCTCATTTTATGTTAAAATGCATTAAGTTATGTAGGCCTATCACTTGTCAGTGCAATTAAACATTCAAATTTAGTTCTTCCTTCTTGCTTTTTTAAAAAGATTTTTCCCATTAAAATACCATTGTGACAACCAACCCCATAGTGTGTGACAACCAACCCCATAGTGTGTGACAACCAACCCCATAGTGTGTGATAACCAACCCCATAGTGTGTGACAACCAACCCCATAGTGTGTGACAACCAACCCCATAGTGTGTGACAACCAACCCCATAGTGTGTGACAACCATCCCCATAGTGTGTGACAACCAACCCCGTGATGGGGTTGGTTGTCACAATGTGTCAGAGTGTCTTCGATAGTTATTTGCCTCTTTGTTACAATGAGTTGGAATATGAGAGGGATACACATTTCAAGCCAACACCTTAAAGCTGGGGTTGGTAGTCTCAGAAAACTAGCATGAATTTGAATTTAGCATTTCCTCATGACTCCGTCTAACCCCTCCCCTCGGAGCTCCTCCAAAACGTGATTGGTTGGTGTTTTCCCAGGTTTACTCCGGCTGTAGATAGCAGCTTTTTTTCACTCTTTTTTAAGAACACATTATGTATTGATTGCCATCAGGACATAAAGATCATTTTAACCAGTATAACAAAAAGTGTATCTAAATCTGACTACCAACCCCAGCTTTAAACTTCAATTTAATGTAGGAATGATTATTGAAAGATGTTTTGATGATGAGCAATCATCAAAACAGTAAAAAGTGTGACAACCAACCCTGTTCTCCCCTACCTAACTGACCTTTTTTTGGGTCTTTTAACCAACTGTTTTAATCTTTCACTCTCACATAAGCTCTTCTAAGGGACGGTTGTTACAAATTAGCATCTAAACACAATGATACCTGCATTTGATGTCTGTTTTCGGTTTGTCTATGCATACTGTATCTGCCACTAGTAAATAAATGATGATTTAATAAAACATGTAGGATAGATTTTCTTGTTTTAATGACCTTTGTCTTCAAATAATGTTTCATGCAAATAAGTGTTTACGTTTTTAAACCCAGGCCCCTTTTTCTGTATGTGTTGGCCATGAATATTTTATAGACTTGCTTCTGCTGGTATCTACAAACATGTTGTAATTTATGCAAACTTAATCTTTGGGGGCAAATGTACTTCATCAAAGTGTCACACAGGCTATTTGTTTTTGCTTTTTACAGGCTCAAATAAATAATCTGATTGTCAGAAACAATAAAATATAAAGAAATATACCTTTTGTGTTGCCCATAAACCACTGCTGCACGGCCATCAGACTCCACTAATGAAGAGCAATGATGGCATGAGGCTGGAGTTACCGGCTTCATGTTTTTGTGTGACTTCGGTGATGTTTTTAGTTACTTATGATCCTTCACAGTATTTGTGGAACATGAAACAACACATAAAAAAACACTGCAGCTGCAGAACAGCAAGTGAGATCCAGACTCGTAGATATATTTACACGCATCCTGTACTTGTGTATTGATCTTCTGATTGATGACATGTTTATGAAGTCATGGTGCATGAAACTTGAAACTGTGTGCATATGTTGACTCTGGAGCCAGCATGCTTTGCAGCAGGCAGCTTGTTAAGAAGAGATTAGGTCATCGTGTCTAACATTAGTGCAGGTCCATGCAGCCGTCAAGAGTCCAGATGAATTCTGTCTTAATTCATCTTTGTCACCACGAATATGATACATGTTTTTCAAACATGTTTATTAATAATAATAATATATTTTATTTATAAAAGCGCTTTAAAAGGTTCTCCAAGCGCTTTACAGTAAAATACAATTATACAATAGGAAAGCAAAAGGAAAACAGTGCAAAAAAAGCAAAGAAAAGCAAGGCAGCAATTGCAGGGTGTTCTCTATGTTGTTACATTTTCTCCATCTGTTGGGTCTCTTCTCTGGGAGCTGAGATTTGCTGGTAAATGTCACTTGTTTTGGTTAAGTAAAAGAATGGGTTTCCTTTACACTGAAACAGGAATCTTTATTGGAGGTACCCATAGGAATTTAGAGAGGAGATCTCAAAGTGTTTCATTTATGTCTCCTAGACAACAATAAGATCTGTTTGAAAGCAAAATGAGACTACAGCTTATGTCTCCTGTTTCTCATTCTTGCCTCCAGAAAAAAAGATGCAAAAAGTCTCAGCTTAAGGCTGATTTATACCTCTGCGTCTCCCCTACGCAGCAGGGGCTGACGCGGACATGAGCACCACATACTTCTGCGTCGATGTGTCCGTGTCGCGCAGCAATTCTCCTCCGAAACGCTTGAGGGCAGTGTGGTCTCTCTGATAGCCGGTCGCCTGCTTCCGGTCCCGCTACAATCTCTGTCTACTTTTCCACATCGATTCAGAGCGTGTTATGTTAATCTACAGCTGATACATGTTGCTGTTTATCATACAGACATGATTACATGAAGAATAGAGAGGAGGAGATGAAATACACGGCCGATGTGTGGCCGATGTCCGGGATCCCGGAAGTGCTGTGAATGCGGGAAAGACAAAGCCGTCGAGCGGACCAATCACAGAGCTTGTGGTCGGCGTCGGCTCTACGGGGAGTTACATTTTGGAGGAGGTGCACGTCAGCTACGTGCGTAGGCCTCTGCGTAGGTACGGGAGCTACGCGGACCTACGGCGTAGGCTACGCCGTCGATTCGACGCAGAAGTATAAATCAGCCTTTAGTCTCCCTTTCAGTTCAAAAGGAGATCTGGTCAAAATCTGAAATGATTCTCAGGTATTTCTCAAGTGTTGTGACTCCTTTTGAGCTCTGGTTGGAGAAATCAGAGAGCTCTCTCAATTGTCTCAATCTAACCTCATCCATTTGTTTTTGTCTGACTCAGTTTTTGTGTCTCAAGTTGAGCTCAGATGGAGCAAAGAAAGAGCCTGAGCTCATCTTTTCATGAACATTTATAGTGCCCTGCAAAATTAAGATTTTCATGTAATTGTCCACAAACTTACAATTCTCATTAAAACATTTGAACCACTTGCAAGATCAGCTATTTAGATGTGAAATGATCTCTTCTTTGACTTCACAATACGGTCATTCCTTTACAAGT